>NW_020664482.1:18465115-18518702 GCF_002925995.2 Terrapene triunguis
GCCATGGGGAGGGCAGGCTGTGGTGCACTGCACCATAGGGCTCTATGCACACTGGCCATGGGGAGGATGTCAAGGTGCACTGGAGCCATTCAGCCTTCAGTGCACATGGGCAGGCTGCATCCCTGCATTCACACTGAGATGAGTGTGCTGAAGAGCAGAGCCTATTCCTTCCTTTCTGGAGGGTCAGTATGTGCTTCCCCCTTGCAGGCTACAGTCCATCAGCCAGTACAGGAGGGAGCTGCACCCTGGCCCACAGTGTTCTCGGCCTTGTTTGGCATTTCAGTGGCACTGTGACTCCCCTGTCCTTGTGCTCAGGGGGGTGCAATGACTGCCCCTGGCAGGTGCACAAAGAGATTCCTCTACACACACAGAGGGACAGACATGATCAGGCCCCTCTTGTTAAAAATTTCCATGCCACAATATAAATAATCTCTCCCATTCCCACAGTGTCTCCATCATGAAGAGCTCTACATGCTCAGGCAACGCTTCAGTCACCCCTGAAGTGCAGCATGGGAACATTATGACAGAACACAGCCCTACTGCATCACAGGAGAGGAGGGAAATATCACATCCAGCCGAATCTCCAAGGGTGATATTGGCAGAGAGCAGGAATTACCTCAGTTGGATATTAACCAGGACAATGAGGCTCAGACCCCTACTCTGTATCCTCGCATCACAGGTGGTCAGGGACCCCTGTATTATGGCTCATCTGAATGGCAGAACCTACCACAGTACAGTGCCCCCAGCATTATGCAGGAGCACTTGATCAGTGCTGACTCAGAAGAAAGTGTGTCACCTAATTAATGCAGCATGATAGAGTTCTCCTTTGAAGTCTCCTGACCCCACTTAACTTTAGAGCTGTTGAGATCATCCTGGGTTGCTATGGCTTCCGCCATAGACAAGTGACCTTTTGCAGTCATGTCAAGTACATTATCAGGATTCTGAATAATCACTCCTTTGGGTATTATTGTTTCCAGTTGGGGGGAGCTGACATTTCTATCTACATTTAAGATGTTTTGGTTTTGTCCTGGGGTCAGTAGATGTTTTTTTTAAAAAGAATCACTGTAAAAACCAATAAAATATTACTTAAAAGAATATAATCTATTTTGGATGTGCCTGAAATATTAGGAATCTGTTGTGTTGGTTGTTCATGCAGTTAAATTCTTTTGGCATTCACACCTTTATTATCCATAGAGGAGTTGACATTCTTTACAATTTTAACTCTTGTATTAAACAGTCTGAGTTCTATAGATCATGGGCCAAATTATGAAGTCCTTATTAGTCAAATAAGGACGGAGTAAAAATTGAATAAGGACCTAGGGATTTGGCCCCATTACTTAAATCTGTGAAACTGCGTTGTAAAGAAAAAAGCAGATATGACACCGTAAATCACATGACACAATCAGTACACCCACTTTTAAAGGGACCACGCCTGTCTCCCAGCTAAACAGCTGAACTCATTTGATTATTATTAACAATGATAACAATACCTAGCCCTTATATAGTGCTTTTCATCAGCAGTTCTCAAAGAACTTTACAAAGTAAGCCAGTATCATTATCCCCATTTTACTGATGAGGAAACTAAACTGAATTTTTAGCAAATTGTTTGTAAAACAATAGACAAATATTTATTATTTTTTAAGATCTAATATAATGGATGAGGTATCAAATCATCCTAATGAGCCAGAATACCAAATAAATGAAAAGTCAACCAGCCTACTGCTCAGCCCAAATAACATTAAACACATTTAGCCAAAGGAAAAACACAAGATCTATCCGGCAAACCACCCACCAACAACAGGGATTAACTCTCTCGTTGCATACCGAATGTATGGGGAAAGGGGACAAGCAGAAGGAAAATCTAAGTGAGGGGAGGGAGGGAGCAGTCAAGAATGAGCTATCCGACATAAAGATGCCTTATAGCCTCCACTAACGGGATTAACCAAGGCCTCTGGGAGACATTGTGGCAGGTAGTTTCATCACGGAGGGAAAAAAACTTCCTTGGTTTCCTGCTTGACTGTACCTTGCAGAATTACATCCTCCCCATCCAGCCATAAATCTCAGGTGGGAACATAAGATGGAAGGTATCTGTTCAAGGATTTAGGACCGAGGGGTGAAATTCTGTCCTCAGCCACACTAATATTAATCTCGAATAACTCCTTGAGGGTGAATAGCACATTACTTTGGATTTACACCTTTGTAACTAAGAACAGAATTTGATCCTAGGTTAAGAAGGAACATTATATTTACACTCACACACGACCCTGAATGGTACCCTAACATTAGCAGCCAGAGCAGCTTATCAGGAGCAGATATAACAGACACCTTTTTTCCTGAGGGCCAAATTGTATGACCTTTACATTCAGACAATCACATCTTACTCCCCACAGAGTGCCATTGATTTCCGTGGGGCTCCTACTGGATTAAGAAATGATTCTGTATGAGCAAGGGGTTCATACCCTAACCCAGAAACAGCAAAGCTGATGTGTGTGCTGCAATTTTGTATAAAAATAATATTTTGTTATTCTTGCCTCTCTCTTTATGTAGTACAATCACACACTGCCCACAATGTCTAACGGGGGACCCGAACCAAAAGGCCATGTCCATCGTTAGGCATTTTTGATGAGGCTCACAATATTTTAGAGGAGTATTCTTTTAGAATAGAAATCATTTCTGAACTTTAAACTCTGAGCATTTACCGGGAGAAACAGCAAAGCTCAACGGTCCTCTAAAAGCATCTGAGGAAAAGACAGTTCCTGCTTCACCCTCCGGTGCACCGTTAACCTCCAGCAAGGCTGCAGTTTCTAGTGTGTCTTGGAGAAAATGGCAACCCAGTTAACAGCATCCCTCTCAAGACAAAATGACACTGCAGAAAACAAGGAGCCACCGACTCCCTCCCACCCCCTCTTCGTTGACTGAGCCTCTGTGATAAATATATTCCTCAGACTGCCTGTCTAAGCAATAGACACACTCCACTTTCTCAAGCACAGTGAGGCCAAAGCATAAAAATGTGAATTATTAATGGCTTCACCTTGTCGCTGTCACAAAGGAATATTACTTTTCCTTGAGCTGTGTTTGTGGGGCAGAAAATTTCTTCACAACAGATATTAGACCAGGGGTCGGCAACCTTTCAGAAGTGGTGTGCCGAATCTTCATTTATTCACTCTAAATTAAGTTTCACGTGCCAGTAATACATTTTAACGTTTTTAGAAGGTCTCTTTCTAGAAGTCTATAATATATAACTAAACTATTATTGTATGTAAAGTAAATAAGGTTTTTAAAATGTTTAAGAGGCTTCATTTAAAATTAAATTAAAATGCAGAGCCCCCCCCCGGACCGGTGGCCAGGACCCGGGCAGTGTGAGTGCCACTGAAAATCAGCTCGCGTGCCGCCTTCGGCACACGTGCCATAGGTTGCCTACCCGTGTATTAGACCCATCCTTGGGGAGTAATCAGAAATAATATGACAGTAAATAGGTGTCATATTTTAAACAAGTTTTACAAACACGAACGACTCCTGTTTCTCCTTCTCTGAGATTATAAAATTAGGTCCTATTATGTGACTGCCTCGGAACACTTTTAGAAATGGAGGGGACTCATTGGAAGCATTTTGCATTTCTCCTACCACTAAGGTGGGATGAATTAAAGCCAACTTGAGGTAACATTAGGCTTGATTTGAATTCACGCCAATGCTGCTCATTCTAAGAGTCCCATAGATATAATTTCCTATTTTGCAGGTTGCCCATTCTTAGCAAGTTGCACATGCTGTGTGTCTGTTTGAAGAGTGAAATGTCAGCTTGCCCTGGGGGTGTTAATAATGACTATTTAAACTTTTAAGAACACGGTGAATAAACTTCTTAAGCCCGGCTCAGACAAAAGGGCAATGGCAATGTATTCTGTCCCCTGCCAAGGGAGCTGGGTCCTAATGTTCCCCACCCACTGCTACTTTGTTTTAAACAAACCTCTGTCCCCAGATGCCGAGCCCCCTCCAATTTCTCTTTGTGAGGCAGTCTCGTTGGCAAGAGGTTTAAATGCACAGCAGTACCGGAGAATGAGTGGTCTGAATTTAAAGAGCGCTGTCAAGTTGATTTGTGCACTTTCTGTCAAGTGGTTGTATATCATTTTTTAATTCCCCATTGTGTGTTACACCCTCTTAGAAACTTGAAAATCACTTTCTGCCCCCCGCCCCCCCGGTGACTAAATGTGCTTTTTTTCTTTAGTCAAACAGCTGTTATTTCCTTCATTGATCGAATGGCACTGAACGCAGCAAAGTAACTGGCTTGCAATAAAGATGGGCCCAAACAGAAATCCCAGGTAGAAATACTCCCTCCCTCCTGTACCCTTCAACTCTAGGGTTGTCTGGATCTGGTTCTGACCTCAGAGCTTCAGGCCTTTCACTTGTTAGAAACTTCAATTTATAAAGCACCGTGTCCTGCCAAAACATTTCCCTCTGTGGATCAGCTTTAACTCAGCTCCAGGAATAATGTTTGTTAGTTAATTTACTGCTGCAAAGGGAGCACAAAACATTTTTGTAGGGGCATTAAAATTTTTTACCAGAGGATAAAATGAAGGGCTTTAATTCTTTTTTCACTAACACCATGTGACTCTCTTCACTTCAGAGGTGTTACTCCAGATTTATATTGGGCTAAATGAGTTAACCAACCCCTCCATGTTTCTGATTTGCAATGATTGAAGAGCTCTTCTAAGCAAAGAGAGGGGGAAGGGATAGCTCAGTGGTTTGAGCATTGGCCTACTAAACCAAGGGTTGTAAGTTCAATCCTTGAGGGGGCCACTTTGAGGCAGGGGGCTGGACTCAATGATCTTTCAAGGTCCCTTCCAGTTCTAGGAGATAGGATATCTCCATTATTTAAAAAAAAAAAAAAAAAATTATAAAGGAGAACAACAACATGTCTGTGCTGCTTTGAGATCTGGTACCTTTGATCATGAGGGGCTGTTGACATGTGGCCTCTGGCAGGAGTGGGTGTAATTTCACATAAGTGATTCTGCTCTTTTTAAGAGGAAAGCATTAGCAGAATAGTCAGAGCAGTTGCTCTTCTGCCCCGAGGCCTGGCACACTTGGGGTCTGTCAGCACCTGGATCTGATCACCTCGTGGACAATCCTAAGCATTTGGGCAAAAGATGAATGGAGAATTTGGGAGCATAATGGAGAGTTTTATTTGATCCAGTATCAAGTGGTGAAAAATAATCTCTTCTGCTCGTTTGTGTTTTATTTATTTATTTTCTATTGTATTTTTCAAGCACTGTAAAAGCACCAAGAGCAATTGGACTGGTGCTGATTATTATCAATATTACGGCTATTATTCATTAAAATAAATGCACAAGAAAGACAATTCCAGTTATTCTTCAGTTTGCACTTGTTTTTTCAGCCGTGATCTGTGCCAGTTACCATCCCAGCAATTTATATAGCAGTTCCTCAGTAAAGAACTAGCATTTCCTCCAAGTCTCCCTGATCTCACCTACATCAGTGTCAATAAAATCACTGAAGTCAATAGTGTTACAACCAGAACAGGTGAGATGAGAATTTAGCTGTATCACCAGGGCTATAACCTATGCTATGTTCCCAGGCTTCGAGTCAGTTTCATTCTTTGGATTTGACTGCATAGAGCACTTGTTATGGGCCCTAATGTATATTATTTTATATTGCTGTTATTTATCATCATTTTAGTTTATTTTATGCATAGATTTGTTCCTTCACTTTTATTTTATACTTTCTTTATTTTTTTCTCATAATCACACAAAAACTATTCCTTCTGAGGAGCAACCATGATTTTCTAAAGGATATTGAAATTATACAGGGGGCATTACTAAAATATCTTCCAGTGTATACATAGGGTCCCATCCTGCACTGAATGGGAGATGGACCAGAGGACCTGGTGGTAGCAGCTCGTTTCATTGTTTAATTTCTATGAGATTTATCACCACCTCCCTCAGGTCACAAACATCCCATCATATGGAGAGACCTTGTGCTCTGGAACAAGGACCTTGGTCTCCCATTTCCAGACTAAGTATCGATCATGACAGCTAAAAGGCATACTTCAGCAAAGGGTCTGCCCCAGTTAACTCAGACCTTCCTTACATAATCAACCAACTGGCCTGACAACTAAAGGCATTGGCAGCCAGTGCGTAGAGACTGTTAAGGTAGGAAGCAACAAAAGTCAGCATTACAGAAAGGGAATGGAGTCTTACGTGGAGAAGGCATTGTTCTGTTTCTCACATCGGATCCCCTTGCAGTTGTTGGGTTCCTCCGAGGCACTGGTCTCATAATAAAAATAAAGCTGGTTCAGTCCATTGGCAAAAGCCAGAAGCACCAGACAGTAGATAAAAAGGAATTTGAGGATGTCTAGCAGCATGCGTCCCAGAGAGATCTGCAAGGGGCCCAGGTGGGAGTTTGCTGTAAACAGGGATATGAGACGCAAGGAACTTAAAATGTTGGATATTGCAAAGAGAGCTTCTGCAATGAGTGTCGGGTGCCACATTTCCCATTCTTCCCTTGGACGAGAACCATTATACTGAAAGAAATAACAAGGGTACAAAAATTAATGGTGCAGTAAACACTTTAACATAGCCCCGAAAGCCACAATTGCTAACAACATTTCATTATGCAGTACACTAACCAACTTTTGATTACTTGAACAGATGGTGTTCAAATCTGGATCTCAGTTAGGGTTAGCTAATGCTCAGGGTTCAGGTTTGAAACACTGAAGTGGTTAAGGCTCAGGTTTGAATTCAATGGAGTCAACAGCTCACAAGTTGTTCCTGTGGCCCCGGGGGGACGCGTAGGGTGCCAGAATAGCTAGGGACGCCCCTCATTGGGCTGACCTACAATGGTGTAACAGATCAGAATCAGATCTTTTAACACCAGGGCTGAATTTGGCCTCTTAGTTCTGTTCTGTTCATTTACCATGTACCACATAAAAAGGCCAAAAATGTTCCTAGAATGGCGAATACAGTAACAAGTATTTTATAGCAACTGATAGATTTTGTAACCTTTAAAATAAACATACTGTACTCTGATGGAGGTGTCTTTGTAAGGCCCTTCAGTTTAAATCTGAAGGTCCAACGCATAAAAATCACAACTTTTCAAGGAGATAAGTAGAAGCAACCATGGGCTTCACAAAGGAGGACTTAGGCATTGCAACACTAAACATCACATCGCCTAACTTTTCAGCACCCTGCCACCTTGTGTAATTTGCACCCCCAGGTGAGGCAACCAGGCTCCCTATGCATTGTGTAGGAAGAGTTAGGCACCTAAAATAGGGATTCACAGAAGCCAGCTGTGGAGTGGGGAGCTGTCTAAGCTCGCCTGTAGGAAATGTCAAGGAGTGGGGTGGGACCTAAGCCCTGCCCCTCAAAGAGAATTAGGCACCTATCTCTGCTCAGGATTCACAGCCAAGCGATGAACTCTCGCCTGGAGTTAGGCACCTAAGCCATTTCAAGAATAACAGGTCATGGTTCCCCTCCTCACCACAACATCTCTTTAGCCCAGTGGTTAGCACACAAAGTGGGAGACCTGGATTCAAATTCCTACTCTGCTGGATTCAGAGCAGGGAGCTGATTGGAGGTCTCCCGTGTGTGTCCTAACTATTGGGCTCAGAGTCATTCTCTTGAAGGTCCAATGAATCTTTAAGTATTTCATACAAGGTGGGAGAGATTGAGAGAGACTCCCCTCCCATAGCCCAGAGCAATCATCTGGGAGACCTGTCTTCCTGTCCCTGCTCTGAATCAGGCAGAGTGGGGATTTAAACCCAGGTCGCCCACATCCTGGGTAAGGGCTTTAATCACTGGTCTGGCAGAGATAAAGAGGGAGGCTCTACTGGCCCCTGGCTGTCCGCTAGGTGTATTAGGCATGCTCTGAGAACACCTACCAGATCAGGCCCTGCAGGAAAGGTAGGCAGGGAAATGCCTAGTTTGTGAATCCTGCCAAGGCCTAGGCATGCGTTAGGAAGTTAGCAACTTAGTGGTCAGGACTTAGTCCGCTTTGCACATGCCCACAGGCAGCAGTTTAGGCACCTAGGGGACTTTAGATGCCTACAGGGTTCGGTGGCAGCTGAGGGATGGTTTGATCAGTGCCAGTGACAGGCGCCTAAATACTGCTTGAAAATCTAGCTGAGATACAGTGCAGCTGCGTTTCTACATGACCTCTGATTGCTTCTGACGTTTCCAATCTGTTCTCCACTGCCACGAACACCAGGGACTCACTTTGTTAATTGGATTTGAAGCTGGCCCTTAAATGTTAACAAACAGTGCAGAGGTTGTTATCTCTTTGCTAGTACCTCAACCATATATATGTGTATATATCTATAGCTATAGCTCGGTGAGAGAGAATCAAATACTTGGGAAGCAGATTCGCATGGAAGGTTCAAAATTCTGCTTTGCGTGCTGGCGAGAAACTTCCCAACAGCACGTGGCTCTCTGCCAGGATTTAGAGTCAGCTGCTATGAAAAAGAGCTTGACAAGGCCTTTTGCATCTCACAGATCTTTATTTTAAAAATGGCAATTTTTCAGGGCTGTGTTGTAATGGCACTATATAAATCAATGGAACCCCCTCACTTGGAATGTTATGTTCAGTTCTGGTCAGCCCAGCCCAGCAAAGTGCATAGCAGAAATAGAAGGGGTTCAGAGATGTATAAAGAAAATGATTAGACACACGAAAAGACTGAAATGGTCCAGGCAGTTTAGACACCAGAGAAAGGACGGATATAGAGACTGGGCTCTCCCATTTACCCTTTCTCATAATACAAGAACAAGGGGATACTCAATGACATCGAAAGGCAGGTCATTTAAAACTGATAAAAGGAAATACTTTTTAATTAATACCTACACTTAATTAATCTGTGGAGTTCATTGGCATTAGATAACATTGAGACCAGAGTTTAGTAGAATTCAAAACAAATTAGGCATTTGCACAAATACTTAGAACATTCCCAGTCACACGAAGAATTTGTAGAACATCAGAAGAGTTATAAACCCAGTGCACTGGGGCACAAGCCAACCTCTGGGTGACAAGGATTATGAAGACACTTCTGTTAGGTTATTCCACATCTGACCAATCCAAGGTTTTTTGCACCTTCCTCTGAAACATCTGACACTGACAGATGCAGGATATTGGATTAGATGGACTATGGGTTTGATCTGGCATAGCTACTGGAATTGATCAATGTATCCATGAGGCCCAGGGTGCAGAGATTTGGGGTTCCATTTTGAATAGGTGGGTGAGGGAGGAGAAGCTGAGAAGGGAGCTGTGCTGGCAGAGGACACCTGAGGAATGGAGTGCCAACTGCTGGGCATTTAGTGGCTTCCGCTGTGCCCGGCAGCCTAGGGGGCAGTTCTAGGAGACAGCACAGGAGTGGAGAGGTGGGCCAGGAGGAGGAGCTGCAGAGCCAGGCTGTGAAAAGTCAGGGGTACTATCTGGTGAGACTGCTGCAGTCCTCTGATATCGGAAAGGGACGTCAGGGCTGACGGGTTAGGACATAGTGAGGATGTGACATGGAAGGTGTCTGCACTGTAGCTGGGAGTGAACCTCCCCACCCGGGTAGACAGATTCATACTAGCGGGGCTTGAGCTACTGTGCTACAGATAGCAATGGGGACATTCCACCAAGGGCAGAAACTTGGGCGTGGCCCCATGGCTGCTGCAGCCCAGACCAAGCTGCAACATCCCCACTATTATTTTTAGCAAGGTTCTAGCCCTGCTGGAACGAATCGGTCTCCCCAGGCGGGGAGGCTTGCTCCTAGCTGCAGTGTAAACATACCCATGGATGTCCAGGGCCTGCAGAGGCTCAGTGGGATTAGCCACCCTTTCAGCTGTATGATTGCACGAGAGCGTGGGCGTTTGCATACTGGGCGCCGTGGTTTTGTAGGTATGAATTCCTCGTTCATAAAGACAATGTGTGTAGCTGTATGTTTGCAGATATGCATGGCTTGGGTTGTGTGTGGTGCATGTGTGTGTGTATTTGTTTGTGCCTGGTGTTTTAGGTGTTATTGGTGGGCATGGGGGTAAGTGGCTGTGTGTCTGAGAGAAAGAGAATTGCCAGGTTGCTGATTTGTTCCTGTGACTTACGATTTCCAGCTATTTTATTTTTATTGCTCACAGTTCAAAGACCAAATGTTCAAGTGTTTAATTTTCTGTCCTGCTGTAAATGTCTGGAGAAAAAAAATGTAATCTGGCTTTGCTTTGATACTGATGCAGAACAACCTGATCAGGGAGTAGCTGGTATCTTGGCGTTCTTTTTGAAAAGTGCTAATTCAGCGGTAAGCAGCCTTCTGCACTTTAAAATGGCCCCCGTGCTGGTCTGTTTATCTGAGAGCTTATATTATAGCCTTCCTGTTTTAGCTAGCTTGTGAAATATTTAGTTTCCCCGTCTCTCTCCTATCTCCTTACATTATGACTGGCTACAAATGAACAGAGAACCTTGGAACAGTGAACTTCCCCAGCAAGGAGCTGCGTTCAAGCTGCTGTAAAATCTTCCCTTGTGTACATAGTGAAACCAATGTTATGGAGCAGCAAAAATGGAAAGCCCTTATTGCTGTGGGACCAGTCACATCCACAATGCAGGGGAGGAGGTCAGGTTATGGAGAGCCCCACCTAGGGACCACTGCATCCCCTATGTACCCAGGAGCTGTCCTCTGTGGAGGGTCTCTTCTAACCCTAGAGGGTGGGGGGAGAGCTGGGAAAGTGCAGTGATGTAGATCTACTGCCCTAACCCCCTCGCATAAAGAAATGTTCAGAGTCAGACCCGTGTCTAAAGCAGCAGGAAGCTAGGTCTGGAATTGTAAGTTCAGTGGTGTACGGCCTCAGAAGCAGGAACTCTGGGGATAGGGTGACCAGACAGCAAGTGTGAAAAATCAGGATGGGGATGGGGAGTAATAGGAGCCTATATAAGAAAAAGACCCCAAAATCGGGACTGTCCCTATAAAATCAGGACATCTGGTCACCCTATCTGGGGAGCTCGTGGGGAAGGACTCTCCCAATCTGAGTACAGGGTTACTTCATGTTTGACTTACACCACTGTAACACCACTGACTTCAATAGAGTTACTCCTGATTCACAGCAGCATGAGAGGAGAACCAGGCCCACAGATTCTGTGAACACCAGAAAGATTAGAGAAAACTCTGTGAGCCGGATCCTGCAAACACACCATTCCCACTAAAGTCGATGGGAGACTCTGTGTTGAGGGAATGCAGGGATTGTGCTCTGTGTGTGTGTGTGTGTGTGTGTGTGTGTGTGTGTGTGTGTGTGTGAGAGAGAGAGAGAGAGAGAGAAAGCTCTCACTCAAGTCAGCGGGAGTCATTGTTGAGGTATTGCAGGGAGTGAGCTATGTGTGTGTGTGAGAGAGAGAGAAACAGAGAGAGAGAGCGCTTCTGGCAGTCCTCTGGCTTCAAAGCTTGCGCATAAATTAATTTAGAGCATCAGATGTTTATAAATCTGAAAGGTGCATTTGAAGATGAACGGGGTGATATGCACTAGCTCAGTTAGTGGAGCTGACAGTAAGGAATCTGCAGCATCGTTGTAAAATCTCAACAGAATATTTTATCATTTCCCCCATTTACATTATAAAACTCGAATTGTTTTCTGATCTCCCTATTCTGGATTCATTGTTACAGTGTAAGTGGATTTAGCACAGTTGAAAGGTACTCAGTGACAATCCAGAAACTGAGGTTCACTCTTTACCCACAGTTACAAGGTGGGCAGTGGCTATGTGAACTCCCCCCACAACACCCAGCCAATGTGCCTCAACCTTAATCAGGCAGGACAACCTGTATGTGGTGAGAAACATGCTCATTCTCCAAGCCAATTCAGTCACTGGCTTTCCTACTGAGTTTGCAAACAAGGATACCAACTAGTACCACTTGTGATGTGGGCACCTGTTCATGCTGAGCTGGAATTTCAGGGTTGACAGATAATTTCCCGTGTACTATAGTTTTCATACACATGCACCAACTTACTGTACCTTGACATAAGCAACAATTTTCAGGGAGATAGTTGCAAGGTAGAGTGAGTTCATTGCAAAGTCCATCAGATTCCACCAGTCATGTACATACTCATTGAATCCACCATCCCACATCTCCTTGATTTCTCCCCAAATAAAACCTGTGGAAAGAAAGAGAGTTTATCTGTATGGGGGAACATTACTGGCCATTAAAGCAGAACAAATCCAATGTAATAAAAGGCAATTATAAATTAACTGCTTGGGAAAAAATGCCTCATCCTTTTTCCTTTCCTACAAAATGTAATAAAGCTGCTTACCGAGCGTTTTATAGCAGAATAGGAAATGCAATCAGAAAAGAAATGGGGCAGGCTTAAGCAGTCCTGCCCAGTGCTTCACATACAAAGCACAAGGAGATGCTGCATGAAACACACATTCATTTTAACTGTTCTAGGCCAAAGTTCCCCTTTAGAAAGTGTGGGTAACCTGGCCCAGGGAAATTTTTATTGATTTAAATAAATACATGATTTGAGTTAATTTATTTGTCTTAGTTATTAATAGAGCACCCACCGCTGTAGTATCTAAGGGTAATTCAGTGCTCCTTAATGATTTGACAGCCATGAAGGCTGATTTCCCTACACTTATCCATAAGACGGGTGACAGTAACACAAGCTTCCCTCCATCAATCTGCCTCAGCCCAGGCACATTCATTAAATATCACCTTATTCCATGAATAGCGCCATTGACTTCCACAGGACTACTTGTGAACAAGCAACTACTCAGCATGAGTAAGGGTATCAGAATCCGGCCTTCAGTTTACAGCCTCTTTGCTGAGGCTGTCAGCTAGAGTTCCACTTACCACCATTTGTGGTGGTGGTTTTTGTGACGTGGACCGTTTGTTCACTAGGAACTGGACTGAGACAATCAACTCCTTTCACAAACACCAGCCCCCAGCCTTCAGCGGGGAATTATTCTCACTTGTTACTAACCGAGGCTAATTTGCCTACAGTCGTGACGAAAGGCTCCATACCCCATTACCACTCCCCTAAGTCATCTAGAGTAACATTTTCGAAAGAGCCTATGTGATTTCAGAGCCTAGGGCCCATTTTCAAATGTCACTTAGGTGTTTAGGAGCTTAAGGGTATGTCTACACTGCAACTGAGCGGTATGATTGTAGCATATGTAGTCACACCCGATTTAACTTAAATCTACCTAGCGCGGGTAACAATAGTAGTGAAGCTGCAGCAGAACAGGTTTCAGTGCAGACTATACAAACCTTCCCTGGACCCTGGGTACACACTTGGGTAGCTAGCCTGAGTTGAAGTCCACGCTGCTGCAGCTCCATTACTACTGGCCCCTGTGCTTGCTAGATTAAAGCTAGCTCGGGTATGTTTACACATGCTACAATCACACTCCCTGACTGCAGTATATTCATACCCTAAGTCCCATTGAAAGTCAATGAGACTTAGGCTAGGTCTACACTACAGCGGGGGGTCGACCTAAGATACGCAACTTCAGCTACGTGAATAGCGTAGCTGAAGTGGCGTATTTTAGGTCGACTTACCTGGCTGTGAGGACGGTGGCAAGTCGACCGCTGCCGCGCTGCCGTCGACTCCGCTGCCGCCTCTTGCCGCGGTGGATTTCCGGAGTCGACGGCAGCGCGATCAGGGATCGATTTTATCGTGTCTTCACTAGACGCGATAAGTCGATCCCCAATAGATCAATTGCTACCCGCCGATCCGGCGGGTAGTGAAGACGTGCCCTTAGGCTCCTAAGTGCCTAAGTGACTTTTGAAAATGGGACTTTTGCTCCTATGTCCCTTAAGCACTTATGAAAATGTTACCCCATCCCCATATATTTTGCATTGTTGAGTTTACAACATCGGACGTGACTCAAGAACCAAGACTTAAAACAGAAAAGAAAAAAAATGCATCAAGAGAGTGGCTAACAAACATCCAACAACAGAATTATGACGTGATCCTTCAAATTGGGATATCAGTTGAGTCTGTTTTCTAGGGCTTTAAAGGTTCAATATGAAGAACAAAGAACAGGGAAATTAATTGTTGCAAACATAAAGACATCAATCACATTTTCTTGGCTGACGCCTGATAGGTCACTGGTCAGGTCAGCAGCAGGTTATGACCAATAAGGTAATTTTATTACAGCTGTCTTAAAATCTGTGTATGTACAAAGTAAAATAAAATAAAAAATCAATGGAGCAGCTTCTGCTGAAGAACAACTATGTTGTATTTATTGTGAGTAATCATAGTTAGCATTGTTACTGTAATACTGTCTGCACTGTACGTGCCTGTTCTCTCTCTCTCTCGCTCTATTTTACAGATATTTCATAAATAAAAAAGGACACTAAAATAGTAAATTCTTCCCTACAGACACATCAGCATCTTATTTGAAGGTCTGTTTTTCTCCATAGAATTTCATATCATTTAAACATGAAGTTGGGGGTGTGGGAAGTGGTAGTAAAAAGGGATGGGTTCGCTGTTTATTCCAAGGTTTGTGCTCACATGTACATTTCAATTGCACATTTGCTAATTCCTATTGTTTGTAGACTACAGAGAATGAGGCTCGGGCTGTGTGAGAGCTGCGGGGATAGCCTGTGTGAAGTAGCACAAACTCTCCTGTGTTTTTGGTAGAGTTGGTCACAATGGGAAAAAAGTTTGTTAACATTTTTGCAACTCTGTCCTTTACCCATCCTTTCATCCGCAGCTAGAATTTTCTAAAAATTGTCCTAACTAGCAGTAAGCCTGGTAAAACATAGAAGCAACATTTTTGGTTTTATTTGGAAAAAGAATGTGGCAGTATTTTGTCCAGATTTTGAAATGTTTGAAATTATCCAACCAGTTCTAGTCTTAGAACAAAAGAGCTGTTTGAGCATGTAAGCCTAAAGATGGGTTTTTGAAGAGATACTTGTTATTAATTTATTATTCACGCTCCCCTTGCGGTGCTGCAACCTGACTGTCTTTTCCTGGCCCACTGTAGATTGAGGGACTTGGGAGACCTTCTTGCTCAAGACTGGATGGTGGTGCAGATGGAGATTTTTGATACATTAGGTTCATCCCTCGAAAGAAGAATAGCGCTATAAACACTGTGCTCAGCACAGAACATGGGACGGGGCAAGATCACCTTAATTCACCTGTTGGGCCCAGTTCATCCAGGAACATTTTCCAGGGATTCCCACTGTGTCTGGGGAATTCCCAGATGCCATGTTAGGGCAACTCAGCATCTCCTCTATGCCACCAGAGCAGCACAAAGAGGATAGAGAAAGCAGGCAGAATCTGACCCCCAACTAATTTATCCTCACAACACAACAAGGTAGGGAAGTTTGATCACATCTCCACTTTACACCTGGCAAACTCAGGCACAGAGAAATTAAATGCAGAGCTCGGCAGAACATTTTTGATGAAATTTCATTTCAGTGAAATGTGCAGTTTTGTTGAAGCCAAAAAATGTTGTGGAGATGTATCAGTTTCCATAAAAGTTTCAGCAGGGAGGCTTTTGGGTCTGGGGAGAGAACAAGCAAGACAAACCCATATATCTGGGGGGAGGGGAGGTTATTCTGTTGACCTGGAATGGAGGCTAGACAGGTACAAGTCCCTGATTTGGAATGATCTAGGCTAAAAAGCTCTGCTGTGGAAACAGGAGGAGCCAGGCCTTGCATCTGGGTCTCCCACACACTAAAACAGCGGAAAGGTTTGGTTTTCATTCCAGTGCAGACCGAAAACAAATTTTGAAACCTCATTGTGGTGCTCCGGTCAGCTCCAGTTAACCGACCTGTGGTACGACCAGGAGTTGAACTCCGTTGAGTCCTCAGCCAGGACTTGACCATTCTACGAATCACCCTTCTCATAGAATCATAGAATATCAGGGTTGGAAGGGACCTCAGGAGGTCATCTAGTCCAACCCCCTGCTCAAAGCAGGATCAATTCCCAACTAAATCATCCCAGCCAGGGCTTTGTCAAGCCTGACCTTAAAAACCTCTAAGGAAGGAGGTTCCACCACCTCCCTAGGTAACCCATTCCAGTGCTTCGCCACCCTCCTAGTGAAAAAGTTTTTCCTAATATCCAACCTAAACCTCCCCCACTGCAACTTGAGACCATTACTCCTTGTTCTGTCATCAGGTATCACTGAGAACAGTCTAGATCCAAAGACAGGCCCAAAGTGAACATGCTGGGCCCAGAACCTTAGGGCTCAGTTTAAAGTAAGTCCAGGTTTGAAATGCTGGACCTGATTGTACGTGCCAGCTGTAGAGCAGGAAGATGGCATCTTCATGGCAACAATGCAGGATAAAGCAATGTATAAGGGATGGGGGAAGCTGCATCATGAGTGGCTTTGCGATGTCACATTTGGTGGGAGGGGGGGAGTGAGGAAACAACTCTCTCTCATTTTATACCTTTTAAAAGCAGTTGTATTCACATGGCCTCTAAATTGGGTGAAGCACCTGATCTTGCAGGAGTGGCTTGCTGGAACTGAGAGGGGTAGCCGGCAAGAACACTAGTGTGGAATTTGCCCTCTGCCCATATAATCCTTGGCAGATATTCTTCTTGGCCCTACAGCCTGTTTTCATCAGGAGAAGCAGATTTCTCTTAAGGGAGCCTCAGAATGAGACTCCAGCCTAAGACAATGGTACATGGGAGCAGGTACATTTTAACACAAGAGCAAGGTAGAGTAAAAGAAGCCAGATGTGAGCCTAATGAAAGGAGAGCTTGTGTTTCCTATGTGAGTCTACGAGGTTTTATTTGCCACAGTGTGCATTTGAGCTCAAGGCAGCTCAGCTTGAAAGGGGAAATGAATCTGACTCATCAAACATGTATCAAAATGTGGTTTTTTTGCTCTTACACTTCTGATGGCTCTTTAAGCTGGGTCCCATGCTACCATATCGTCTTTATTCTTTGCTTTTGTGAAACATACAGAACGGGGAAGCTGTCACCCGTTTTTCTTCACAATTAGGGCTGCACTAATCAGATTGGAATAGGCAGCTTCTACTTTGCCATTTCAATAACCAGCTCTCCCCCGTTCATATTGGAGAGCTAGACTGTGACTTGGATTATGTGCCAGCACCGGGGGATGCCCCATGTGCAGGTTACATTGGGATTGTGTGCACAGGAGTAGGTGGGCACTGTGCCTGCTGACTCCCCCCAAGTGTAGATGGGTGGGTAGGGTGACCAGATGAGAGGGAGAAAATATCGGGACACATGAGGGGGGGGGGGCCGCCGGAGGAGCAAAAAAAAAGCCGAGTGCTGCCGGCGGAGGAAAAAAAAAAAAAGATTGGTCGGGATGCGGGACAAACACCTAAATATCGGGATGGGTGGGGAATGGGCAAAGAGGGAGCAGACTCTTAGCTCTGCCTCCCCCATGCACCAGCCAGTATAAGAGTGTCACAATTTGTTGCTGGTATAGGCCAGCAGCCAGTTATGATGCCCCTTCCCCACTCAGAGCAAAGGGGAAGCGAGGAAGGAAGTGTGCATCAAAGGGACACAGTACCTCTCGCGGCTACCCCAGGTTGGCGCAGCTTCCTGAGGGCTTTGCCAAAAGACACAGTAGATGGCAATAAAAACAACAAAACAACCCCAGTCCTATAGTTCCAGAAAAAGGGCAGCAGTTAATGAAGTTTCTGAATTTGGTTGCCAAACCTATTTACACGCAGATAACACCGAGACTAGCAATTAATCCACATGCAGTTATCCTGAGCGTAAGTCTGCCAGTTGAGGCCCAGGCATATTTGTGTTTCCTCTGATTTACCTAGAACCCAGGGTAGGATCATCCATTCGACGACGGTGGGAGGTGGTCCCTGCACATGGAGATCAGTCCTGACAATGTGCTGCGATGCCAGAAGTAGCATGAAGAGGAAGGTTAGGTAAGAACCGGTGTGGCAGATAAACTTTATAAATGGCTTTTTAATGAACAGTCCCAGCCTGCTCTTAGGTGCAATTAAATATGCCACAGAAAGCATAGGAAATAGCAGTCCAATGGTGATGCAGGTCAAGAGCTTGACTGCCCAGTGTTTCCGCCTCCATCCTGGAAAGCCGTCGTACCAAAGTGTAGCTAACAGCTGCTGGCAGTTTGGCTGAGCAACAAACTGGAGAGGGAGAAAAAAGGAAAAGGTTAGAAGGACAAAGATGCAGAGGCTTTTCCTGGACAGTGATCATCATGCACTTGGGATAATTTCCCTCTTTGGTCATTCCCATGAGCTGCATGGCCAATATGTCCCTCCATTTTCCTCTGGGCTCCTAGTGAGCAAGCTGCAGTGCACTGTGGCAAGCTAGTGAATAGCCTTTTACAGGGATGGACCTGTTTTGTTTTGTTTTTTTACTCAAGATGAAAACCTGTTGGGAAAGAAGAAGAAACGCCGTGTACCTCTACCCCAAACACCAACCGAGGCCTATGATAGAGCCAAGGATGGCAACCAGATTTCCGGAGTTCCAAGCTAATATCTTAACCATGAGGCTAGTCTTTCCCATCAAGGCGTTCTGATAATCAGCCTTCCAAACAGGGGCGGGCACGAAGCCACACAGTTAATGTGCCAGGCCCAGAATCTTAATCTGCCATTTATGCAGCCTTGCAAATGGGGCTAAATTGGGCCTAAACCTGACATGGGTATGTAGGTGCAAAGTGAAAGCAGCTATCCCCAGTTAAGTCACCTCTAAAGGGCCAGTCACAGTGATACTCCCTCTGTTCAGAGATGTGTGACCAGGGGCACGAGCTACTTCAAATACAGTGTGAGGGTGTAGGCAATGGGTGGGGACACAGCCTTGTCCTCTGTCTATTGGTCAGCTGAGCTGGCCTGGATGTTAGGTTTAAGCTTTATCAGAGAGTTTAAAAGACACTCCACACTTTCTCTCCCAGAGCAAGATGCTACTCAGACGTGAATAAGGGTGGCAGGACAGGGAGCTGGATATCGGTAAACTAAAGTCTGAAGGAAACATTTCTAGATTTGGGGGACAGTTCTCCTGCTGATCCCGGCTGTGGAGATCTGTGGCATATTCTGGACCAGTTCTGTATGCAGGTCAGGAAGAGAGGGGGATTTTGCATTTTTTTTTTTAAGACAGGCAAGATTTTAATGCTTAACTGTGCTCTCAGAGGCCATTTCTGTTTTTAGTATCCCTCGGTAAAACAGTCACTGGTCACACGTGAGCCCTAGTGCTAGCGTTACATAATTAACAGTTACTCTGAGCTTCTTCTATTCCCAAGCTGCTGCTTTTCCAAATGCTTTTTTCAGCTTTTGGCAGACTCAAAAGAGCACTTGGCAGCATTTAAAAAATGATTTGGAGACCAGATAGGCAGGAAGAAACAGAGGTGGTAAAACTCTGTGTGTGTGTGTTTGCATGTGTGCCTGAAAGTGAACATATGCATTTGTGCACGCAGGCAGGCACATGCAAATGTGTGTGGGGGGGAAGGGCTCGGCATGCGAATGCATGTGGTTATGTGACGTTCCAACAGGGAACGACTGGTGGGAAGCTGGATGCACTTTTGGCGAGGTTGTTTGTTGTCAAGGAAAGGTGGGCAGTTGTAAAATATCTGAGACTAGTCAGGGAGAGAGACACTTTTGATCACAGAACAAAAATGACACTTTAATGTTCAGTTCTACTCTGAAAATGACTTTGAAGAAATGGGCTCATGGGATTCTACATTTATGGTGCCTGAGTGACTCCATAGCAAAAGTGCTTAGTTTACAAGTAAAAAGATGTTTTTTTCTAACCACCAGTCCTACAAACAGCCTTAGGATTCAAAACTCAAGCCAAGTTCTTTCTGGCTTGTGCATCAGCATCAATAATAAATATTCTGCAACCAGATGCTGCCCTCAATTACAACTGGGCAAGCCTATTGCTTTCAGAATATTTCTATTCAGAAACTTTTAGGAACAGAATGTATATTAAGGGCCCTATCCCCATATCCAATCCGAGCTCATTGCAGGATGGAGGCATACGTGCTTGCTTTTTGCCTTGTGGTTTTTTTCATCCCCCTTGATGGAGTTATTCTTAAATTCATAGTTGATCGAAAATATTCCTGTGGGATTCCTTTGGGACTTTTCACTCACACTCTACCAGTTCTGCATTCAAGATAACATGGAAAACCCATGACCTTAGTTCTAGCCATGTCATTTCACTAAGGACTTGTCTACACCAGAAGGGTTTTATTGTTATAGTTATACTGGTATTGTTAAACCAGCAAAACCCTCCTAGTATCGACACAGTTAGATCGGTATAAAAGTGCTATATCGTTATTACTGCATCTACACTTGGGCTTTTACTGGCATAGTTTATTGGTTAAAAAAAAATCACACCCCTAACCAACATAGCTATACCCGTAAAACATTTAAGAGTAGACCAGGCCTCTGAGATTGATTAGAAAATAGATTCACTGTTGTGAGTAATCTGAAGATGACAGTATTATTTGTTATTCATAGAGTCTCTCTGGAGAAGTGAGATTTGGTGTTTTATAGTGTTATTAATCCCCAAGTCACATGTACGTTTAGGAGACAATTATGTGCTCTTTGAGTCATTTCCAAAAAAATGTATCTCATACCCAGACCTGTTCATGGGTCCTACTGTTGCCCATCAGATGAGTTCAGATTTGACATGGCAAAGTCACTTTCATAATAAAGGTTCCTGCACATACCCAGACCTTTTAACTATCCATTCACCACTAAAACTGTATAACAAGACTTAACTCTTACAGGGTGCTTTTCATCCATGATCTCAAAGCTCTTTTTAAAGGTCAAGCAGTATCATTCCCATTTTAGAGAGGAATAAACTGAGACCAGGAAAAAAGAAAAATGACTTGCCCAACATCACACACACCAAGTCAATAGCAGAGCCAGCACTAAAACCTAGGCCTCCTGCCTACAAAGAGAGTGGGCAGGCGCTTGAGAAAAGTTTATATTCTCTCTTGAGTATTTGAACTATAACCTGAAGGATTGCTGGCATCCAAAAGCCAGTATTCTCATGAATGCACTGGTGAAGGGGGCTGGTGGAAAGTCCTTTCTCGGGAGCTCTCTCAGCACCTAAAAACAGATCTGGGAAGAGTCAAATGGTGATTTACTGTTCAAAGGGGGGGGGGCGGAGAAATTGACCAATTTATAAATGCAAGATAATCCCTTCCTCTTCTACTATAGCTTTTTAACTGTAGTTCACTTTGAAAACCCACATTAAGGGAAGTAATCAGCCAGTGATTAATTACAGAAGGCAAACTAACCTGTGACAAAAGTCAGACCGAATCCTTTAGGAGGGACTTAATGCCATTATTTTTTGTCCATATTGACTTGGATTTTGTTCACCTATCTTAGGCTCTGTAACAGATTCCCCATATAAGAGACGGCTAAATTTGCAGGAGCAGGTAATTCAAATGGATGGATTGACCTGCCTGAGTGCTAAGGATAAAAGCCCCAGAAGGAGCAGCAGGTGTCCGTGGTGCGGGACATTTATTTGAGAGAGACAGATTGACACAGGAGGATACTGGAAAGGAAAATCAGAGGAAACACGTTTGCTTTAATTTGACTTTTAACACCCCCCGGTCACTGGACAACAGTTGGTATGGTGACGATCTAAGGAAAACTGCAGGACCACTCAAAAATGCTATTGTAATATACCAAGATTATAGAGAAGCAAATAAAAATTCTACAGAAAAACAACAGAAATCATTAATTTCCTTTTCCTTTTTTAATCTATGATTTCAGAGGAGTCTAAATCACTGGTTGTGCTTAAAAGCCAATGGAGCAAAAGACATGGAAGAGTACCTTGCCATATTTTTTACATTTAAGGCCTCAGACAAGGGTTCTGACTGGATGTTTTCTACAATAACTTCCATAGTAATGAGTAGTATGTTTCCTAAAAAAAATCAGCAGTGACATTTTTTTATGTGGGAGGGGAAGTATCTTATAAAATATTTCTTCTCTTTATTCCATATAATAAAAAGCAGAAAGGGGAGAAGGAGTTTATTTCCCCACCCCTCACACTGAATCAAACCCAGAGCCACTAGAGCAGTGGTTCTCAACTTATTGCGCATTGTGGGCTGCATATGTGGCCCACAATGTGTTACCTGGGCCGCAGGGGCCGGGTGGGAGGGCAGTGGCAGCCTGGACCCCGACCCTGAACCCAGGACCCCTACCACGCGGCTGCCCCAGACTCCCGCCACGTGGGGCGGGCCGGCTGCCCCAGTCCCAGACCCCGAAGCTCGCAGGGCCGGACGGCTTCCTCACGGGGCCAACCAGGAACCCTGGAGCTCACGGGGCCCCCCGGCAGCCCCAACCCTGAACTCCCGCCATGTGGGGTAAGTCAGCATCCCCAATCTCGACCCCGCTACGCTGGGTGGCAGGGCAGCCAAGCCGGACCCCTCCACACTGGGCAGCCGGGAACCTGAATTTGAACCAGCACGCGGGTCGGCCTTTCGCACACAGCTGAGCTGGGCTGTAGCTATGTGCTAATTGGGCTGCGTGCGGCCTGCAGGCAGTGGGTTGAGAACCGCTGCACTAGACAAATCAAAATGTTTTTGCTTCTTCTGTTGCTTGTGCAACTTCCAGGCATCTTAAACATTTTCTCCCCTTCCACCAGCTTAAAGGCTCATTTTTAAAATGTGCTCTGCTTTCCTTGTATCTGAGATCAGTTCTACAAAGAGAAGAGCATTCATATATCATGCAAGGGACCCTTTCAAGCTCAGAAAAAAGGAGTGGCAATAAAAATGCCATTAAATCTTCCGACCAAGCCCAGCCCTGCCTTACTAAAAATGCTCCAAAGGAAATTTAACAGTAACAAAAACTTCTCCAAAATGGCAGAAATCATTGAAAGCCCTCCGATTCTCACACCAGGGCTGAGCACCTGCTAAGTTAGCCTTTTACTGTCCCCAAATTCAAAAATATAACGCAATATTTATCGCTAATTTTAAAATATTATTCCGATGGCTTTAAATCTCAAGCAAGGTAAGGACCACAGGGGAAGAGGCAGAAGCTTCAGCAGCCATCTTTTTTCTAGTGACCAGCAGATCAAGGGTTGGGGAGCAACAGAGACTGAACCTAGGATGGAATAAAGTTGTGTTTCAGTGGAATGTCCATTGTTATCAGGGTCAGCTGGGGACACCATAGGCCATTCATTCCTGTAAAAGATGATTATGGTGCCAGGCACTAAAATAAATGAACAAATAATAAAAAGCTCAACTCTAGTGCTTTTATATATGGAGTAGTCCAAAGCTGCATACTTACACTTTGCACTCATGGAGTTTGTTTCATCCATAGATCTCAAAGCACTTTATAGAGAGAGCGACATTTTATCATGCCCATTTTACAAATGGATAAAACTGAGAACCCCAGAGAGATGGTGACTTGCCCCAAATCACACACACTAAGCCAGTGTCAGAGCCAGCCACTAAAACCTAGCTTCTCTGAGTCCAAGTTCATTGCAGCAACTGCTGTATACATTTCCCTATCTCCATCTTGCCTTCATGTAAAGCAAAGTTACCAGTGCTTTCTGGCAAATCTTTCTTCAGTTCCCTTATGTCCTCAGTCACAAACATTACTTTCATTCTATTCTACAATCCTTCTTCATTTGCCATTGATAGAACTAATGCATGTGACTATCACATTTATTATTGTTCATGAACATACCAGATGCGACAGGCTTTGCTATCAACTAACGCTGTTGCACTGTGAAAAATGAGAGATCTGGAGTATAAAAAAATTGCGTATGCTCCCAGTTTTATAATATTGTTTCTGACACAATAACTTCCTGAATCAATGGCTGGTTTATTATTCTAGGCACTTTTTAAAAAAATGATGAGAATATGATGTCCAAACAATATATCTTTTCGATCAATAACAGTCAGGATATCTCGTATTTTTCGGTAGAGATACGGTGCTCAGGGAGTCTCCAATCTTCTCTTCATTTTCTGGGAGAATTGTCAAGACAAGACATCTCTGTTACCACCCTGAAGACATGATGGATAATCCTGTGACAGTTGCTTCAATGAAAAGGAATGTTCTTCAAAGATGCTTTTAAGAGTGTACTCTGCTTATACATGAATATAAGCGTACAATGGTATTGAGTAGAGCTGGCTGAAACTCGGGATTTCTGGTTCATGGGAAATGTCAGTATTTGGAAATATAGTTTCGTTCCAGGCTCTCAGGGCTACCAACTTGGGAGTTAAGCAGCATAGGGACCCAGCTGTCCTCAAATACTGGAAGCTCTGCTTCCACCCTAACTGGCTGGTGCTGGCTTGGAGCAGTCCACCTGCAGTCTCCAACAGCCCACAAGAAAATGAGGCAGGCTTCCATCAGAACCCTGCCTGTGATTCATCAAAAGTGCATCAGACCAGAGATGTTCCTGCAAAACATTCTGAGTGCGACAAATTGGGCATTTCCTCTCTATTATTGAGGTTGTGTTAGTTGTTGGCTTGAATTGTCCCCTCTGTATGACAATCAGTGGAAATGGAGTCAGAGGGCTCATGTTCCCTGGAGGAGCTATTGTTGAGGAGACACCAGGAAAACAAGAAATGCAGGAGTTAGGCTGGAAGTAACTCAGCCATGTGAGCAGAACAGTGCACAGGGTTTAATGAATTTCCACTTGTTCAACTCTTCTGCACTCAGCTTCACTCTTTGCTAATGAAACATGGTGGCGGCATCTGAGCAGTGAGTTCTCTGAAGTGCAGCAGCTGGCAGCGTGAGCCATGGCACTCAGTCTGAAGCCACCCAGAGCCCTGGATTTGCAACACCAAACCTAGTCCAGTGATGGGCCCAGTGGAAGGAAGAGTTTAAGCTGTTCCCAGACCCAGCCATTGGGGAGGATGACAACAGCAGGAGAGTAACCTGTCCTGAATCAGGGAGTCTCTCAAGTGCCCCTTGGGGAATACGGCCATACAAGCCATGGATCTGATCAGAGTGCAGCATCAGAATTTTATAGCTGCTGTTTCAGAAGCAAAAGGGAGTCCCCTGAACTATGGAGACAATTTTAAAAGCCTATGGGGATGTTTCAAAGTTGACAGATGCCTTGAAGAAAAGCTGCAACTGGAAGTAGACCCCATAGCGGAACTTATCACGAAGGAAAATTCCAGTGGCAATATGTAATCCAGTAGGCAAGGAGCTAGAAAGTCTGAGATTATAGGTGTCTCATACCACTGGTAGAGGCCAGTACAGCCTGGGTAGGCAGCATGGTGTGGTATAGAAGCCATCAGGAAAATTACGCAGCTTCATAGACCCAAAGCGACTGAAAAGATGCCACTATCTATAATTGATGACATCTTGCCAGAACTCTCCAGAGCCAGAATCCTTACGATCTGTGATATAAAGAACTGGTTTTGGCATATATGCCGGAATAAAGAGTCTAGGATGCTCACAACCTTTGCAACACCATTTGGTCTCTACAGATGGCTGTGCATGCTGAGGGACATAAGAGGTGTTCTAGAGAAGACTCACTCAATTGCTGACAGGACTGACTGGTGTGAAAATATTTACAGATGGTATCCTCGTTGTAGGCAAAAGAAGTAATGATACTGATGCCAAAGGAGACCATGACAGAGAAGTATAAGCTCTTCTTCAGCGATGCAGTGACAAGAACATAAAATTCAACCCAGAAAAAAACGTGACTTGTGAGGTGACATATATTGGACATCTGCTCACAGCAGAGGGACTGACAGCAGAGCCCAAGAAGATCAAAGCAGTTATAGACATGCCAGCTCCAGTGGATGTGAAAGGGGTACTGTGCTTCATAGAAGTGATATATTTTCTGTCCAAATTCTGTCCACACCTGGCTGCAGT
This sequence comes from Terrapene triunguis, assembly GCF_002925995.2. Taxonomy (NCBI): domain Eukaryota; kingdom Metazoa; phylum Chordata; order Testudines; family Emydidae; genus Terrapene; species Terrapene triunguis. The sequence goes on from NW_020664482.1 coordinate 18,490,818, forward strand.
ACCACAACCCGTACATTAACTCAGAATGTTGACTGGGTATGTCCCCAACAGCAAGCATTTGACATGCTGATGCAAATGATATTGGATACCCCTGTGTTGAAGTACTATTAGCCAGAAGTGCAACTGGCACTCCAGTGTGATGCATTAGAGAAAGGATTGGGTGTAGCTCTTTTGCAGGAGCAGCCGGTCGCTTATGCCAGCAGACTCCTGTCAGAGACTGAACAGCGGTACGATGGCTGTGGTATCTGGAGTGAAGCAATTCCATCAGCACACCTGTGGCCACCCAGTAATAGTACAATCAGGGGTGCCAAACAGCCCAGCGCAGACACTGATGGAACAAAAGACCAAAATCTGCTACCAATGAGGGGTGACCTGTAGCAGCCAGAGGGATGGAGATGTCACTGAGATGAGCTGGCTAATGATCTGAGAAAGCAGGCACTAGAGTATGACAAGTCAGCCAAGGATTTACCAGCCTTGGAGACAGGCACTCTGAAAGGATATAGCCATTACAGAGACATGGAATGGACTAAAGGAGTGGTGAGGGTTGTAGTGGCACCCAGGGTCATAAGAGGTGACTCCACAAGAGGGACAAGTGATCCGAAGGAACAGGAGACATGAGCCAGCAGACACAAACCCAGAGACACAGAGATTATCACAGAATGGAGAGGGAGAGAACTCTTCAGAGGCCAACTCCATGAAGAGGGAGGACTCCAGAGAGAGAGTTTTGCTAGACTCGCAGATAGAGAGAGTTTCCCCAACAGGCAACCACAATGGGAGTGACTTATCTCAAAGCCTGGGTAACCAGTTGAGTCTGTGGTAAAGATAAGACTCCAACTTGGCTATGTACCAGCACCTCAGGCCAAAGTGGGGATCTGGGCGTCAATTATTTGTTTTTAATGTTTATATTAAAATGTTTATAAAATTGGGAAGATGTATCATGATCAGTGGAACTGGAGTCAGAGGGCCAGTGTTCCCTGGAGGAACTTCTATTGAGGACACCAGAAAAACAGAACACAGGGAGTTAGGCTGGAGGCAACTCAAGCACACCGACAGAGCAGGGCACAGGGTTTAATTGTTCAACTTAACCTGCATTCAGGTTCACTCTTTGCTAATTAAACACCCTCGTGTGGAAAAACCTTTAGAAGGGGATCCTGGGTGAGAAAATTTAAGCAAGGAGATGCTCCCCTATCATTCTATTAGACAGGCTCTGTCCTCTTCTGCTACAGAAGAGGATGGAGCTCAGTTGGTGGTAGCAGTGGTGAGACATATATTTAGGAGGAATTTCTTAGTGTAGACAAAACCAGTGTGTAATATCACTTCTCTGGGCCAAAGTTTTCCCATGTGTAAAAGAGAGATGAATATATTCACCTCCTGCACAGGAGGGGTTGGAGGTTTAATTAATATCTGGAAGCCATTTTGATGGTAAAAACTAAATAAGTGCAAAATATTTTGGTTTGTTTCTTCCTGCTCTGAGTCCTGCCAGGATCCCTTTTATACCATTTGGCTTATAGTTGTATGGTGCTATTACAGAATTTCATTTTCTGCATTCATCACATTTGTTAAATATATATATATGGAGATATACCTATCTCATAGAACTGGAAGGGACCCTGAAAGGTCATTGAGTCCAACCCCCTACCTTCACTGGCAGGACCAAGTACTGATTTTGCCCCAAATGGCCCCCCTCAAGGATTGAATTCACAACCCTGGGTTTAGCAGGCCAGTACTCAAACCACTGAGCTATCTCCCCCCCTTGTCACCTGTTTCTCTACTAAGGGGAAACATTTTAAAGGGAGCATCTGCTAGATGGATTATATTTTTATGCCTAATCTTTACATTTTAGGTCATCAATACCATGCTCAAATATTTTCAGTGTTCTGTGTCACTAATATAGACATCAGATACACAAATTCTGTTCCTTTCCCCCAATATTCAGGAGGTAATCCTTTATTTCTCACAATCACATGTAATTTAGGATTAGACCACTGATGGGTTAAGATGTGAGTGCCTCAAGAAGCAACTGAAATAGCTCTGAAGACTTCATTTTGTATGAGCGTGATATTGCTTGGAGTTTTTTTAGATTATCATCAGAGCTGCAAACAGCCTGTTCCATTTTGAGTTTATTGGAGGTCCTTTCTTGTTCTTGCTGTGCAATGCTCTGCATAGATGAATAAGCAAGAATCTGTAACAGCCGAGCCCAGTATTATTAAGCAGGCTCAGGTTCTATTGTCAGTTATACTGGGGTTGCACCAATAGAACTGAGAGCAAAATCTGATGTAGAGTTCAGAAAATTAACCTCTGTTCCTTGTCTGCCACTCCTATTTTGTTAGATTAGCCCTTATTTGCAGTGTGGTATGCTACAGTAATAGTCCAAAACATCACAGTTTAACAGCAGGGATACTGTAGCGTTTGAGTCCACTCCTCTAAAATACAATACTATAACCTTTCTAAGAGAAGTTACTTTTGCTTTTAGAAGACTGATTCTGATAAATACAGTGGGCCAAATTTTGCCATCAGTTACGCTCATGCAAATTCATTGTCTTCAATGCAGTTGCAGAAATGTAAATTTAATTCAGTGCTTTATGGGCTGTAAATTTCCCATTAACTCAATTCTAGCATGCCAGTAAGTGTAGACAAATGCAACAGCTATTGTGTTCCCAGCAACAGTTCACATGGCGTTCAGCGTGTATTTCACAGGTCATTGGTTGCCCAGTGCAGCCACACAGAGGCACTCCCTTGCTCCTCTGCACTGTCTACACACCCCACAAGTCACAATGTGGGGGAGAAGTCTCTTCAAGGCCATGAGTCCCCCGTCCTGTGCAGGGTGTGGGCAGGCAAAGGTGGGAATGGACAGAGACTTGGCTCCCCCCCTCCATCTCTCAATGTGCTACCAGCAGGGCTGAGTCTGTGCAGGGGAGGGGGAGTACATCTCCCATTATTGTCAATGGCAGTTCTGCATGTGGAACAAAGGGGAAATGGGGCCCTTAGTCTTTAAAACCTCACAGGTAGAATAGGTCTGCTTTATTTCCTAACATTTGAGATATATATAAAAGTCCTGTGTTGTGATATCAAATATCAATCTTATCACAGGCCTTGGTCCAAACTCTACACCTAGTTCAAGTCCACCAAATGGCACCAACCTTAATGCAAGCCCAGGGCCACATATCAAGCCCCACCATAACCCTAGCTTGGATCCACAAAATTGGCCCGAACACTATCCCAAGCCCAGGGCCACCTATGAAACCTAAGCCCAGCCCAGGGTTGCCTACTGGCCCCAACCCTAACCCTTGTTAGGGAAACCTACATAGCCCAACTCTAACCCTAGCTTGGGGCCACCTACTAGCCCTAACACTAACCCTATCCCAAGGCCGCACAATAATCCAACCCTAATAGTAGCTCTACTCCTAGCCCTACTCTGGGGCAACTGATCAACCTCAACCCTAATCCTAGCCTAGATCAACCAACTGGCACCAACCCTAATTCCAAAGTGGTTGTATCATTTTCAATAGTAAGTAAAATTGTTTCAGTGGGGACTTGGTATCTTTTTAGCAATAAAGTGTTTGTTTTTCATCTTTTAGCAAATAAAGCATTCAGTAACTCCTACTGGTGTAGGTTAAAAGTGAGTTTGTGGTTCTACATGAAATAAGTTAGGTGATCTCCGCCTAGTCTTCAGAGATAGGATTGTGTGTCAGGAACTACTACACATAAGACCCAACTGGAATCTATGGAAGTGGTGCAGAGAAAGCCAAAGGCAGAATTTGGCACATATTGCACCACCATTTAATACAAGCAGCTTTTGAGTGAGAGGATCACAGGGCTCTCACAGTGATACGCATCCATTTTTCACATCTCAACCCTCTAATAAGGAATTCAATGAAATTATATGTAAATAAGTTATTTTTTTAATGGTCCCGTTCTGTGCTCTAAGATTCTCCTAATGTGCCTGCTCTGCTCAAAACAAGGCAAAACACAATTAGACCAATAGACGAAGTACTTTTAGCCCAGCATTTATTTTGAAATGAGGGAAAGGACTTTTCAAGAGGAAAGGAAATTTTATGGGTGAAGTAAAACTGGGATAAAGGAGATGGATTACAGTGAGGAGGCAGAGAGGAAGAGAATAGAGAATGTTGAATTCAATCTGCCTTCTGAGGGATACAGGCCTAAAGCAGTGTGGCTTAATGTGTAAAAGTTTAATTTGCTTTATCTGAAATCAGGTTTAGGTTAACAAGATCTTAAAAGCCCCTCTATCCTTAGGCCCTGTAAAAGTAAAGGCAGTCTTTCACCCCAGTTAAGTCACTGTCAATCCCTAATTTTTTGCTGTGGTCCAGAGGCTCTAAGATTATATTAAGGAGTGCTGAGTGAGTGAGATGTGTGAGTGGGCTACAAACAATGGGAGTTATCCCTAAGCCATAAATCACATCCATGGAAGTGGTGAGGTCTTAGTGGATTAGGAGCCAGATAAACCCCTTCATCGTTAACGTAGAGGAGAGGGTTGAAGCCCTTTCCGTGGAGGCACCACATGTTGGTCCCATGCTCTTGTATTTTTGAAAATAAAGCCCATGTTTGTGGTTTAGGATGGTTATTGAAAAACATCTGCCAGTTGGAGGGGAGCCTCCAGAAGGGACCAGAGATTAAGCTTGACTCCACACAATCAGGTTTGGAATGTGCTGTTGGGGCGTGAGAGCTGTGATTCCCCAAATTGCTTAGAAAATCTCTGGGGAGGTGCTCTGGGATGTAACAAGCTCAAATCACAACTTTAAAGCTCAAGGTCAAGGTGGAAGAGGTGTTCCTCTCAGGTCACCACAATGGCTGATGCCCCAACTTTCCCTGGACTAGTCCTAAGGAAAGAGGAGACCCAGACTTCCACAGACCAGCCAAGCCAGCTGGCCAGAGGAATCCCACTGGCCAGCATATGGTATTGAACACAGCCAACACCACCTAGTCCCCTACACTGTAACCCCTGACTCTGAAGCTCTAAAGACCAAGCAAGTCAAAGAGCAGAACCTTTTTCTTAGATAAGTAACATTATTCCTTTTTGTTTCTTATTTTAACACAATCCTGGGGATGCCTGCAGTTAATTTACTGATTTTTCTAACTTTTTTGAAGGGTGAATGTGAGTGTATGTGTTTAGGTAGTAGCACATGAATATAAATTTATATTAGAAAGGCCCTATTAATCGTATACCAACCCAAATTCTAAGCAGATCCTACCCCGCATCAAAAGGTGTCACCCTGAGTTCTTAAAGGTGTCCAGATTAAATCACTCTGCCCAAAAGGGAAATCACAAATGGCTGACCACTGCTGTACTGAAAGTAGAGAAATTAGCTGGGCGGGAGGAAATGGAACACATCAGTCAATCAACACTTAGTGGCATTTCAGGACTGAGAAAGAGACTACATCTCCTTACATGTCTGGGATGAGTATGTATAAGGATGCCTCACATATTACGGTGACCTCATGATTTTATTATAGATATTATATGTCTTGACCAGGTGTCGATTTCATTCCATATTCTTGTCAATGTATTAATTCCATTTTATGTTACTGTTAATTCATCTGTTTATCAGTTTGATGCTGACTGTGATCTGAACTGAATCATTGCACTGTCTGATTTTTAATTGGTTAGGGAAGTAGAGTAATTTAGGAAGTAATATGCTTATTTAGTTTTATATTTTGTCTGCTTATTATCTTAATAAAACCCATAAAAAGTACATTGAATTGGGTTTTCCACAAAATGCTGGCAAGGCTCAAACAAACTAAAGGGAAAGATACTTTAATAAAAACATTGATGAGCCACCTGGTGCTGCCCCTAATTTAATAATTATGTCCCCCAATGGCCTTGTGTGGAATTCCAATGGGAAATGGTGAGACCCAGATAGCTAGGTTTCTAAAACAACCAGAAGTAAGATGGAAACGACATGTGGCTATAACTGCGCCTTCCAGCACAAAGTCATTGGGCCCTGTCAGATCAGTGCTTGTCATACAAGTGAAATATCAGCCTCCTCAAATGTGCAATGGTGCCATCCGGCACATTAACAAGAAAATCCTCATATAGTGTAGCACATTTCTTTTTTAACTTTGACCTTGTTAACAACTGCAGAGTTATTTGCATTCTGCTGTTCAGATGTCAGCTGAGGATTGAGGAATACCTAGGAACTGTTCTTCATGAAACACTTCCTGGAGGAAAAGTGGGGGGAGGGGAGAGAGACAGAGAGAGAGTGTGTGTGTGTGTGTGTGTGTTTTCAACTCAACATTCCACATCAGGAATCCTTAAAGATCATCTCCTTTTTGTCAGGTAAATAGTTATGGAGCACTCCCATCAGAAACCACATTGCTTCTTATAGACTAACAAATTTATTAGAGCATAAGCTTTCGTGGGCTACAACCCACTTCTTCGGATGCATATAGTATATGCATATAGTATGCATATAGTATATGCATCCGAAGAAGTGGGTTGTAGCCCACGAAAGCTTATGCTCTAATAAATTTGTTAGTCTCTAAGGTGCCACAAGTACTCCTGTTCTTTTTGCGGATACAGACTAACACGGCTGCTACTCTGAAACCTGTCATTGCTTCTTATGTTTATGGTAGTATTAACAGCAACGTATTGATGCAAAGCCAAAGCAAATAACAGCCATTACTGCCACTAAGAAGACAACTGACAAGGCCTAAAGGGTTCAAGAAAGCAGAGTGCTTCCCAAATCACTCAAAATCCTTCTGCTGGCTAATCAAGTGAGCTTCACGTTTCATATAGGTAAACAGATGATTCCATATTATATTGTTTCTTCTAATCCCGTCTCAAAACATATTAGCTGGAACTGACCCATGAATCTCAACTCAGGGTCTCTTCTGCATTCGGTAGTCACAGTATAGTTCCCACTGGAACTAAATGCAAACCCAATTTGAACCGCAGCAACAACAAAAAAGCCACCAGTGATGTAAATACTGGCAGAAGGCAAGACTCTGAAGGAATATCGAAGGGCTTGATCCAGTTCCCATTAAAGTCAAAGGCTTCCACTGGTTTAAATGGGAGTTGGATTGGTCCCTAAATCCCCAAATAAGAGAAGTGTTTGATATACTGCATATTGCAGGACAAAGCTAGAAGCTTGCAGGTTCTTTGCATGCAGACAGGGAGAACGAAAATAGGCCTTAATTTAGCAAAGCAGTTAATCGGGTGCTTAAATATATCCTTATTCAGGAAAGCATTTAAGAATGTGCTTAATTTTAAGCATGTGGTTAAGTCCTATTGTTGCCAGTGGGCTTTAAGCACATGCTTAAGTGGTTTGCAAATAGGGATGATGAACTGGCATCACAGACACTAATCTAGCAAATAATCCACGGGAACATGATTTCTCTGGGTCAAAGTCTGTGCAAGAATTCAGAATCAGGGCATGGAGTGATACAGACTTCTCAAACGCTGGTTTTCAGCATTTGTTTTAGTAGACATTAGAATACAGACATTAGATAAATAATTATTCCGGGAAAGATTTCAGCAAACATTCAGGTGTATAAATCCATTAACAGAAGTTAAGAAGGCCTAACATGTTGAGATTAATACTCTCAATTTACAAATGCAGCTCATTGCAATCCAAACTGGCTCTGAACATGACACACGTAACTAAGAGAGACAGTCAATTAATTCACAGCAAACTGACTGATCAACAACTGAGGGAAACATCAGGTGCATTTTATGGACATATCAGAGATACTCAGGTTAAAAGTCACATGAAGTCAAATACTGAGGTCTTTTCTCAGTCCTTATGCAAGCAGAGCTCCCATTGTTACAGGTTTCAGAAATAGGTATTGGGATCTTTCTCAGAACGTAGTGGATAGGGGTGGGCATGCTGATTTTTAAATAAAGATCTTTTCTCCCAAGAGTATTTCCAACATTTAAATTAAAATATATTAACAAAAATCCAGAGTTTTAAAGGTGACTGGCAAAGATTTCATTATAGATTAGGCCCGTGTCCTTTTTTGCTTCTTTGTTACTAATAAAAAAGCCTGAAAATGTTTTTCTTCTGCAGTTTTGTGTTTGTTTGTTTGTTTGTTTGTTTGTTTTGGGGTTCTTTTTTAAACCTTAGAAATATCAAATCTGGTCTTCCCTGGATTTGCTGGAGAACTTCTGGGAGGTCCCAGGGATGTCTATTGTGAGGTCCACACCTTAATAGCCTGGGTGATGATGTTGAATCTTTGAGAAAGACTACCTTTTTACAAAATATTAATTAGTCACTGGAATTAAATAGTGTGGCAAACCCAGGACAAACAGCTACAAAAGGGGGGGGGTAAAGTAATTAGTCCCAGGGGGTTAAAAGGCCTCTCCCACTCCACTGAGGAGAGATAACCACGGGGAAATAAGGTGCAGCTGGAAAAGGGGTTACCAGGGAACTAATTAGGTTCAGCTGGCTCCAACTGCTTGAGACCTTTTTAAACCCTCCCCCGCATGGAAGGGGGGGGGGGGGGGGGAAGAGAGTGAGAGAAGCAGGAAAGCTGCCAGTAAGCTAGGCGCAGCAAGGCTCTGAACCATTCCAGCAAGGAAGGCTGCACTCTGTCTCCAGAAGGGAAGAAAAACAAGCACAAGGGACTGACTGAAGGAAGGCATAGCCAGACCCTGTGCTACCTACGAGGATTTGCTTTGCCCAAGCCTGAGTCTCCAAGGCTAAAAAGGACTGAGCCTGCTGAGGAGAAGAAGGTACTTTGCCACAATAGGTGTTTAAAAAAAAAAAACCCACCAAACCCCAAAATGCTTGAAGCAGTTTGGATAAAAGTCTTTTCCCCTCTCATTTGCTCTTTTGGCTTTTTTGGCGTCATCATTTCACTAGTTCTCCAGTCAGTATAGTCTTCCAGTCTATACAAGACCTGCATTTCAAAATGAAAAAGGAGCAGAAAAAAACCCTTAAAAAAACTACCAACATCTTTACATCCTTTCTTATACATCATGAAGAAAAAAAATGGGGCACAAGTCCAGTTTTCTTTTCTTTGCAGATTGCCTTTAAGCAGTCTGAATAAAAATCTTTTACAGTTAATCAGGTTTCACTTTCTTGGTACTTACAGTGTTATCCTACTAGTTCTCCAGCCATCACAGAGTCCTCCAGACCTGAATTTCTGATGTAAATAAACAAACAGAAAAAAAACCTTTCTATTAAAAAGCCCCTTTCAAGACTTCTTTTTACTTAATAAAAAAAGTCTGACGTGTGTGTGTGTGTGTGTGTGTGTGTGTAGCACGTCCCCTTTAAGAAGAAGTCATTTTTAGATTTGTAACCAAACAAACATGTTTACAATCCAAGAGACATTGATAAATCACTGGAAAGAAAACAGTTAGGTAGAATGATGTCAGTCCAATCCTAATCTTCTTACCGAGGGCACTACTGGAAATAAATCATAAAATATAATGTTAATTCATATACTGCATCTGCAAGGTTGGAGTTTGGGGCTGTGGACGAGAGGTCTGGTTAATTGAAAACAAACAATTTATACCCCAATAGGAACCCAGCATATTTAATTTTTTTCTTCTACCACGAAAGAGTATTTTCCAGGAATGGTGTTATTTTCTTCAGCTTTCTAATGGTGAAAATACATGGGGGAAGGAGAGAATGGATCTGTGCACTGTGAACACCTCTCACCTTGCTGGGAAGCCCTAGCCTATCACTCAATTGCCGAATAAATCACTGTTATACAATGAGGGATACACATGCTCTGCAGAAGCAGGCTTGCTAAACCATCAGGGTCGGTGGCAGAACAATGAGAACACAGCAACTGCAGTCACATTATAAATGCCATTCTGAACAAGATCCCAATTTGGGAGGACTATAATGAGTCAGTTTATCCATCACACTCACTCTCACTTTCCCAGAATGAAGAACTATGAAATTATCATGTTTCTAATCATGACGTATCCAAATGGCTTATTTTGATAATGCATCTATTGCAGACATAATAGACACCGGGAGTGAAATCCTTAGTCTGTTGTCTGTGGGCTTCACAACACATTCCCCTGATGAGCTCGAGAAAAGTTGAAACCTACTCCAATCAGATCACTAATAGCACCATTTCCACCACCAACAGGGGGCTCTGTATAAAGACTTTTCCCCATGGATATTAATATCTTTGGCCTGGTCTACACTACGACTTTAATTCGGATTTAGCTGCGTTAATCCGAATTAACCCTTCACCCGTCCACACTACAGAGCCAGTTAATTCGAATTAAAGGGCACTTAAAATCGATTTCTGTACTCCACCTCGACGAGCGGAGTAGCGCCTAAATCGATTTTGTTAATTCGAATTAGGGTTAGTGTGGCCGCACACCACCGAATTACTGTGGTTAAATTAATGGGGTAGTGTGGCCGCACACCACCGAATTAATGTGGTTAAAAACCGAATTAATGTGCTTAGTGTGGCCGCGCACAATCAAATTTATACAACCTGTTTCCCAAATTCGAATTATCTAAATTCGGATTAATCCCGTAGTGTAGACATACCCTTTGGGCATCTCACAAACTGGAGTGTGAATGATATATCCTTCAATGCTGACATCAGGGTAACTGGAAAGACTGTGAGTGGGTGGTGTAGACCTTCAAACAAGAGAAGACTGATGAATTTGTTTCTAAGGGTATGTCTACACCCAGCCGCTAGTTCGGCGGTTGGGAATCGAAGTTCTGGGTTCGACTTATCGCGTCTTGTCTGGACGCGATAAGTCGAACCAGGAAGTGATCGCCGTCGACTGCGGTACTCCAGCTATACGAGAGGAGTACCGCGGCGTCGACGGGGGAGCCTGCCTGCCGCGTGTGGACCGAGGTAAGTTCGAACTAAGGTACTTCGACTTCAGCTACGTCACGTAGCTGAAGTTGCGTACCTTAGTTCGAATTGGGGGGTAAGTGTAGACCAGGCCTAAGATACACAATATATCACTTCTTTCCCCCATTCCATATTTCTCTGTTGTCTTTAGAAAGCAAAATCAATCATGTCCAGTGCCATAGCTTGGGCTTCCAAAGCCCCTCCTATCATCAGCAGAAAGATTGATGCAATCTATGGAGCTAAGGGAAATGGTGTACCCCCTTAATCATTCAAGTATGCTCTTGAGTTCGTGACAATTTCCTTTTACTTTCAACATTCCTTCCCTTCTCTCTGTCCAAGATGTCATTCAGACCAGAGACTAGGGGCAAGAAAATATTAATGAAAAATGATTCTTACCTTTGTTGCCTGATACATGTTACCACTAGTCAAAAAGAATCCTGACAGTGTTATTCATCCATTACTAGATGGTAGCATTACCAAAAATAATGCAGCAAAACCAGAAGTGTTCAATGCATATTTCTGTTCTGTTTCTGAGGATGGTGAAATACTTTCACTCCAACAGTAACTAAGGATGATGATCCTCTGAGCCAGGCAGTCCCTTGAAAAGCCAGTTTTAAACGTCTTGCCTTTAAAAAGCACACTAGAAATAGTCAGCTTTGTGTTATTATACCTCTAGGCAATGTTGCATTAAAACAGACAAAACCACTGGAAAATATCTCTGCACCTATCAGCAAAAAAATGTCCTTGGCTCTCCATCAAGAAAACTGAATGGGATTAGAAATAGATATAAACAGTGTACAGTAGATTGGCTTTTATTTTCGCATACTCCACACCCCATCCTTCATGAGCCTGTGATATTTTTATAAGCAAACTGAAGTGCCCTTAGAAATTCTCCAGGTTTACTCAAACTCTCTTGGGGATGCTGCACATCTAATTTGACACACTCAAGACACAGCTGAGCAATATACAGCATGGCTGGAATGATTGTCCATACACTCAAGTAATATATCTCTAGACGCACTTGTCTATATAAATGTTTTGGGGAAACAGTAACTGAAATCCTTATCTTAGGAAACAACTTTTAAGGCTATGTCCTAAAGTGAAAGTGGTAAAAAATAAAATAAACCCCCCAACAAAACCCATCTGATTCCTTCAGATCTCCTGTCAATGATTTAAAGAGTAAAGTGAGTAATAGCGATTGAGGGTAAGCCTGCCATGAGGGAATTCCATACAGTCCTTTGATCTCTCAGTGAAAGTGTTAAGCCATCCAGGGGTAGATAAAATGCCATTTTCTCTCAGTACGGTAAAAATGGTTTGTGTGGCATTTAAATGGGTCTGATTCTCCCTGGCCTTGCATCTTGTGGAATCATTTACACACGCACATGAAGTGGGCCTGGTTCTCCGCTGTGTCGTCCTTGCATAGTCAACTTCACCTGTCAGTAAAACACGGACACAAAGCACTACCGGTCAGAATGCTGATGTTTTGCCCACATTGATTTAGTGCAGTGTAAAGGATTTCACAGGGTGGAAGGCAATTCATAATCAGGCAAAATGGTGCATAACGGCACCAGTCTGGCTTAGCGGCGTTTTATGCTCACTTTGCACAGGCGCAAATGACTCCTCAAGGGGCAAGGCAGTGGAGAATCTAGTCCTTTAGATCTGATTCCCAGCTGCCACTTTACACTACTCTGTCAGTGCCTTAAAGTGGGCATAAATTATATTCTCAATCTACCTAAGGTCCCTTTTCACTGCTAGAGCAGTGGAAATGAGAATCAGACCTGTTGTCTTTATAGTTGATTGTGTTTTTAAGTAACTGTCGAGGAAGCCTTTCCCAGATTTGAGGAAGAGCTTTGTGTGAACTGGAAAACTTGTCTCTTTCAGCTTGTCCAATACAAGTTAGTACCTCACCCACCTTGTCTCTCTAAGGAAGCCTAGAGTTTTAGAGAAGTGACTTTTTCCCCTTCTCCTCTCAGTATAAATTCCATTGATTTTATAGAGCTTAATTCTTTGGGAAATTGATCTGAGGAACATGGATACAAAACCACCAGATCTAATCAACACATTCATACTGTGCCAAAGCTGCCTTTAATTTTTTTGCACACCATGAAGGAATGTAGCGCAACAATTAGATCCCTTCTGTCTTCTAAATAAATCAAGTTTGCTTGGTATTTTGAAACTCATGGCATGCAACCATTCCACCCTTAGGATTGTTTCCATTGCCAGGAAGATTGAGAGGAACACTGAGCATTACATAGTGGATTTGAACATTTATAAACAAGAGATATGCTATGAAAACCACCCCAGGGCACATTCTAATCTCTCTTATCATAATTGATTCTTCTCCTCCTGTGTAAAAAAGTAATTACCTTCCAGGATGCACATTAGCTTATCCAAAAATAAACATAAACAGCTATACGTTTTATTTTTTCCCACTCTTTGCCCCCAAAAGAAAAGTGCTTTTACTCAGAAGCTACATATTTGTCAGTTTATAAAATATTTGCAAATGTAACTTTCTGGCCAAAACAAATGTAGGGCTGGATACACTGCAGGACTGAAATGACCCATTTTTCTGCCATTGTGAAGATAAAACAAATATCTGTGTTAGAGACACAACAGAGTCTTAAAGAAGAAGGGTGCTAGCAGATAACAATGTTTCTAGTTCCCTTCTTGTCTGCAGTGATTTCATGTTATACATCAACTCCAGCCACAGGATGGGGGGACTCAGATAGAGACATAGGGATGCAATTTTCAGGTAGAGAGACTGGTGACAAGGCCAATGAGATGCATATTAGAGCATCCCCCAGAGAAGAATGCATTGCACTGATTCAGGTAGGTGCTAGCTAAGCCACTGGGACAGTTTCCTCCAACTCACTCGGTAGAGTTGCAACCCATGGTGGACAGCAAGGGTCTTGTGTCAAGTCTTGACGTAGGTGGTGTGACTACCACGTGCGTTCAGCCCCAAGGGGGGAGAGGCTTGGTTAATTTTTTGCTAGAACTTGGCCCAGATAGCCAGAGTTTCAAATGTATTTAGGTGCCCTAACATGCATAGAGGTGCCTAATGGGATTTTCAAAAGCACTTACACAATTAAGGGCCTACCTCCCATGGATTTCAGTGGCATCTTGGCAACTAGGCCCAGAATTTTAAAGAATTTAGGCATTGTGGAGCTCAGCATTGCAACACTTAAGTGAATTAGGCTCCCAAGTGCCTACATCCCTTTTAAAAATGAGATTTAGGCACCTACATTGATTAAGCAGTGCAGTGCTTGGCACAGCAGCACCTAAATACTTTTTAAAATCTCAGTCCTAAAATGATTAGGCACTTTTAAAAATCTCACTAGGCACCTCGCTGCATCTTTAAGTACCTTAATGCCTTTGAAAATCTCACTGACTGGCTCAGCACAGAAACGGTCAAGACTTCAATAAGCAAGAACTGCCTGTGGCCTTGGCCATCTTTTCTCATTATGATTCTTTTAACGGCACATTCAGAATTATGGAGCCATTAAACTGTAGTGAGAACTTGAACTTCTGTTCCTTTCACACAGCCCCAGAACAAAGGCAGCACACCGGGAGCAAATCTGCAGTTCCAGCACTGGGGTGTGATGAACAGGGCCGGCTCCAGGCACCAGCCCACCAAGCTGGTGCTTGGGGCGGCACCTGGAGGGGGCGGCGCGGCGCTCCGGCCTGAGATCGGGGCCGCAACTGGGCTCGCTGCCCTCCCCCCGGCGCTGCCTCTGGCCGCCAGGGAGAGCGGAGCCCCGGCCAGGCTCGCCGCCCTCCCCCCGGCGCAGCCTCTGGCCACCGGGGAGAGCGGAGCCCCGGCCGGGCTCGCCGCCCTCCCCCCAGCGCTCTGGCCGCTGGGGCTCCGCTCTCCCCAGCGGGGCTCGCCGCCCTCCCCTGCCGGGGGGAAGGGGGCAGCAAAAAAGCCAGAGCCGGTGATGAAGGGGGAAAAAAACATCAGTCGGGGGAAGTCTGCAGCACTATGAACAGATGAATACATTGAATAATATATCTGGGGTATAATTGGCCTGATTCTGATCTTGCACCAGTATGAATCACCAGTAACTCAAAGATCAATCCTCCACTTAAACATATGATGGGTCTAGGTAAACTCAGCAGCCTGTTTTGGAGGGAAAGGCTCCTAAATAAATAAATGGAGCTATCCTATCTCCTAGAACTGGAAGGGACCTTGAAAGGTCATCAAGTCCAGCCCCCTGCCTTCACTAGCAGGACCACGTACTAATTTTTGCCCCAGATCCCTAGGTGGCCCCCTCAAGGATTGAGCTCACAACCCTGAGTTTAGCAGGCCAATGCTCAAACCACTGAGCTATCCCTATCCTCTATGGACTCAGTTAGAAAGTCTTGAGAATGTATCTACATAATTAAGGTAAAGTGGACTCAAACCACATTCCTTGGAAACCTTTCATACTCACCACACTCAATTAAATAAAAAGCGGTGTGGCATTTTCAGCAGTAATTAGGCTACAATTGACTTGGGGTTATGTACTGCTGAAGATGGGGACAGATGCTATTGATCAAGGTGTAGCAGGGTGGTTACCCCGCTCCTGCCCTGATGGGCTTAAAACAGCCCTAGGAGAGAGCTGTGGCAGGGAAAGCAGCTAATAGGCTGATTGGGGAAGCAGCCGCACCTGGGCCACACCCCAATCAGGCCTCAGCTGGCCCTATATAAGAGGCTGGGAGGCAGGAGCTCAGCAGTCTCTTTCTAGCTGTAGAGGGAGATGGACTTGGCTGCAGGGACCTGAGCGGAGCAGGGCTGGGGAAAGGCAGAGGAGCTGGGGAGGCTCCAGCCTGGAAACCCCCAGGCTGCGGCCTAGCAGAAGGCCAACGGGTACTGGGGGTTGCAGAGGGCAGCCCAGGGGTAGGAAAAGGCAACAGGTCCAAACCCATCCTTGCCAGTGATGAGTAGGCTGATACTGCAGTCTGCCCCAGGGCGAGGGGCTAGACAATGACTGGCAGTAGACTTATACTGAAGTGAGGTGGGGATAGTGGGTGGGGGCTCCCTGGGGAGGGGAGACCTTGAGAGAAAGGGGTTACTGCCAAGGGGCAGCACCCCAGATAACAGGGCACCGGGTCTGGGAGAGACATGGGGCTCAAGCGGCAGCGGGACACCGGCCTGCAGAGGGCGTCCCAGAGGCTGGATGAGCTAATTCCCAGAGACAACCAGCAGGAGGCACTGTAGGGGTGAGCCATCGCACGTTTACACAAGGCAACAACTCAGGCCCAGATCTTCAAAGGCATTCAGGTGCCTCAGTCAGTGGGATATGGGGAATTGCTGGTTCCCAGGTTCAGGAGGCAGGAGATATAAGGTTTATTCCTGGCCCTACCACAGACGTCCTGTGATCTTGGACAAGTCACTTAAACTATCTGTAACAGTAGGGCCAAAAATACTTCCCCTGACTTATCAGGATGTTGTGAGGCTTACTTCATTAGCATCTGCAAAGTGCAATGGCTCCTTAAAATGACTGTCAGCTCTTTGGGGAAAGGATGGTCATTATCTGGCCCCTAGCACAATGGGGCCCTGGCCTGATTGGCCTCTAGGTACTGTTGCAATATAAACATTAAATAACAACAAAGGTGATAGAGGAATGCAAAGTATTGTTCTGATTGCCCATGTATATTGCCAAGCAGCGAATCCTAACAAATGAAATTAAGTTAAGTCAAGATACTATACATGTAAAGATATGGGGCCAAATTTTCAGTTGACTGCCTTACCTGAGCTCACAAACTTTGAAGCACTATTAAAGGTAAAGGAGGCCACTGAAACTGACAGCTGAGAAGCAAGGGGTGATTGCACTGTGGACTCCTGCAGTGCCAGATTGCTACCGATCAGTCGGAAATCATTTTGGAGTTGGAATATCCATAATATGGGCCTCTGTGCAGGTGTGCAGGGTCATTAATCATCTCCTGCTACACAGGCCAGTGACTCTTGGCAATGCGCAGGACATAGTGGCTGGATTTGCAGCAATGGGGTTCCCGGACTGCCATCGGGTGATAGCACATATATCCCTGTTTTGGCTCCAGCCCACCTTACCACATTAAAAAAAGGCGCAAAAATTATGGGATACAGATGGCATTATGGGTGGAGAAAGTTGCAGGAGGGAAACTTGACCTCTTTCTCTCAGCCCCCTTGCCGCGCAACTTGTGTGTCCCCTACAATGCATTACAAAATTCCCCAAAAGGGCATTACAAAATTCCACCACAGGGTAGCGCATGGCACACTGGGATACCCACCCATGATGCACTGCACTTTGTGTTGACACAAGCAGTCCTGGTGAGGATGCACAGAGCTGATGCAAGCAGTCAAGTCTGCATATGCTGAAGTGATATATTAATTGTGGCAGCTTTACGCAGAAATAACCTGCATTGACTAAAGTTTGTAGACATGGCCTGTGACTGCCACATCATTTATCGTTAACATAATATTTGCTACCAATGGAGAGAAAGCTTCCCTGACTCAGGGCCAGGCAGTAAGTTCACACATGGAATAGCATAGTACGGCTACTGGGTAAGGCTCTGAATGGAAGCATTGCCATCTGCAATGAGCCTTCACTAGGGCTTCTCTAGCAATCATGAATAATGATCTGTCCCTGTGTCAATACATGTCTAGAGCCTGCTATGTTTTTGCTGGTCTAGGCAAGGAGGGATTGAGAGATATTTAAACACAGAAGCCTGTTATAGAGAGGGGTCCATGCTTGCGTACAAGACGCCCGCTGACTTTGGAGCTAGTGGGGCAAGGTAGCACCATTTTATGCTCCTACTCATAGGAAAAGCCTCCTAAAAACAAGTGCTCTCTCCTTCTTCCTCTCTGTCCCTCTGGAAAGTGCTTTTAGTCCAATCTTTTTCAATTAAGATAAAAGGTGTTTCCCCATGTCTGTCACCAAATGTCCCTATTTACAGTTTTTACATGTTGGCAAGGATGTTTATATCTTGCCTGATGATTTGTTTTTATTATCATTATTATGATAAGAAAATTGCGCAACAATTAGAAACATGCTGTGGGTGGGCTGTTTGTATTCATCACTTGTTTGCAAACAGCAGGGAGCTGTGGGGGTAGATCAGGGTTGTTGTTGTTTCCCTTTGGAGGCACATTCATTCTGGCCCTATGCAGCCAGACATTGCAAACGGAAACTGCACTGATTTAACATGACAGTTCAGTGCTTGTGTTCCACTTGACGTCATTTACACACGGGAATTGACATACGCACGCCAGTGAAACATACGGAGTTACACAGCCAGTCAAACCCGACTGAAAAAAGCGGCAGAAAAATGTCAAAAAACAATTAAACAAATTACAGCTTTACAAAGTGTCAATACAGTGCAGCCTCCCATTGCAAATAATGGCTCATACTTAATCCAGATCCATGCTATTTCGCTACTAACAAAACACAAGGCCCAGTCTCTTTACAGACTCCTGCTTGAGCGCTTCTGAAGAGCAGCAACAGGATAAATGCATGTCCTGAGACACCTGGAATCTGTAGTGATCTAAGGCAGTGGTTCTCAACCAGGAGTCCACAGAAGTCTTCCAAGGGCACATCAACTCATCTAGATATTTGCCTAGTTTTACAACAGGCTACATAAAAAGCACTAGCAAAGTCAGTACAAACTAAAATTTCATACAGACAAACTGAGAAAGTCAGCAATTTGTCAGTAACACTGACACTTTTGTATTTTTATGTCTGATTTTGTAAGCAAGTAGTTTTTAAGTGAGGTAACACTTGGGGTACACAAGACAAATGAGACTCCTGAAAGGGGTACAGTCATCTGGAAAGGTTGAGAGCCTGTCATAACTATAAAGGGAAGGGTGGCAGCTCTCCTGTGTACTGTGCTATGGAATCCCTCCTGGCCAGAGACTCCAAATCCTTTTACCTGTAAAGGGTTAAGAAGCTCGGGTAACCTGGCTGACACCTGACCTGAAGGACCAATAAGGGGGCAAGATACTTTCAAATCTTGGGGGGGGAAAGGCTTTTGGGTGTGCTCTTTGTTTTAAGGGGTGGTTCGCTCTTGGGACTGAGAGGGACCAGACATCAATCCAGGTTCTCCCCATCTTTCTAAACAAGTCTCTCCTATTTCAAACTTGTAAGTAAAAAGACAGGCAAGGCGTCTTAGATTTACTTTGTTTTCTCAACTTGTAAATGTACCTTTTACTAGAGTGTTTATCTTTGTTTTGCTGTACTTTGAACCTAAGACAGAGGGGGGTCCTCTGAGCTCTTTAAGTTTGATTACCCTGTAAAGTATTTTCCATACTGATTTTACAGAGATGATTTTTACCTTTTTCTTTAATTAAAAGCCTTCTTTTTTAAGAACCAGATTGATTTCTCCTTGTGTTAAGATCCAAGGGGGTTTGGATCTGTATTCACCAGGAGTTGGTGGGAGGAAGGAGGGGGGATGGTTAATTTCTCCTTATTTTAAGATCCAAGGGGGTTTGGATCTGTGTTCACCAGGGAATTGGTGAAAGGTTTCTCAAGGCTTCCCAGGGAGGGGATTCTTGAGATGGTGGCAGCGGGACCAAAGCTAAGCTGGTAGTTAAGCTTAGAGGTTTTCATGCAGGCCCCTACATTTGTACCCTAAAGTTCAAAGTGGGGATACAGCCTTGACAGAGCCACTAGTCTAAGGTATGGTTCTTAGCTCAGAAAAGTGTGTGTGCGGGCATGCTGCCAAGCACCATTCCGGTAAAAATAAGGCCCAATCCTATAAGGTGACAGGCAATCTACACTCGCATTGAGGTCCATTGGGGGAAGTGGAAGGCACCCTATGCTTTGAAGGCTTACTCCCCAAAATCCTGGTGGGACTGCTGAAAATAAGGAACTGTTGTGGTCTAATCAGTGTGCTTATTTATACTGTAGTTACATAACAACCTACCCTTGCCACTTTACACCATTTACGATCCCCACTGTAATTACCTTTAAGGGTGCCACCAGCTGGAGTTTTTGTGGGACTGCCCTGATTTTGACAAGGCCATTCCAGTTTCTCCACTGCATCACTCATAAAAATATGAAAATAAATAGAGTAAAATATTTTTTTCTCCTCCCAGTTCCAGTCACAGCTTCCAACAGAAAAGCTCTTCCAGTTGAAGGATCTGGCTGCCTATCTGATCTGTCTTAGTGTTTTTTATAGCGTCCATCACCATAATAGCTAAGCATGTAGGGGGAACATTTTCAAAAATCCCTAACTGATTTAGGAACCTGAGTCCCATTGGCATTGAGGCTTCAAAGTCACTTAAGTTCTTTTGAAAGTTTTATCTGTAGTATCTAAGGCGATCTGGGCAGGACTGGCCAGCTGCTCCAGTGTTCCAGAACACATTTCAGTAGGGAACTCCAAAGCAGCAGCAGCAGCTAGAATTCATTTTAACAGTTGGGTAGCTACAGCCTATGAGAAGTGCCCTTAATAAATAACACCTAAATGTAGTGTGAGTCACTCCTAAAAGCTGCCACTGTGCAACTCGAGTGCTTGGCTTCCAGTATGTCAAAGCTTCTCAGTCTACAGCAGTAATATCATGATGATGCTGACGTCTGTGATGTAACGGCAATGCGTCGTGATGAAGTGATGCCACATTAAATGTTAATGACACCCCATTACCACACTGAAAAACATCACAATGTGACATGACATAATTGTCTAGTGGGACTGTGACCTTATTTAACTTATTCAGTGAAAGCCTGGCCCGACTGAAGTCACAGGAAATTTTGCCACTGAGTTGAACATAGCCAGGATTTCATCCATTGTGTCTCCCAGGTCCACTTAAACGATTCCCAAACTCCATCAGTGTGAGCAAAATCACAAATCCATATGAAGAATAACTGGCATGGCAGTATTTCACTCTTAGTCCAACCTATAGCTTATCAGTGTAGCAATCTGTTATCATGTGCTAGATATGGCCAAACTTGAGGCTCTAGCCTTGCTCTTTGCTTCTGGGGCTATGTGCTCTGCAGAGATAGCAGGCCATGGGTAGAAGATGGGAAAGATGCATCTTCCACCACTCTGCAATTTTCCCTCTGGTAATATGGAGCCGACTTTATGGGCTATGGAATGTGTCATGTAGAGCTCTCCTCATCCAGGACAATGGCATAATGCAGGGTCTTGAGTGGAGGGAGGACAGTAAAAAAATCGGGTGATTAGATAGGCTTTGAAGCTTCAAGGAGGCTTTAGAAAACCCTCCACCCTCCCAGGTGGAAAACAAATGCGATGGACAGTAAAATAAATTAAACTCCTTAACCAGGTCTTTCCCTTTCCAACCCAGGGATGTCACCGGCAAATGGCAATTGATATATAATCTATTGAGTTCTGTCCTTGGTTTGGGAACAGAAAGAAAATCCAGAGTCAACTAATGAAACCATGTCCATAGAACTAATGAAACCATGCATTTTACTAGAGTTAGATTCATAGCCCTTGTCTATTGAATGGTACTGAAGTGTCTCTGGATGTACAGGGCTTTTGGATGGCTCTCTCTCATGTTTTAGCAGAAGCATTACTTCCTTCTTCTGGCACTAAAGGCAGTAGTTTCCATTTCTGGGAAATTTTTCTGAGTCCCTAGAGCTTGGATGAAGCAGAGCCGAAGAATCAAACTGGGGTTTTTCAGGTGTGAAGTAATATTTGCATGGCTCTGTAGACAAAGGTCCTGTACCCAAATGTGAGAAATATGAGTTTAAACTAGTATTTGCTTAGTAGCAACTGCGATCATTAAGGTTGCAAATTGTCCACCATTACCCTTGTTAACAACATGCCCATAACTTTAATTGTGCAGTCACATGGGTTTGTGCATTTAGTATGTATGTAACAGGAATTTGGATATTGTAGGCCACACTTGAACTGGTGGAATAGGGGCCAATAAGATGCCTCCAAAAATATTGTTATGCGTCTCCTTTTGTCAAGGGCTTTTTCCTTCCTTTTCCAGATTTTTCCCCTTCTTCCTACCAGCAGTAGTGAAATGAGGGAGCCCATCTATAGCTCACAACTTTGAACACTGTTTGCAAATGCATTCGCAACCAGAGTGCCCACCAAAGGCACAGAGTCACGGTTTGTGCTTCCTTGAGTGTGTTGCAAACAAAACAGGGTGAGCATTAGGGATATGAAACACACCAGAATCATCTTCCTTAAGGCGCCTTCTTTGTGACGCCTACTCAAGGCTTATTAAAATCCTCTCTGATTTTCTTCACATCTCATCACTGCAGAACTACTTAGGGACACTGAGCCTATTGTAGTCACATCCTCTCAAATTCAAATCCACGGGCTCTGAGAAGTGGTGGGATGATGAGAGCTGTTGATACTAGCAGGAGTTCCCTTGCACAGGCAGTCTTGCCACTGGAAAGGCCCAGGGCTTGGACTTTAGTGAGAATAGGAAGATTACTGAGAGTGCCTGGAAGGGGATTTGGTGCTAGCATCTTTAGTAATCATTAAAGGCGTCTTAGATAGCTATGGGCACAGTTTTAATTGAAGTCTGACTCACATCTGTCCTAGACAGAAAATGAGGTACTCAATCAATGCTAAAGCAGGATGGCAAATACCTAATCTTCATCTTGTGGCGTGCTGCACCCCTCCCTGGGGATGCTGTGGGCCCTGAGCGCTCATTGATTTCAGTTGTCATTGAGGGTGGGTGGGTGGGTTTAGAACCAGCTCTTGTAGCTCTACTTGCACCTGGTCTTCCTTTCAATCCAAATACGGTCACAGTCCTGGTGTTCCCTCAGTGAACACAAGGTAGGCCAGGAAATAAGTCATTTTACCCAACACACGTGGCTTTGGCAAACCCCCACATTAAGATGACTCTTACCTCTTTCTGATGATACTTTATTGCTACCTTTAGCTTTGCCAAATCATGACATTTTTGGGGATCCAGCTCCTCGCTCTGATCATCCCTGTGGTTGAGAATGATCTCCAGTTCCCTGGAGCTCCGTGCCTGGTCCAAAAGGTCCTTAGCAAAACGTTTGCACTGCTGGGAAAGCTCTTCGTATTCAGCCTTGAACTCATTCTCCACTTTGCTGAGCTCCTTTAGCTCCCAGCCCAGCCGGAAGGCTGTCAAAATAGGGTCCTCACTCGATAAGGCAATCAACGAAGGGCTGGCTAAGGCTTTGTAGATGTTCAGCCTTGACCTGGAATGCCTCAGGCTGTCCACCTCGGAACTGGAGACACATTCCACGCAGTTGCATCTGATCTGGTGGGGGCGCGGTATTGTTACCCGTCTTTGGACAAGCAGTTTGATGATTTCATAGTTGTTGGTGTGGGCCGCCAACATTATTGGGGTGATATCAGGGGTGAATTCTGAAAACTGGGTGTCCATCATCAAGGTAGGGACCTACACATAACAAATAAATACATAATAATAATAATAATTAATAACAATTAATAATTAATCATCTCATTCAGGGGAGTAGGAAATAGACATTCATCTTGTATAGTTATACTAAACATGGTCATTCATAATATTCCACATTCAGCAAACCGTATTTACTCCCCATTCAGGCAAAAGTGCCCAGTGCCTCACTGCAGCAATCCATGGCCCTTTAATTCACATGCTGGTATAAAGGTTGCTCAATAGCCCATGTTCATTTTTATAAAGGAAGTTGATGGAAAGAAGATCCTAGTTCATAAATTGCTACTGAAAGGACAGCTGGGTTTGTGAGAGAAAGGCCCAGGGAACCTCACAAAAGGAGAGCCCCCCCAAAACAATCAATATATTATTATTATTTATTTATAATAGAGTAGTGCCTCAGAGTCCCAGTCATGGACCAGGACTCCACTGTGCAAGGTGCTGTACAAACACAGAATAAAATGACGGTCCCTAGTTGAGCAAAGGGGTTGCTAACTTTTTCCCTACTCTTTTAGTAGGAACAACTCTCCAAAGGAGGAGAATGTTACATAAATGCCCTCAGGTCACATTTTTTAAAAGGTTTGAAAAATATTAAATGTAAAATTAATGAGCCGCAATCTACTACCAATCAGCCACTACAGGGTGTGCATTATTCGGCTACTGGTACAATTTTCAAGTAGTTAAAGGCCCAGGGCTGAAGCTGAGGTTAATGTTCACTCTACTGTGATTCATTACCAGGGCCGTAGCAACAAAGAACGTGGCCCCCTCCGAACGGTGGCCCCCTCCGAACATATGTCCGGGCGGGGCCCCTTACAATGCAGAAACTGGAATGCGGTATTTATTTTGCCACTTTTAGGGGCCCCCTTCCTTGCGGGGCCCCCTCCGGTCAGAGGGTACGGAGGGCGCTCGCTACGCCTCTGTTCATTACTATATTCAGAGTGCAGAATTATACTGAAATGCTCATACAGACCCACGCCTCAGTGTGTTTCCATTTGCAGCATAGGTAGCTCTTTTTGTTGTGTGTTAATAATCACTCAAGCGTACTGTATTTCATGTACCCTCCGCACTCACTCCTGTGGCTGACATTCTGCTGCTGAAAGTGTGATTGCAGGTTATGGTGAATAGCAGGCACATTTCCCTCTTGTGATTGTCAGAGGCATTTCACAGAAGGATTTTAATGACAAGAAACATTACTCAGTCCATTAAAAAAAACACTCGAGCTAGTTAATAATCCTTTTATCTGACACCTGTAACATGATGTAATGGTGGTTGTGAGCAGCAGTGATTGAACGTGGGCATCTAAAACCCACATCTGGGTATGGAAATAGTATGGCGGGCCACGAATGCTCATGAAATTGGGGGTTGGGGTACAGGAGGGGGTGAAGGCTCCGGCTGGAGTTGTGGGCTCTGGGGTGGGTCCAGAAATGAGGAGTTCAGGGTGCAGGAGGGGGCTCCGGGCTGGGGTGGGGGAGTGGAGTGTGGAGGGGGGGTGAGGGTTCCGGCTGTGGGTGCAGGCTCTGGGGTGGGGTGTGGATGAGGAGTTTGGGGTGTAGGAGGGTGCTCTCGGAGGGGACTGGGGGGTTTGGAGGGCAGGAGGGGGATCAGGGCTGGGGCAGGGGGTTGGGGCATGGGAGGGGGTCAGGGGTGTAGGCTCCAGGCGGCGCTTACCTCAAGCAGCTCCCAGAAGCAACGGCATGTCCCCCCTCCGGCTCCGACGCGGAGGCATAGCCAGGCAGCTCTGCACGCTGCCCTATCTGCAGGTGCTGCCCCTGTAGCTCCCATTGGCCGTGGTTCCAGTGGGAGCTGTGGGGGCAGCATGCGAAGCCCCCTGGCTGCCCCTACGCATAGGCGCTGGAGGGGGGACATGCTGCTGCTTCCAGGAGCCGTGCAGAGCCACAGCACGCACGGAGCAGGGCAAGCCCCAAGCTGGAGCGCCGGAGCGGGGAAAGTCCCGGACGCTACTCCCTGGCAGGAGTTATTTCTCTCTCTTGTATAGTCAGTAGCTATTGGCTACAATACCCAGATCCTAGGCTTCAAATTTGAAAAGAAACTATTTTCCCCTATGTAAACCCCATTATGATCAGGTGATAGGTTTAATTTGCTTCTTTCCTGATTGAATGTGCTGTATCTAGAATTGTAAAGGGAGCATATTCAGCCTTCTATGAATGATTGATTCAGGTTTCTTTAAGTAAAAGACATTTGCAGACAAAATAGTGACACAAATGGGGAAGGAGCCAAGCCAAGCTACCCTGGACCTTAGCAGGTTTTCAGAATTGGACATCCTAGCCCTGATCTATTATTATTATTGTCTGCATAACAGTAGAGCCTAGACATCCAAACCAGGGTTGGAACTCTGTGCTAGGCATAATACAAACACATAGTGAGAGACAGTCCCTGCCTGGAAGAGCTTACAATCGAAAGCGACAGAGAGCGGGAAGGGAAACAGAAGCACCGTCAGCTCTGGGTATTGCCCAAGGTCACACAGCAGTTCACTGGCAACGTGAGGAATAGAACCCATGTCTCCTGATTTCCTTTGTAGTACCTTAAGCACTTACAACTTGGGTCCATCTCTAATTACAGCTGTATTACAAACCAAAGCAGCAATAGAGAGACACCTGGTGAAAATGAGGGCTGCGATGAACCTTTTTTTTTTTCTTCCTTTCTTTTTTCTTTTCATTCCTAATTGATCTACGCTAAAGGCAGTAGGCTGGCCAAAAATCTTACATTTTGTGACTTTTTGGTGCTTTTGCGTCAGGTCTTGCTGGTTTTCAAACACAGATCTTGGTCTGTGACTCTTCTGTTTAAAAGTTGGCATTATGCAGAGAAATCCTCTGCTGATAATGCAATATTTGATGTATTGTCATTGGAGTAATTGCTGATGCTCAGTCTGTGGCTCAGCATATATTTGCATTGTTCTCACAGGTTGAGCTCATGTTTAGGTCAGCTTATTCCACATTTTAGGCTAAATTACAGTGATGGAAGTAGAATAGGAATAAATTATTTTACTCCAAAGACTGTGCTAAACTCTCCCAAGGTTATTTTCATTAAGTGACCTGAATAACAAATTCTTTTCCATTAACCTCATCCCCTGACACAAGCTGTTATGCTGAATCCCTCAGAACCCCACTGTCAGTTCTCACATAACAGCATGTGCCTTTCCTGCATTTTATCTCGGTAGTGTCAGCTTCAGAAATTAAAACTACCATTTATAACAACTGATTGAACACTTATTAACATCTTCCTTGAGTTAATCCTCACGAGGCTGGGCTACTCACCCACCACCTCACTGCCTTTTTTGACGATCCTGCAATGAGTGATAATTGGGTTTTTTAACTAATTCCTGTCCTATTTTGGAAACATTGCAGTTTTCCCTCACATGGAATCATTGCTCAATCTACTTCCGAGTTTTCAAACCACCAGCAGAAACACTGTTTTATTCATCATTGGAAAGGCAACATGTTCTAGTAAACAATGCACAGGACAGGGAGAACAAGGGCTTGGATTCCAGTCCAGGCTGTAACGTTGAGCAAGTCACTTGACCTCTCTGACTCAGTTTCCTCCAGCTACAAGGAAAAGATAATATGCTCTTTATAACATGCTTTAAGATCCTTAGATGACAGACACTCTATACATGCTGAGTAGTTATTCCTTTCCACAGTTAGAAGATGAAGACTACTAGACCACACTACACCTCATAAAGCAATAACTTCCGTCCCTCAAGATGAACCACAGTGAAGAACCTCAAAACCAAAGCTATTCATCTAGAAGAGTATGTGGGTCTGATCTAGCCACTGTCTGTTTTGTCATAGGTTGGATTCAGAACCACAAGGGGTTTATTTTGAAGTTCTTGTTTGGACAGAGCTGGGAACAATTGTTCTTATGAGATTTTTGGCCCAAGGTGATGATCCTGTTCTCTTTCCAGGCCCTTCTCAAGATTCACTTCT
The DNA here is from genome assembly GCF_002925995.2 of Terrapene triunguis. Classification (NCBI taxonomy): domain Eukaryota; kingdom Metazoa; phylum Chordata; order Testudines; family Emydidae; genus Terrapene; species Terrapene triunguis. The sequence goes on from NW_020664482.1 coordinate 18,517,871, forward strand.
ACTGTGGAGCCTACAGGAAATTGCTAGCTGATAACGACTAATCAGGTGGCCAGCAGGGATTACTGGGACTGTTTATTAATTATTTATTGCACTAAAAGAAAACCTGCCAAATTGTTCAAATACTGACCCTGGGCAGCTACCTTTTCTTAGGACAGTTACCCTCATCTTGTTACACCCACTTGTTGTATCTTCTTTTCACCTAGAAGGACCCACCTATTACTATATGATTGTGCAGCACCCTGCAAAATAGGGCCCTGATCTAATTGGATATAGAGGCACTCTTGGAATACAATTCAAAAAGTAAATAATAATCTCATGAGAATGCTAATCATGTGACATTTCCCCCTATTAAAGAAAGCAGAAAACACCTGAGATAAAGTGAGCAGGAAAGATTTCCACCATTTGGGCCTGAAATTCACAAGAAGAGTTCACAAGATTTCAGTGCCATCAATCCCAAGCTCAAGTACTAGCTCTGATTCAACTTCAAACCTGAATCTTCACCAGCAAGACTGCACATATTTGCCCCAGTCTATATTTCCGAACCTATCACACACCCCTTTGCTCTGCCAATGAAACCAGACTTGACATCTCATTTAATTCTTTCTCCCATCTTCACGGCTTTCTCTGAGGAGTAGAGAATGAGATAAGGAAAGTCAAACAAAACCTAAGCTTGGACTCTTCTCTAGGCTTCCCAGTACATCTTGTTTTAGTTTTATCTACCTCTTAGTCTATACGCTTCTTGGGCCAGGGACAGGCTGTATATCTGTGTCCTGTATAGCCAGGGCTGGCTCCAGGCACCAGGCAACCAAGCACATGCTTGGGGCGGCGCCTG
>NW_020664482.1:18533702-18562528 GCF_002925995.2 Terrapene triunguis
TGGTCAAGTTTAAGTTATCAAATGTTATCAAGTTTAACAGCCTGCTTCTAGCAGGTGTCTGAGGATTATTAACACAGATCCTAAATATTATCCTTCATTCCCTACAGTGTTTTCTGCAAAAAAAAAAAACAACAACAACAGCAACAAGAACAATTTTCCCCTGGGCTTATTTCTGAAGTATTTTTTCTTTGGAAGATATGGGGATTGGTGTCTGTTGAGGTCTCATTGACTCATGGGGCCTTTGACCATCGAAACAAATCCAATCAGAAGTATCAATACTGAAAACACTTTTTTGTATTTTAGTTATTGAGACATTGCATTTCAGTCCCATCTGCGAACCAGATTAATTTGAAGCCAGCTGCCTGGGGCAAATTACTAATTATGGCAGATAGAATCTTGGCAGATGTTAATATCATCTTTATGTAAACATTTGATGTTAGCCCTGATTGACATGAGCAAAACAGCTACCCAGGAAAGTGTTTATGGGTAGACCGAGGACAAAAAATTAATCCAGATAATTGATAGAAGTTCATTTCTTAAAGAACAGAAATAGGGTTCAGAATTCAGCATAGACTGTACATTTTATGTTAGAAATGAACATATTGCCATGAGTTACAATGTATGGCAGATTCATGCAAATTGCATGTATTTGCACTAAGAGCTACACAAAGCACTCAGCAAGGCACCTGCATTATTCTGTAAAAATCGCATAGGAACCAATTTAAAAAAAAACTTAAATGCCCTCGGTTCTAATTCAAAATCCATTAAAGTCAATGGAAAGACTCCTATTGTCCTTCAGTGGGTTTCACTGAAAGATCAGGCCCTCAGTGAGGGAGTTATCTGGAAATACTATTGCTTCTAAAAATAAGATTAAGATTATTATGGAGAAAACTTTATAAACATAATGTAAATTTTCAAAGGAGTGGATTCTCTTTTGTAAGTGCAATTAATATCCACACAGGTTGCACCTACAGGCTTGTCTACATGGGGACATCCAGGAAAATCTGATTGAACTAAAAGTGTGAATTTGAAGTGGATTCATTAAGCTGCATGAAATCCCTATGTGGACAATGTCATTCAGAATTAAAGTGGCCTGAATTTGTTTTATCTTAATTCACATTCGAAGTACCTGTGACCACATTGGGAGTTGGATCAGGTCCTTAGTGAGCATGGATGTTATTCTCCACTGGGAATGAAACATATCAACCTCTCCCTACAGTCACTCCATTGATTAAAACAAAGGTCAGAGTCCCAGGACATGACACCTCTGTGGCTGAACCCAAAATCTCCAAAAGGGGTCACTGTGGGTCACAACTGCTGTGACATTAAGTTAGCAATGGAATTATTCTGTGTATAAGTGGTGTAGTCTCTTTAACGGTTTCATCTAGAGACCTGTAGTACGGTGCACAGAAAACTGTGGCTGTCCATTGTAATGATCAGACAGAAGAGACCTTGTGAGAAATGCCAAGTTCCGTGGAGGTGAACCTAAAAGGAAATAGAGCTACTTTAACACCTCATTGTTCAGATATAATGTGCTACGTTGGTTCCCTCAAAGAGGCATTTGCTTGCCCCTGTCTCTTCTAAACTTCCAATGTAAACAAAATCGCATTTCTTTCTTTCCAGACACATCTGATACGAGCCAAGCTGCAGCGCTGGAGAAGTGTGTTGTTATAGTAACTGGCATATGACATATCACTGCAATTGTCATAGCGCGTTCAGAAAACAGCAGTTTAACATCAAAACTGAAGTTTAACAAAGGCGTGAGGAGCAAAGGTTGCCTGCTGGGTTTAGTAATGGCATATGAAGTCCTTTGCTGCTGTGTCGAGCTCACCAATTTGAATCGGGCTCTGAGAGGAAGGGATGGGACCCTGGCACTCTCACAGGGAAAAAACAAACAAGCAAAAAGCAAAAGCTCTTGCCCTACTTTTGAAACCACTGCAGACCCTACTACCTGGAGATATCGTTATATAGTCCCAGGCCTGAGCTGGGGCCAGGGCAGAGCCTCCATAGGGAGCTCCCTTGTGTGTCTGACGGGTGCCCAGGCTAGACCATCCATTAGAGTTATAAGGGCCCATGGTGCCCACGTTCCAGCAATATTCAGAGCATGGGGGCCCGGCTCCACCAATGTTCAGGGCCAGGTCTCTCTCCCCGGCCCCACCTGCCGCCCCCACAGTGTCCCCCGGCCCCGCCTGCCGCCCCCACGCACCTCCCCCGGAGCATCCCTGCTCCGCGCTGTGTTCCCTCACTGGCCGCTGCTGGCTACAACAAAGGGAATGGCGTCGGCATCAGGCTAAGGCGGCTGCTGCGCCTCCAGGGGGGGTGGAGGCACACATGTGATGGCAGCCCCCCCGCCCGCCACCCACCAGGAGACAACTCCGACTCTGAGGGGACTTCCTGGAGTCTGGACCTGAGCAACTGGGGCTTGGGTAAGTGTCGGACTTGTGACACCCTGCCCCCCCTGCACGCAGTCACCACTCCTGCTCCTCACTTGGCAAGGGGCAGCCCCATCCCTCCCCTCCCCCCAATGAGGCTACGGTGAGGGACAGCGACAGGGGAGGAGGTGCACACGTGATGGCAGGCCCCCCCTCTCCCGGCACTCACCACAGGGGAGGCAAGGGGGCTTCCTGGACTTAAGCAGCTGGGGCTTGGGTGAGTGTTGTGACACCCTGCCCCCCACCCGCAGTCACGGCTCCTGCCCCATGCTGGGCCAGGGGCCGCCCCATCCCCCTCCTGTAGAACATTGCAAAAGAAGGGGCTCCATTTTGTTTTAATTTTAGAAAGCATTTGCTTTTGAGTGTTATTGATCCAAGAGTGCTTGGTTGTTTCCATATTCAAAAGAGTATTAATAAAGTTGATATTCTTAGTTAAATATTTTTTTCTTACGATAGTGATATTGTGCAATATAGGGAAACTGTTAAACGCTTACTGTTTCCAGTCCATTTTTACATTAATTTTAAAATATATATATCGGCTTACAAGGCAGTTGGGGCGGGGGGTGGGACTTGGAGCCATTCTGGGCACTACCAAAAATTATACAAACCTGCCACCCCCTGCACTCTGCAGCTGGTTGGTCCAAGCCATTCTGTGAATCGTTTGTGGGAGGAGTGGGCTTGTGGTGTCTTCTCCTCAGCCCTTCCACTGTGCTCCCCGATGCACAGTGACTGCAGTTGTGGCAGGCACTTCAGCTGGCTGTGCAAGGAAGGAGGGATAGGCTCTTCGCACGAGGAGCCATGTACAGGCCAGCCACAGGCCAGCCCTCAGTATTTTCAGACAGAAAGGGTAGACCATATCAGGCTGTCTGTATATGTCTATAAGATTAGTTATGTCGGAAGGTACTAGTGGCCTGCCATTGTGCAAAGACAGTCACAGACCTCGTTCAGGTGAATGGGTGTGATAAAGTGCTCTCCTTTGTGCCCAACATCAGGAGCACCTGAAACGCTTTTATACGGCAAAACAACTGATGTCCCCAGTGTGATGTCAAGAAAGCGTGGCGCTAACAGGGTTTCCAAAGCGCATAACTCAGGGCTGGGAGGCTGGAAGAAGGCTGTATGTTAAGCAGCTAGGAGTGAGCAATCAGAGCCCCAGAGCTCTCTCTCTGGCCCCTGGAGAGAAGCTGAGCAAACAGAACGCCTCTCTATGGAACAGAACTGACTGTGTCTGACTTCAGTTTTCTGCAAAAAAGAGCTGCCCATGTGCAGTTTTGTGCTTACCGCTGTCCAGGGAAACAAACCCTTGTGTATAAATAAACAGATTGCGCTCAGAAAATAACCTGACTCCATGTCACTGATTTCTCCGCCATACAGAAACCACTCTGCAAGGCTTGGATTTCAGCTACTGCTCAGCCAAAAAGGGGCAACATTTTTATTATTACTTGGCATGAATGAGGACACTCCAGGACCGTAATGTCAGCCGAGGAGGACCTGAACACGTGCACACACAGGCATACGATTCAACTTCAGCTGCTATTCTGTGCTAAGAGGATTTCTGGGGTACTCTTGTAAAAGATGTTTGCTGGGGAGCCACCCTAGGACTTCCCCAGGAAAGGATCCATTGGCACTGCTCTGAGGCTATCATAAGGAGTCTGAGTTCTGACACAGGCTGCTCCGGGATTAGCTTTGTGGGTTGAAGCATTGAGCTATGTGTCCTTATTGTGCTTAACTAGGCACTTCTTTTCATTTCATGTGATAAAACAGTGCATGAAATGAATACCAATTCATTAGTATTGATGAGACTGAAGAGCTAAAAACCTAGTCCTGCAGCCGTCGGCAGGCAAACTCCCAATGAGGTCTACAGAAGGGCCCGAACCAAAACCGCAGATCAGAACAACCTGAAATTCTGAGATGGTATAGCTAATAAATCCTGGTTTGTCCACCAGTTCTTATACTGACCCAGGGCCACTCAAAATGGGAATGAATCGGGGCTTGTGACAAACCTGTTTTTTGTCAGAATCTTTAAGGCCAGGAGGGACCATTAGATCATCTTGACTGACCTCCTGTCTATCACAGGCTGTTATATTTCACCCTGTGACCCCTGTATTTATAGATTCATAGATTCTAAAGCCAGCAGGGACCATTGTGTCACTTAGTCAGACCTCCTGTGTATCACAGGCGTTGGAACTTCCCCAATATAATTCCTAGAGCAGATCTTTTAGAAAAACATCCAGTCATGATTTTAAAATGGCCAGTGATGGAGACTCTACTTTGACCCTTGGTAAATTGTTCCAATAATTAATTACTCTCGCCATTAAAAATTTACACCTTATTTCCAGCCTGAATTTGTCTAGTTCAACTTCCAGCCATTGGATTGAGTTAGACCTTTCTCTGCTACATTGAAGAGCCTATTATTAAAGATTTGTTGCCCAAGTAGATGCTTATAGACTGAAATCAAGTCACCCTTTAGCCTTACGTTTGTTAAACTAAATAGACTGAGCTCCTTAAGTCTATCATTATAAATCGGGTTTTTCTAATCTTTTAATCGTTCTAGTGGCTTTTCTCTAAACCCTTTCCCATTTATCAACATCCTTCTTGAATTGTGGGCACCAGGACTGGACACAGGATTCCAGCAGCAGTCACACCTGTGCCAAATACAGAGGTAAAATAACCTCTCTACTCCTACTCGAGATTCCCCTGTTTATGCATCCTAGGATTGCACTAGCTCTTTTGGCCACAGCATCACACTGAAAGCTCATGTTCATCTGATTATCCACCATGACCCCCGAGTCTCTTTTCAGAGTCACTGCTTCCCAGGATAGAGTCCCCCATCCCGTAAGAACGGCTGACATTCCTTGTTCCTAGATGTATATTGAGTTAGACCAAAACATGCCAGTCCTCAGGAGACTAAACTGTGGCACGCCCCCACAGGGAGAGACTGAGGTGTTCCCAATGTCTGAGGCACCTGCAATGGCAGGGAACTGATTAGGTGAGATACACTCTGATGATACTAATGGCAATTCATGCTCTATGCTGCAGAGCTAGGCAACCGCCCCCACCCCCCACACAGACACACAAGGTCCTGTCAATCTGACCTGGGGGGAAATTCCTTCCTGAACTCAAATCTGGGGATGAGTTTGACCCTGAGCATATAAACAAGAAACACCAGCCAGACATCAGAGGGCAGGTCTACGCTACCTTTTAAGTAGATCTAACTTACGTCACTCATGGGTGTGAAAAAGACACCCCCCTCCCCCGAGTGATGCAAGTTACAGCGACCTAAGTGCTGTCCACACCAGTGCTATGTCCTGTCTCCAGCTATAGCCAATCTCTGATGCTTCAGAGGAAAGCAAAACAAAAACAAAAAACCAATGCAGAATGCATCTAGCCAACTATGCATTGGAGATCAAATTCCTTCCTGACACCAGCAGGTGATTATACTAGTTTTGATTATACTCACTGTCTTAATGCAGAGCTGCAAGTGTAATGAGCATGTCAAAGGCAATCCTGTTCTCCCCCCACCCTTGAAGAAAGGGGGTGACTCTGGCAATGAATCTGACTTTGTGCCATCTGGATCTGATTCACTGGAACCAGGTGTATTTTGTGTGTTTGGGGATTTTATTGGGAACATTTTGCACAACTCTGTGTAAAATGTAACTGTTATATCAGGATGAAATTTGTTTTTCCTTAACAGACATGCACAGTTCCCACTGGCATTAATGGAACACACACACACAAAGATATAAACGTTGCTGTAGAAAGAGAAGATAGATACGTATATAGTTAGTGCTTTGAAATGTAGCACTAAACTAAAGATGTTGGGTCCAATCCTCAGCTGATGTAAATCAGCCTAGCTCCATTGGCATCAATGGAACTATATCAACTTAAAACAGCAGAGCGGTGAATCACTACGAATAAAAAAATCTGGATTACAAGAGAACTTTTTGAAGCCCGCACATAGAATCACAGCACTTGTGTTTAACCTCAGCATTTTCCCATTATACTGAAGACCCTTTCAATAAAGCCTGAGTTTATCTTTAGTTCTGTGCTACCGTCTGCCATTCTGGTATATCTCTGAACAAGATAACCAGTCTTTCTAGAACAGTGAGAAAAGACTACAGTTCATTTTCCCATGTATGGTCCATATTTTGCCACTAACATCAGGATAAAACAGAAAAGTAGTATTTCAATTTAACTCTGTCAGAAAATATCTATCTATCTATCTATCTACCTATCTATCTACCTATCTATCTATCTATCTAATCTTCCAGCAACATATTTCTAATTAGTATTCAAAGGATTTGTGGAATGGTATTGTTTCTGAATTGTAAATTATCTTTGATCTGGAGTATTTCTTCATTGTTTGCTTTGGATTATTTACAACTATTATCAAAAAGCTGCACACTGGGGCCTTTTGTGGTTAAATCACATTAATCCCTCAATTCTTTTATACAACAGGGAACATGTTCCAGTGGATTTCAGAACAGAAATTAGGCATTGGAATGAACAGATAGGTAGATAGATGTTCTAATCAAAGGACAGGAAAAAATCTACAGTGCATCTAGTATTACGTACACAAAGCAGTCCATTTATCAGTTACATTATTTGTAAATGAGGATGAGAGAAAAAATTGTACAGTGGGCCCTGACCTTGCAAACACTTTTGCGTGTGCTTAATTTTAAGCACATGGCCAGTCTCATTGACTTCAGTAGGACTGCCCATGTGATTAATGTTAAGCACATGTGTAACCCATGGTCTGTTACAGGTCCCCCTCTGTGCCAAACCACAGAGGAAATGAGTTATTGCACCCCACAACTACAGTGCTTTATTTCAAGCTGTAGTAACTCATGTTCTTTGCTCTGGAGGTCTCCAGTTCAATCACCAGTCTGTTGGTATGGCCATGCCGTGCCAATGCATGGCAGTTGTCACATGTGTAAGTGATGAAGTGAATGGGACTGCTCACCTGCTTAAAGCTAAGCACATGCAGCAGTGTTTGCAGTGTTGGGATCTGTCTTTGAAAAGTGATTCCATGTATTAATAGCAAGAAAACAATAGCTTAGGTTTATATATTGGAATTTAATTTAAAAAACCACTAAATTGCTACACAAAGTATCTATCTGTAAATCACTTTACCCACATCCTTAGTTTGGGATGTGAAAATGAATACTATCTGAAACTGAAACTGCAGGGGGAATTTAAGTAAGGCAGAATGTGATTACTCAGATTGGAAATTGAGCAGGAGACCAGGACTGACACAGCTACTCTTACAAAAAGGACCAAAGAATCTTTCATTAGGATCTTCATTTTGTGTTTCCTGTGTCGTACAGCACCTCCAACAGCACAGTACCCCCACACCACCTCCCCAAACTGTTCTGGGACACTGGCTCAGAACTGATTCAGAGGGTAATGTGCTCTTTACAGAATCAACAACATCCTGTGATTTTGCATAGTGATGTCATATTCAATTCATAGCCAGGCCTTATCTAGCTGAGTCTGTGACCTGTCCAGACCCTCTGGAGCGTCTGATCAACTGGGTAGCTCTTACCAAACCATTAGCTATTATAAACATTCCTTGCCTGAATATTTGACTAACCTGCTTTTCACCACTTGGCTTCCTGTAACTCAGAAGCAGCTCCACGGCTCCAACCACCTCCTTTCGTATTGCATACAACAGAGCATCTCCCACGTAAATACTGTGGCTCAGCAGTAACTCCATGATCTCCAGGTTTTCATTCTCTATGGCTATTAAAAGGGCACTGCGTCCGAGAGGATCCATACAGTTAATGTTGATGTTGTAGTAGATTTCAGCCTCTTGCAAGGCATGTTTCACACTGGCATAGTCCCCCTTCTCCACGGCAATGAGATAGGCCTTCTCTTCCAGCGAGAGCTCTGCCTCTGCTCGCACAATCTGCAATGGGATCCGGTCTCTGTATGGTGAATAGTTTACCTTTTTGTAGTATAGCTGGGCCATTGTTCATAGTGACTGTGCAACCTGTTTGGAAGAAAGAAGAAGGACACTTAGAGACTGAAATTACAGCAACTACTAGCTTCCATTCAAGTGGGACAAATTGCTGAAGGTCAATTGTAGTGAAAGTTTCTGATCCCTGCGTCCGGGCTTATTTTCAGTACAATGAGTTTAATACTCCCCAACACTCATCAAATGAGGGGCTACATGGAAAAGTAGAAGTTGCAGTGTCATATTCCTCAGGACAATGCACAAAGTGACACTGGTTGTACTTTAAATGCCATGCCAATGATATTCTTTATCTGCTTACCAGCACCAGCTGTTGTTAGTGGACTATCCATCAAATGTGTGAATAAGTGGATTTCTCACCTCTGCTATGTTTCCACTCAGTGTTTTTCCTCTCCCTTTATAATCATTGGGCCATGTCCTCAGCCGGTATAAATCACCATAGCTCCATTAAAGTCAATGGACCTGTGTTGATTTACACCATCCCAAACTGGCCTGTTATACTTAATGAATTTTCCTTTTATTATGCGCTCTCTCGCTTGCTATCTTTTTTTTTTTCTCCCTTTGAAGAAGGGCTTCATTTCCTCCCTGTGTTTATACTCTGACCTGGTCATGGTTTTATTTTAAAATCTTAGCACATTTTTTTAATTTAACTTTCTCCCATTTATAAATAGGTCCTGAAGATGGGCTCACGTTCACAACACACTCCAGCTCCCTAGAGTCAGCAGGGCTGCCTGCAGCCTAGGAAAAAACTTCCTTTGAACAAGTGTAGCAAATTGAACTTCAGCTCCATCCCATCACTACTTACTAGCCCACCAGGCTACCTAACAAATAGGCCAGGTAGCACATGGGATGGAAAAGCACCACGCTGAGGGTACAGAGGCCGTCAGACATTGTTTAATGTTGTTGTCTGCAGGCTGGGGCCAGTGAGGCCCATAAAGTCAGTATCGTAGCAGCACATAAGTTAAAAACACCGGTTAGAGCTGTTTGCCCAATGCAGAATTGTTCCACGCAGCAAATTTAACAGGTTTTTGTGTCATTCAGTTTTATGCCAGGTGGCAAGGTGAGATTTTTAAGGGGAGAAAACAGATGGAGAAGGAGGGTTTTGTGATTCACAAGCAGGCCTGGGAGTCAGGAGGTCTGGGTTTTATTTTTAGCTTTGCCACAGATTCCCCATACAAGAGCCGACATCTTTTTGTACTTGTGCTTTCAATGATGTGATCAACCTCCATTTTTTATGCTGAAGTGTGGCTATGTCTGACTCCTGTCCTTCAGGAAATATATGTATCTTGAATTCAGAACACCATATGTTAAATGTTTTAAATAATGAAATGAAATTTTAAAAAGTATGCTGTCGAGATTTACAAGCCAAAAAATAGACCAGCTTTCCATCTATCAGGTCTGACCTTCTGTAACCCAACCAATTATTCACTTGTTCTATCCAAAATAGAGAGTTTATTATTTTCTTGCTGCTAGACTACCAATAAATCAACCAGTTTAACATGTTGTCCTGCACATGCACCGGGTTTTTTTGTGTTATTGTGATGCCTTGTTTATATGTGCAGTAAAACTATCAGTGAAGGTGGGGAAAATATTTTCATTCCATCCACTTGTTGTGCAATGAGTGCAAATACTTTTTATTGTTATCTGCATAAATATCTAAATCTGAAGTGTGTGTTCACAGCATCTAGCTACTTAGTGTGAAATTTAAATTTCACTGAATAGGCTGAGGGGCTAACCAGTCAGACCTGATGTGGCAGTTTCCTATTGTACAGAATATTGCACTACAGGTCTATCTCTGCTCTCTACGATGTGGCTTCAGAAGTGCTTGCCATAGGGCAGCTGCATTTGGTAGATTAAGGACTGAATCAGATTCTCTTTTAGCTCGAGTGTTTAGGGCAGGGGTGGCCAACCTGTGGTTCGGGAGCCGCGTACGGCTCTTCAGAGGTTAGTATGCGGCTCCTTGCATAGGCACCGACGCCGGGGCTGGAGCTACAGATGCTAACTTTCCAATGTGCTGGGTGGTGCTCACTGCTCAACCCTCTGTTCTGCCCCAGGCCCTGCCCCCACTCCACCCCTTCCCCCACAGGCCCCTCTCCCTTCCCTCAAGCCTGCCATGCCCTCACTCCTCCCCCCTCCCCTCCCCTTCCCTCCCAGAGCCTCCTGCACATGTGAAACAGTTGATTGCTGCAGGCGGGAGGCGGTGACTGGTGGGGCTGCCGGCGGGCGGGAGGCACTGGGGGCTGGAGGGCGGGAGCTGATGGGGGGCTGCTGACGTATTACTGTGGCTTTTTGGCAATGTACATTGGTAAATTCTGGCTCCTTCTCAGGCTCATGTTGGTCACCCCTAGTTTAGGGGCTTATGTTTTCTGAAACAGGAAGATCCCAGTTCTATCCCAGCTAGGGTGACCAGACGTCCCGATTTTATCGGGACTATCCCGATATTTGCTTGTTTGTCCCACGTCCCGACCAATGTGTGGTCGGGACACTGGACAAACAAGCAATTTTGCCCTCCCTGGAGGGCTCTCGCCCTCCCCCCCGACTCCACCCCCTCCTTCCCCCATTGGCTCCCTCCCCAAATCCCCGCCCTGGCCCCATCTCTTACCCAAGCACGTGGCATTCCTCCTCCCTCCCAGGCTTGTTGCTGTAATGGCGGCAAGCCTGGAGGGAGCGGGTGGTGGCCAGCTTCCAGTTCCTGGAGCTGGTGAGTAGGGGCACTGGGCGGGCAGGGGGGCTGGCAAGGGGGCTGCTCCCCTAGGAGGGCAACGGGGGGGCTCTGGACCCCGGCAGGGGAGAGCGGCTCGGGGCCGCACGAGTGGCCATGTAAAGTTTATCGGCTCAGGGTGGACCCTGGCCGGCTCCTCGCCCCTGTAGGGGGGTAGCGTCCACCCCACCCCCCTCGTCCTGGCTCCTCAGCTGAGCCCCCCTGTCGCCCTCCTGGGGGAGCAGCCCCCTTGCCAGCCCCCCTGCCCGCCCGGTGCCCCTACTCACTAGCTCCAGGAACTGGAAGCCAGCCACCACCCCCACCCTCCAGGCTTGCGCCGGCATTCCAGCTGCAAGCCTGGAGGGAGGAGGAATGCCGCGCAGCTGAGGAGCCAGGACAAGGGGGGAGGGACTCGGTTCCTTACCTGGCCTGCGGCGGCCGGTGGGACATGCTGGCGCGGGGCGGGGATGCCACCCCCCTACAGGGCAGGGCGAGGAGCTGGCCGGCGTCCCCCTCCCCCAGCCGATAAACTTTACGTGGCCACTCGGGTGGCCCTGAGCCGCTCTCCCCCGCCACTGCCGGGGTCCGGAGCCCGGCGCCTCTAGGTCCAGCGGCTCCTTCCCCGCGGGGCGGTGGGATGTGCCACATGTGCCCGGGGCGCTGGGGGGGGCGGGGCCGCGGCGTGGCCAGGGCCTGCTAATTCCACCAGCACCTGCAAAACGGCTTTTTTTTTTTTTTTTTTGCCCCCCCCCCGCGTCCCGATATTTCCTGTCAGTGATCTGGTCACCCTAATCCCAGCTGCCACCATGAAATTGTGGGTGAGTACTGGCATGCAGCAAAGTGACATCTATGAATGTCTTAGGAGGCCATATATTTGTTAGAATGGGTTAGGCATGTCAGAAAATGCTCTGTGAGAACTCCTGCTACTGATGAATATGGGAGTATTTCTCAATTTACAAGAATTACAGCTCCACTCACATCTGTTTAAACCATTAGAAGCACATATGCTTTAGACACAATCTGAGATATGGTTCAAGCCTTGCACACAACCCGTCTTAAGTACTTTGGCTTCGTTTCTTGACGCTAAACATAGTGGCTTCTGTTATTTTGTTGTACATATTGTCTGTGGCATTTGCGTGCTTAAGTGACGTAACTTAAACAGACAGCTCAATGTGCTAGGATGGTAGCCAGTGAGTAAGGCAGCCAAGCCATTCCCAGACTGATCATTTTCTGTGTCCCCCCCGCTTCTGACGTAGTCTAAAAATCACAGCCCTTGCTGACATGGTTATGCCAGTTACATTTGTTAAGTGTAGACTTGGCCTAAGTGACTTAGGAGCCAGCACCTATTGACATTAAATAAGACTTAGGCTTTTAAGTAGTCAAGAAACTTTAAAATGGGGCTATACGGCTCCTATGTCACTTAGGCCTGGTCTACATTACCCCAGGTCTAAAAGGCATCATTCTGGCCAGAAAGATGGGAGCTACAACACAAGAACGTCAGGAGGTTGCAGGGAGTTGAGGGGCTAGTTCCGTTGTCCTGGAAAGATTTCCATGGGTGTCAACAGGAGATGGAAAGGGTCTGAAAGCAAGGAAGGATTGAAGTGACCCTCAGCAAAGTGAGAGTGATGCAGAGGACCACATGAGAAGGGAAACATCATTCTCTTGTGAAGATTGATGTTTCAACATGCCTGAGATCTTTTGGTGAGAAATTCGAGTCATCTTTTACTCCTATTTCTATTCAATTTCATGGAATTTTTTGCAAATAGTGGGCCAAATTCTGCAATGATTTTCGATCACTGCCACTCTGTGGAAATCAGTGGAGTGGCACTGGGTGTAAATCACTCCAGAATTTAGTCCATTGTCTTTCCAATAGCTTTTTGTAAAGGAAAAAACCCACAATTCATATTAACTTCTAAAACAGATAGATCCTGGCCCCCAGTATAGCCTAAGGCTCTGATCCATCAAAGCATTTGCTTCATTTCAAGCACGTGAGAAGCCCCATGAAATCAGAGTAGGAAAAATTCATCAACTGAATTATTTGCTCCGAATTATTCATTCAGCTCTGTTAAATACACTGTCACTTGTACAGCTGCTTCCCCCTCAAACAAACCGTTGCCGGGGGTGGAAATGATAGCGTGCAATGTCCAAGCTAATATATTTCTCATTGGGTTACACTGCAGATTGACCAAGCTGTTTGTTAACTCTTGTTTGTCTGCTCAGATTTAGATCTAGAATGGATGAGGAGGGGTTGTAGATGGAAGTTCTAATCTCATTATATCTTTCCTGTAAAATCGGGACATAAAGCCAGCCGTTAGCAAAATGATCACATATACTCAGACAGCTAACAAATTACTGCAAGTGCTACTGTATAGTGTGTCACTCACTTTCATACTTCACTAGCCTGCTGTGAGCAACATCATACGCATAAAGAAGTAATGATTGCTGATCAGCAGATTTGCATTGACCATTGCTGCTTATTTATTCTAGAGAGAGAAACTTGCCCTCTTATAAGCATTTAGGGAAATGAAAAAAAAATATTGGTGAACTCAAACTCAGAAAAGATCTGTGTAATTCCCAGGGACATCAAAGGGAAGCAGCAGCGAAGTATTTGAAATGTAGCAAAAACAGAAACATGGCTGCTATTACACAGTGACTTTAATATACTGCAATCTGCCCAGAAAGCTTGAAAAATACACATTTTTCATTTGACTTCCTTTCACAGAGCAAAGTCTCCTCCTAGCCAAGTTAATATTTGGGACTAGGGAAAGGTGTTCTGAATGGTACCTCTGCTAGATTTCAAAAGCATCAATGACTATATAAACACCATGTATCCACACAATAAAATGCAGAGCATTGTGAAAAACAAGAGAACTGGGTAATAAATTGCATATCACATGGTCCATACTTTATCATTTACCTTTGACTATATTGCCTGCCTCAAGCTCATTTATTCCCTCTTCATCAGATCTACTTGTAATATTCCAAACCTTCAAACAGCTTCAAAAAGCCGCCATTTTTATTTAAGCTGCCTGTTAAAGAAATGGGAGTTTTATCCCTTTAAATGTATCCCATTTAAAACCTCTATAAATGACCTGAAATAGCTTTTCTGTACCCACAGCATTAAGGTCTGAACTCTCGGCATCTTCCAGGGTATTTCCCATTGGATAGATTGGCATTGCCACTTAGCAAAGGGATAAAGTTCCCTTTCTAGTGCTGCAGAGTCAGGAGACATCAGAGCTCAAATATGTTAGTTCTCCACGACTGAATACTGCCCATCCTTGACTTGGGCCAGTGCAGTTTTGGAAGAAACAGTCCACAAACAGGGAGGAAGAAAGAAGCCTTTCTCTGAGTTGTAGCTGAAATAAAAAATGGCTCTTGTTTGAAGCTATTGAGAGATTTCATACATTTCATGTCATATGCAAAACCCAGAGAAGAACTCTATCCCCATCCCATTCTAAAGCATACAAACATAACAACACTAGCTTAGGATGCACCAGATGAGCAGGATATGGCTCTGTCTCCAAGAGGTGCAAAAATAATAAAAGAATTAAACTCCTTTCAATGTAACAACATTATTTTCCATAACACTTCTTCCTCTGGAGGGATGCACACCGATAAGCTTCATAGAAGAAGTGGATTTGAGGAGGCACAAGGGGTGGCATGGAAGATGGCACAAAGATAAGACTGAGAGAAGGAAACAAAAGAAATAGTCAGGTGGGAAGCTTCAGTGACATGAAGGAAGCATTGGGGATGTAGGAAGAAATGAAATCAGGGAACTATATCTCTCCATAGATAGATACTATCAATGATGGGGACACACAGCTGCCGATCATGAATGCTGCTTTCTGCCACTGTGAACATTTCATGATATTTCACCAGATTTTCACAAGATAATTTCTCAGGAATTTTTGGCATTTGTTTGCTTCTGCCCATCACATTTCACAGAATATAATCCAGGGTGTGACATTCTAAAATTCTCATCCCTTGAGTCTTCTGGTGAAGACTTAAAATGCAATGAGTCGATGTTAGTTTGTTTCCTTCTAATAAAATAGGACAATCTAGATAACTGGTTTATTTTTTATCACTCGTTTTGCCTGATGATTGACAGATAGACAGGCAACAGATTCCAACACTGAAAAGGAGTGTGAGGAGATAAGCACAGACATAGGTAGGGGTAGGGAATTGGACATAAGAAAGAGGGGGCGGATGGACAGCATGGGGTCCGTTCCAAATTGCATAACTAATGGGAGAAAGGATAGACAGCATACGGTAAGATGTTTATACACCAATGCGAGAAGCCTAGGTAACAAAATGGAGGAATTGGAGCTCCTGCTCCAAGAAATGAAACCTGATATCGTAGGAATAACCGAAACGTGGTGGAACGGTAGTCATGACTGGAGTACAGGTATGGAAGGGTATGTGCTGTTTAGGAATGACCAGAAAAAAGGTAAAGGTGGGGGAGTGGCATTATATGTCAATAATGAGCTAAAATGTAAAGAAATAATAAGTGATGGAATGGATAAGACGGAGTCTGTATGGGCAATAATTACACTGCATAAAAGAACTACTAGAGCCTCCCCCGAGATAGTGCTTGGGGTGTGCTATAGACCGCCGGGATCTAGCCTGGAGGCGGACAGAGAACTACTTAATGTTTTTAGGGAAGTAAAAACTGATAAGAACTGTGTCATCATGGGGGACTTTAACTTCCCAGATATAGATTGGGGAACAAATGCTAGTAACAATGATAGGGCTCAGATGTTCTTAGACGTGCTAGCAGATGAATTCCTTCATCAAGTAGTAACTGAACCGACTAGGGGGGATGCCATTTTAGATTTAGGGCTGGTGAGTAGTGAGGACCTCGTTGAAGAAATGGTTGTAGGGGACAACCTTGGCTCGAGTGACCATGAGCTAATTCGGTTTAAACTAAATGGAAGGATTAACAGAAATGATACTGTAACTAAGGTTTACAATTTCAAAAAGGCCAACTTTAATAAATTAAGGCAACTACTTAGGGAAGTGGATTGGGCTAACATACTTAGGGATCTAAAGGCAGATGACGCCTGGGATTATTTCAAGCAGAAGTTGCATGAGATGTCTGAGGCCTGTATCCCGAGAAAGGGAAAACGATTAGTGGGCAGGAGATTTAGACCTAGCTGGATGAGCGGGAGTCTCAAAGGGGCGATTAAGAAAAAACAGAAAGCGTACAGAGAATGGAAGAAGGGAGGGATCAGCAAGGAAACCTACCTTAGTGAGTTTAGAGCATGTAGGGATGCGGTGAGAAAGGCCAAAAGCCGTGTAGAGTTGGACCTTGCAAGGGGAATTAAATCCAATAGTAAGAGGTTTTATAGCCATATAAATAGGAAGAAAACAAAGAAAGAGGAAGTGGGACCGCTGAAGAATGTGGATGGAGTGGAAATTAAGAATAATCTAGGCATGGCACAATATCTAAATGAATATTTTGCTTCGGTCTTTAATAAGGCTAATGAAGGGTTTAGGAATAGAGGGAGTAGGACAGAGGGGAATAGAGGAGGGGGGATAGACATTACAGTATCAGAGGTGGAAGCCAAACTTGACCAGCTAAACGGGACTAAATCGGGCGGACTGGATGATCTTCATCCTAGAATATTGAAGGAACTGGCGCGAGAAATTGCGAGCCCCTTGGCGACAATTTTTAATGAATCTGTAAACTCGGGGGTGGTACCGTTGGACTGGAGAATAGCTAATGTGGTTCCTATTTTCAAGAAGGGGAAAAAAAGTGACCCGGGTAACTACAGGCCTGTTAGTTTAACTTCTGTAGTATGTAAGATCTTGGAAAAAATTTTGAAGGAGAAAGTAGTTAAGGACCTTGAGGTGAATGGCAATTGGGACAAATTACAACATGGGTTTACGAAAGGCAGGTCGTGCCAAACCAACCTGATCTCCTTCTTTGAGAAAGTAACAGACCTTCTAGATAAAGGAAATGCGGTGGATCTAATATACCTCGATTTTAGTAAAGCGTTTGATACGGTTCCGCATGAGGAATTATTGGTTAAATTGGATAAGATGGGGATCGATAGGAAAATCCAGAGGTGGATAAGGAACTGGTTAAAGGGAGACTGCAGCGGGTAGTACTGAAAGGTGAACAGTCAGATTGGAGGGAGGTCACCAGTGGGGTTCCTCAAGGTTCAGTTCTGGGTCCGATTTTATTTAATCTATTCATTACTGACCTCGGAACCGAATGTAGGAGTGGGCTGATAAAGTTTGCGGATGACACAAAGTTGGGAGGCATTGCCAACTCGGAGAAGGATCGGGATATTCTGCAGGGAGACTTGGATGACCTTGTAAATTGGAGTAATAGTAATAGGATGAGATTTAATAGTGAGAAGTGTAAGGTGATGCATTTAGGGATGACTAATAAGAATTTCAGTTATAAGCTAGGGACGCATAGGTTAGAAGTGACTGAGGAGGAGAAGGACCTCGGAGTCCTGGTTGATCGCAGGATGACTATGAGTCGGCAATGCGACGTGGCTGTGAAAAAAGCTAATGCGATCTTGGGATGCATAAGGCGAGGTATTTCTAGTAGGGACAGGGAGGTGCTGCTTCCGTTATACAAGGCGCTGGTGAGACCTCACTTGGAGTACTGTGTGCAGTTCTGGTCTCCTATGTTTAAAAGGGATGAACTGAAACTGGAACGGGTACAGAGAAGGGCAACTAGGATGATCCGAGGAATGGAAAACCTTTCCTATGAAAGGAGACTCGAGGAGCTTGGTTTGTTTAGCCTAACCAAAAGAAGGCTGAGGGGGGATATGATTGCTCTCTTTAAATATATCAAAGGGATAAATACCAGGGAGGGAGAGGAATTATTTCAGCTCAGTGCTAATGTGGACACGAGAACGAATGGATATAAACTGGCCGTGGGGAAATTTAGGCTTGAAATTAGACGAAGGTTTCTAACCGTCAGAGGGGTGAAATTTTGGAACAGCCTTCCGAGGGAAACGGTGGGGGCGAAAGACCTCTCTGGCTTCAAGATTAGGCTAGATAAGTTTATGGAGGGAATGGTTTGATGGGATTACGTGATTCTAATCAATTAGGCAAAAACGGCCATCGCTGGTAAAATGAGGGTCTGGCTAGAGAATCTTGCCTGTATGCTCGGGGTTCTGCTGATCGCCATATTTGGGGTCGGGAAGGAATTTTCCTCCAGGGTAGATTGGCAGTGGCCCTGGAGGTTTTTCGCCTTCCTCCGCAGCATAGGGCAGGGGTCGCAAGCTGGAAGATTCTCTGCGACTTGAAGTCTTTAGATCACAATCTGGAGACTTCAACAGCAGAGTTAAGGGAAAGTGGGGGGGTCAGCTTTTGTGGCCTGCATCATGCGGGGGGTCAGACTAGATGACCATATTGGTCCCTTCTGACCTTAAAGTCTATGAGTCTATGAGAACATAAATCACCAGGGCCTAACTATGTAATGAAAGCAGAATGTATATGTACATATATATAGTTTAAAATCAGGAACTCATTGCTGACAACTGTTGTGCATATCTGCCTAAGTGATGAAAACAAGAATCAAATACTCAAGAGCCACCTTTCCTGCTTGATGGAGCTCAGTGTGAACAGCCGAACGAAATCACAGATTGGAGTAGTCAATCAAATACTGTATCTGTCACTGTGCAAGTAGCACATTAGTTGTTCCCTTTTAGTGTAAGTGCATTCTGGAAGAGGTTGACAAAATCGCGTGTGTGTAGCATTAAATGTTGTCAATGCATCTTATGTCACTTTGTCCTATGCTTGTATGGCAATTTTTCCTCCTTGGTATCTCAATGAAGACATCATTTGCACTTTTCATTCTCTACCTGGGGCTTGAGCTCTTTGAAAACTAGTAGGTTGAATTAGCTCTTTAGTCATCCTTAGAGTCTGTGAATTTAATAATATTGATTAATTTTAAAAGGTTGTAAACCTGTATTCTGACATAGTCCAGAAGGGCTATTTAAGTAAATATTATTACATTTACTTAATGGACCTACTGAGTCTGTGATTGGATCCTTCTTTTAAGTGCCTTAGTTCTTAACTATGCCGGAAAAAGCATATGGCCTCAGGACTTTTGGAAAATAATACTTATTTTTTATCTTCTACAAAATATTTTTTTCCTTTTGCAAAAGAGACAATACATACTCAGTACAACACTTTTTCCATGAAGTTCAGTGGGAATCCTAAATCCCCTGCAAACTCATGAAGTCCCTATATCACAGCCACCACCTTTCTGGTCAGAAGCAGAACATTCCCTGACAATTTTTTAAAAACAGAAAGAGCCCGAATAAGCATATTCCCTCAGGAGTTTTGGAAAATAATATTTTTTTTATAACCTTCTGCAAAATATTTTGTTTTCTATCTCAAAGGGACACTACCCTCTCAGGAAGTTTAAACCCAACACTTAGGTAAAAATATATCACCCTGTAGTGATTGCATCCCAAAGATTGTAACATTTTATTGGTACTAGGCCATGAGAACTAGAAAGTGAAACTGACTACTAACAAAATTAAATTGACTAATCTAATTTAATTGCCCAAACTGAGTGAAAATGCTGAATGCAAAGAGACTACATGGTGAAAAGCAAGTCCCCAATTCTGCAAGCTCCACCCTAGTTGATCCAGCTATAGGCTAAATTAACTTTTAAAAATTCTTTCAAATTTAATCACCTAAGGTGGTGGTCCGAATATATAAGGTCATTGTGGTGTTGTATATGATTTTCTAACCTTACAGAGGCTATTTAAAAAACATGTGATAAGAAAAATTAATAAGCACCCAACTCAGACATTGCTAGATAACTCCAAAGTTGTGATACAAATTGACAAAAAACAGAATTTTTTTCATTAACAGTGACTCAAAATGTCACAAATGAAGACTGAAATTTCAGCTTTAACTCTGAATTTCCTATCTTTGGTGACATAATTTTGAAGTTATTTATGTGTGATTTGGAAAGCTTAAATCATTGATATAATTCTTTCTCCTTGTATAATCAATTGGATGAGTCACAACAAACTGCAAAAAATTAACACCCCCTCCCTTTTTTTAACATAAAACACTTGGTGCTTTTGGCGATCTTGCTAGACGTTTTCTTCTCCCTCTGACCATAAAACTCAGCTGATGACTTGGGACTCTTATGCCCCAACTTGCAGGCTGATCTGCATAGGCAGACCCCTGTACTGGTGCTGAGCCTCCTGATCTTCAATGGGGCTCTTTGCAGATGCAAGGGCCTGACTGAGTGGATCTCACTGCAGGATCAGGGCTTAAGAGTCCCACATCCAAGATGCCAGCTGAGATTTATATTCCGAGTAGAAGAGGTCCTTTTTTTAAAGAGGTGGCATTTTAATATTGTAAAATGCACTGAATGTAGAACTCAGCATTGAGGCAAAGTGAATTTTATATGGGTGTGTGACAGTCGGGGTGCAGATACCCCAGGGGGAGAAGAGGCAGTCTGAACCCCAAAGAATAAGCAACTGAATCAACTTATTGTATACAATATTATCTTATAAAAGTGTACCGAGTACAATGCCTAAAAACTGGTGTCAGGTTGGTCATGAATATCATTCCCTGATGGATGGATGAATGGATGGATGGATGGTGTGTTAAGATTTATGTATGTGTGCTGAAAATACGTTCCTAAAATGTGTATTGGGGGCTGACTTGATAAACAAGTTTGTCCCAGTCTAAGGAATGTTGTTTTGCCTATTTGCCCGTCTCTCCAATGTAAATTGAGCAAGGTGATGCCAGAGACAATGGAAGTTACTTTTCAATATGAGTCAACAGGGAGGTGGGAAGTCAACAGGAAGAGACAAACAGCAGGGGAGAAGAACTTTATCTGGGGATAGACACTTCAGAAGAATACATTTCCAAGGTTTGCTGTACTATACAAAGGAGGGGAGAGAACCTCTTTTTTTATCCATTGCTTATGTGACAAAAGAGGCCAGTGCTATGGGAATCTGTGAAAGGTGGATCCATCAGCAGGGTGGGTTGAAGACTCTGAGAACTGACTGTAGGTGCGGAATTGCCCGAGACCACATTTATAATCTGTTAAATTTAGACACTAGAAAGCATATTTTTACTTTTGTTTTGTTTGTGACCATATCTTCCATATTTTCTCTTGCTCTGTATCATTTACACCTATGTTCTTTATTAATAAACATCCTTAGTTTTACTATAAACCATGCTGTGTATTAAGTTAGAGTGTGTCCTCAGAAAGCCAACAGGCTAGTGTATACGCTGTCTCTTTGGAGGCATCAGACTCAATCATTTCTGTGAGTGTCCAATGAGAGGAACCGGACCCTGCAGAAAGATGCCTCTGGGGAACTGGGGTTCACTGGATGTTACCTGCAAGCTTGCAAAGCAGGATTCAGATGGGCAGAGTCTCAGGAAGTTTGCTGGTGAGGCAGACATCTGGTGGTATGACAGGAAGCTGACACACAGTTTACGCTCCAGCAGAGCTCACTCGTGCTGAGGCAGAGAGGTAACACGGTGACTTATGGTTCTGGTCTCCCTGACACACGCACACACTCCCTTCCCCTGGGGCCCCTCCCCCAGAATATTCTATTCTGCTCTGCTTAGACTCTAATACCATGCCCATCACTACGGTATCTGAGCACCTTTACAAACCATACATTTGCAATCAGAAGGAGAAAGTTATTCCACAGCAGGACAAAAATTTCTTCTAAAGCTTTTCTCGGAGGACCCTGCAGCAGTCAGGCTGTGGCTGGCTGATTGACATGCACAGTGTTTGTATCTCAAGGTCTGTTGCCAGTCAAGACAATTTATTTGCAACAAAAAAGGCCGATATTCTCCCTTTCATCCCTGATGTTTCCCATTGCTGCTTTTTTTCTCCCTTATGGCTCCTTCTGCTCCAAACTCTGGGGTCTGTCAACCTTGATATTGTCTTTTAACAGAATTTTCCCTTTAAAATGCTGGATTCAGAGAGTATGGTTCTATACCGGCGTGGCTTAAATAAAATATTTTCTATTTGCACCTGGTGGGATTTTTGCAAGTTGTGTTAAAAATACAAATTATTTACATTCCGGCTTCATCTTGTAGGCAAACTTCTTAATAAATTCACGAATTGTTCCGGGGCTGGGGGAGTTGGAGGACACCTGAAGTGGGACTAATAAGAAGCCCAATATTCTGCAAGGGAGTCTCCAGGGAGACAAGAAGAATCATGCTGGCTAGAGAGTGTCCTCCCATGTTTGTTATCCACTAGCTGAGACTAGAGCAGTTCTCATCTAACACCCTGCACTATCCAGGCCATAATACATGTACAGATGCTAGGATAGAGTATCTCCTCTAGCAGCTAGAAGTGTGGGAAGTTAGGCACCTAAATACCTTTGAAGATCTGGGCCGTAGTACCTGAAAACTATGGCTTCTTGTAGCTAAGGGGGCAGTACTGTCTGCTGGTCAGAACTGGGGATTGGGAGTGAGAAGTTCCTGAGTCTGAGTCCAAGTTTTTCTACTGAGTGGATATGTGATCCTGAATAAGTTGCTTAACTTCTCTATAGCTCCTTTTTTATTCACAAACCCTCTACACGGGGCTGCTCTGAGGCTTAAGGAATTAATGTCTGTTAGACATTTTGAGATCATCAAATGAAAGATGCTAAACAGGCTCAAAAGTATTATCCCTAACTTATCTACAGATTTTAATCTCTTAAGAAGTTTGTCACGGGTGAGGATAGTCAAGTTCTGGAATTGGCTTCCATGGGAGGTTGTGGAATCCCTATCATTGGAGGTTTTTAAGAACAGGTTAGACCAGGGGTCGGCAACGTTCGGCACGCAGCTCGCCAGGGTAAGCACCCTGGTGGGCCGGGCCAGTTTTATTTACCTGCTGACGCGGCAGGTTCAGCCGATCGCGGCCCCCACTGGCCGCGGTTCGCCGTCCCAGGCCAATGGGGGCGGCGAGAAGCGGCGCGGGCCGAGGGATGTGCTGGCCGCGGCTTCTCGCCGCCCCCATTGGCCCGGAACGGCGAACCGCGGCCAGTGGGGGCCGCGATCGGCCGAACCTGCCACGTCAGCAGGTAAATAAAACTGGCCCGGCCCGCCAGGGTGCTTACCCTGGCGAGCCGCGTGCCGAACGTTGCCGACCCCTGGGTTAGACAAACACCTGTCAGGGATGGTCTAAGTTTACTTGCTCCTGCCTGAGCATGGGAGGATGGATTAGATGACCTCTCATTTCTCTGATTCTATAAATTGCAGCAGTCCAAGCTCTTTGTTACTGCCCTGCAGCACATCTGCATTAGGTGGCTGCAGTGCAAATTTCCCGAAGGTAGATAAGTCTGGCCCTCCTGGAAATCTCAAGCTGAAATGCCAGCCCATGTCCTGAAATCCTTTGCTGATGCATACAGAAAAGCTACCAGACCGACTCCTCTTATGATCAGAGAATGTGGGAAAGTGCCTTTAAAATAGACGTGGGGTAGGCTGGAGGCAAGGGAGAAAAGACAGTCTTATTGTGGGTATTCATCTTCAGCTCAGAACATTAGAATGGTCCATCAATTTAACACAAGCCTCTTATACCAAGATTTATCAGCAGGACAAAGAGCAAGTGTCTGGCCTGTGAAGAATGACAATGTCAAATCCACTACTTACCTTTTCTACTTTTTCTTTTTAAACATTCTGATTAGAATAGTTGTACTGAGATAGGATATTGGAGGATATTTTGATTCATTACTAATTTTTCTTTTAAATTAAAATTTTGTTTTTTAAAAAATCCCAATCATTGCAAAAATAAAAGCCAATCTATATGTTCCATTCCATAGCCAAAAACAAAAAAAGGCAAGTGCCTGAATGATTATGCTGATGCTCTCCATAGTGGGAGCTGCATTTCTCAGGGAGCAGACAAACTGATGTTCTGTAAGCCATAGCAACTCCATTGACTTTCACTTGCACAGCTGTGGATTTGGCCCACAAAAGTCTAAATGGTATCCACTGGACACGGATTGAAGTTAATTTTTCCAACATTTATTAAGCCATTTTGGAGGTCACATTTAACCAATGAGTGGTAAATTACAGAGAGCAATCTATTCTGTGGCATCTCCACATTGTGTAATTCAAACAGGTCCCCAGAATTATTCACCTGGATTGACAGAGGAAATTATCACTGGTTAGGTGCCCAAATGGACACGGGATGCCTTCTGATTGTTAACAAGAACAATAGCGCTTACTAGGGCATTGATCCTGCACTGAGCAGGTCATGGGCAGATGCCTCCCTCTGGAGCAGTGGTGGGCAACCTGCAACCCGCAGGCCGCACACGGCCCGTAAGGGAATCCCTTGGCGGGCCATGAGACCGTTTGTTTACATTGACCATGCACAGGCATGGCCGCCCGCAGCTCCCAGTGGCCGCGGTTCACCGATTCCGGCCAATGGGAGCTGTGGGAAGCAGTGTGGGCCGGCCACCACTTCCCACAGCTCCCATTGGCCGGGAACGGTGAACCGTGGCCACTGGGAGCTGCAGACGGCCATGACTGCGGAGGGTCGATGTAAACAAACCGTCTTGCGGCCCGCCAGCAGATTACCCTGACGGACCACATGTGGCCCACGGGCCGCAGGTTGCCCACCACTGCTCTGGAGGTTCCACATCAGCGCAGGAGTCTGGTATTATAGAGAAGAGAGGCTTCTCTCAGTATGGCCCCATCTGGAAACTCAGTACAGTTTTCTTTCCCTACCCTTCTAATTTGCATACACTACACTAAGGCCCAGTGTATACTGGGGAAGTTGCACTTACGTAACTACCCTGATGTCAATTACTGGGGTAAGTTGTACTAGTAAAAACCCCATTTTGTATTGGTCCAGTGTTCCAAACATTTGTGGCTTACTTTGGTGTAATTACATTGATACAGATACACCACTTCTAATTTCCCTAGTCTAGGCAAACTATTATGTATTCTGGGTGAGTGGGTTTAACCCAGTATCTTCTATAATCTGTGGGCATAACTGAGGGTGAGAATGGCCAGCTCTAGAGTTTGCAGGTGGACTCAAAATAACAAGCAACATCTCATCTCCCGCCAAGGGAAGCAAAAGTAGGAACCAATATTAGGGTTGCCTGCATTTTATTAAATAACAATACATTCTCTCCAGGTCCATCTAATTAGCTCGGGTGCTTGAACTCCTGGAAATATGGCCTTTGCAGATTCTGGGTGTCCCTGATTTGGCTGGATCTGTCCTGAAAGCAATGTATTTTTTTTAAATGAAATATATTTCCCACATGAAACGGCTACTGGAAACAAATGGTCTCCATCGGTTTGGAACCCAAATGCAGTGTTCCACTGACCTGAAACCCACCTCCTTTCCTGGCACATTTCAAAGCAGCTTGATCAGAAGGCGTGAGAGTGAAAACACCAGAAATGGAAATGGAAAGCGGGGGCATGCAGGGACCAGTGTGCCATAGTCTGCAAAGAAAAAAAAGGGGGGGGAACAGAGTGCTGCATGTATGTTTAAGCCATAGCTAGGATTCCAATATGGGATTATTTCTGGTGTCATTAAAAGCTGCAATATATCCATGTGTTTAGAAAGTTTCTGCTGGTTCTGGAAGATTATTGGTTCCAGCTGAAAGAGAAAGGAGTGTCGCTGCTACACGGCACATTCAGATACTAGGGAGGAGAACAACAGGACAGCAGCAAAGGGAACCTTTCCATTGCTTCAACATGTGTTCTGAGGAATAAAACAATTACAAAGGGAAGGGTTGTGCCATTGCAATCACATTGTTCTGTGCAGCTAGAGTATCCTATATATCAGCTCGTAATACAAGGAGAGGGATGTTGTCCCAGGATTGAGGCCCAGACACCCTGGGTGTAGGAGCAATTTGCTCCCATAGTGAGGCACAAACCTGACTCCTTCGCCTCTAACAAACTGATCTGTGCTAGCAGTGAGGTAGTTAGAGGCACACCTGCAATTCCAGGGGAGTGGAAATAACACAAGAAGAGGAACCTGTGACCTGAAGAAATCCTGCAGCATGCAAAACATGAATGCTGGCCATCATCCAGCCAGAATACAGCACAGGGAGAGCCCCAGAACTCCAACATCCCCAACAGAACAGGATCAAAGGCGTCTGGGCACTGTTTGAGGAAGGGAACCAGGGGATAAACTAAGGGTTAGCACACAGTGCAGAGGTCTGAGGCAGGGGTAGGGAGGACAATCTGTAATGGCAGGCAGAAAGATGGGTGAGACATGAGTGTGCAGAGGAAAGGAGATCTCAGAAAGTGCAGATAAACTTTGTAAACTCCTCTGAACTTCCCGGGGCTTACCTGATGCAAAGGTCTAGTAAAATGCCATTCTGTCAACCACATCACCCCAATTGGCAATAATTGGCACCATTTTGATCAGTCTTAGAGGATGCATGGGCCCTAGAGAATGAATTGCTTTCTCACTTCTAGAAGTGATTCCTTCACGTTAGGGCGAGCATATTGCTAGGGATTGGGGTGTGCAAGGGAATTGCTCTGCTCCTGCTTGGGCTCTACCTGTTACGTGGGGATGAACTGGCTGGCCTGTTTTCCTCATAAGTCCCTCGTAAACAGGCTTCATGCAGGGAATCTCTGCAGGGGATACAGCCCACCGTTCACCCACAACATAGCAGCTCGTGGGCCCTACCTTGGCCACTGGTCCAGCCCTTGGGATGGGACAATGGCTACAAACCCCTACCAGGAATCTTGTGTATGCCTCTTCCATGTGGAGATTCAGTGGCTATGGCCCCACTCTAAGCCCCATTCATGGTCTATCTTGTGGTGCTGGCGTGAAGCTCAGCTCCCTCGAGCACAGCAAGTGAGGCCTCAGGCATGGGTATTTTGCGTGTGCTGCCTCCTGTAATAGGGTGTACAAACCCCATACTGGGCTAAGGCAGCCCTGCCCCTCCAGTCCAGCAGAGCATGAGGAAGCTTAAAAGGGAGCCTCTCAGATCACAAAGAGGAAGGCTGGGGAGGAAGATGGCTCTACCTGAGGACACCTGACCAAGGGTGCTGAAGAAGCCTCGCTGTGAGGAAGAAGACTGCCTGCTGAGCCCAGCTGGGGCTGAAGGTTTAGTTGTTATTTCTTTTCTTTTGCTCTCTTCTATTGAGCTTGGAGGCTTTGGGGAAGAGGGATGGTAGGAAGGAAGTGACCCTGGGAGGCAGCTCTGGAGGTACTCCCGAGTGCCTGACATGACGCTGCATTCTCTGACAGGGCCCTGGGTCAGAGCCTGGTGGAGTGGGGGGGTGGGGGCTAGGCCCCCCCTACCAAATGCCCTTGTTGCATTAGGGACATAAATCTCATTTCCACCCCTCTTCATCCCTCTCTAATAAAGAGAGGGTAAGGACATTGAAAACCCTGAGGCAAAGATAAGCCACATACAAGGGTTAGGATCTGCACCAAAGGCCCCTCCTGCTGGAAGGCAAGAGACTGGAAACTGGGTGCGCTAACCATTAGACCCCCTGTCGCTCTGAGGTCTCTCCTACACATCCGCATACTGTCCCAGAACCAATTTCATAGAGGGTAAATAGGAGACTTCAATTGCCAAGACGTCTGCCTGTCTATATTAATGTTTCCATCTCTTGGAGCCTTACATGAGAGAGGCTCCTTCTGTAAAAAAAAATTACTTAAAACAAAAATCCAACCAAGCTACTAAAATGACCCCCAGGTTAGGTGGCTCCATTATATGTGTAACCCCTACCACAGCGAAGCATTTACAGTTTATTAATTTCCTACTTCTCTTCACACGGCCATCAAAAAGGTGTGAATATAAAAATGCACCATTGTGCAATCACAAGACAATCACAGCCTTCTATCTTCTCAGATACAGAAAGAACATGAAGCTTATTATGTCTGC
This sequence comes from Terrapene triunguis, assembly GCF_002925995.2. NCBI lineage: Eukaryota > Metazoa > Chordata > Testudines > Emydidae > Terrapene > Terrapene triunguis. Next base: position 18,561,609 of record NW_020664482.1, read on the forward strand.
CCCACGTCACCACTGCGTTCCTCCTCTTTTGAGGTGTGATATCTATTCACTTTCAGAAAAGAAATGTCAGTTGAACCAAGAAAGTGTCAAGCAAGCAACCCCATTGTCTTATCTGCTAATACAGCACTAATGTAGCATGGCACCATTATAATCTCTCATATTCTGCATCCACATTCTCTGAACCCATTGGCTGTAATCTCTAGCTGCTGCAGCTACCTACAAGGAGCCTTTTTCTGTTACCACTATTGCTTGAAAAGAATTGTAATCACTTCTTCAATCAACAAGATAATCATTGAACAGAGTCCGTAGCAGAGCTGATGCCTCTGTACACCGTCACAGCTGCTTCTTCATTGCTATAAGTATAAGGAAGCTGCCCATTCATTTAAAAAAATTAAGGATTATAGAATAGATCGCAACATGTCAAATAATTACTTGGGGAGGGAAAGGGCATTTTGGGGAGAGTGTCAAATAACTAGCATTATTATAATCGTTTATACTTTGCTTGGGCCAGATCCTTAGCTGATATAAATCTGCCCAGTTCCATTGGCTTTGCTGGAGCTATACCAGTTTGCAGAAGCTGAAGAGCTGGCTCGAACTAAAAATGTAGCCATTATCTAATATAGCTAGCTAGCGCTTCAGATTTTTATACAGCATTCATCATCTGAACACCTACAAAGACCCACAACTCAGCATAAAGTCTTCCATGTTTACTAAACAGCAGGAATATAGCACTTTCTCTGCTTTTTCTTTTTAATTTTATCCTTCAATCAGAGGTGTTAGAAAGAGAAACAAACAAAATCCCAAGCCCAGGTATCACACTACAGTCATAGATTCTGCTTTCAAAGAAAAGTGTTTTAGAAGGCAAGACTCATACACACACACACACACACACACACACACACACACACACACACACACAC
>NW_020664482.1:18562538-18621196 GCF_002925995.2 Terrapene triunguis
CAAAATCTCAACTACTTTTTAATGTCACCAGGATTAAAACCCAAGACTCCCTGAGTTCATTTTTTACACTGCAACAAACATAGGGTGAAAAGCCAAACTGCACAGTTTCTGACCACGCAGGCATGATACTCCACTCTCTTGCCCCTTGAGTGGTCACGCACACCTCTGCAAAGCAACTACAAAATGTGGTGTAAAATGCTACTGTTTGGACCTGGAAGCATTTTGCACCCTGTATAAATGTAATGGTGATGCAAAGGGCAAAGCAGTGTCAGGATTTTGTGGTTTTTTTTGCCATTTTACTATCCTCGTAGTCAAAGTGGATTGTTCCTTGCTGGTTTGGTGGAAATGAAAGGAACCTTTGGGTTTTTGCTCATTTTGAAATACTAACAGGAGAAAAGGGATCCTTTAACAGGGATCCCACCACAAAACCCAAATTAGGGTGTGAATTTTGAACATCCTGAATTCCTGGGTTATTCAGATCAGGGAGGGGTTGGTTCAAGTTCATTTCTGAAACAAACCCTCCAATGTGAGCTATTGGGTTTGGTTACAGTGCTGAGAAGGAGAACCAGTGTTTTAAAAGCAATGGGATTTGCGGAACATACTGTTTTATATTAATGGAGATTAGGGATTATCGATTTCAATGGCAACACAACCAGTTTTTACCCTGCTCTGTCATCTTGGTTTCTTTGTTTAAGTCAGCCCTGCTCTGGACAATCTTCACTGCAGCTTATGTTGAGAAAGACTCTTGACAAAATGACTGCCTCGATCACTCAGGCTAGGGGGCCATTTTTAAGGAAACAAGAAAAATTGCACACACACGAATATCAAGGAACAGCAAGAAGAAATCTTTGAAGAAAGAAGATGGGTTTTTCTCCTTGACAAGGCTAAACAAACAGGATAATCTGCAGATAAAAATAAAAACTGTGCATGAAGATCTCATAGGAAAGCAGCTGCCCGTCTCAGATTGGAGAGCCGTGATAAAGCTGTAATCAGAAAGTGTTGTAAATTGTTGCATATTTGAAGATTCACAGAAAGGCTAGGGGAGATAACAACACATTCCTTTATCATAGGAAAATTCTGGTCTCGGGAGAATTAAGCATGTGAATTTAAAAGACATAAATAAATGCTACACAGACATAAACCAGCCTGGAAAAGGAGTTATGCTGTAATATCGCTTGTAAATAAGGGAATTGATGGGATAGGGGGATTTGCTTTTATTAATGCCCTAATAAGGTTATTGAATGATTTCTCCAGCACAAGACTTGCTCTATTCAGTTGTTAGATAATTCTTAGAATGTGAAGTGGGAGATTTGGGTCAGAAATTTGGAGGAGTAAGCACATTATTTCATAACCTTTACATCTATATTGCACTCTTTGGCTAACAATAATACTTAGCTCTTATAGTTTCTCAGCCATAGATTTCAAAGTACTTGGCAACGGAATGAAAGTAGCGGTCTCCTATTTTATAGATGGGTAAATTGCAGCAGAGAGAAGAAATGACTTTCCCAAGGTCACACACTGGTCATTGGCACAGAAGGAATAGAATGCAAGTCTCCTGATTCTGAGTCTATTGCTCCATCCACTGGACTAAGCAATTTCCCGGACAGAGAAACACATTGCTACAGGCACACGTCCCTCTCCTTTGGCTGATGGAGTCTGAGAGATTCCAGGTGATGATGCCCTCATTTGCTGGTGTTAGGGTGACCAGACAGCAAGTGTGAAAAATTGGGATGGGGTTGGGGGGTAATAGGAGCCTATATAAGAAAAAGACCTAAAAATCAGGACTGTCCCTATAAAATCAGGACATCTGGTCACCCTATCTGGTGTGTGGTGAGTGTCTGGATAGTTCGTGCTGCGGCTGCAGTTAGACTCTGGATGCCTGCTAACAGGAGCACAGCTAAGAAAAGAGAGGAGGAAATAATTTCTGTTCAGAATTGAGGGGGGGACTCTTTGTCTGCATTGTTATGGAAGCAATGGAGGGAAAAGACAGGATTTAAGCAAGTTGAGTGTATGCGTGAAATCCAGGCCCCATTGAAATCAATGGCAAAACTCCCATTGATGCCGGGATTTCACCCAACATATTCAAAATATTATTATACTATGAGGGCCTGATTTAAAACCCACTGAAGTCAACTGAAAGACTCACTCCCAAGGGTCTCAATGGGCTTCTTCAGATCAGGCCCTTGCTTTATCATTAGCCTAGGCAGTGAGCACTGGCTAGATACCTGGGCCCACTCACCTATTGATAGAACATATTTTTTAAAAAAAAGAGAAAAAGAATCTCCAAGGGTCTTTCATGCAAATCAAAGGCAGATGACCCCATCTCATAGATAGATAGAGACAGATGGTTTTACTGCATTGGCTAAGAATCAGCATCTCTCTAGGGGAATAGGGTCAGTGGCTCCCTTAACAGTGATACAGCGTATATTCTCCAATCCCCTATACTGGCTCGCTTCTGTGTGAAGGGGTCCAGGGCCTTTTCACAACCTCTCCACTGCAGAGATCTTCCTTATCCCTTATGATCAAGGACTGGGATTGTAGATGGCTCCTTCCCAGGGGACCTATGGGCAAAAGACATCTTGTGCTCTCTCTCCCCAGCTTTGTGCACCCATGCAGGGCCATCCACAATGTAGGTAGTGGATGACAGGTGTGTCTTCCCAGGCATGTAATCTGTTCCTTGTAGGGTGGCGTGCTTTGCTCTTGTAAAATGTGATTCTAAAGGTATGTGATGAGAAGTGAAACAAATACAGTTAGCACAACCTCATTTTAAACTTCCCTTACAGCTCTGTCACGCACCTGAGCAAGGAGCGGGGCTGTTATGTCACATTTTGCAAAGCCTGAAAGATGCCCCATATTGGATGTTGTCCACTAGTCCCTTAAAGGGACCCTCTCACACTAGTGTGTTTTGTTGTTTTGCTTTTCCTTTTCCCAACATTCTCTCACCTGGTGTATGATTTCAGTTGCTGTTCCTCTTTACTGTCTTTGTTTCTGGAGATGATTTGAGGCTGCGTTTTAAAATTCCCTTTATTTTTCTCTTGGATTACAGTTTGGAGTTTGCTTTCTTTTGAGTTAATTTGTTGTTGCTTCTAATGGACAAGATATTTCTGTTAAGAGACATCTTAAATTAGGCTCTTCGTAGTTTTTCTTCAAGGGGCCTCATTCTTTCTGTTTTCAGATTCAGCTACAGTATAAAACTGCCTAGGCTTTATTATTAAATTGAGGTATATATTTTCAGGCTAAACATGTGCATATATACAAAGCAAATGCACAAATATACAAATAAGGCTTTGCATAATTTTGCTGCTCTATTAAATGCAGATACTTGCAAGATCTTCATTTCCCCACGCTTCTAGCTTCCAAACCTCTGCACCTGCTAATTTCGTAATTCTGTTTTCAGTTTGTTGAGGCTTGTGTATTCTTAATTATGCTAATGAGGACTATACTCTTTAAAATATTAACATTTTGTAAACTTTAAAAAACTCTTTTAATTTAACTAGTCCTCATCCTTGGGTCTGTCTTCACTCCAGAACTCAGAGCCCACTTCAGAGTTTTAGTTCTCCTTATTTAGACCCCCTTGAATCTCTTCTTGCTGTTCTCTAGTCGACTCCAAGGTGCCCCCTCCCCCCTCCCCCCAGCTCAGCTCTTACACACCCTTGCTTGGCCTTCTTTATCTGCTCTCTAAAAAGAGGAGGATCTTGGAAGTTAATGAGCCTCTTCTCTGAGGCAGTGAACACCCTCAACTCCCCTTGAGTTATGTGGGAATTGATGGCACTCAGCACCTCCCAGGAGGCTCAGAAAATCTTGTGTGACCTGGATTCTCACTAGGGCCCATCAACTCTCCAGTCGGCTGGATTTTTTCAGTGCTGCCATCTACCTTTGCCCCTCTCTCATTCCCTCTCTGCTGCTCCTTTTTGCTCCTCTCTCAGCATCCATCTCTTCACTCCCTCCGGGATCTGAGGATCATTAAAAGACCTCCCAAAACTCCAGGAGCCTGATTCTCCACAGCCTGGCACATAGTATAGTCATTTATACCTGTGCAAGATGAGTGTCAACCACTACCAAATCTGAATCCTTCACTCAGCCACCCCAATGATAACATTCTTCATGAACTTTGCAAATGTGCAAATGATTACGCAAGGTGCAGTACAGAGGAGAATCAAGCCTTGTGCCCCGATCTTGAGTCCAGCTGAGCTGTGGACAGAGGAAGTGAAGGTAGTAGGAGTTATGTGACCATATACTACCTTTGCACTCTCCCAATTCCTAGGGCTGCCAGGGGCCAATTCAGCTGCTGTTATAAATTAGAGCAGCCTCAGTGCTGCTCTAACTGATGTTCACAGATAATATCCCTAAGGGGCTGTTCCTCTAGCTAGGAATCACTGGAGTGCAGTAGTACTCCATCTGTCCTCCTTCCCCATCTCTTGGGATACACCCTGGCCAGGCAGTCAGTTATACCTGGGGATAAAGGAGATGGGGCCTAGACCAGGATCTGGCCTGTGCTTTTTAGTAGCTATAGCTTGTCTACCTCCATACATCCATGACTTCAATGCATCGCTCTTCTTTTTCCCTGAACACTGCTTTGCTGAGCTGGCTTATGTTTCCTTGGCTTTTACAGAAAATGTAGGTCAGAGACATGTCGAGCATTCATCAAAACTGTGATTTACTGCACATGAAAGGAACAGTGAGCACTGAACCTGAGAAAGAGAAATGTAACTAATTGCCTAATTTATCCAAACAAACATCTACCTGATGAAAATCTTTGTTCTTGGCTTGTTTGTCTCTGTCTACGTGCATTCCTAATGTGCTTTTTGCTGTGGTATCGAGATGCTGGTCTTTTCTGAACGTCTACACAGAACTATTTAAGCCAGAGGCAGAAAAAGCCTAGCTGATCATTCAGTCCATCTCCCTGCCAAGACAGGGTTCCTGTTTCTTACAGTACAGGTGGTTTATAAGATACCAATTTCTGCCAGTGGAGAAGAATGTGTATCTGTGCCCAATGACCCTGAAGCGAAATACACCGGCATTAAGGGTGGGAGCAAATTAACCTAGAGCTAGATTAGCCCTGTAGGGGGCAGTGTGAGCCATTCCGGCCTGGGGGGAGCATCAGGAACCTTTTCACCTCAGGAGACACAATCTCTTGTAGGGCTGCCCAGTGCACGGCGGGGGGTATGAACCCTGCACAGTCCAAGGAGATGCCAGGAGCCTCCAAATTATTATCTTTTGGCAAAAATCATGAGATTTTTTTTAATCTCATGGTTTTTGAATGGTTAACTTTTTTGCTTCCTCTGGGCATGCCAGGCCGTGCACTTAGAGCCAATCAGTCTCACCACTGAAAAGTATCACTGTTACCATTGGGCCAATTTAATGCACCATGGTCATTGTGTATTTTGCACAAAGGAATATTTTAATATATTAAAGAGCCAGCATCAGATTTTACACCTTGCTCATATGTAGCATGAGAGAATCCCTTTGATTTATTACGATACACATGACACCAGTTTTACACTGCCTTTGGCAATGAAGAAATACATTTATGTACATGCCTGACAAAGCAAGGGGACTGATTCATGTCTTTCATCTGTGTACATGCTGCAGAAAGCCCCTATAGCTGCCAGGCAGAGCCCAAAATCAACTGGAGAAAATATGGGCAACACAAACAATAAAAGACTGATATTCTTCATTACCTAAGCATGGCTGCAGCAGTCTGTTTAGAAACACAGAAGTGCAAACTGCTTGTGTACTACTGGATGGGCATTATTTCCATAATTTCTCTCCTAATTATAACAAAACATGATATACCGGATTTTTCTGAGTATTAAGGGCTTCATCTTGCAAACACTTACTACAAGGCATGATTATGGTCCATAAATGATCCTTATATGGCCCCCATCATGTAGTATCTGAGCATCTCAGTCTTTAATATATTCAGCCTCACAACACCCTTTGAGATACTGAAGTGCTGTATCCCCATTTTACAGATGGGGAATTGAGGCACAGAGAGATTAAAGGATTTACCCCAAGTCACCCAGGAAGTCTGTGGTAGAACAGGGAATTGAATCCACATCTTCCAAATTCCAGGCTAGCATCCTAACAACTGGATCATCCTTCTCTCTTGTTGTGTAAGGACTGCAGGGTGAGTCCAGGTGTAGAAGACCAGAGACTAGCTGCTCGTAGACTAGCACAGAAGTCTTCACTAGCTAAGTTTTCATTGGCTCGGGGTTCATAAACAGCCAGTATGTGTTGACACACCTAGTGGCGACTCTCTGACGATATTATCTTGTTCTCCGGAATCTCAGCTTTCGTATGAAACATAAGTAAGTCTTTAATCATTAGGGTTGCAAAGAAAACTGCAGAAATGTGACCTGAGTATAAGTGATGCAGAAATGTCCACAAATGTGTCCAGAGAGCCTGAAACAATAGCTCCAAAGGGTGTGAACTACCCCCTTCATCTCAGTAAGGGGTTAACTCAGATGTCCACAGATGATGATGATGATTTAGATGCCAGCATTGTTAACTTTCATTTCTCATAGAAAGAAGGAGACGGAAGCTATGTCTACACTTCAAATGCTACAGTGGCACAGCTGCAGCACCTCTTCAGTGTAGACACTTACTACAGTGACACAAGGGGTTCTTTCATTGCTGTAGTAAATCTGCTTCCCCGAGAGGTGGTAGCTAGGTTGACAGAAAATTTCTTCCATTAACCTAGACCTATCTACATGTGGACTTAAATTGGCTTAACTAGCTTGCTCAAGGTTTTGGATTTTTCACACCCCTGAGCAAGCTAGCTGGGTAGATCTAATTTTCTAGTGTAGACCAGCCCAGAGACTCACAGATTAACAATACTTGCTGTGAGTTTGTAAACTTACTGTAGATTGGTACAGCACCTAGCACAATGAGGCCCAAATATTCTTTGGGGCCTCTAGGTGCTATAATGATGAGAGTCTTATTTCAAAAATGCATTTTCACCCTTCCTTCCTCCCTCCTTCAATGACGTTTTTTCGCTGCACAGCTCTGATTTTGGAGATATCTTCAGAACCTTTCTTTTCCAGACATTTAAAGCAGATAAAGTTACCAAATAAAAAAACAGACCAAATCAGCTAAGCCCAGCTCATATGTACAAAACTACTGGAAAGGACACAAAAATGAAGATTTTTTTTTTTTGTATAAGCTCATTCATAACAATGTACGTGATTATTATGACAAATGCCCATTAAAAATGGAATTTTAGCAGCAATACTAGTCTAAACATTGTTGCATGCATCTCATTAGCCATTAGCATTCTTGAATAATGTCCATTAAATTTTACCACCTGCAGTCAAGTTTTTGCAACAGTTTGGCAAACATGACTGCTAAAAAGAGGATCTGCGGAAAAGCTTGAGAAGCTGTGTGCAACATTCCATAGGAAAATTGGGACGCTTCTAAGATTCTGCATTATGTATGGACAGATTGGACTGTGGCCTTGAGATCACGAGCCATTGGATACAGCAGTGTAAATCTTCCTTAGAATTACCCTGGATTCACGCTGGTGTCATTGAGGTAGAGTTTAAAAAAATCTTCATGAAAGGCAGATTACCTAAAACATTCCAGACCAGATTGTGGCACACTTCTTCAAGATCATGGTTACCATACTCCACAAGTGGTCCCATTAAAATCAATGGGGCCAATTGTGGAGGAATGCCATGACTACGCTACAGATTTCTGCTAACACACCTATGCCAGTCAGGGGTCTGAAGAGTTGTGGTCCATGATCGACATAGCTGTGCCAGTAGAAGCCCATAGCGGAGAGGCAATTATAACAGCAAAACTGGAGCAAGGGACCAGAATAAGCTGTACTAGCAAAAGCAGAGTTTTGCTGGTACAAGCTGAGTCAACACTAGCAGAACATTGCCGGCATAGTATGTTAGTATACCTGTACTGGCAATGTGTTTCTAGTGTAGATATGGCCTGAGGGGTTACCCAGTATAAGAGCATCAGAATCTGGCTGCTAACTTATACCTGCAACTGTCCCCTCTCTTTTATAGTTACATTCCATCACCGTTATTGGCATAGTTTGTAAGCAAGGTAGTGGGAGGGATACTCCTTTTATGATTCTGCAGCAGTGTGGCAGAGCTGTTAGAACCCCACATCCAGCCACATGAGAATCCCCCATGGTCCAAGCTTTCCACAAAGTGTCTTATGCTACCACTGCAAATTCTGATGCAAGGGACTTGTCTGGGATTGGGGGGGAGAGGGGGAATGCTACACACTGCGAGGATTCCAGGTGGAACTGTTGCCAATAGGTTGCTGGGGAGACACTGCTGCAAGGAGTTAAGTTACTTCAGAGGTTGCACTGGCTTCTCACAGCAGCTCTGAAGTGGGACAATACAACGTTGTCTTAAAAAAAAAAAACCTTAGTCCACCTCTACCTGGCCTATGAGTTTTCTGCTGTGACTTTAAGAGTTCCAGCATAAAATCTTGGTTGATATGTACATATTAATTTTGCATTGGCGTAAACTGGACTAGCTCCATTGGCGTCAATGGAGCAAAAGAGTTACATCAGCTGAGGATCTGGACCAAGGGAATCTAGTCAAATAATTCCCTCACCTTTAATGAGAGCTGGAGCACTGCATCCACTGGCACATTTTGAGAAGGATGTTCTAAGTTGTTCCATAAGGATGACTGGCTGGAGGCTGGCTACATTAGCTCCATGATGACACTAATCCATTCAGGTAACTTAGTTGGCATTTCATGATGAGAAAAGTCAAATGTCAGCCATAAACATTTCCCCCTTTTCATTTTGTTGTTGTCGTTGTTTTCTTTGGAGGAAAAGATGTGCGAATGCTGGCTCTGGAGGAAAGTTAACGGGCTGCTAGCTCTGAAAACTATATTTCTGCCCAGATGCCTTACACTCTAAGCTGCCTCAAAGCAAGCTTAAGCGCGCTTCCTTGGCAATGCCATCAATTCTGAGCTGTGTGGAATGGCTCTGTCAAAGGCTGACAGGCACTGTTTATGATAGCTCACATATGCTGTCCTTAATGCCTGATCAAGTTAAAGGTGCGATCATTTAAAAATACATCTCTCCATAGGAAAAGAGTTCAGATTGCCATTTCAGTTCAGATAATATTTGACGACAGCTATGCTGCTAGACCCCCACTCACTCACTCACTGAGCCATTCAGCCCCCCCATTATTGACAATGAAGTTGTTTGTCTGTCATCTTCAGACTGAACAGGAATGACATTTCTGTTGCAGTGCAGTAAAAGGTTAGCGCTTGCATAAGCTGATAAATATGAAGTCAAGATGACTCTGCTTTATGTATTACATTAGCATAGAAGTGCAAATCCTTAGGGCACACATAAAAATCTCAGTAAGCAACATAAGTAACCACTGCACAGCAACAGAAAAAGTCCAAAGGAAAATGCGTACATTTTGGAGAAACTATATGTAAAATGATGAGAGGCAAACAATCTTGCAGTGTGGTAGGTTGTATCTATGCAGATCACAGAACTAAACAACCTTGAGGTATGTAGGATGAATATTCCCTGCTAACTCAAAAGATGCTGTTTTCTGTTTGACTCTTTTTTGGTAATTACATATGCACAAGACGACCAAACTCTTGGAACAGCATCAAGTTGATAACTCTTATGTAATCAGAAAAAAAAAAGGCTCTCTCCATAGCTTTTTTCAACATTTGTCCAAAATAACATCTTGCAAGAAAGTGAGAGTCAGTTTTATCTGACTGCTGGCTTTGAGATTTCAAATAAGCCCCTTACAACAGTTCCCCGCTAATTAAGAATCCCCACACATTTAGATGTGAACTCAGTTCAATAAAACATTTAGAGCTCTTCTGACTTTTAATTTTTCTTTTCAATGTCAGCTATTAAAAAAATTATACAAGATGAATTCTGTTTCTTCTCATCACTCCAGCGACAAAGGAGCTAAATTGTTTTAAATACATTTTAGAGCATCCGGGTCTGATTCTGCTCTCACTTACACTGATGTAACCCTATTGACTTCAGTGGAGTTACTCCTGATTTACATTGATGTTAGTGAAAGCAGAATCGACTATTCTGGCCCAAATTTTGCTCTGTTACAGTGGGGTTTCTCCATCAATGTCAGTGGAGTTACCCTGTATTTACTCCAGTGTAATGAGTACAGAATATGGCTCTCGCTCACTCAACGGGGAATGCATTGATAAACCTTGGTAGCACATAAAAAGAAGGGGTATCTCACTTTCCCCTTCACTTCTTGTTTCATTGGCACTCATGTAGCTTCTCCCACATAGCTTCTTCTGCTAGGATTGCCAGTTTTGGTTGGACACGTTCCTGGAGGTTTCATCACATGATATAATCTTTAATTAAGGATCAATCTTTAATTCCTGGAGCCTCCAGGACAATAATGGAGGGTTGGCAACCCATTCTTATGCTTTCAGACCTAGGTCTTACAACATTCTGGCCTATTCTATCCTCACTTCTACTTCTAGGGCCCTCTTTCCCACACAGAGCACAAAAGGAAAAGATGCAGACACAAAAGCACCAATTTAGGGGAGCCCAGATTATACCTCAGTGTCCCCCAAACGATTCCGTGTACAAAGACTTCTTTGGGTATGTGCTTCAGCAGAGCTCCAAGACCAAATAAGGAAGTAGGGCCGCATCTGAATTGCTAGATAGGTTCTTTCATGACAGTACAAATGATAAAAGGCAGAGATGACATCACACAGAGAACAGTGTTGGTGAGGGAACTTCCTAAATCACTCAAGCAAGGCATCTGTTAATTGTGTTAAAGGCTGATGAAAAAAGCTGCACAGAGGAAGCCATTTCCTGTGCACAAGAAGTCTTAGTGGCCCTATAAAACCCAGGAACTATGCTATGTGTTCTTGAGTACCATCTACTGGCACTTTATCTATTAACTCTTTACACACATACAGACACAGAGCACTCTCATAGCATATCTCTGCCTATTAAGGAAATGGAGTAATTTCAATTAACTATGTAGTCTTTCAAATGAAGAGGCAACTTTAAGTACATAAGAATGGCCATACTGGATCAGACCAAAGGTCTACCTAGCCCAGTATCCTGTCTTCTGACAGTGGCCAATGCCAGGTGCCCCAGAGGGAATGAACAGATCAAGTAATCATCAAGTGGTCCATCCCCTGTCGCCCATTCCTAGCTTCTGGCAAACAGAGGCTAGGGACACCATCCCTGCCTATGCTGGCTAATAGTAACAGCCATTGATGGACCTATCCTCCATTAACTTATCTAATTCTTTTTTGAACCCTGTTATAGTCTTGCCCTTCACAACATCCGCTGGCAAGGAGTTCCACAGGTTGACTGTGCATTGTGTGAAAAATACGTCCTTTTGTTTGTTTTAAACCTGCTGCCTATTAATTTCATTTGGTGACCCCTAGTTTTTATTGCTCTTCTATTTGTGTAGTTTTATTTTGAGTCCCTTCCTTCTCTTGCGAAGATTTCTGGGCTGCTAGATTCTCTGGCATCATGTTCAGCAACTCCTAAGGGTCACCCATAGGTAAACTCCCCTCACAGTCATCAGTCTCCCAAACATCCACATTCCTATGCGGTACTCATTTGGGTCATCCCTTGAAGACAATTGTTCCTTAGCTGTTAGGAAATAACAGGTGTGGCAGTAGAATTGTTCTTGTACTTCTATCATGTATGACATTGGTGCTGCTCGTTGCATACGTGTTCCTGAGTTCCATCTCTTGTTTCTGAAATTAGAGGCTGGTTGTACTCTTATTGGCTGTCCTATCTGGACTTCAGGGAGCACTTTGGTACCTCTGGAGGAGCACCATTTAGTTTGCTAGCATAGTTTAATCTGTTCCGTCACTTTTCTACTACTGGCTTCAAAAGTTGGGGTTTTTTTTCTGTATTCAGTGTATTATTTGTTATTTATTTGTCCTGAGGTGTTTCCTAGGAGCCCCAGTCATGGACCAGAACCCCAGTGTGCTAGTCGCTGTACAAACACTGAACAAAAAGATAACCCTCTGCCCCCAAAGATCTTATAATCCAAGTAAATGTGGCCATTTTGATTGCCAGGCTTCCGTTGTTCAGCCATACATGGTTTGTCCAGGGAGGCCCTGAAGACGCTCCAGTTTTCACATATGTCCCCATGCATTTGTATCACAACAGGCAATGCAATGTTTCTTAGTCATTGCCAAAGTGACTCAGTGCCTCTATAAGCGACAACAAAGAATTAAAGGAGTAAAAAACTCACTTGCTTCTGACACCATTTTAAGAGCTGATGTAAACAGCTGCAGGAAGGAAGCCATTTGCAGTGCATCACAAGAAGAAATTATATTGGTTCCATGAAAATCAGGAGCTATTTGTACATATTCTTGTGTGCCAAATACTGCCCCTTAGCTATTAAATATTTCCATAACTACAGGCACAGAACACTCCAGTAACAGGTTGCATAAGAAGAGAAACTATGAGCACAGCATTGAGACTAGTCCAGGTGAATAAGGCATGATGCCTCTATGCAGCAGGGTACTGACAGCTCGTGAAGGTGACTGCATTCATTCCACCACTCTCAGATGGGTGGCAGTAAGAACCATTGCCATTCGCTATACTGTTGTGTCCCTTGCTGTAGGGAAAGTATAGTGTTCAGTTGTAATGAATATAAAAGGGATTCTTTACTGAAACCACTGGACAAAGCCAGGACCTGATAGTTCTCCCTGGCTTGCTGACTGAACACGGTTTGTGCTGCATAGTGGTACTGTACAAGGTCTCCCTAAATCCTAATCTGGACTAACCAGTCATAGAAAGGACGGCTAACTAGAGCTGTGTGGATACCTGAGTTTGTGGTGTCCTGACAATTCCAAAAAATCAGGGAGAAAAATGGTTGACCCATCAAAGTTGTTTAAAAAAATCATTTTGGTCAAACAAAATGTTTTCTCTGACCCGAGTTTTTGTTTCAATTTTGAGCTTTTTTAATTTTCTTTTTTTTTTTTAAATGGATGTCATTTTTGTTTCAAAAATGTCAATGAACCATTTTGTTTTGATTTAAAAAAAAATCCGGAAAAAAAAATCAATCTGGCAAATTCCACACATTCGTGAAACGTTTCATTTCAGTTGGCTTGAATCTGTATTTTTCTCTGACAAACGGTTTGGCTGAAAAATTTTACCCAGTTGTCCTGTTAACTGCACTAAAAATACATGATAGGCTGGTTTAATGTGAGTAGCTGTCAGGTTTTCTGCTAGTAACCAGTGTTGGAGACAGATTTGATCAAATAGTACAATTAATGATTGCAGGCGTTCATGCAAAGATCAGCCATTCCCCAAACATTCATGTGAATAGACATGGTCAGGCTGCAGAGCCATTTGGAATTTGAACAAAGATTTGCAGACATCTTTTTCTGCACTATCCCCCCAGCTCTGGTTGCAGTCTCCAGCTAGTCTAAAATTTTTCAGCCTGAAGAGGATATTTTCTATATTAATTGTTCATGTATTGTAGGTTCTATTTAGGACCAACATTGTGACAGTCTTGACAATGACAACCAATCCATACAGACTTCAGCAGGAAAGCAACTGCAGGACAGCCACAACCAAAGATAAAAAAAATATTGAACTTAAATAAGACAACAATAGGTCCAGTTACACACTGGTTAATTAAGAGGCAAATTGGTGCTTACTCATAGCATCAGTTAGTCACAATATTTTAAAATCTTCTTTTTTATTGCAGACATTAATTTTTTTTCTGGTCTGTAGAGCTGCCTATGTCTTTAACATTTTAAATAAAAGGAAACACTAAAGCTTGATTCTGATCTCACTTACACGAGCTTTCTACTGATGTCACTCCACTGGAGTTACTCTAGATTTACACCAATGTATCTTAGGAAAAAAGTCTGGCCCGTGTCCTGCAGGAATGCCTTTCCACATCAACTGCCAAAGATAAAAGCAGTATTAGCCTTCACATTACAGGAGCTTCTATCAGTTGTCCCGCTAGGGTCCTCCACTTTAGAGTGCTTCCTAGCTGTTTAATTAGCAATCGGGATGAAGGCACACTACTTTGCTTTGCCTCATGCTCTCAGCTGTCAACTACATGCTAGCATTGGGTGTATGTTAAATGCTCAAGTCTGAACAGTGCCTGACTACATTTGCCACGTGGGTCAGTCTGTTGTGACTTTTTTTGTTGTTAATCACAGTATGCCATTAAGGGGTTGGGGGTGGAGAGGTTCCCCGCTGCCTTCTGAATGCTCCACTAATGCGGATCCAGATTCCCTGTTTATTACTCACAAATGCACACTGTGTATTTTGGGGCGATGAAAGATGATTAAAATGGGAAACCATCCATCACAAATTCTGTGTAAGCTTCCTTCAGGCTTTGCTTTGAATTAATAAATGGAACGAAGCAATAGTCTTGAGTGGCAGAGGACTGGGAAGCAGCAGATGTGGGGTCTAGTCCTGGCTCTGCCACAGACTTCCTGCGTGAACATTGGCAAGTTGCTTAAGTTTTTTATGCCTCAGTTTCCTGATCTGTAAAATGGGGTTGAAAATCCAGTTCTACCTTACAGGCATGGTAAAGGTTTAATTAACTTATACAAATTGTCAAGCCCTTGTGATCCTCAGTCAGAAGGTGGTTAACATACAAAATTTATATCTTCTAGAAATGAGCAGGGACGGAGGGCCTGATTCTGACTGAATCTAGCTCCATATTATCTGTATCACTGGTCTTTTAAACTTTAGCATGAGAGCGCTTAATGGACTGCATTCTAATCTTCAAGCCTCACTGCTTACTTGTATCTAGTCAAGGTTAACTTAATCAGACTACTGTACAACTAGTTACATGTATGTTCTTGTATAAACATCTACAGTGCCATAATGCTAAAAGTGAGGCAGATCTAACTGTCAGAATGAAGGTTTTATAGACTCCCACCAGGGCTGCATGCAGCTTAATTTCAAAGCTCTATTACTTTTTTTAAAAATACAATAATAATATCTTACACTTAAAAAGCATCTTTCATCCTGAAGGATCTCAAAGTGCTTTAGGACTATAAGGAAGCATTTTATTTACCAACAAAAGGAAGCCAACTCTGAGATAGAAAGCATCAGCAGTTTAAAAATAATGCAGCAACCCTCCACAAGAGATTAGGAAAGGAAATGAAGAATTTTGCCTAGAATACAATCTTCAAAGCGACTTTTGATAAGCAGAATATAGGAGGTTGTCCAACCTAATGCCCGCTTATTTCTACAGGAACCGCAGTAAAATGTTTGACACAAGTGGTCAAGTTTTATTTCTCATCTGGAAATCAGTGCCAGCAGCAACCCGCTGTCCTCTAACACCATACTGGGGCATTGCTTCAGTACTGACTCAGCTGGAAGAGTGCCACCTACTACATCAACACTACCACTTGCTGTAGCAGCCTGGATTTTCCTTCACATGCCACAAAAAAATAAATACCAAATCGCCCACCACAAACAGTTCATTAGCAATCCACAGGTGAAATTTGTTTGAACAAATACTTCGGAATAAAGAAGACAGTTGTAGGAATCAGGTTAGTTTGCGAATGATTCACAAAGAGGAAAAAGGGATATTATTATTATTCAGCAAATAATGTATTTGCAGTAATTATTTTAACCCACTCTTTTCATGCCCATCAGCCAGTTGCATGGATGTGACATGAGTTGGTGGTCTCTTTCCATTTCATACGGGACTAGTGTCCATAATACAAACACCAGCTGGCTTGTGCTGGGGGAGGCCAAGGACTGAATGTGGCATGGAGACTGAATTACCTTCCCAAGCCTATGGGTGGAGTCCTTCAGAGCTGAAGGACATTGGCACTGTGGAGAGAAAGAGGAATCTTGCCCTGGCTGTACCTATTCTATGGATAAATAGTGGAATTCAGTCTCAAAGGCTGCCAAACCAACACCTTTCCTCAGCACTAAATGAAATAACCATTTAAAAAAGACTATAAAAGAGCATTGGCATGAAAAGGTCTGTGCAGCAGGATTGCTGGACCTGCAGCTGCTGTGGGTCTGTGAAAGTGTCTGAACTGACTGCTTTATTCTTTTCCCCCTTGGTCAGCCAGAGCAAATCCACACACACAGTCTCCACTCACTTTCATCCGGCAGCCTATAAATATGCACTAACTGTGCTGGGGTGAACTTGAACACACTCTCAGGATGTCATCCTGGAAGAGAAAGAAGGCCGCTTACAGAGATGCTGTTGCTTACACATCATCTGCTCCTGCTCTGCACATGAACACACGGTTCTGGGGTCACTGAGAGATGCTTCTCGTCTGCTCTGAAGATAGAAAGACAGGAAAAAATATATTTCTGGCCACACAGCTGCTGGTGCAGAAAGTTTCCAAGCCCTGCCCTGCCCTGCCTGGGTCTGTATCATGGTTGGGGATCCTGTTAGAAAGACATGGGGGTCGAAGATGATCTTTGTCTCCACTACTTCACTTGGCTACTGTAAGAGGGACAAAGAAGAGTTCAAACTGGAGCTAGGGTGCTGAAATTGGAGCAATTACAGCAGCACTACCCCACAAAGACACTCTGAATACTTGGCACCACTAGGTTTGTGGCACTGCTAGCTACTCAAGCCTTACGAAAGTGAAAATGAGTCATTGAGACATTAGTAAGAAGGACATTTAAGATGAAGGAATGTTCTATGCCTGGGGCCAGATCCTCACCCCCTGTTCAAGACATGATTCAATACTCACTGAAATGAATGGGAGTTTTTCCATTGACTTCAATGGGCTTTGGACTGGGCCCAAGGTTCATTTGTGCCATCAATACAATACAAAAGGATCTTAAATCTGCCTAAATGGCTGCTGAGGATTCCTTTGGCAGTTTGACCCTTTGCCAGACACAGGATCAATAGCGGAGGATAGAACGCTTAGAGCCACATTGCTTCCCACTCCGTGCATCTGAGGATTGAGCCCCATATTTCTAGCTCTTTGATTTGAAGACACAGGGACCAAATAGGCTACAAAGCTCTAAGGAGTCTGACTCAGATGCAGGAAATACAGCTCTTTTGTCAAACAGATTTCAGTGTAACTCTGCCTACTTCCACTGGTGCAAATCTGCCTAGCTCTGTGTCATTTGTATGTAAATCAGTTTTCTAATGCTGCCTTTGAGAAAGAACAAGAAGATACAAATGACAATTAGAACACACCCTTAACACCCAGGCAGATGCTGTGACTCCCACAGAGCTGTCTTGCCATGAAAACTCCAAGAAATGGGTCATCCAGCTAGATGAGGACAAATGAGAGCAGGGGGATGGGGTGGGAGGTAGGAATCTTTGCTTCCAGTCCCACCTTCAGATGTAACAAAGGGATATTTAACATCCGGAAAAGCTCATTCGTACCCAGCAAAGGCCATTGATTATTGTGGTGAATTATTTCTGCACATTTTGGAACAGGCCTGTCCATCTCTGGCTTTCTGCTGCCAGAGCCCCTCTTCTCAGCCAGACAGCCGCAGTCTCAGGAAAGACAGGTCCAATAGCAAACAGCGGAAATCATGCTCTCCCGCCCAAAGTCGCCATTAATTGCCAGACAGACTAACTGAATTGTTGCTGATTTTTCAAATCCATGAATAGACCATAAAATAATTTATAGCAGATATTTCCAGTCTGATGCTATCATCCCTCCCTGCGGTGAACAAGATCTGCTCAGCTCCTCTTCCCTCATCTGTCTGGAGGAGCTGCAGCAAGACAAGAAGCCATGATTCCCTCCTTATCCTTCCCCACATTGGTTAGTGTCAACTTTTCCTCCTCTCCCCAGCTCATTTAGAGCTGAGCAAGGTGGCCCTGTATCTTCCTGGTCCCTGATAATTGCTGCATTATATTCAGGAAGTCAACCTCATTGCAATTTGAGTGTGTAGATCCAAGAAGTGCTCAGGAAGTTTTGCAAGCCTGGAGTCTACCCTTGCAAACCTGGGACTGCTCATGTGACATTTTGTTCACCATGACCGTAGAAAATGGCTGGGTCCCAGTGAGTGAAGACTGTGAACATGTCCCTAGCAGGAATTTTAGTCCCACAGCTTGAGTCCGAGTCGTTGACCTAGGTTCTGCGACTCACTGCTGGGTGGACATACCCATAAGGGCTAAAGATTAAAAATAAGAACAATGGGATACTTTTTGCAAAGTACCTGTGTGCATCCCAAGCCAATCAAATTGATGATTCCCATGTGCAAGCTAAAGACTTTTGCATCTTTCGTTGCCACTGACACTTTGTACCACTAACTGCACTCTTTTTCTACTCTGATTTGTGTGCACTGCAACTTTGTCAAGTTCCCATCAGCAGCTGAAAAAGCGAATGGCTTTCATTAATTATTTATTTGTTGTTTTATTTATTTCCTAAGACAACAGTTTTGCCATATTGTTGCAACATGGGTTTGCCTTGGCGGAGCCATTATCTAGCTCTTTAATTAATGCCTATTGATATTGCTGAAAGGTCACGCTAATTGCTGCTATCTTGCGTTGTGTTGGCTTAGCATTACACATCATGTTTGAACTCTCCAGATCAAAGTTCCAGGACATATTTTTCAGGGACATGATAAAATGTCATTTTTTGCAGCTGTATCATTGAATCTCTCACTGTTGAGGACCACAGGGTGCCAGCTGTGGCGTGAGGGGAAAACAGGGTGCTGATTGATCCACACTGCAACCCCGTTGACATCAATGTAGTTGCCTGTGTGAAAGTCAACCCTGTATTTCGTCCAGAATGCACAGAATTTGGCCCACGCTATGAACAACTCTATAAAAATAATAACACTTATTTAGACATTTGAAGATTTCAAAGCATTTTATAAACCTGAATGAATTCAGACTCTCAGCCTCAGTACATGGCTGTTGGGCAACCTGCATAAAATAAGTTGGTGGTCTCAGTGGATGAGGGTCCACAGCACAAAAAGGATTAATTGGCAGCAGTGCCGCCCAGAGGATTCGGGGGCCTGCGGTCTTCAGCGGCAGGGGCCCCCTGCCGCCGAATTGCCGCCGAAGACCCGGCACTTCGGCAGCGGGTCCCGGGGCGGAGAGACCCCCCGCCGCGGGTCTTCAGGGCACTTCGGCGGTGGGTCCCGGAGCGGAAGGACCCCCCGCCGCCAAACTGCCGCCAAAGACCCGGAGCGGAAGGACCCCCTGCCGCCGAACTGCCGCCAAAGACCCGGAGCGGAAGAAGCTCCGGGGGCCCGGGCCCCACGAGTGTTTTCCAGGGCCCCTGGAGCGAGTGAAGGACCCCGCTCCAGGGGCCCCGAAAAACTCTCATGGGGACCCCTGCGGGGCCCGGGGCAAATTGCCCCACTTGCCCTCCCCTCTGGGCGGCCCTGATTGGCAGGAATTAACACTTCTTTATAGCCTATGCGCAACGTGCCTCAGGTGGCTTGTGACCAGGATTCATCACTGAATTTGGTCCACTGGTCAAATCATTAACTTCCTCGGGTACTGACGGGAAGTGTGACGTTAACACTAATTGGCTATGATAAACAGCTCACATCTCAACTGTAGAAGGGATCCCTCCAGCTCAGGCGCATTGATGAAGCCGTATATAAAACCAGGAATATGCTACCTGCAATACACTAGCTCTTTGGATACGTACAATACTTCAGTCTCCGGGGTTCTCAGTCTGGCACTTTCATGAGTATTAAATTCCCTTGCAAAACAACCAAAATAATCTCCCAGAATGTGGTGTTAATACTGTACAGCTCTATTCATCAGAGAAATTACTTGACTCCTGCGTAAGGACAGGCCCATGGAAAGGCACAAATGGCCTCCAAATATTTTTTTTCATGTCCTACTGACCTATACAGCCGACATACGGCCACCGCAGGGAAACTATTTTTGCCTGGCAGTTTGACAGGGGGCCTTGCATAGAGAGCCAAAAGACCTGTAAATAATGCCTTCTCTCATCTCAGCTAAATTACTCACAACCAAATCACTCTTGCGTGGCAGCATGGAGGCTATTTTCCAAAATCATTTCAGTCAGCCATGGGTTCATAGTGATTTCATAGATGGTGATTTGTTTATTTCTGCCAGGGGGTGCCTTCTCTAATCAGACTTTGTGCGTCTAGATAATGTGGTGGCTTGCCAACTGCCTATATTTATACCGATGTCTTTGACAGGAGGTGCACCTACTCACCAGCTAATCAGACTGTTTGATTAGGTTACAGAGACAGCCACTAGAAAACTACAGGAGATAAATGTGAAAGTGAAGCTTTTGAGAGTTGTAACATACCGGACCTCCTATTCCTCGTCATAGATTCTGAATCAAACCATCACACTGTGCATGTCTATACACAAACACATGCAGATCCCTGCACATTATTCATACAGATAAGAACAAATATAGCTACAGAGATATTGCTTGTAACTTAGTGTGACCAGTAAGAACACGTGCCCTACCAATGTGAAAATACAGATTTTAAAATATCCTTTAAAGCTTTTAAACAATGGTTTCACACTGTATTATGTACAGTTATTTTAGACCCCAACTTTGAGCAACCTTAAATCCTTTCTAATCTAAGGAACATCCTCCTGACAGTGGCTCAGATTGCTCCCCATACATCCACACACAGAGGGGAATCCCTGTGTGCCGATCTTCCCATGCATGGCACAAATGCGGGATCCAAGGTTGATGCAAGGGGAGGAGTGGATACTGGGTGGACCAGGAGAAGGTGTGCGTGGACCATATTGGTGTTGGGGGAAATGTACATCATTTCCCTCCCTCCTCCAACCACAGAGAGATTCCCCAGAAAAGACAATAAAGTCTGGGGTTGGACTATGTTTTCCCTGGATCCTGAACCCAGTTGTGTCCCTGACTGTGACCTCCAATGTAACACTGTCAGGAATCAGGGTGCTTGGAGCCAGAGCAGGTGTGGAAACACATAGCCTCTAGCTGGATGGCCCAGGCCTCCCACAGATACCCTTGGATCTGCCTGGATCCACAAGATTTGAGTATGGACCCTGTGGTTTTTTCCTCTAGGGAGGGCAATCCTTGTGTTCCCAGAGGTCATGTCCCAGGTGGGGAGAGGGATAGCTCAGTGGTTTGAGTATTGGCTTACTAAACCCAGGGTTGTGAGTTCAGTCCTTGAGGGGGCCATTTAGGGATATGAGGCAAAATAATCTGTGAAGGATAGTACTTGGTCCTGCTGTGAAGGCAGGGGCCTGAACTCAAGGACCTTTTTAAGGTCCCTTCCAGTTCTACATTTCTATGATAGTTCTCACTGAGAAGATTTTCATGAAAACTTAGCCTGCTCTTTCCAACCCACACTTCACCAACCTTTGCCTGCAGGTTTTACATGGAAGGACCTGATCTGGGCCTAGAATTGCATCCTTGGTTTTATAACATTTCAAACCCACACATCTTTTCCCTCTCTGCTACCCTAGCACGGTCCTCTTTTTTTCCCCCTCAATGTAATCTCTCCTCTTCCTGGGGTGATATACTTCTCCTCAGCTGCTCCTCCTGTTCAGAGTAGCCTTCCTGTCTCTAGCTACATATATTTTCAAATCTCATCTTCTGCCAGGGCCCAATGCTGCGACTCCTTATTCATGTGAACAATCCTTACAGGGAAAGTCCCACTGGGACTGCTCTGCTGAGTAGAGATTAGTCATGTGAATAAAGGTTTGCAGGATTGGGCCCACAGTAGATGAATTGGGCACCTGCATGGTACTTGTTACCCAATGGAGCAAAGACTTCTTGGTGCAGATAGGACAGTTTCGTTAAAGTGACAGTTTTCTTGCACCTACCTTGATCTTTCAAGGCAATGAGCTGGCTGAAGACAGTATGATGAGGAACTGTCATCCTAACAATCCATCTATCTAAGGCACCTGTCACTGTGGTATCTAAGCACTATTTTCTTGTTTCCATCAGGAAATGTGTGGCATTGCTGAGAACGTCATTGACTGAAAACTTTCTAATATTCCATCGTACATTCTGATCACCAGAATTAATTGCAGCTAGAAGCCAAGTGAGAGAATGGCACCTCCCCTTCATAATGCAGAGCAAAGGCAAATTGGAAAGCTCAGAACAACTGAAAGAGGAATTAGAATGATTTCACCCACTGCACCAAAAGTACAACCACCACACCTTAGCATGATAGGGACTGCTCCCTAATTGGGGCCTCCGGCACTACTGCAATATAAATTCTTACTAATAATAACAAAAATGAACAATGTCACCAGACCTAAGTGAGGTTGGAAGTGATGAAAGCTCTTTGAAATACTAAACTCTACCCATAATAATGAGCACTTATATCTTATGCCTACATAAGGGTTTTTCACCCTGAAGGATCACAAAGAACTTTGTGGAAGATAAATGTGGACACAGGAAATTAACAACAGGATGACTAACCCATCCATGAAATGCAGACATGTTCATAATTCTACCTCAGTTTTCTAGTAACATCACAAATCATTCCATACTTAATGTTTACGGAATTTTACTAGGAAGACTTAATGGAAGACTTGTTGCATCTTCCATGGTTAACCCATGATTTACTATTGCAGCTGGTTAAATACTCCCCTCATTTAATAAATAGTTCAACAAATAAAGTATTCAACAAATATTATTTCACTAGCTCTGGATTCTTTCCTTTATTTTACTGCAGCAAAAGAGAATGTGTGTGTGTGTGTGTGTGTGTGTGTGTGAGAGAGAGAGAGAGAGAGAGAGATGGGAGACCCAGTGACAATCGTATCTGACTGTTTGGGGAACTGTTTTCAAACACTTAGGCCAAAAGATTGCATGGAGAACAAATAATACTAAATCTCTAACAGCCTTACTGTCCTAGTGAGTCAGCTACAGAGACACCCATAATTGTTAGTAGTGAAGATTTGCCGCTAGAATCTTTTCTGTCCAAACTTATTGCGTGAGTGGGCCTCTCTCTCCATGCATGATGTTGTCAATACAAAGCAAAAGTTGATTTGCACAGAGGAAAGGCATACAAGGAAAAACATGGGTTGAGGCCTATACATTACTAGAACACATACAGAACTACTCTGATGTTTCCCAACTCCAGCTCATCTCATTCTCACACAACCTCTCATCCTGACATACAAAATGCCAACAGAAACACTATACCTATCGCTAGTGACAGCCTCTGTCTAAAGACTCTTCATTGCTTTCCCTGCAACATTCTGCATCCCTAAATCACTACATTTTAATATGGAGCAACACTACAACACCTCCCAACA
Organism: Terrapene triunguis; assembly: GCF_002925995.2. Lineage (NCBI taxonomy): Eukaryota > Metazoa > Chordata > Testudines > Emydidae > Terrapene > Terrapene triunguis. Next base: position 18,585,662 of record NW_020664482.1, read on the forward strand.
CCATTTCTTCAGCACATTGGCACTAGTGTTCTAAGTAGATTGAAACAGGAGCAGGAGCTCTCAATGCACCAAGCAGGGAAGCTCATGCAAGCCAAAGGAGGGGCCCTGTGCACTCCCCAAGCCCACAATTTAATCCCCAATTGCCACTACATTATTCCCTTAACCAACAGTGGTAACTCATCCTGGATCCTGAAGCATGAGACTGAAGGTTCAGTGAGCTGACCTTATCACTGCTGAAAAGGGATAATGCTTCTCCCTTTGCCTTACAATGAACTCAGTTAGACACAGGGGGCTTGATTGTCCCATGTCTTAAACCTTGACCCTAATCAGTCAAGTGCATTCGGGTGTGTCCACTTGAAAGTGGATATGGTCAGGGTGCCCCTATATCACAGTGATCTGTGGCTGCTGGAAGACCCCATGAGAACCCTTGGTAGCCAGCACTAATTAAAATAGCCTACAGGTAGCTCTAATTTGTGCCAGGGATCAACTTAGCATCAAGTTAAGGAAGCATACAGGTGGCTTAAAGTCACCTTCTTGTCCCCTTATCCCCCAGACTATGATGGTAGAAGGGGTCTGGGTCCTTATGAACTTGTCTACACCTAGGCAATATGAGAGTATTTGCCCACCACCATAAATGAGTGGACAATTCTGATTTAGTAGCATTTTACCTTTATTTAGCAGTCACTTTGCACAGCTGCTCATCACTAAAGAAGGTGAAAGGTAATGAGAATTCTGACCCTGCATCTTTGGATGGCTTGATTCTGCTAAATTTGATGAGACTTGATGACAAATGTCTTGTCCTTGAACATAGCTTTGTCTGCTCTTTCATGTTCTCCCTTTCTCTCTCTAGCCAGAAATGCTTTGCATGTTTGTTTACTCTGAGCTACATTCATCTGACTCATTCAACAGCCTTTACCCACTAGCACATTACAGTGAATTCTGAAGCGAGGCATCCGTAAGAGAGTATTATGTTGCTGTGAATATGCCAACAATGGGCTAAATTCTGGCCCATAGCTTGCCATTAGAATGCCTGATTGATATTAATGGGGAGTGTTATTTAAAGATCAACAGCATAATATGGCCCTTTGTTTCAGTTACCCTGGTTTTCATCTGGAGTAACCCTATAAATCAAAGGAGTCCCTCCAGTTTTACATCAGTATAACTGTGAACAGAATTTGGCTCACATTGTGCAAATGATGCTACTGTACTTAAAAGAATAATCCCAACAGTATCAGCCTCATTTTAGCTACACTTGGGTGGTGGTTATCAAACTATTCAGTCTATTTTGAGGAATAATTATTTGAACATGGTTTTTAGTAAACTTCTTTTTCCGAGATAAGTTATCAAGACTTGTAACCTTGAGAATCCAGGGCAAACATCTTGTGGATGAGACCCATAATTCAGTGAGATGACAATACCATAATTTTGCCTACTTAAAAAAAATCCACATAATCAGGAGACCTCAGTATTGTTCATCTGAGGATTTTTTTTATGATTGCCTGAAAAATAAATCTTTGCAAGAAATGAAATAATCAAAGAGTTTTGCGTTATCCATTATCTCTGAGATGCAAACCTGAGCAGAAACTAGTTTTAACATCTAATTTAAAACAAGAGAAGAAGGTTAAGAAACTGGTACATTTTAAATATCCAATAAATAATCCAACAGATGCATAGTTTTAGATTGTAAATGAAATATACTAAAGAGAAAGGGAGACAAGAGGTAGTCGATTTAAAAAAAACCAAAACATTCTCCGGAGAAAGTAACAAAATTTTATGAATGTTCTGTGTGTTTACAAGTCAAATCAAAGTCAATTGTAGGGTACTTCACATTCAAGCCATTTCCCATCTAGTTCCTTTTCACAGTTTGAAGAAAGCGAACACCTGGGCTCTTTTTAGTTTTTTTCACTAAAAATGTGCCTGGCAACAATATCTCAAATTACACAGTTATTGTCTATCAAGGCTTACATTTAGCTGATAGCTTATTGATCTCTGCTAGCTACATTTCAACATTACAAAAAATCAAATGAAATGACAAACCATAGCATGGTAGAGAAGGGAGTCTAAGAGGCTCACAAGGAGCCTAGTTAATGCCAAGAGACTTGTGCATGCTCCTGTATATAGGTACATTCAAAAACATTTATAAGCTAGATGGTCTGAAATGGAAATGAACTGAACTTGCTTCAGCTGATATTTATCCAGCAGTTCTACTTAGGGAAGGTGGGTGTAAATATTCATGAAGTGAACAAACTACATGTATCATGGTCCCTGGTTGTGTTGTTTTCTTCTTCAGAAATTATACTCAATAGTTCCTACTAGGGTTTAATATTCAGGAAAGTAGGCCGTTCTATTTGTCAACTATATTAAAAGACATTTGGCTACACATTCTTAATAAGCTAACAATCTGAGTTCCCCTTTAGCTCCTAAAAAGCATTTTTGGAATAATAATCATTTGCACTGATATAGCATCTTCCTTCCCAGGACTGAAAAGTGTTTTGCAAACATAAATGTAGCTTCACAACAGTCCTGTGAAGTAGCTAAGCATGATTATCCCTATTTTACAGAGATTGAAAGCAAGGCACAGAGAGTCTGAATGACTTGATAAAGGACACGCAGGAAGTCTGTGGCACATCTGGAAATAGAAACTCCTGACTTCTTCCCCTACCTTAGCCATGTGACCAACCCTTCTTCCAAAAATCTTCCACTCCCATTTTACACACTGTATGGGACCGTGCATTATGTAAGGGCATTTGTTACAAAGTGTTCCACCTAATGCAAAACTTGTTTCTTTTTATGATATGTCCAACAGGAAGATTCTCAGACAAAATATTTGAAAAACACAATGGAAAAATTGAGAGAAGGTGATCAAGTGGATTAAAAGTCCAAACACCCTTTGAGGCAGCTGTGAAAATGTAGGACTTCATATAAAATCATTGGAATGGATAACTCAGAAGTGTGTGGAAATTTAAGGAATAATTATACCGTATCCTATGCATAGTCATGAGCTAAAATGATATTATCAACATCACCAATAATAACAAATAGTCACAATTTCCATACACAAAAGACACAGCTAAATAGCAAATAGAATGAAATCAAACAAATCAACTTCTGTGAGTTCTTGAGAAACAAAGATTGGAGGGGTTGTTTTTTGTTTTTGTTGCGCTGGGAATCTGATAGATTGTTAGGCATTTGACAGTTTGTAATTTATGTAGTTTGAGGTTCATAGTGGAATTTTATTTTTGAAGTTATGGCAGAGAACATCCTCCTATGACATCACACTATTAGTGGTTCTGGTTTCAAAAGCTGTGGATCAGTGATATGACTCACAAATGTGTCACAGAAATGGCCCATCTAATAAGGTGAAATAAATTTATAAGTGTACATAATATCTAAAGTAAAATCACATGAACACACAGGTGGCTGTTATAAAATTCACGATATATATATTATAATTTAGCAGATGGACATATATATGTAATAATCTACTGCATGGACAGCAAAAATTAAACACGGTCCATTAGATTTAGAGTCTCTGCATCACCATAAACTCTTGCAATGAAGCCAGCTAGTCTGGACTTTATTATAAGTTTTGATGTCCTCCTGATTTGTACGCTAATCCGACCAGCTGGCAACTTGGCCACTTCTGCAGTCATGAACTTCCCTGTGCAAAAAATAAATAAATAACCAACCAAATAAATAAATGCAGCCCATTGTGACCGTGATTCACTGTATTTTCTATCTGCATGGAGGGAGGGGGAGAAATCCCTGAAGCAACTAGCAGTCTCCTTTCAGCTTCCTTCTAATGTGACACGTGCTTTAATGTACAGTATCCTAGGAAATATGAAGAGGAGATGCTATAAACATGTAAAAGCCGGGGATATAATTTCAGGGAATGAAACAAGGCGATCAAAGGGGTCGTAAAATCTGGGTTTGAGCCACCCAGCTCTAGGAGGCGTATAAAGCAGGGGAAAGCAGGCAACCCCCTAAAAGGCTTTCGCCAGAATATCACGGGCAAGCGGAGGTTATATATATTTTTTCTCTTTTTCCCACTGACCTCCTAGAGTTGAGGCCAAAAATCTCCTGGTGGAAATCCGACGGGGGCCAGAGGAGGGCTGAGGCGGGTTTGAACAGAGCGCTAGCGCCTGACGGAGGCAGCTGTCAAAAGCTCTGTGGGGCTGGAGCTGGCAAATCCGTCTTTTCAAACTGGGGCTCTGCCTCCCTGCCTCTCCTGCCAGGCGCCCAAATCACAGACAGTCTTGCCCACCCAGCAGAGAGAATCGCCGGTCCCTACACTCTGTTGCTCCCCGTCTGGCTGCCTTTTTAATAAAGCCCCCCCCCCCCCCCGCCCCGCACCGCGGGAGACTCACCTAAGAGACGCTGCTTCGAGCTCTACCCGCTCAGGTCCCCGCGGTCCATGTCGTGCGGTCCATGCCTCTCATTTGTAATCCGCTCCGGGACAAGCCGCGGCAGGTCCGGGGCCACCCATGTCCCTCTAATTCTTCCCAAACTTCCCCAGCATCGCTCGCCGCGGCTCTCCCCACCTCCCGGCCGGGGGTCAAACCCACTCAGGGCGCCGATGGGAGAGAAGGGAGCGCAGCCCCCAGCATCGCCTGGTGGCTCGCCTCTCCCCGCGCCTTCCCCCGCCACTCCTGGGTCCCGAATTCGGCGGCGAGCGGGTAGGGCTGCGACCCCCCCTCCTCCTCCTGCTGCTGCTCCAAAAATAAATAAATCTACGCACAGATGCACTCCGGAGCCAGAGCTGGAGGGAGTGAAACTGACACACGCTGCACGCGCCCCATCACACACACTCACACACCCAGGCAGGGTGCAGCGACTGATTATCTCAGCCACCACCACCCCCCAGTCCCCTCTCCGGCTGGCCTGGGCTGCAGCCCCCTGCTTCTGCAGTTTCTGGAAAATGCCATCGGCAGGGATAAGCAGGAATGGCTTTAAAAAAAAATACACACACGCAAATCCGCTCCTTCTTCCTTCTCGCTCTGTCTGGCCCTCCTGGTGCTCGGAGGTTGGATTGCCCCTCTGGGGGGGCTGTGAGCCGCAGGAAGCGCTTCCCTGGGGGCGAGTATAGAGAGATGGAGAGGCAGCAGCCGGTCCCTAGTCAGTCAGCGAGGCAGCCAAGTTCTCCCTCGTCCCCTCCAGCAGCTGGAGCAGCCTCTTGTCTCACACCTTGGAGACGACAAGAAGGGGGAAAGGTAAACGCTGGATCGCACTAGGTCTTACCGATGTGTGTGGCCCCTCGGCCCCCGGCACTGTGCCATCAAACAAACCGGAAAACGAGTCTAGCTGAGGCTATTGCACCAAAAAAAAAAAAAAAAAATTCCACCCCTCCGTGGAACCCGGAGCACGAGCTCTGCGAAAACCTGGATCTGGCACCTGCCGGAGCCACTCGCATTCTGACCCCGAGGCCACCAATTCTAATGCCTGAATAGAGAGTCACTGCTCCTACAGCGCCAAAAAATGTCTGCACCCCGGGGCATTAGAACAAGACGAGCGCCACCAAAACGCACATCTGGCGCTTGGATTGTTACTGGATCCGTTCAGTGTGTAGCCCTCATCCCTCAGATTTCCTGGCAGGATCAGCGAGCCAAGCGGAGCTGCTCCTACTGCATCAGAATGTCCTGCACCCTAGTACAGCCTGGCACGTGAGTTCCACAGCAATCACAGATCCGGTACCTGGGTCCACCTGGATCTTCGCAGTTTCTGACTCCGAATCCTAAATCTATCCTTCCCTGGAAAAATCTGGACCCTGGACTACCCGTGCCCAATAGCACTAGAAAAACATGTATTCAGTACCTGGATGCTTCCAAATTTTAACCCCAACCCCAAATTGTCATAGGTAAATAGAGAGGAAAATATAGCAGCTCCTAGTAGACCAAAATCTCCAGACCCTGCAGGAGCAGCACAAAAATATATACCTGACACTTGACTGCATCCAATTAGGTTATTTTTCAATCCCCTCCTTTCCCCCAATCCTACCAACAAAACAGAGAAGTGCAGCTGCTCCGTGTAACGGTAATAGCAGAACAAAGAAACCTGGAGCCTGCTGGTTCCATTGCCCCCAACACACCAAACTGTACAGACAAAATGGTTAGCACGTGCTGTTGCTGCTCCTATGTGACCAGAAAAATCCAGGCTCGTACACATCTCAGTGCAAACGCAATACAAAAACCATAACCAGCAACTGGTCAGTTTTGGACATAAACCTCTGAATTCTGCTGCAGAAACAGACATCAAATGTAGCTGCTCCTAGTCCACTACGAAAATCTGTCTCCCGGTGCATCCTGACACAGGAGCACTTGAAAACTCCAGATATGAATCTACATCTTTCAGGGTCTTGCCTATTTTTTTCCAGCTAGATTCCCAAATGTTTACTGTCTAGGACAGGAAGCAATTGTAACCATTCTTTGACATCAGATTGACCTGCTTCTCATACATTATGTTTCGGGGAATCCACAACAAGCCATATCTGACATCTTGATCTTTCTAGATCCAGCCAAATTTCATGCCAGAACATTGACATTTGGCAGTGGAACTGCGCCGGTGCATGATCCCATTGTACGTGGTTTTAGCTGATCAACTCTTGGTTGAGATTTTCCAAGCAGTCTAAGGAATGTGGAGACATATTCTCCATTACCATTACACACATTTTGACGGATCTGTGTCTAATCCCCCTAGACTACTTGCAAGATTCTCATTACACTGGATACAGACTGAAGCCAGCGAGATCCAGCTTTTACCGTTCTCCTGGCCAAGAAAGCTTCCCTCTTCACCTGCTGCAGAAAAGAGCTCAGAGAGGCAGCGTTTCCCTTCCGTTCCCCTGCGCCTATCCCCATTTCTTTCCCTTCTTCCCCTTTCCCACTGATTTTCTCCCAGCCACCGACTAGTTCATTTTCCCTCCATTTTCTTTTTAAATTCAGAATTGCATTTTATTTCCCCCCAAACTGGTGGGCTCCCCTCTCCCTTGGAAAATGCTACGATGTCTGTGGTTTGCTAGTGAGCAAAAGGTGGATGCCTCCAGGAGCAGAGCAGCTGGTGGCATAAGGTATGTCCGGGGAGGGGAGAGGGGAGCACGTGACGGAAGAGCAGCGTCACAACAAGAGGAGCTCGTGGCAAATTTACCCCTGGCACTGGAAGGTGACCCAAAATCAAGCCTGTCTGAGGATGTGGAGGGGTGCTCGGCTTGTGCTGTTGCTGTGGGTGTTTGTTGATTGTGCAAGGGACCAGAGGGGGGAATATTTAGCCCTAAAAAAAAGGAGGGGGGGGGGGGGGGGCGGAGGTTGGTTATACAGCCTATAGTCACATTAGTAAATTGCATCTCTGGTCTTGCACCACAAGAATCAATTGTATGTCCTCCCTTTGACCCCAGTGTAATTGACATAATAGGGATTGTCTCAGCTCTTAAAAGCCTCAAGCCGCTTTTGAAGGAAACAGTAGATAGATAGGTAGAACCCCTGGAGGGATCCACATTTTGAGTCCCGTCCTATGTTCCCCCGGACTGATTCTCCTGGAGTTCTGAGCTGGGCATAGAACCAGACCTGTTATAACTGTATCTAAAGCATTAACATGTGTCTCTATTGAAGGTACCATCATCTTTATGATCAGAGTGTTTACTGCCTGTTTGTGCTTGGGATCAAAACTTGGTTTTTAAAGAGGTGTTTGTAATTGGCCTTCTAAACATGTCAAAATGTATCCAGTCATATTTAATTATTGTTACCATGTTACTCCAAATATTATTGAAACGTGTATTAAAAGATTAATAATAGATGCGAGTACTCTGCATTTATATAGCACTTTTCATAGGAAAGCACTTTACCAACAAACTCAGTTACAAACCGTGCACAGGGACCACTTTATCCATCACTGAAATGCATCCACCTATGAGATGAATTGCGACAGATGCTTTAATAGTGTACAACAACATTGCACAGTTTTAGGGAAGAGAGTGATGAACTCCTTATCCAACTGAAACTGCATAGATCTGTAGCTAGATATACTAGAACTACTCAAGTTAGAATATGACCAGGCCACTAGGATTAACAAATACTTCTCTCCTTGCAAAAAATAATAATAATAATCAATTCAGTCTTTCATTACTAGTGGTTAGGAGCCTGTCCTGCTGTACAAGGGCATTGGCTAATGCTGATTAGAGCTAAGTAAATCATTAATAGCAAATAATTTATTGAGAGTTTTTACCCTCTCTTTCTGCACATAGACTGTCCAGAGGCAGATCATGATTTCCTTGAATTTACTTATTACTCAAATTTAATCAACCAATTTTTGAGGTTTATTTTTTAATGCTGTGGATTAATTGTAACCTGTTTGCTGCACATATTGGATACTCCATATTTGAGGTTTGAGCTGTGTTGGTTAGTTGCAACTGGCCACATAAATGACATGATATTGTCCCTGTTCCCTGTTAAGAGGAATGTAATTTATAATTAGGGGAATGGTTTGTAGAAGCCAACAGGATACTTGGGCCTGGTCTACACTACGACTTTAATTCGGATTTAGCAGCGTTAATCCGAATTAACCCTTCACCCGTCCACACTACAGAGCCAGTTAATTCGAATTAAAGGGCACTTAAAATCGATTTCTGTACTCCACCTCGACGAGCGGAGTAGCGCCAAAATCGATTTTGTTAATTCGAATTAGGGTTAGTGTGGCCGCACACCACCGAATTAATGTGGTTAAATTAATGGGGTAGTGTGGCCGCACACCACCGAATTAATGTGGTTAAAAACCGAATTAATGTGCTTAGTGTGGCCGTGCACAATCGAATTTATACAACCTGTTTCCCAAATTCGAATTATCTAAATTCGGATTAATCCCATAGTGTAGACATACCCTTGTAGAGAAACCCTCTGTACATATGATTAGGCTGATATGGTAGGCAGAGGCAGACGGCTTTAACTTGGGAGAGAAAAAAAGAACTTTTTTACGATTCTGCTGAAAATATTTTAGTATCCTATAATAAATCTTAGGGTCACTCTAGTGATGCTTTCAGGTGTATTTGTTTAGGTGACTTTGTCTTATGATTTTTCTCTCTATTTCTCACTTGCTTCCAATAAAATATCTTTGCATTTAACACTACCTGGCTGGGGTCTCAGAACTATTAGTGGAATAGTTACTGATGGGTGCGTTGGAGAGAGAAACCAAACTCTAAACTTGTGGAGAGAAGGGTAGAGATAATAGTTTGGGTACAAGGTCTTGTGCATCTAGGAGGCTGTGATCTCCATCCCAAAAGATGCCAGAGATAGGCTGATGAGGGTCGTTGTGGGCAAAGAGAGAAGTGAATAACCAAAACAGGTGCTATGTGTTATTACACAGGTGTTCCCTTATGTGGGTAGCTTTTGGTTAATCCAGCCTATACGTTCTGCAGTGTGAAGATATAGAGAACATCACTCAGGGAACCCAAACTGCAATGGCAGTGGAAAAAACAAACAAAAATTCTCATATCTTCATTTTTTATTTACTTTCAGTGCTCTTTTTTCTTACCTTATAGGTGACAGGCTGATCTACTCATCTGCATTTTGATGGTTAAATCTCAGTCTAAACATCTTTGGGTGATTAAAAAAAAATCAGTTTAGGAAGAGCAATTTTAAACCAAATTCTTGATCAAAATAACATGTTCTGTTTGTGAACGTTCCCGCATAGCAATAGGCCTGATCTAAATTGAGACATAAAGGATAAGATTTACAGCACTCTGGCAGTGTAAACAACATGCTAGCATAAATGAGAATCAGGACCCAAACTCTTTTTTTACATGCCTGTTTCTGTTTCACAAAAGCTGTACAGCACCTGTAATTCCAGGAATGCCAGAGATGTATAAAATGGTCTGGATTTTTCTTTTTCCTTCTGTAGCTTTAACATACAGTAAAATAGGACAGTATTCAAGCCATAAAAACAGAGGGGAAAGTAATTACGCCTATAAATAATAAAGACTTTAGACAGTGTCTTTTATCTCACTAAAAAAATGCATATTCCTTTATTGTGCAGAAGGGGAGATTTTGCATATTTTAATTAAATCAGTTGAATGGTTGGAGGGGAAATATCTGCTTAGTTATCAAGCTCTTTATTGAAGAAAAGTTCTCAAAGTTCAGGAACCTGGAGAGAGCTTTAAATCTCAAAGGCTAAAAATAATTCGCCACTTAGGAAAATGCCATGGCATTTTTTACCACTGCTTTAGATGACTTCAGCTAATCAGAATATGGAAATTAAAGTAGGAAATTAGAAATCAGGATTTTTAAAAAATCCTTAAAATTTCTTTTGCTATTAAATGGACACTGCATAATCCCTTGAGACTGCCATGTTAATAATAATTTCAGCAGGGAATGATGCAATCTGATGAACTGTATCTTGATAGGAAGATGAGGGCAGCAGCAGGTGATTCAGAGAACAGCAGGAGAATTTGACACCTCTTTTTAGGTAGTTTCTGTATTATTTTATCTGGACTTTTTTATTATTGGTTCGTTGTCTTTAGCTTCAGTGTAAATACCCCAAGCAAAAATTCTGGCCCAGGTCATCAGCTGGTGTAAATTGCTGCCCCTCCATTGAAGTCAATGTTTGCAATGGAGCCACACTGATTTACAGCAGCTGAAGACCTGTCCCACCATATTGACCTTAAGATGGGTATGCAAATCATCTGTTGTTCCCTCTAGGCCAAATTCAGAGGTGAAGTTAAGGGTAGCTGGTATACCGTACCTCTCCTCCGCCCCACAATGTGTACGTTACACTAGTTAGACTCCTGCTTGGTTCCCTTTCTTTGATTAGGCTACGTCCACACTTAAAATGCTCCAGCAGCACAGCTGCCGCACTGCAGCTGCACCCTCACAACAGCAACAGGAGGCATTCTCCCATCTCTGTAGTTAATCCACCTCCCCGAGAAGAGATAGCTAGGTTGGCAGAAGAATTCTTCCATCAACCTAGTGCTGCCTATGTCACGGATTAGGTCAGTTTAATTATGTCTCTCAGGGGTGCGAATTTTTCACACCCCTGAGAGACATGGTGGGTCAACCTAACTTTTCAGTGTAGACCAGCCCTCAGACTCACCTAGGTTCACATCCTCTTACCAGCATGTAACTTATACCCCTTTCTTCCCACTCATACACAAACACATACACAATATCTCCGTGTTTGGACACTGAGCTGGTATAACTCACATGCCAAGGGGACCAATGCAGAGGTGTGTAGAAGGAAGCTTTAAGAATGTGCAAGTTAAAGTAGGTCATCCCCAAGTTTAGTTGACTCCTTCATACACATTCCTCCTGGTCCTCAGGGGGGAAAGCTATACCAGCACAGACTCCTTTACAAAAACATATGGGAGCAAGTAGGTGTAACAGAGTCTAATTGAGTATAAGGGAATCTAGGTCTCTGACACTGCAAAGCCCCCAATGAAGTCAGTGGGGCTCTATGCAGCCAGAGCGGTCAGCCCATGCGCTATCATTTGCAAGAGTCTAAGTGAGTATAAAAGCCTCTAACTTACACCATCCCACAAATCATGTTTGAATTTAGGCCAGCGTCTCAGGGTGAAGATCCCTGACTCACTGGTTGTAGCTCTTCTCTTCCTGTCTAGGTACATGACATCAAGCTAACACCACGACTGCTTCCTTTCTCATTGCGTCAGGCTTGATTTTTTTAAAGACAGCATGTAAACTAAATAATCATTCTTGAGCCAGTCACAGTTTGTGTCTGATTAAGTAATTGAAACTATTTTAAATCCCAACACAATCTCCCTTTCATTTTTCTACTTTCTGTCCTCATCTGACAATCTTCCTTTCTTCCATTCACCTCAAGTGACTTTGCACTTCAAGAAAATCACTGGATCTCTAGCTAGATATAGAGAATTATTGGCAGCTTCATTAGCTTTTCATCCCAAGCCAGATGGGCAAAAGATAATGCTGTCATATGCTTGAGAGAGGGGGCTTGCTGTCAGTGCTGCCGGTAATGGGTGCACTGTGCGTCCCCTTTTAGTGGGGGCCTGTGTGTCTCCTGCTCATTCCCATCAGTACAATCTGTGTAAACAAAGAGAAACCCTGGCGATTAGAGATGGGCTTAAAGTGCCAACATTTGGATCCCAAGTCCAAAAACTCCATAGTTGAGGGGTCATTGCGTCTATAATTTATGGTTTAAGTTCAGATCTTTATAAAGAAAGATGCTCTTTGCAAAACTCAGATCTGGGTCAAATCCTGAACACCCCGAAAGCTCAGGAGTTTTCAAGGGCGTTGAGGCAGGCCCAGCTCTCTGACAGGGAGCCGCCAGTTTCAGCAGACTGCTATGTGTGCTGCATCTGTGCAAAGCCCCAGTTTTTCCTAACAGCTTCAGAAAATGTTGTTGGGTCCAGTAGCCGTGTATTATGCCTGAACATAAGATGACCATTATAAGGCTCCAAGGAGCCTATTAGATAGCAAATCTACCCACCATCTACTTGTCTGTGTTGGTCTAAGGAATATAGGAATTGCCATACTGGATTTGGCCAGTGGAAAATCTAGTCCAGGATCCTATTTTTGACAGTGGCCAGTAGCAGGTGTTTCAGAGGAATGCACAAATCCTCCCACAGAGGACAGTGATGGAATAAGCTGCCCAGCAAGGCCATTTCTTCCCAACCCCTAACAGTTAGTGGTTGCCTTCTGTCCTGAAGCATGAGGGTTTTTACCCCGTTCAAAAATACAAACCTCTCCTATCTGATGTAGCAATGGATATGCTCATTATCCAGATAAATGTCTCATTCTTTTTGGAATCCTACTAATCTCCAGCCTCAATGATATCTAGTGCCAATGAGTCCCACAGACTAATTATGTGTTGTGGATTTCTTTTTCGTCAGTTTTAAATGTGTTGACTTGCAATGTCATTGGATGTCCCTGATATTGTGAGAAAGGCTAAGGAAGAGCACACAATTTACCTTATCTATACTATTCTGTAGTCTGCATGGCTCTATATGCCCTGTGTCACATGGCTCCTCTCTAAACAATCCCCACCTTTTCAGTATCTCCTCACATGGAAGCCTTTCCATGCCTCTAATCATTTTCATTTTATTCAGGACACTCTCCTATCGCCTCTACAAAATGACTGGATCTAACCTCCCCTGCCCTTAGTCCATAGCCACCTGAAAACACCTAAGACACTGCTGCTATGCTATTGGGCCACCTACGGCCAAATTCTGATTTAATTTACATGTGGGTTAATGCAGAGTGACTTCTTTAATTTCAGTGGTGTCACACCAGCTTTACGTCCATATAACTAACGGCAGCATTGGCCCTGCTGTATAAATCCAAAATGTCCTTCTCTGAAGGTTGGAAGCTATTTGCTGGAGATAGAAATCCTCATGAGGGACTAATTTTGTTTCCTTTATAAAACTGGGTGCACTTAGGGGAATACAAGTGAAACAGAAGCCATTACATACAATGGGCCTGAATTTACTAAATAAGAAACATGGGGATTATCTTTTCTATGGAAAAAGCTGGGTAAAACTTTTATGAAAAGGGCCTTTAGCGCTCATCTCACTGCACCTTACCAGATAGATATGAGATCAGTGAAGGAGCTGCAGTGGAAGTGTAATAAACTGATTATCACTTACAACAGCTTTATCACAAACCTGCCATTATCATGGGATTTGGTGCAGTATTTTAGGGTGAAAGGAGCAAGTAGTTTTATGTATCAGCTTCTGTTTGCAATTCCAAGCCAGATCATAAAAATAGACTCTTTAGTATGTAGCCAAGGATAAAAGGTATCAGGCATATTTAGGATATAGAGGTGAAAGGTAAGTATCAATTAATGTTGTAACACAGGGCCTACAAGGCCTCAGGCCTGTAAAATATTTAGCTTAGACAGATCAGGCATTAGGATTTAGTAGTGCTACCATACGTCCGGGTTTCCCCGGACATGTCCGGCTTTTCGCTCTTTAAATAGCCGTCCGGGGGGGATTTCTAAAAATCTAAAAATGTCCGGGATTTCCCCCCGGTCGGCTATTTATCGACTGAAAAGCGGCTGATGGGGCGGCTGAGCGCCGCTCGCATTGGGGCCTCAGCAGCCAAAGCCCCTTCCCGGCCCCCCCCCCATCCCCTGCAGCCTTAGCACGCCGCCCGGCAGCGCTGGGGGGCGGGGCTGTGCGCCTGTGAGGGAACGCAGTGGCAGGGCTGGCAGCGGTGGCCAGAGCCCCTCCCCCACTTCTCCCCCCTTCCACAGCCTCAGCACGCCGCTCGGTAGCGCTCAGGCAGGGCGGGGCGGGGCACTCCTTGGGGCGCGGAGCCAGACACCTGCTCTAAGCCGAGCGGCACGGTAAGGGGGTCGGGGAGTTGGAGAAGGGGGGCAGTCAGGGGACAGGGAGCATAGGGGGTTGGATGGGTCGGAAGTTCGGGGGGGGGCTGTCAGGGGGGCAGGGGTGTGGAGAGGGGCTGGGACAGTCAGGGACAGGGAGCAGGGGGGGTTAGATGGGTCAGGGGTTCTGGGGGAGCTGTCAGGGGGGCAGGGGTGTGGAGAGGGGTTGGGACAGTCAGGGACAGGGAGCAGGGGGGGTTAGATGGGTCAGGGGTTCTGGGGGGGCTGTCAGGGGGCAGGAAGTGGGAGGGAGTGGCTAGGGGGCAGGGCTACCGCCCCAATGGAGTGTCCTCTTTTTTGAAAGTTCAGATATGGTAACCCTAGATTTAGGATATGTTAGCATAATAAGTAAATTAATAATAAATCTGCTGAGCTTGTGTCTGTGTTTGTGATATGCTGATGTTTTGAAAATAACTGCTGAGTTTGGCTAATAATGTCTACACATAGACAATGGGCACCACAAGGTGACTCTTGGTAGCCAGGGAGAAATGTTAGATTTCCTTAAGGTAGCCACCTGTTACTATGGTGATAAGGTGATGTAAAATGTTAATGAATATAAGGGGGAACTAATGAGGAAGGGGACCCCAAGAGTAGCGGGTTGTGAAAGTTCAAATAAAGAAAAGGAGTTAAAACCTTCATAAATATGTATGACCTCGGTGGGCATCAGCATAACACATTAAAACAGCTGGATCCCAGCCACGTTCCATGGTGGGGTGTCGCCAGGATGATGACCACTGGTGGCAATGATGATGATGATGGGGGGGAGGATGAGGATGAGGACTAACACTTTGGGTTTTTCCACAAGGCATGATGTGAGTGAGACATATATTATGCATTCTGTACTGGTATCTCTCCCCTTTGCCGGATTGCAATGGGTGTATTGTTTGGTCAGTTAATAAAAGTAATAAGTATAGAAAGAGCACCATGTCGTCTCTGTGGTGCTCCATGGGGTCCCCCTTCTATTGATAACCTCTCCACTGTAGTCTGTCTTGTGGGCTGAACTCTCACAGATTAAAGTGGGTGTAAACCCTCAGCGTGG
Source organism: Terrapene triunguis (assembly GCF_002925995.2). NCBI lineage: Eukaryota > Metazoa > Chordata > Testudines > Emydidae > Terrapene > Terrapene triunguis. The sequence goes on from NW_020664482.1 coordinate 18,601,032, forward strand.
GGTGGGTAACTGGTTAAAGTAATTCATAACTATAAATTAGGCTACAAGTAGAAGGCTTTAAATCTGAGCTTCTTGCTCTTGCAGTGCATATTCCCCCACCGCAATAATATTTCCAACAAATATCCTCAATTCTTTCCTTTTTATCACCCCATCTTTATTTACAGCACCGCCCTTCATTTAATAAACCAATACAATTACATTAGCTATAATGGCTTAATTATGGTATATGCATGATTAGGATGTTTAGGGATAGTGGTTATGAACATGACAGGTTCATTTGCATTATTGTCATTAGTGTGCTCGATAAATCAGTGTGCTTGTTAAATAACTGTTTAAGAGGGCTGGGTTACTTTCCCTAAGACCGCAACCTGGAAGAGAAGAGCTAGTTTACCAGTCTGAAACTTCTGCAAATTGCACTAGTTTCAGGCTGACAGATGGCATGCAATGCCTTTTTTCTAACTCAGCAGAAAATGGAAAAATATAATAAAGAGACTACAAAGATCGGCGTCTTTATCAATGACTTGAAATCTAGTGCACCATATGCTGAGTACAGAAATATTCATCTGAACAAATTAAAGCACGGCGTAGACTGGATTTATGAGTTACATGTGTTCTTTTTCATAGACTTTGCTGATAAGTTTTATTCATTTATTTTGGGCATAATGTGTAATTGCCTGCAATGACAAGTTGGTGCTATGATATCTTGTTCCCCAATCCCTGGTAGGACTCCTTTGTATCAGTGCCCAGTGCAGTACTTACTGTACAGTCAAGTGGAATTTCATAATAGAAAATCTGTAGGCACCAGCTGTTATTCCACTTCCACTTCAGTTTGCTCATTATGGTCCTGAATCAATTCCTGTAAAGGTCAATGGGAAGCTTTTCTATTGACTTCAGTGGCGTTAGATTAATCCTTGTCTTCTGGGCCAAAAGTCCCTCAACCAAGAGACATCTCCTTTGCACTTCACACTCAACCCTGACGTTTTTGTAAGGACTGTTATTGTTGCTTTGTGATGATGGTTAATATGTTAAAGAGCCTTGGAACCCTCACACACCCAAATACAACTGGATGTGTTATTTTTTATTGGTATCCAAGGATGGGTGGGCTTTGGGGAGTTTGTGGTTTGAGGAATCCCTCAAACTGTTTGCATGGGGAGGGTTGAGTTCACAAGTGTTTTTCTTTTCCTGTAAATTATATCCATGCCGTCCCCTCCCCACGAAGGGTGGCTGAGTTTAAAAGCAAAATTCTCTAGTTACAGAGAAAGTGTGCTGTGTATTAGGAGCAGAAAGTCATGGGCTAAAGTCAACCATCAGGTCACTCCACTGAAAGCAGTGGAGATACACCACAGATTAATTTGTCTAGCTGTGTCAAATAGCGGATAATAGATTTAAATCAAGATTAGATATTTTTCTAAAAGATGTGCACTAGGAATTATTTTGGGGAAGTTCTGTGTCCTGTGTTATATAGGAAGTCAGACAAGATGACCACAATGCTCCCTTCTGGGCTTGGAATCTATGAACTGTGAATCTATGAAAGCACACTCTTAGCAAATTAACAAGTAAATCCCACAAAAGCTAGGCTAACAAAAGTAGATCGTTTATACATGCTATATAAATAGGATTCATACTATATGCATTTTTTCATTGGATTATTACTTTCTGTCTGTTTTTTTCCACACAACTTCTCTGTGTTTGCTTTTTAATCTCCCTTTTCTTGACTCCCTTTTTCAACTTTTATCCCACTGGGTTCCTTCCCTCTCTCCTCCTACTTTCACCATCTTACCACCTAAGCATAATGTGCTACTTACACTACGTCTACACTGCAATTGGGGGTGTGATTGCAGCTCATGGAGGCATACACAAGCTAGCTTTTAATCTAGCTAGCTTGCTAAAAATAGCAGTGAAAACACAGTGGCATGGGCTTCAGAGCAAGCTGTACAAGGTCCCCCTGAGTACATACTTGGGTTTTTAGTATGTGCTGAAGCCTGAACTTAAAGCTAGCCTGGGTACATCTACGTGAGCTGTAAATCACAGCTTTGATTGTAGAGCAGGCAAGCCATCAGAGTCCAATTTTCAAAAATGCTAGTTGAGATTTTCATAGCAGTCTAGGGAATTTAAATTTAGACACATATCTCCCATTAGTTTTAATGAAAGATCAGTGTTTAGATCTCCAAGACTGCTCTGGAAATTTCAACCAGTATTTGCCTAGGTTTGAAATTAAACGAACCAAATGCTACCGGACACTTTGTCACTGCCAGATATTGTGGTCTTTTAGGATTTTATCAAGGCACTGTATTTTCTCAAGGGCTGTCTCTCTGAACTCAGTGCAATGGCCAGTAGAGGCTGCCCATATTATCTCGTTTACAACCTCCAGAGTCATGACAACAGATGGCCATTCCATTTTCATCCCATTTCCTCATGAGGATTTCAATCCCATTATGACGTTGGCTATTGTGCGCCAGATTTTCAATGTCTGATTCTAACTATAATCTGCACATGTAATTAAACAGAGATGAACTATGTATGTTACTGAATAAGATGTGCTTGTACATTATGTAGCAAACAAATTGCTTTACCGTCGTTCAGTGCAGGTATTTCACACCTCCAGTTCAAAGAGAGAAACACACAGACATCCTGATTCTGCAAGGTACTTAGGTACATGCCTAACATTAAACACATGAATAGTCCCACTAAAGTTAACTGATGGGCAGAAAGTTAGGCATGTGTTTAAGTACCTTGCCAAGCCAAGGCTAGAAATTAAGATTTTATATATAAATGAAGCCAACTGTGGCCATGATTGTGCCCAGGAGGAAATCTCTGTGACACCAGGGCATGAATTTTGGCTGTGGCATAAGGACAATCAGAGTCAGGGCTAACAACAGAGAAAAAGACATACACAAGGACCTGATCCTGCTCTCACTGAAGTCACATTTTACCATTAATTTCAATGGGATTAGCATCGGCCCCTACGTGTAAATATTGCAATAGCTAAAACTATTAGTCAGTGGCAATTCTGAAATGACAGCACTTAATCATTTTCTCTCTCTCTCTCTCTCCCCCGCCCACTCCCTTGCCCCATGTATTCTGCAGGGGTAAACTAATAGACAGAATCTGAGAGTATTTCAAGGACACTTACATAAGGACATGGAAATGTTTTCTACCGAGAGAAGCCATTCAGCCCATCAATTTTCATTCTTTTCTAGCACTCCAGACAAGATAAGAGCAAACCAGAAATGTGCTCAGTTCACTTATTCATCCAGATAAAATTATTGAGGCAGCATGTTCAATTAAAAAAAATCACACCCATTTCAGTGTCAGTGTAATGTTAGAGTCTGGAATGTTAGAACAGCTAAGGTGACTTACAATAGCAAGATTTAGGTATTAACATGTCTTCATTTAGATGTGATCGTAAACAACACAAAGACACTAAGAACTAAATTACCCAGAAATCATTAATAGAAAACAAATAACTATCGCAGAAAATATGGTTAAGTGGTTAAATATTTAGAGAAAAAATCCTCGTTCTTACCTTTTGTTGAGTTGATAGACTGGCTTCATTCAGGTTCTTTGTCTCTCTCTGAGCTTATTACTGTATTATTTCTTCTTTTCCTTATTATTTATTTCTGTAGCACTATAGATTTAGCATTTTAAAGATGAATACAGTGAGGAAGTCCCTACTCAAAGGAGTTAATGTTCTAAAAATCTATCATCTTCCCCACTGTTCGGGTCCAGCCAGATCACTGGAGTTAAGCTGAGTAGGCTCAGGACTTGTATGGAAGACCTCCAAACATGCTGCAGAAAGTGGTTCTGGCGATTCAGTAGGTGACACTCCTCTTCTCTACCACAGCATTATGGACCCGACTCAAGAAAACATTGAAGTCCATTCCTATCAGGCAAGCTTTAAGCACATGCCTAACTTTGACATCAATGAGACTTTAGCACATGCTTAATCACCCATCTGAATATAGATGCTTTCCTAGATTAGGACCTGTGTTAGGTCAACTGTGCTAGTGGAGGTGCCATCACTTGAATGAGATGTGAAACTTAGATACTGACCACTTTTGGTCATTACGCTTCTTTAAACAAAGTTAACTGGTTAAATTCCAGCTGGGTTACTTTAATTCTTCCTACTTAAATTCCCTGTACTGTTTCAGATGGAAAGGCATATTTCTAACTTCTCATCCTAAACTTTCTGTCCTACATGGTGTAAAACTGGTCTACCCTGTTGGAGAGTAACTGTATTTCAGTCCAGAGATGATCACATTTCAGTAATAGATTAAGTGAACCCAGTGTGTAATTTAAGATCGTGAAACAATGTAAAGTAGTCCAGATTGAAGGTTCTATACAAATGAAGAGTCATTCTTTGGGTCACTGCTTCTCGCCTCTTTACGCCCATGTAACCCTATTGAAGTCAATGGGCTTGAATGTGCTTTGAGCTGGAACAGAATTTGGCCCTTTGTCTCTGTTTGTATTAAATAATTACAGTGATGTTGATCTTCAAGAAAAAGTGGACAAGGTGGAAAATACATTTTATTAGAACCCCAAATACTTTCAAATACACAACATTTCAAGTATTTGTGATAAATCATGAAAGATCCTGAAGTTTGGCTCTATCTTAATGTATGTATTAGCTCAATAAAAGGCATGGAATGATCGACCTTGCCCATCCAAGCTGTTGTTATTTATTATTTGTATTACTATAGTTCCTGGCAGCCCCAGTCCTGGGGCAGGATCCCATTGTGCACACAACAAAATGATGGTCCTCGTCCCAAAGAGTTTACAATTATTTTAATTGTGTCCATTCCCACTCCTGCCAAAGGCAATTGCCAAACTCCTATTGACTTCAGAGGGAGCAAGATCTGGCTCATCATTCTTGTCATTATCATTTTGAACCCTCTTCTGCTTTAATCAGAGCTTTTATGAACACCAGATGGTCTATTGCACTCTCTACAGGTAGAGACTTCTAGTGAATCAGGGGAGCAGAGTATGGCATTTCCTTCTGATGTCACTCCCCCTTTGTCTGTTAGTCTTTAAGGTGCCACTAGACTCCTTGTTGTTTTTGTAGATACAGACTAACACAGCTACCCCCTGATACTTGTCTGTAACTGTGCTGCAAAAATGAAATGAGGAAATATCAGGAGAAGAGGAAAAGGAGAACATTCAAATCAAATTTTAGTGGAGCTCTGGCAGGATTCAGGGGAAAAATACTCAAGATCCATTGAGCCTCCAGTAGTGCTTGAATGGAGATATGTTCTGGTGAGAGATTGACTGGTCCACTAAGGCCCAAGTCCTGCTCCAGAAAACTACACCATTGCAGGACTCCTCCCATGCAGTTCACTTTTCAGGATCGAGGCCGAAGTTTGGATCCTTAAAGTCTGGGGGTTTTGCTTCAGTCCATTCTATATAGACTGGCTGGCTGCAACATTTGGATCTGGTTTTACAGTCACATTTCCCAGGCATTCAGGATGGATGAAGGAATTTTAACTCAGCTCTGACATATTCTTTCCTCAATTATAGCTATTCTTCATTTGTCCATTAGCTTCTTTCATGAACACAATGTATTCATTTTTAAATGCCCAGAAACTATTCAGTGAAAAGCTGCTGGCAATTACTAACTCTCACAACAGCTTAGCACAATGAGGGGTGATTATTGTCAAAATCCCTTTTTTTTTCACAACATGTTGAAGGAACTTTCAATTTAGTTTTGTTCATTACCAAAGGTTCCCTTTATAATTTTAGTATTATCTTGATAAATGTGAGTAACAAAATGGTATGTGCTTTATTGCCGGTGTTACAGTGAGATTTCTTGCTGTTGATTTAATATCAGTGTATATCAGATTTCTTGCCATTATTTAAAGAAAAATTAAAAGGCTTTTGCATCTCAGCTGTTCTTTTATAAAAGAAATGCACTTCTGCTCTGTTTCTCAACTCTGCTTTTTGTCCCACACAGGTAAGGGGGTGGCTCAAATTGCATAACCCATTCGCTAAGAGGATGAGTGACTGAGTCATTTCACAAAGAGAGCTGACCCCTTAGTACTCTGATCACAAAGCCTAGAAGTTGACAATAACATATGTTTTGTAAATGTAATGCCAAACAAAGAAGGAAGAGGAACTCCCTCTTGCTGAACGGGACTGCTGTTTTCTTCCTCCTTAGTAAGTTATAGAATGCAATTTTTGACCAAAAAAATAATAAAAAAAATAAAACTGGACAAAGTCGTAGGAAATATTATTAGGGCCGGGGCGTCTGCAGAAATTTAAATTTGATTGCTTTTGTACGAGCACATTAAACATACAAAATGAAAGGTTTGCATGAGCCCCGCCACCCAGATTCCTCAGGAGGCCTCTGGTGGGCAGGCCCAGCAGCTCCCCCTGGCAGCGACTCTGTCCCTGCAGCCGGAGCAGGGAGGAAACTGCAGGACGGTTGGCTCCCGACTGAGCTTCTCCTCCTCCCATGCCTACAGCTGCTGTTTCTCCTTCCCTGCTGCTGGAGTCCCAGCACTGCCACCTGCTTTGCAGACCGCTCACTGAGGTGAGTCAGGGGGTGGAGGCAGCGGCAATGCCTGGGACTCCAGCAGCAGGGAAAGAGAAGCAGCAGCTTTAGGGGTGGGGGGAGGAGGAGTTCAGCCAGCCACCCTGCTGGTTCCTCCCTTCCCGAGCTGCAGGGACATACAGAGATTGTGGGGGGAGTGCCCTTGCTTGCCACCCCCTTGTGTACACCTCTGGTAAGGGCAAAAGTGTTAACAAAATGCATGCTGGGAAAATGTTCCCCCATGCAAAGGTCCTGCACAAGGCCTATGCCTTACTGAAATTCCATACTGCTGGGGGAATTTCACCCATTATGATTTATTGATATAGAAGTACTTGACATGAAACTCACCATGAAAAGTGTTAAGCACAGACTGTCTGTATACTGGCCTGTCTTCTCTGAAGTTCCCTGCCACTGCTGACTGGTGCTGCTCCATCTGTGGTAGCAACCATAGAGTACTAGTTAAGGGAGGGCACCAAGCAGATGCCAGTATTTTAAGCACCGTGTCATCTAATCCTGCTCACAACAGGTGCACACAACATGATAATAAAACACCAGAGCCTTGTCTGTACTAGGTCTCTTATCTGTTTAACTCAAGCTAGTTATTGGCCTGTTTGTCTCAGTGGTAGGATTCTTCCTGGTTTGTCTGTACAGCAGAGTGTGTGTGTGTGTGTGTGTGAGAGAGAGAGATTTACATCCATTTTAGATACTTATCAACTATCTTCAGTGCAACCTGTCAGTAGAACCATTAGTTTTCCCTTCTACACTGTTCACCTGTCTGCTGATCTTGTAAAGAATAACACTGCTTGTTTTAAGGTATCATGCCTGTTTCTCTACAATGCATAACTGGATTTCTATTTCTCAGTTACAGTTCCTTTAGGTGAAAGGCCCATGGCATGCTGTATGACAACTCCTGTTCACATGGGAATTGGAGAACAAGGCCAGGTCATGCTCTTGGATATGCCCATATGGCACTGACTAAACCAACAGTTGTTACATTTTTGCACCCAAAAGCAATATTTGGCTTCATGTAAGTAAAGTAACAGGGTAACTGAATTGTATAAAAGGCTGGGTAATGTAATGACTGTCATTTAGAGTTGAACTGTACATGCTAAAGTAGAATAGGTTGCCATGGCATGGGTCAAGAAGGGGATTCTCTTTCCTCCCACACTTGATATCCATCATTACCTAAGTGGCGTGGTAGTATATGAGAGCAGATGTGGTCAGCTTCTGGCCATTGCTGAGGGCAGGATCTCAGACAAGATGGACTTTTGGTTTGATCTACTATAGGAAATCCAATGGGCCAGATTCTTTAACGGTTTCAAAATCATTTACCCAATGTATATTGGGAGAAGCATGCTAAAAATCGATATTATACAAGAGTAAAACCAGTTTAAATGAGAAGACAATTAGGTTCTCTGTTCCAATGCCGCGGAAAAAAATGCATCACACAGTAGCATATCCTTGTCATAAAAGTGCTTTTCCCTTTGTCTTTATTTACACATAAGATACAGAACTCAGATCTCAGATGCACGCAGCAAAAAAAAGGAAAAATTTCCTCCAAATTATAAAGATTTGTCATTTTGTCATTACATGTATTTCTTTCGCTCCCCCTTGCACATTGCTTTCTGCTCGGGGGCGGGAGGGAGGCCTCAGAGGAGTCAAAGGAGAGCATTGTTTTGAAAAATACATTCTTCCCATTAAGGGGTAGAAAATTAATTTCCTTCATAGAGTCTATAAGCATATTAATTTAAAACTGAACTCCACTGAACAAACACTGTGCACATGGCACACATTTCTCATACTGCTCACCAGAACCTGTTCCTTTGCTTTTCAGATTTTGAAACCTTATTGCAAACGGAGAACGTGAATTTTCTGTTTGTTTTTTTTAACCCCATGTTCTGTTCCCAGAACAATGCAAAGCTAAAAGAATTTCAAGACGAGAGGCCTCAGTCTCCTCCCATTCACCCAGCTGTTAATCAGGAGTAAATGGGGTTACACTGCTTTAAAAGTGTGATGCTTCCCTGAAAAGTGATACGGTAAAAATGGCAGCTTCTTATTCACTAGCTGTGCACCCTAAATGCAGTTAGAGTCATAGCTGCTTATGTTAGTGACAAAATAAATTTTTTCCACCTTTTACTCCTGTTAGCTCTGCAGAGGCAACACAGCTATGGGAGAAGCAGCTGGATTCTATTCTGTCTTTTGCATCATCAATCTTAGTTGTTAACTAAGGGCCTGATTCTCCACAGCCTTGAACCTTGTGTTGAGATTCATGCCTGTGCAAAGTGTGTGTAGAATGTTACCGTTTCCTTTTGGTAGCACTTTATATCCAATTTGAACTCATTTGGCATGTAAGTAAAGGTCTACATAGGCTACAAGTCAGTGGGGAACCAGGCCCTGTTTTGCAAGGCCTAATTTGCCCTTGGTCACATCTGTGAAACTCCAGTGACAACAATGAGGTTGCAGAGGGTTAAGTGAGGGCATAAATTCACCCATAGAATATTAATAATGATGCACAAACGGAAAGAACCCAACTTAATTTTCAAATGTTAGGTTGAGCTTCATTGTAAACTAAGCAATATGAAACACAATAAACATAGAACCCCATGATATTTTTACAGAATCGCCGCTTATTGTTTTAAATGCAAAATAATTCAATCCTGCAGGATCATTAGGTAGGATATTGAGATGAGATTATTATGCCATGTGTTGGTTAAACCTTATTTGCGCTCTACATTCTCGAATGTAACTAGAAAGAGCCCAAAATTATTCATATAGGCAGAAATGTCACTATGGAAACAAAGAGCTAGTTTAATTTAGTTAGGCCAGTATCAACAAAGCCTGCTCTAATAAACCCAATAAACAGGCACAATCTGCATTAGTGCTCACTGAGGAACAAGTAAGTACACGGAGTAAACCACAAGGTAAAAATGTTTGGGAGGGGAACAAAATGAAAAAGATATTGTACTTTCAAAAGCTTAGGGCATTAGCTGCAATCAGAAACAAATCCTTCAATATGAAACATGTAAAACAATTACAGATATATTGACAGTCCATATTATACTCTCCAGCAATTCATCACAGTGCCTCACCATATCTAAATGAGTTTTGAGTGCCAGGGACAGCAACTTGTGCAAGCCTATGACCTTTGCAGAACAAAGTCTTGCTAGTAGCCTCTAGTCTAAACCAGCTGACGTGTTCCACCCGTGCAAGCCCTTCTAAGTGATCAGCTTTTTGTTGTTATAAAGGCAGTAGGAGATTGTATTAATCAATTAAACTATTTTTATCTAAACACAGTAACCAGAGCCCACTGTCTGCAGTCCTGAGCTCCACCTTTCAAGATGGAGAATGACTTTTGATCTCTGAAGCCGCACCCCACATCTTCCTGTAACAACAGCAGCTGCTTCACACAAGATTGGCCAGCTGAACACGTAGTCTTGAAAAGCAAATGTTGAATGTACAATGCAAACAGCTTTGTTAACGGAAACAAAGTTGTAATTGTTAGACTCCACATATGTCTGAGCAACATCTCAGGCAAGTATTGAGGCACAATCCTGCTGTTACTGGACCTTGAATATGCGGCTGTTTGGGGAGAGTTTACTGTGCTGATTTTCCTCCTCCCATCACTCATTTCTTATGAATTTGTCTGACTTCACACAGAGTGCTCCACAAGAGATGCTGCTGTAACCATTTTCCCGGCAGATTCATTCTCTGTGGGGTCTTATTCTGTAGTCACTTGGCTGCCAGAGGAGTGAGAAGAACACATAGGAAATGTGATTGTCCCTGAAGAATAGCACAGGAAAAAATATCACTTTATTTTAGGCTATCATTCCTCCCTTAACAGGAAGCATGCTCATATATCACCAACGTCTAAAGACAATTCACACTGAAAATACAACTAGAGCTATTTAATGCCAACATTTTAAATGCCTATTAGACACTTAAATGGCTGTTTGGACACCAAATTGAGCACCTAAATGCAAGACAGGCATGTAGGTAATTTTCAAAGGGGTGCGCTGGGGTGTGAGCAAGGAGCCCCATTTGTGTGTTATGGGTATGGCCAAAGATATAGCTGCCAAAGTGGGATTTCAAAATGGACAGGGGCCACCATACCCTAGCAAGGTTTAGATGCCCCCAGTTAGGCATGTTCAGAGCACATATTAATTGATCAGCTCTGGTTCAGGGTTCTTTTCAGGGTCAGATTAGCACTGGAGATGCAAAGTATGCTTTTAAAACCCTAGTAACTTGACCATATCAAAAATGCCTTTCACCAGACCATTAAAAGGTGCATCTATGAGCAATGGACTATAACCTTGCCAAATGTATGCAGGACCTTTAACTCGTCTGTTCAAGAAATGTTGCAAACCTGTTTAGTATCAGCAAGAGTTGGGAGGCAGAACTTTAAAAGGGTGCGGGTTCACTCTCTTAATTCATGAGCAGCAACCAACCTTTTTAGCTCAAACTTTTAAAATAAAAATTGCTCCTGGGCTGGCAAGTCACTTGGCCTCTAACAGAAAGTGAACGCAAAAATGCTCTGCCCTTTCAAAGCCTTAGCAGCAAGAGGGAAGACTTCCCTCAGCCATAATCCAAGATGAATGTATAGGGCCAATTTCTCCCCTCAGATATGCATGCATAATTGGCAGTGACTTCAGTGGAATTTTTGACCAAAAGAAGAGAGATTCCCCCGGCCCATCTGCCCATCCGTCACCATCATCGTCACCGTTATCATCGTCCTTCTCCTCCAGGGTTCTCATCCAGACTCAGCTTGGTCTCTCCATCAGCTTCTCCTCTGCTGATTTATATTCCTTGCCTCTCAGGTAGGGGCTACCAATGAGGTGCAAAATGTAAACTTGTGGCGAGCACCTGCTTATCTACCCATCCTCCTTAGCAGACTAGCTGTTTGGGGAGGGGTTAGCTCCGGTCCTTTGTAAAGCCAGTGTAAAATCCTTTCCTCCCATTTGCAGGAACTAAGCAGATGTAACTGTGAGGTAGCATAAAGAATGGGTTAGAGATCTGGAAACATGAATCATCATGTTTTCTTTCCTTGTTTGTGTGAGAATTGCTGTACTCAATTCTCTAAAGTGTTCTCTGTCTATTCTGCCTCATCCTGGAAAGCATTCTCTGATACTTTGTACAGAGGACACTACACAGTACATACAAAATAAACTGCATTGTAGACACTTTTTCTGTGCCTGGGATCACAGAGGGCATAGATGGAATTAGATTAACATTAATCACCACATGTTGTACGCATCAGAGGCAAGATGTCAGGTGCCAATTGAACATGATTCTAGACAATGAAATCCCAGGCCTGCTCCACGTTGGTATTCTGCAACATCAAGGAAACATCATGTCTTTAAGCACTCCGGAGAAGCATCTCCTTAAATGGCACTGTGGTTGCAAAAGGGGTTAGTCTGAACAATTGGAAATCCTATAATAAGTTGAATATAGTAGAGTGGTTCCTCTGGTAAGAGCAAACACGCAAATTAAGGAATACTTTTGTCCTGCGTGGGAGGGAAATCTGAGAAATCTGAAGAGATTTTACCTGTGTTCTTTCAGCTAGCTGAGTAATTAAACATAGGGCATAACTTATATCTCTCCATATATCTGCAATTGTCTTGGCTAACTTGCTTTGATGCATGGAGTACTGGTTGTGAATTTCCTAGCTCTGTGGGTTCCTCCTTCAATTCTCCTCTTTCTTCCCTGAAACAAACATAGTAAAATGACAGAGCGGTGGAGAAGGGTTTGTTTTCATGACTCAGCCAGTGTGTGTATGCTATATGTTAGTTAGTCTTAAATTGTACGTAATGTATTTGAAAATAGAATGTTATCCACATAATGCATGTAAGAATGAAGGAGGCTTTAGGCTCCTGGTACTCAATTCTAGATGAAAAATGCCAAATGGTGATCAATTGTCTAGTGGGCAGAGCAAAGGACTGGCTATCAGATTTCCCAAGTTTTATTCAAATCTCTGCCACTGGGTTGTGTAATCCTGGGCATGTCATTTATTCTCTTTGTGCCTTAGCTTGCTGGTCTGTAAAATGGATATGATATTATTTACTCATCTCACAAGGTTGATTAATATTTGTCAAATTAGCTGAGGTTGGTAGTGAAAAGTATTTTTTTAGTGTTCCTGTGCAGTGCTGATAAGTGTTAAGTACAGTCTTTATTTTTTATTCTTGTAGGTACCAATTTGCTTCAACAAGTGTATATATATATATATATATATATACACACACACACATATATATATTTATATAAAGGACCCAATAGATTAAGAATTACAGCAACTGGCCAAATTCTGCCCACAAATGCCCAGCACAAAACTTTTAACCAGGAGCATGAGCTGTTTACTTCTATTCTAGCTCCTACCGACACAAATGCTGCCAGGAGGGTCTGTATGTTTAAGTGTGTACCACATACCCCAAACCTAGCAGTTACCCCTATCCACATATTACTACACTGGTAACTTATGTTCCTGACTGTAACCATCTGTATGGGGATGAGGTGCATGGAGCAGCTACCAACCAACATATGGTTGTATATTAGCACTAATTCTACAGTGTAAACAGGTGCTCATTTTGTGGCCATTCTGTGTTATACAGGAGTTCAGCTTGGTATCAACAACAGGATAAAGGAGTGACTTGTTCTCTGCACCTTTAGAATCACTCAGCAACGCTTCTATCTCTACCCCTCTCACTCTGGCCTTTTTACCTCAACCTCACTTCCCTACAACATCTTAGAAGACACTGTCCAACACAATCATGACAAAGATCATGTGGCATTGCTAACAGACATGGTTTTCTCTCCCCCCCCCCAACCCCTGAAATTAATTTTTAAAGCCAAGCAATTGATTCATTCTATTTTTCATTTTTGTCTTTTCTTCTGCAGCCCATCATTCCTCAAATTGTCAGTTAAACCATTCTTTCCCTTAAAACAATCATGTTTATTAAATTGGAATGATTGATTTTCTAATCCTGAAAAATATTAATGTCTTGATGCCTTGTGGGATTGCATCTCTGATCTAATCATTTCTCCTACATGGAAGACTTCTGGTTCTAGGCTGCTCAAAAGTAGTTAAAACAAAAACAAAACAACCAACAAAAATCATTGACTTTGAAGGTAAGAAGGAAGGCAATTTTCCAATATTTCCATTATCTGATTCAGATGATGCAGCATATGGGATAGAATTTTTAAGGATCATCACTCCCTTTTCATTATATGTGTGAAAGTTTATAGTATGACCTTCATCTTGGGTCCTTAAACTTCTCACTTCCTTAAATACTCTATTGTCATTGAGATGAAATTGGAGCCATATATTAAGAAAGAACAGTACAACAGTGCAACAAATATAACTGAACAGGAAGAGTGGATCTTACAGCACTTCCAAATTACTCCATGTTTGGAAATGCAAGCATTTTATTTCAGTTGGTTAAAATAAGCAGAATTTCTAATATCTTCCCCCAGAGCAGAAAATGGAACTAATACCTCTGTAAACTGTAACATCCATGAGAGGAAGTGGTCTTCATCATAAGTTATATTGAAGATGTTTTCATTTTCTTACACTGTTCTTTGTTTTCAATTCATCTGTGCGAGAAGGATTTCCCTTGGAGAACACTGAAATTAAAGACTGAAGCTAGAATGAATTAATTAATTTTACTGCACATGTTATTTCAACAGTCTCTTCTTTCAGTAAAAAGATGAATGTAGTTTGCTGTAGTCACCATAACAATGGTTCTGATCAACTACACCAGGGAAGATTTTAAAATCTGATTTTAGCAGTTCTCAAGGAGTTGTGTTGTAGTCTTTCATTTCTCAATGCTAAGAGTAAAACATTCATTAAGGAGTAAGGGCTCAGTGTCCTAAGTTACAGGCTTCAACTAGGCAGTGAGCTTTGCCAAGCCTATTGATTCTGTCTAATATTTCTCCCTGGTTTTTCCTCGTGATTGGATATGTACTCCATATTGACACTAACTGGAGACAGCAATTAATGCCCCTGGTTGCACTGGAGACTGGTCTGGCCCAAATGAAGAAGAAGCCCAGCTGGGGAGAGGCTGGGTGGTGAGCATAAAAGGAGGAAACCCAGATGAGAAGGAGACTGCAGAGAGAAGCAGGAAGAACTCTGTAGGCCCTCTCTGGTCACCAGAGGGTGGAGCAAAGACCTAGAGGCAGATGTACAGTAAGCTCAGTGAGGGGCTGTAGGAAAGGGCCTGAGGGAAAGCCAAGGTAGGAAGAAGATGAGTCTGAGGGCGGAGACCTTAGCGGCTCACCACAGGGTCCTGGATGGGAACCCAGAGGAGAGGAAGAGCCTGGGTTCCCCTACTGGCCCACTGGAAAATGGGGTGCAGAAACACACTGGTGCAAGTGGGGAGAAGGACTATTGAGTTTGGAGCCAATCCTCCAGGGAGAAAGTCTTGGGATGTATCATTCCACACAACAGCAGGAGGATAACCCTGCAGTATCTGGGAAGGGGTGAAGAGTCTTCGGAGAAGAGAGCCCCGATGGGGTGAATAGTTACGTGTATTTGAGTTTAGTTTTTTGGATTTTGTTTATGCCAGAAGGGGTGGCACTAAATGTTTCCTATCCAGAAGGCTGAGTCATGAGAAGAGAGACCACTGTAGGGCTGGAGCAGCTGTCAGCAGGGCAAGGCCAAAGGAGATCCTGCCATGCCACACCCAGCCATGAGTGGGGCATGCCAGAGGTGAGTCAATTTGACATTCCTCACTGTAGAATCTCTTAAAATCTAGTCAAGATATAGTAATATATAGAAAATATAGAGAGACTATACTATATAGAGAAATATAGTAGTCAAGAGCCATCTCATCTAATCTATTGAATTTCTAAGCACCACTATATCTGTTTCAAATTTTAGGAGTATTCCTGATCTGGCATCTTTCTAAATTCTTTCTTGTCCTTTCCCAATCTGGCATTGTCTTTGACATAGGACTGTGGGGAGGGTTTCTTTTCCATTCAATACTCACTAGCCTGAAGGATGAGATTTTTTGAGTCTGCTACTGATCATGATCCCCACCATAGCAAAACAATTAAGTTTAACAATTTTCTGTTAAACTTCTAATAATATGATTAAGAGCCTCCTAATATCCATCTGCCTTTAATGTGTTCAGTGAAAGTCTAAGTGTGGAAAATATTTTAAATAACAAATTAATCTTCCTCTGACTGACACGGTCAGATTCACCTTTTTGTTTTGACCAATGCAAATAAATGGTCTATCTATCAGTCATGTTGAATGTCCTCCGAGCATTAATCTGAAGAATCAAGCAGGTTGAATCCACCAGTCAAGAATGGCATCCTATGGGCTTTTAAAATCTAAATGAATATCATCCCCTAAGGAGAACACTAAATTTTACACTGTTCACTAGCAAAGTAACTATTTGAAGAGTGCAAAGTACAATGTGGTCTAATGCTGAAGCTGCTATTGCAACAACAAAGTGCTATCCTTTGAATTCTGTGTGGAACAGGTATAAAATAGGGATAATTTGAAAATGCATATACCTATATTATAGATCAAAAGAACATGCCATTGACTTGTTTTCAGTTTTAAAGCCCATGAGGGTTTTTATTACATCCATGTGCTTAAATTCTCAAACCCCTTGACAATGGGGCTATAATTAGACAGGGAATCAGTTTGCTTAATTCTTCTGGTGGTTCACAACACACTTTCTCAGGGCTCAATCCAAAGCTTCCCACAAACTTTAAAGGGTGTTAGGCAGAGTCTTTGTGGAACAGCGAAGAATTGAAATGAAAACATAACTAGCAAAAAGTCAGTGCATACCATGATAATTACTAGCAATGAAGACTGTTGTTGCTTTCCTAGGAAGAAAATTCCTTTCCTATTTCCAAGTTGTATACCTTCTTTCAAAAGCGGCACTTAAAAGTATCAGCAAAAGATTGTGCCTTTAGACCTTAGAGTTCACCAGAAAAAATCCATAATGGATATACATCATCATATTTTTTTCAAAGATCAGCTAAGCAAGCATTCAAGTTCTGGATCTAGCAATGCTAGGTCTTTGTTCAAAACACAGCATACACCTAGACCCCATCTCTTTAATGAGAGCTCACTGAAGATTAATGTTCTCCATATGTCTTTTAAATAGATTCTAAAAGGCTGACCTTCTCTCTGAAATTGTCCCTGTGAGACATAGGGCAGTACGATTGTTCCTTTCATTTTTAATTCTGATTTGATTTGTCATTCAAGTCACTCCATCTGTGTTTCTACTGAATGTATTTTAAATAATAAATTTTAATTTAAAAAGGCCTTTAAATGCATTTCCCATAATAGAATCCCATTATCCATGGCTGAGTTTCAGAACTACTGTATGGTATGGAACTCCTCAATGGTTTCATATAATTCCACAATATATTTCTGTCATTTTCGGAAGGAATGTCTTGGTTCCAAGTCTGATAGTAACAAGTAGTGGGGCCTTTTATCTGGCACATTCAGTGCTTTGGAAGGTGAAGCAGTTAGAGTGGAACTCCCATGGCACCAATCAATTATATATATTTCTAAATTTAGAAAATATTTTATTTCTCCTTTCAACCAAGCGACAGGAAGAAGCTGATTTGCTGTCTAGCAGAAATCTCCTCTGAATTTCTGGGATGATGAAAAAAATGAACACCAGGTAACTCCCAGTCCCAGAACAGTCCTCACTCATTCCTGAAACATAAACAAGCATGCCACTAATGAGTCATTATTGTGCTGGTTCAGATCATAGACCCCAGTTTTCTGATGCTGGCAAAGACATTGTAATAAAGTGGATCATAGAATCATAGAACTGGAAGGGACATCGAGAGATCATCTAGTCCAGTCCCCTGCACTCAGTGCAGGATTAAGTATTATCTAGACCATCCCTTACAGGTGTTTGTCTAACCTGCTTTTAAAAATATCCTCTGACAGTGTTTATCCTCAGGGGTCTGAGTGGTGCATTTCCATGGATGAGCTGAGGGGCCCAACCCCTAAATTCCACAGATTCCCCCAGGATTTACATGAAGCCAGGTACTTTGCATCAGCTCTGTGACCAGGCAGCCCTCTTGTTCCTTATTAGCTCTGCTTCCAAAGAATCACGCTACCAGAGACTATTCCTGGCCATCATTATCCCTGCAACCCCAATTAATGGACGGTTCTCCACCATGGAGGGGTTCTATCTTTCTGTGGGAATCTCTGCAGGGCTTGTGCAGGAGATGTGTCTCTCTAGACCTATCCCCACACAGCATGGGGCTACCCACTCTTCACCTATAGCTAGCCCTGCTCCCTCACCACATATGGATTCCAACCCCATGAAAATTCTGTGTGAAATCTTAGAAAGTTGAGGACTGTGCCACAACGGCAATGCCCTCCTCTCCGTTTCTGAACAGGAGCAGCTGGTGACCCACACACGGATGCATCTCTCTGTGCACAGAACTTGGGGCAGATGGAGAGGAAATACTAGCAAGAAAACCATGAACCTGTCTGATTGCAGCATAGCAAAAACAAAATGTCACCCATTTTTGCCTGCTGGGAGCTTTGCATGAAAGAGCCCAGGCTAATTTCTATGAATTAAAGGCATGGTAGTGACAATACAAGTGGTTTTGCAGTGGATGAGCAATGGCTATGCTTGAGTTACATTTGATGGCGCGCTTCTAGGTTGCATCTTCAGCACCATGTGGATCTGTTTCTGTAGCTGGTATTATCCGGTAATTGTCAATCTCTCTCACTACATGAGCGGAGTACAATATGTCTTTAGCCCAAATAGAGATAAAGGACAGTACACACCAGGTGGCACCCTGGCAATTTTTTGTCATCCTTCTCCTAACCACTGAATAAGAGCATTTGCTCCTTTGTGGGAAACTTCTAATACAATTGAACTTTCTTTTATACCGTACTTTTGATAGAAGTTACAAGTTCAAAAAGCTCTGTGGAATTAAAAATTATAAGGCAGTAGGCTGTATACAGTGAAAGAGAAGAAAAGGGTTGTTTAATAGTAGTGGGGGGGAATTAAGGACTTGATTCTGATTTCACTTACATTGGAATAAATTGAGTACTCCACTGAAGATAAACTCTAAGGGAGGAAGGTGACATGCGAGATCAGAAATTTTCCCTAAGTCAGTGTCTCTCAGCCTTTTGGTTGGTGACCCCTTATTGAAATTCAGAAATTTTCACGATCCTGTTACATGTACTGTAAGAGTAAAAATATATAAATTATAACAATAAGCTTATATCATGTATTTGTGTGTATATATGTATTTTGAGAGGTTGACAGAGAATACTTGACCTTGAAGGGTCAGGGTGTGTAAAGAGTGGGGGTGGAAGGGAATGGGGATTTTCTTTGCTTTAGATCAGGGGTAGGCAACCTATGGCACGCGTGCCGAACACAGCACGCGAGCTGATTTTCAGTGGCACTCACACTGCTGGGGTCCTGGCCACCTGTCCAGGGGGCTCTGCATTTTAATTTAATTTTAAATGAAGCTTCTTAAACATTTTAAAAACCTTATTTATTTTACATACAACAATAGTTTAGTTATATATTATAGACTTATAGAAAGAGACCGTCTAAAAACGTTAACATGTATTACTGGCACGCGAAACCTTAAATCAGAGTGAATAAATGAAGACTCGGCACACCACTTCTGAAAGGTTGCCGACCCCTGCTTTAGATTAAAATAAAATTTGCAATGCCTCCATAAATCCATAAGGACCTGTACTGGCTATAAGAGGAACTCACAGGGTGCAAAAGCCGATGTTGGCCCTTTGCACAGGGGTGAATTTCACTCCAGCAACTTTTTACTAAATACAGCACAGGTCACTCTGTAGTCAATGACAGGCACCCACCAAGACTAGCCAAAAGGTACATAGTATTGGCTGCTCTACTCTGGTTGTAAGTGGTCAAAGCAAAAGCTTATGCAGCACAGATGGGACTGTGAATGCTGGCCCAGCAGCACAGGAAAAAATGTTCCACACAGTAAGCCAGCACCTACAGCAGCAACCCCCACTCTGCACGGGTCCCAAAGGAGGGTGCTTTGGTGGCTGCTGCAGAAGAGGTGTGGCTGGGGAAATAAAGCTGAGCCATCCTCCATGCCATAGAAATAAGAAGCACAGCAGCTATTTTCTGAGGAAATCAGTAGCTCCACCTGCTAAGAGCATCTTGAGATTGTGAGGATGTCCACACCAAGCTGAGTACCTTCCACTCCCACGCAGAATCAAGCCTATCAGTTGCATGATGAAGTTAGGCCTGCAGGTAAGTAGCTACTACATGCATGCAGGAGATATGAAATGGACCACTACAGGGTGCTCTGTCTTCTGCAAAGGTGCTGTTTGACGTGTACAGAAACCATGCTCAGAGTTTGGTCGTCTTTAGCCATCATTTCAGAGATCAGATTATATTAATCACATCATGCATGGGGGTGAGATCCCAAGAAAAGTAGGCCCTGGAGGAGACAAAGGGGGTTACCAGCTCCTCTCGACCTTTCTCACTTCACCCTGCCTTGATGGATATAGAGTAAGTGTAGTCTATAGGAAATGGATAGTATCCCTTAAAGTTAGGGAGCCCTCTAGTGTCTTCTGTTGCAAAAGCCATCAGAACCTAAAAGACTAGCAGTGCATATGCAGTGCTGTTGTCGCTTTGTTAGTCCCAGGATATTAGAGACA
>NW_020664482.1:18621596-18690314 GCF_002925995.2 Terrapene triunguis
CTCAATATATGTTTCACTCTATATGCATCCGAAGAAGTGGGTTGTAGCCCACGAAAGCTTATGCTCTAATAAATTTGTTAGTCTCTAAGGTGCCACAAGTACTCCTGTTCTTGTACGTTTGTGTATGATTAGATGGTTATTTGGAACACAGGTGTGTCTCTGTGGTTTCCTTATATTCTTAATATAGTGCAGAGAGGAAGGACCCAACGGTAAGGATGAGAAGTTCCCTCCCTCATGAAAAACTGTTTGGAGCCTGGTGAAAAGCAAAGAGATGCAGCTCTTGAAATATACTTAATGTGGGAACGGAGGAATCATTTTAATGGAGTAATAAAATTAAAAAATTATCTGTCCGATTTTCAAATTAATTAAATAAATATGAAAGCTGACTTCTTATTATTTTATAACTCATTCAAGCTGCACAAAGTTTATCACCTTCATTTAATACTGAACATAAAGCATTCCCCGTTTATTGCTCTCCCCCAGCTGTACTGTTCAGATTAGCATTCCACCTCACTGTAGTCCAAAGAATTGTCAGACATAAAATAGTATCGGGTGTGGGAGATGGGAGAGAGGAAGACAACAGAAGGAGAAAACCCTCGGGATGGCCTCTCTGATATTTGTGTGAGGATCCTGCCTGGAATACACAGAGTGTCCTTCACTAAACCTGACCCTTGCACATTCCTTGCAGGTAATGAATAATTGATCCTTGCATGCAGGATCCTTACACTTGTGTTGTTATGAGTGGGCTCTCCAAAGACAATCACAATGTTAGCTTGTGGCAGGCTGTCATTATTACTGTCACTTGCAAAAGTGATTTATTTATCAACGTCTGTTTCATCTGATGATTTCCAGATGCTGCTGCTGTGCATTAATCATCAGTGGTAAATACGGTCTTAAAAAAGAGAGCGAATAGCTGGTTCCTTTTGAAGCTCTAGGCTCGCAAGCCTTTGCCAGTCCATCCGATTGGTAGGTTTCACGACACAGCTTCAACTAGCAATAACATTCATGTTAATATTATTCTGTGTTTGCATTTGATGTTTAAGACTTTCCAATTTGTTTGAGAAACCAACAAGGAGATCTGCTAGACCAGGCATGTTATTGGGTATTCAAAGCTCTTGCTCACAACATACCTGTTTGATGCAGTAGATTGTGTGTGTGTGTATGTCTGGTAGATAGGTAAGATAGCATACGTGTATTACAGATACTGGGTCATATCTAAAAGCCTTCCCCACCATCACTAAATGACTTACCGGTACTTTGGGGGCAGCTGCCAGAAAAATGGAGCATGATGATTAGGTATAAGTACTGTATTTATCAACCGAATATCTACAATGTCCCCATCACCAGAGTATGTAAGTGCCCATTTGAATGTGCGCAGGTCAGATAAGTATCTAAATGACTATTGTTAAAAAAGACAATGAGGTGCCACAATTAGGGGGACAAGATCCATTCCTCATCAAGAAAAAGGCTGAACAGATTCTTGGTAAATATTGAGATTTAACTCTCTTTCTCACACTCAAACATGCATCCTGTTCATCTTCGATGCTCCCATTTTTTGGAATTGCCCAGAATATCAGGTGAGCTCATCCCTTCTCTGACTGAGGAGCTCAGACTCAGAAAGAAGGAAAATGCAAAACACACTGTTTGCAGATGTATTGAGTGGGGTTAGAAAGAGTCACGTAGATATGTACATGCATATATAGAGTACAGAGTATCCCTTAAAGCATGAGCTGAAAGACGTTAAGATGACATCAACTGACAGCCAGAGATAAGAGAAGGAAAATGAAAAGATACAATTTCGGAGATTGAGGGGCAAGGAAGAAAAAAAATCAAATTCAATGAGTGTTATGGTTTAATAAAATCTGACGTTTTTCTCTCTATTTTAAATGTAGGTCATCATTCTGAATCCTGAATTTCTGAATCCTGTGTTTAGTGAAAAGTTTGCAGTGCTTACTTCAAGGGCCATACTTTAGTAAATGAAGAGAACATCTTAACTGAATAAATCCTTCCAACAATACATTTTCTGTGTGCAGAACTAAAATCTATAAAAAGGGAAGGCTCAAGAGAAAAATGAGTGACTTTATGAAGCTATGCTGAGATTTAGAATGTGGGGTACGCCTTAGCAGAGATTGATTAGTGAGCAGACAGCAAGTCAGGTGGCCAAAGGTGCATGATAAATGCAATTTATCGTATCGTTGGTTCTGCAATTTATAAGGCCAAATTCTCGTCTGGCCTTACTCCATTGAAGTCAATCAGTCAGGCCTGCGGAGTTTTTAGCTCATCATATCACATTGTACAGTATTTGGCGTGTTTGTGGTGTGATGTGGGAATTTATAAATGGATAAAGTACACATAATACATGATTATATGCCCTAAACATTTTATTGTCATATATTTTAAATGGGCACATTACTTATAAACACCCATAATGTCTTTATACTACTGCATCATATATCCTGACTATGCCATACACAGATTTGGTCATTTTCAGTAAAATATTATGCAATATTTTTATACAAAATTTTAAATGAAATTTTATTGAAATTGTTATGGCAATTTCTAATTTACCAAATTCACTTCTAAAAATAGCTTTTCTGTACCACGAAATGTCATAAATTTAAAGTCTGATATCGCATCACCATCCAAGGCTAGATGCAAGTGCTGTGTGTCTGACTGAAAAGCTGAATCTCTTTTCTTTCAAATTGTAGAAAGGTCCTGCTTGTAGATATAATGAAACACAAGATGAGATCTTAAATCTGCCAATAGTCCAAGAATGAATATTGGCCACTCTGGATTTCAACCCACTGTAATTCTGATGAGAAATTCCACATTTGGGCAGAAAGAAGGAAATATTTCTATGGTAGGTTATATTTTAAAAATCTGTAGCTATTTAAGGTGCTCTGGGTTTTGGAAAGTTGGAAGTAGTCCTGGGAGGAGATGGATTAGTGGCAGAATGCAGGTGCAGTTGTCAACAGTTCATCATTAATACAATTTATCACATGGATCTTTAAACTACTACATAAATTACAATACCACTTGTGATAAAAAAAATGTGTTAGCTGTAATTTATATTTCCCTGTGAGCCTGTAAACATTGAATTAATGGTTCTCATCGACTCTGGCTTTCCAGGTGGCTGCAAACAAAAATATAGTCCCCCAAAAGTTTGTAAAACTCTCTAAAACATTTCTAAAATGGTTTCTCTGTAACAGATGTTTCATATACTATGTGTGCTGGTGTGATATGAACATTTTACTGGAACTTATTTGGAGTAACTTTCAAACTACTCCAGTAACTCATTAGTGGCTTTGGCATACATGAGAGATGTAGCCATCCCAAACCCAAGCTGATAAAACTATACCATCTTGTATTGTAGCCATAGATCAAGCAGAGAGACTGACTGACAAGGAGATAGGTTGATAAGGTGGGTGAGGTAATATCTTTATTGGACCAACTTCTGTTGGTGAAGGAGACAACCTCGCGAGCTTACACAGAGCTCTTCTTAAGGTCCAGAAAAGGTAGGTAGGTAGGAAAGCAGGCACACCATTATAGTAATAGAATATTTTCCATTCCAAAACAACTTGACAGGGTTACATCAGATTTCTTTTCTTGAAACGATATAGTTACATCCTGAAGACCATCCGAGAGCATTGGCCCCATTAAATTCCCTCAACTGGCTTTGCTCCTAATGAACCTACCTCTTCATTGGGTTTTGTCTGTCAGGTGCTGTGGTCAGTACTGAGGTATTTGTTTTGTTCCTCCTAAAGCTGGCACAGAATCTGACTATCCACTTCAGAAGAAGTAGCTGCACTGAATACTGAGTATTTTTCCCTCTGCGTGAGATAACATTAGTGGCCCAGAAATAGAACTCTGTAAAATGAAGCTTGCAGCCATAAATAGGTGGCTGCAGTCTGAAGGAGAAGAGGGGGAATTTAATCAGGAAAATGTGCTTTTAATTTTGACTGTTTTCCATAACAGACCTAACTGAAGAGGAATAATTAAAACAGAAGGACTGAGTGCAGAATAGGTAATAACTGTGGAAATCTCATTGAAAGGAGGATTTAATTGTGCCTGCTAGCTGTGTTCCAATAAATTGTTGTTACATTGAGTACTTAAGGGAAAAAAGAGGCCAGTTTGCTAAACAACATACCCTGATATTTCAGTCTCTTTAATCCTTTGCTTCCATGCGCAATGAGCCTTCGTGTCCTGGGTTCTGTTAGAATGTCAATACTCTCTGTGGGGACTGACTGGCTCATGGGCAGTATGGGGTGCTGGTGAGGCACTGCACCTACCTCTAAAACACATGGGGAGAGGCTATCAAGGCAAAACCGTTACCGTCTCTATGTGCCATTCGTAGCTGTTAATGTAAGAGCACAGAGTGAGGCTGTACCTGGCCTCTGCACAGGTGTGCAAAGTAGTTACAACCCTTTTTATTCCCACACAAGGTTGTGCCATACTTTGCACTCAAGGAGCTTTTGTGCCACTGGGTGCTAGCCTCTCCCTTTGAACCATCCATCAGAGCTGGCTGAACACGGAGAGAACAGTTGCTCCACCCCCTGAAGGGGCAGTGCAGTGTCCATATTGGGCCTCATTCTGCCTGCCCAAGCATGACGCCCGCATTGTCACTGCTGCCTGTTGCAGCACTGCACCCCCACCCCATCCACCAGCACAGGGCTATGTCATGAAGGCCCCACAGAGCACAATCGTTCCTATTTTCTATAGGGTGGAAATACGCAGGGCTGCTCATCTCATGCTCAGATTGTGTAGGGTACATTCCAACAGGGGTGCCACATTCGAGGCAAGGTCTCAGAGATGGCCCCTGCAATTGAGGCTGGATGGGTCACTTTTGAAAATGACCATTAATGAATGAACAGCTGAGCAACTCTGGAGGTTTACAGTGACCCACGTACCATTTTGGCCTAGAGCTGACATTGTTGAGGAGAGTGTCGATGGGTTACCGAGCAGGTCCCTGGTTCAAATTTGGTCCAGACCAATAATGATCAAAAGTCAACACCATTTGAAAGCTGCTTTATGACTAACAAAATTGTCTTAATCCAATTCCCAGTAAATAGTTAGTGTTGCCCACGATCCCAAATTTACTGGGTAAAGTTAATTTTAACCCCGGCTTCAGGAGCTCTCATCCCCACATCTGCCTGTCCCCCTACCCAGCAATGAATTCTGCCCCCCCCCCACACACACACACACACTCTGCAGTCCCCAAATCATCCTGTCCCCAAGATCCTGCATCAATTCAGCCCTTCCCCCACACTTCATCAATTCAGCCCCCACCCCACATCTATTCAGCCCCCACTCAGCCCCAACCTTCCATCAGTTCAGCCCCCTCAGCTCCCAGCCTCCATCAGTTCTGTGCCCAACTGCTCACAGGAGGGAAGGAGAGAGCGGAGCTGCCCTAAGCTATTGGGCTCTTTAACTCCTGTAAGAATAGCTTTGGGTTGCTGAGGGGTAGGGGAGGCAGCCAGATATGTTGAGTTGATAGACATTCGGAGAGTGCTTTCCCTCAAGCAGGACTCAAATTCACACGAGGCTTCAAGTTTCTCATGTCACTGGGAGACTGGTCTGCAGCTCCAGCCAAAATCCCATCACTGTGAAAAAATCATGAGCGTTCATAACACTGTAATAATAATAGTCTTTTTCTATGGGTTTTTAGACCATCCTACTGAATTCTTTAGCATGGATAGAATTCTCCCTTAAATATATGGGATGGTTCATACCAGCTATATTAAGGGTGTCATTTTCCATTAAATGCTATAGGATTTTTTCATAATGGTGAAAATTCACTAAATGTGTAGGTTTCATTGTCAGGTGTCTGTGTGGAGCTGAGGAGAGTCATTGAAAACTAATGCCCCACTCCTGCAAATGGGGAATCAATGGGGCTTAGCTCAGTACAGGGAAAAGAGAAAGTTAAGAAGTGACTTGATTATGGCCTGTGAGTGCCCACCCAGATTCTGATAGCAGAGGGCTCATTTATCTAGCAGACAAAGGCACAACAAGATCCGGTGGGTGGAGGATGAAGCTTGACAAATTCAAAGTGGAAATAAAGTGCAAATTTTTAACCGTGAAGGTAATTAACCTGGGAACAAAATACAAAGACAAATGGTGGATTTGCCATTACTTAAAGTCTGTGAATCACGCTGAGCTGTCTTTCTTGAAGATAAACTCTAGTTCAACCAGATGTTGATAAAGAAATTACTGGGTGAAATTCTAAGATCTGTGTTGCACAGGAGGACAGACTAAATGATCATAATAGACCTTTCTCTTCTTAGAATCTATCAACCAACCTGTTTATCTGATTGCAAGATCAGAGCTTTCAATCAGTCTCACCTTTTTGCCCTATCTGATAATATAAGTACCATAGACTGGCTTGAATAAAGTAGAGGGAAGTAAATTTAGAACCACTACCTACATCTTCAAGTCATTCTGTGATGCCGCGGCTTCAGGAGGACAGAGAATCCCATAGTGTAGCTGTAGTTTTTAAAGGACTAGGTAATTGTCTGAACATTACTAATATGCGTAGTTACAAAATCTAAAGAAATGATATGAGAAACAAAATCTGATTCTTCTGAGTGAGATGCTGGCAGACCAGCTGCCAGTTCATGCCAAGGCCCCTAGGCCTCACTGAACACTGACAAATGCATAGGTGGAAACCTTAGTGTTTGGACTTTATGAAATCTTTGTGAGTTGCTGTATGCATTAATCTGACATAATATCTGTATCCCAAGTTACAAGATAATATTTGACTCTTTTCTTTGTAACTATAGAAGTGTTTGCTATGAAACTAGAAACCCCCCACAATCAGGAGAGAAGCATTACCAAGTGTGAAATACTAGTTTACCACAAGACGTGTCATCTCCTGCCCAACCAGGGAAGGCCTATAGACACCATACAAACTGTGATAAATGAGAGGGGGGGATAGCTCCCTTTTGTGGACACCCAGCCAGCCAGTTAGCTATAAAATTCCACTTAGTAGCTGTTCTCTACTTGCTTTAACTGTAAAGGTTTTAAAAGTTCCAGGTAAAAGGAAGGGAGTGGGCACCTGATCAAAAGAGCCAATGGGAAGGCTAAAATGGGGGGGGGGGGCTTCCCTTTGTCTGTTCTGTTGTTGTTCTCCGGGAAAGAGGGGAACAGGGAGCAGTTACGCTGTGAAAAGCTGAAGGCCAGATATGAAAATCATCAGATCATAGAACTACTTATTTAACAACCCAGATATGTAAGTAGATCAGGAATGTTTAGAAAGACGCAATTAAGTTTATTTCTGTTTATTTCTTATTGGCTTGTGGACTCCTCTGTGCTAACCCCAAATGCTTTTTGTTTTGCTTGTAACCTTTAAGCTGGACCTCAAGAAGGTTATTCTTGATGTTTCATTTTTGTAAGTGGGTTTTTTAAATCTAGCAAAAGCCTAAGTTCCAGATGTATTGTCTTTATTTTTGTTTGTTTTTAATAAAATTTACCTTTTTTAATAACAGGATTGGATTTTTGGTGTCCTAAGAGGTTTGTGCCTATGTTATTTAATTAGCTCGGGGCAATAGCTAATTCCCTTTGTTTTCTTTCTCAGCTCTTCCCCGGAGGGGGGGGGGGTGAAAGGGCTTGAGGGTACCCCACAGGAAGGAATTCCCAAGTGTGCCTTCCTGGGTTCCAAGGGGTTTTGCATTTGGGTGGTGGCAGCATCTACCCATCCAAGGTCAGAGAGAAGCTGTAACTTTGGGAGTTTAATACAAGCCTGGAGTGGCCAGTATTAATTTTTAGAATCCTTGCAGGCCCCCACCTTCTGCACAGAGTGGGGAATCAGCCTTGACACAAACCATTGTGAAACATCAGAGGATAAAGACTTTGTTGATTGCTCCCCTGCATCCACGAAGAGGGGACATACACAAACCTATTCTATCACAGTTTGAACTCTAGGGGAAGGGAATAAAAATCCCTGACCAGAAATAACTGTAGCACTATGCTTCTTAGAATTTGGAGAAGGCAATATTTCTAACCTTAAACAAGGGATCCCCAAGCTGCTCGGCTTGGGTTTGCCCTAAAGAACATATACAGCTTGCATATTCCTGCAGCTTCTAGTACATTTTGAAACCTAAAATTGTAACTCATGAGTGTATGCATGTTTACCTGCTTTAACCTTATAAATAACCTTTTCCTAGTTAATATATCTTTAGTTAGTTTAATTACAAAATTGGCTAGAAGCATTGTCTTTGGTGAGAGATCCAAGGTACATTTGACCTAGGTAAACTAATGGCCCTTTGGGACTGGGAGTAACCTGAATATTGTTGCGATTTTTGGTGTAAGGAACAGGGTAACTGGGGTGGCAAGATAGACCACAATGCTCAAGGGGACTTCTGTGACTCCATGTTAAGGCTCTTATAGTGCTTGAGGAGCTCACATTTGATACTTGGTTGGTGAAATCTAATTATAGAGCACACAATCAGTTTGGGATTTGTGTCCTGGTTTGTAACAGTCTGCCCTGAAATCGGCACCCACGTTTGTGAGCAACTCCAGACAGCTTGACACTGAGCACAAATTTTGTCCTGAGTACAAGGACCAAGAAAGAATTCTCTACCCTCCTTTCTCTCCCAGGCCCCACAATTTACAGCCTTACAGCAGTAACAATAATACTCCGGAGTTATACAGCATTTTGCACTGGAGAATCAAAAAGCGGTTTTTATAAAATGGATGCATGTAATTATCACCATTTATGGGGAAACTGAGGTCAATTGACTTGCCCTAGGCCCCCCCCCCCCATGAGTCATTGGCAGAGATGGCAATAGAATTAAGGTCTTTTACTGTCAGTTCCATATTCTAACCATGTATCAGCCTCAATTGGCTTTGGTGCCTCTAAATCATCGAGTTTTGCTCACTGATGGAGTGACATTAACCTGACTACCTGAACCAATACTCTGATTCAGTACGCTTTGTTCTTGGGTGGATTACAAAGTCATTGTCATATTTAGATTCATTAGTATCCTGTCAAAGAAATCATCTATGATCTTGTTGATGACACTTTGTTTGCATCCAGTTCCAAACATGCTAAAATCCTACTGACAACAGTCTGTGTTGTTCCCAGCCAGTTGTCAGTGGGAGAAAAAAATATTGCAAATTTTGTCACCATCAGTTGGTCCAACATGGGAAAATTATGTTAGAAATTTCAATGTTTCATGAAAACAGAACTATTGACTATGAGGTGCATTTGTTGGCACTTGCTCTATTCACTTCATATAATCCTCACTGGCATTTTGCTAACAGTAAGGAACAGAGTCACAGGGGCTATCTGATAAGAGATAATCACAAAGATATCGTCTTCATGTTCAAGTTGCCTAGTGTGATTGTATTCAACAACTGCAGCCTTTGGAAAAGAAGGAGATTGTCTGAAATTATGAACAAAAAAGAAAATACCTTGCAGCTTTTTAATTCATTTGCAACCAATGACTGATTGGCTGTTATAACCAACTCACATTTTAAATAGCTTTCTGGCATGCTTCCACCACCTAAAACTATACAGATAATTCTCTGACAATATGCCAAAGATAATACAATTATCATGGAGTTTCCATAGACATGTTTTATATTATCTATTTAAAATAATCCTATTTTCTTGATATAATCTAATCTAACTGTGACTCGGTTTGCTAAATGAGATATATAGTTAAAAGGCGACTCAGAAATAATAAACAAGAAGAGGATAAATGCTACTACCCTCATGTTTAGATTCAGACACTGGATTCAGAGGAGTCTAGTAAAGTACATTAGGGATGTGTAAAAAGTCTAGATTTATGTAATATGCTTGTTACTGATCTGGAAGCAGGAATAAACAGTGCATTATTTAAAATCATATATTAAGCTGCACTAGGAGCAACTTATTCTATTTAAAAGTTATGGGCCAGATCTTCAGCTGCTGTAAATTGGCATAACTGTATTAAGTAGGCCTATTTACACTCACTGGATTTCTGGTATAATACATTTAGTGGAACCATCGACATGTGCATATACCCATACTAGAGTGACAGTGTGCTCTTATCACTGTAGCCTTTCTTCTGCCTTACCCTTCCCATCCCCAGTGCGTGTTACACTGGCTGGCTGCATTATGTCTAAAATCAGATTGTAAACTCTTTGGGGTATGTGTTTTCATTTGCTCTGTAAAGCACCTGGCATGTTATTTTCAGAGCTCTACGAATGAACAATAACAAAAACAGTAATAATAGACTGGAAGGTGTGTCAGCTACTGACAATGGCAAAGGAAGAACACAAAGGGTGCTAAAGCGATTTGAAACAAATATTTGAATGCAGCTTGGAAAAATACAAGTAAATGTGTGCGGATATAATCTGAACCAAAGATATTTACTGGGATGGAGAAACCCAGGTGGTAATTCTGAAAACAACCTATGGTGATAGTGGAGTTCACAGCTATGTGAAGAAGTTGAAGTGAAGTCTTTGTTCAATGAACCTGTTTCTTCTGCTCATGTAATGTTCACAAGCAGATCACAACTTCCTGGGAAGCATTTGTTGTTTGAACTTTGGTGGGGCAGAGATTATTGTGCACTTTACTGTTAGCTGCATTCCTCTGTGCCTTATTTAGTATTCATATGACAGTAGTGTGAAGAGGTCTTAATGAGATTGGACACCCCTCCCCCCCAAGTGCTAGGAACTGTATATACACATAGTATGATACAGTGCCCTCCCCAAAAGGTCTTGCAATCTAAACAAACCTGCAAATCAGGGGGAGACAGGAATTATCCCCATTTTGGAGAGGAGGAACTGAGGTAAAGTGACTTGCCCAAAGTCTCTAGCAGAGCCAGGAACTGAACTAAGGTCTCCAGAGTGTCCAGCCACTACCTTAACTGCAAGACCATCCTCACTCTCTGACATACGGCTATTGGTTTCCACAGTATTATTGTTATCTTTAAACTTTCCACATGGCACAGTGATACAAGAGCATTTGGTCCATAAACTGATCACCTATTGGGTCCAAGAGGCAATCCTTCCTCATATTCCATAGCACTGCACAACTGGCCAGGTGCATTATGTGTGGTTGTGGCAATCTGCTGAAGTATCCAGTACAGGTCTCTGTAGGAGACAGCCTACGGAACTAGATGGAGCATTGTTTTTTTCTAGTGTGGCAACTCCTCTGTTCGAGTGAAACACCAGTTTGTCCTTTAACACAAGAGGCGCTACTGGCAGCGCTATGATAAATGCCTTTCCAGCAATGCCAAAAATGCAGTAAGGGAATAACGTGAAGTAAAACATTAACAGTTATTAGTGTTTAAATACGAATTGACAATCTAAATGGGGGATCTAATAATGACTGATGTTGTTTAATCCTCACTGCTGCACTTGTTTTCTCTGGGAGAGCCATCTTCCCCACATTACATAATTCTGAAACGTCTGTGACCATCTGGAACAACCTGTATGAAACAGAGAATTTCCAGGTGAAGTAACATTTCCCCATGTCTACCAGGCATTTGCTCCAGAGAAGGTTTTTATCATTCTCTAATCATCTGCTTGGCACAGCATGAGTTCAGAAAAAAAATGAAAATCTTGCGGGACTTTATATATAAATGTTCCCAGTCTAACATTGGTCCTGTGCAACCACGGGCATTCATCACTCCTGCTGTCACTCTCACCGCACTGGTCCATGGCTGGGTGGGAAGCATTGGCTTGGAAAGAGAGGAGTAAACGTTCTTACTGGTGGTACAGTAATGAAGGGAAACTTGTGCTGGAGAAAATAACTTTCCAACTGAACGTGTTTTGATAGTATGTGCTGTCTCTCTCTGGAACCTGCATGGCAACCATTACCACAGTAGCTGAGCACCTCGTGATACCCTGTGAGATAAGGAACTATTGTTTTACATATGAGGACCTGAGACACAAAAGGCTTATTTCTTGCCTGAGGCAACACAAGAAGTCTGTGACAGAACAGGAACTTGACCCCAAGCCATAGGCCAGCACCCTAACCACTGGCCCATACTTCCACACTAGGCATTGTGCTTCTCAACTAGTTGTGGGTTGCCCTACACTCATGTCCAAAGCTTATTTGACAATGCAAATAAGGGGAACATGGATGTGTTCCTCCTGTCACTGAGCCACACAACCTGTTATTGTGATTTTCATAGACTCATAGACTTTAAGGCCAGAAGGAACCATCACGATCATCTAGTCTGACCTCCTAATTATAAAACAACGATCATGAAACTGAGGTCAGAGGAAATGCTACATGTTAGAGCTATTATTTACCACCAGACCTTCATTTGTTTGAATGGATGATTTGTTTAAATAGAACAGATTGGTTTGAATACCAACTCAACAGATTAGTCCCTGTAAGCCTACTTCTCTGCACATTCTGTACTATGCTTAACCATTTCCTTTAAGTCCCCTTTCTGATATTCAATACAATATAAAATAAAATAAAAATACTCCCAGATTGTTTTAAGATCGGACAATTATTATTTTCCTTGCATAGGTGCTGGCACTAGAGGGAAAGGGCCTGGAGAGGAAGAGGCCTGAGGGGTTCTTCCGAGGGCCCGATGGATGACTTGTTGGCAGTGTGAGCAACCAGGACATAAAAAGGGGGACTGCCCAGACATGGAGTGCGGGTTTGCCGAGTTCTGCGGCTGGATGAATGCTGAAGCCAGAGAGTGGAAGGAGAGGGGTAGCGCTCCCCTCCTGGCTGCAAGAAAGGGAAGCCCCTAAGGCTGGAACCCCCAGCGACACGTGGCAAGAGGTGGTGGGTTTGCACTGTGTAAATAAATGGCACCGGTGACTGCTGAGCCAGAAGGTGAATTGAAAAATACTCTTTATTTTGTTTATCATTTTTACAGTGCAAATATTTATAATCAAAAATAATATAGACTTTGAGTTCAATTACAACACAGACTACAATATATAGGAAAATGTAGAAAAACATCCCCAATATTGAATAAATTTCAATTGGTATTCTATTGTTTAGCAGTGTGATTAAAACTGCGATTAATTTTTTTAATCACGATTTATTTTTTTGAGTTAATCGCGTGAGTTAACTGGAGATTAATCGACAGCCCTACATAAAATACAATAAAAGTATGGACCCTGTCACAGACAGTCCGTAATCTAAGTATGAGATAAGGTACAGTGAGGTAGATAACACCTACCAGACTGGGGACCATAAGGTAACATTGAAACATTTGTTTAATTAATTAGCTATTTAGTGCACTGCTTGTACTGTGAAATTGCAATGTATTTGCCCAGAACCAGCATTTTGGGTGTGTCTTGTTGGCCACTGTGATAGGAAGAAAGCCTCTTTCATTCATCGTAATCATTTATCCTGCAAGAGGAACTAGTAAGAGTGTTAAGGAATTCAGTTTGACTAAGCTGTAATAACAGCAATTTTGAATCGCCTCTTCACCCTAGTGGCCCAAGCCATGCTCCCTTCTCCCATCCCCCCCAAAAATGCAGACGCTAGCGGCTTGATTTATCACTGTCACTGCTACTTCATTATAGTAGTTTAGTGCCTAATGTACCAAAAAGTGAACACATTGGAATTTATCAGTGCTGTTTGAGTGACTGCAGGTATTCATCACAGATCTACGTTTTGCCGAACATTAATGAGAGGTGAGAAGGCTGAGCTTGTCTTTAATTATATGCTTGAGGAATTGATCAATACAGCTGAAAGCAAGTACTAACTTTCTTTTAAAGGTTATCTTAACACCTAGCCACCCCGTCAATCATTGTACTTTAGAACCATTATGTCTCGTGTTTTGTCTTCATTCATCTGCAGGACTTTTTGTTCTGGAACCATTAAACAGCCACAAAGGGAGAGAAATCCACTCCCCAGGAAGCCTAGTGGAACATGCAGTGAAGGGCAGATAAGTCATGATAATACTTTCCCCAAAAGCAAGCAGCACAAAGGAAAAATAGGGCAAAAAAGGAAACCTGAGCCAGACATTGCAGAGCTGGAATCCATTTATAGCACTGTGAGGGAATGGTGAAGTGAAATGGAATGTATATTGATACCCAAAATGCCCTTCTCCAGCTCACAGCTGTCTCGCAGCAATGTTAGACTATCTGAGCTCCAAGAATAAACTCTCTGTGCTGACGACTTTGCAACTCAGAACTGTGGACATTTTTTCCTCCTTTCACTCTCTGGGCTTTTACTGAGTATGGGTGGAAAATCTCTAAGAACCTCATAATCATGCCAGAAGGGGCCAAGTGTTCCCCTGGTGTAATTCCACCAAAGAAAAAAAAATGATAGTGGAGATGATTTTTGGCTCATTTTCCCTCTCATCTTGCTCAGTACATGAGGATGACTCTTTTGTAACTGCTAAAGCGTGTTTTAAATGTCCAGAGAGTCCCCAGTTGGGACAGTGCTTGGTGGCAAAACCCTGGCATGTAACAACTGCACAAGTGATAATTAGTGATCCCAACTGAAGAAACATGTGTGAATTTTGGTGTTCAAATAAGCACTTAAAAACCTCTCATTACAAGCAATTACGGACCTAATTCTGGCCTCAGATACATGGCTCCGCTCCCAGTGATATCAAAGGGAACTATGCCAATGTATGTGGCGGCAGAAGTGGGCCTTCTGTACTTAGGGAAAGTTTGGAATCTTACAGTCCAACTAAGGACACCTAGATTATCCTTTCTCTCTGGCTGTTTCCTCCTCTCCCAATCTGTGCACTGATTGTAGATGCCCATAGTTATTTTTGAGCGAGCTTTTCTAGCTGTTTCTGCATATGCTAGTAAATCCTAAATTCAGTCTGCAGATTCTTACCAGGATAGGGGTGTGTGTGTGTCCTGATTGTAGAGTGATGAAAAGATCACGACAAACACTCCATTAAAAGCATGAAGAATGTACAAATTGTTGAACAAATAATAAGTGGTTTGGGAATGTAGTTTAGGTAGCCAACAATCACATTGTGTGATAAGAACAGATTTAAAATTTTATTAAAGCTAATGCTAAAATTATATAATACACAGGTTGAGACAAGAGTGTCTGTACATCTGGGTAGAGTGCTTAGATTATCCACAAATACAAAGTTTGTTTTTAAAGTCATAAGATACATATAGTGCATAATCAACAGTAACCCAAATTTAGGTGAGTAAATTTAAGAATACAGTTTAGATATTAGCATCCAAGTATTCGGGTACATCATTCATGAAAAGTTATACAGAGAGTTGGTTGTGGAAAGCAAATATATCAATGAGTGAAGATTGTCCCTCAGTAATTGAGGGATAATCCATTTAGAAAATACAATTCATGAGGAAAGTATTTCAGATACTTTCCCGGCTGTGCTTCTTATCAGCACTCCAGCTCATCCCTCCTGGTACTGCCGATGTCTGGTGATGTGCTCTATGTAGATGTCCCTCGACCATCTGATGGCATCTGACACCATGAGTTGCTGCATCAGCCGAGTGTAGCGTTGACCGATTCCGCAGTCTCTCAACACTTGCTCATTACTGGGGTCCCATGCGCCTAGGGCTCCGATGACCAGTGTGTGTATCTGAACCTGGTAACCCTTAGCTCTCAAGGTTTTAGCCAGAGGGGCGTATTTCTTCACCTTTCGAGCTCGGGCATTGTGGAAGGCCAGGGTCCTGTTCTCGAAGGACACGGTGACATCCACCATGATGATCTTCTTCCGGTCCTCGTTGGTGATGACAATGTCTGGTCGCAATTGGCTGTTGGTTCCAGGGATGGCAGCGTTCATGGCCACCTTCCCTATGGGTGGCGGGATGGTTCTGGCCAGGTGATCTTGGATGGTGTTGTGTCACAGCTGCCAGGCTCTGGAATGGGGCTTGCAGCTACACAGGACATGGGGTAGTGTCTTGTTGGCATAGCCGCACTTCCTGCATCACTTGTCCCGATTCCCATGGCAGACGGCTCCGTTCACCGGGACACAGTTGAGCCAGGCCCTGTGGATGAACCTCCAGTCGGCAAATCGGGTCAAGCTGCCCCTGGGGAGAAAGTGGTTGCTGGCGTCCCACTTGCACATCACCTCAAACGCCTTGCCCTGATCCAGCTTCCGTTTCAGCGTTTCCACATATTGGCAGCAGATGGCATCCATCAGGGTCCTCTCCAGCACGGTTCTAGCTCTTGGAGTGATGATAGTGTGATCTGTGTTCTTCACCTGTGGCACCAAGACTCCCAGCTCCTGGCGTTCCTCGCACCACGTCCAGCGGCCACCGATACGGTTCTCCAGTCAGCACGTAGCGTTGCAGGCACAAGTCCAGAGTGAAGCAAAGTCTCCCCCCCTCTCTAACAAATTCTCCTTCCAGGGAGCCACTCAGATAGGTGGCAACATCTTGGTTGGAAGGGGTCCTTGCGATTCATTTCTTGATGGCATCCTCCATAGCACTCTCCGCGATGTTCCTCGCCGTGGCATCTGGGCATGTCAGAAGGCAGAAAGCGTGAGTGATTATGGCAACGTCGCAGAGATCACCCATTCGAGAGACATTGGTGCCACCCTGCCTGTGCGAGATGTACACAAGTTCATTGCTAGCCCTCTGGGGAAGAAGCATCCAGATTTGAACTCCAGTATCCAAACCTGCTTCCACAGTTCTGCATTGGATCCAAAACTGGAAGGGGCCTTTATTCCAGATCAGCTACAGACACAACCTCACTTGTTGAAAATTATTTACATCAGAAATGAAAAATAATTAAATTGACGTTACAGCAAGAGTTATTTACACTGAATGAATAAATCCCATTGTAATTTCCTTGCACATATTACATTTGTGTTCCTCGTTTTGGATCTTTGTCACACATTGCACTCCACACCTGACGTTGGCAGATGGGGGGATATGCAGATTAGGGCTTTGCGTTTTTTGTACCCTGTGACACTTCTTGGGCTTAGCACAGCCAGGTAAACATTCTGTAATGACTAGACCCTGCTCCTTATTAATGCTGTGGAACACTGTATGTTTTACTTGGATTTAGTCAGCAGAATCCACAGAAGAGATTTGAATACAGCTTTTTTTATTTCTCTCTTCCCAAGCTATTTTTCAGTGTTTTGGTTCTCAAGGTAATCCCTTTCACATGCATCCTTTCCTCCTGAATACATTCACAAGAGGGGGGCAACATGGTAAGGAAGGGAGGGGAACAGGAAACTGTATCTCTTTAGAGTTGTTGTTGGAAGCAAAGGAAGCAAACAAGGCAACGAGGAGACTTTCACTCTGATCACTGGCGCCTAAGTATACACTCCTGCCTTTTGTGTAACATAGCCTGTACTATCAGCAGTAAGAGGGTTTTCTTCAAAATCAGTACTTACAGATGCCTCTCCTAAAATCTCTGTGGATTCTATATTCACTGCAGCTCTCAGTCTTTGCAAGCTAGATTTGATTCATTTGGTTCCCAGCAAAATGATGTTTCTCTTACAATGACCATTCTAGAGCAAGTTCAGTCTGTCAGCAAATCTCTAAAAGATTTTAGTGACAGGTTGCCTGAATTGCAAACACAAGCTGAGACCGTGATGTCTCTTTCAGTTCTGATTAAAAACCATAATATTACGTTGAAAACGGGAGACTTTGGTAAATATTGCAAAATCAAGTAACATTCCTGTTTGAGCAATTCCTGATAGTTCCCCATCCATTTCTGTTATCTAGCAAGATCTCTGCTTTACTGAGTTTGCATTCCAATTTTGACCCTCCTGTTTGCAATTTTGTATGCATTCCCATCAAATCCTCTTCAATCCTGGTATCACTGTAACATGTTCTCCACTGGAACCATCATTGTTTCTTTACATTAAATGACTGTGAGTGAATTACGAATCAAGTTTGTAATTAAAAGGATTTATATTGGGCCCAATCTTGCATCCATTGGCATCAATGTAAATTTCCTATTGACTTCAGTAGGTGCAGAACTGGGTCCTAAAATAGTACTATGCCCATTGATGAATCCTTATCACTCTGGTAGCCAACTTTTTTCTCCATTCCCTTGCAGTCTAGGACCAAACTTTTCAGACTTCTTATTCATGGAAGCCACCCTTTCTGTCAACAGTCTGAGAGATTCTTCTTTGTCTAACACTATCTGACCCTTCCCTTTGGGGAGAAAAAGCAAACATGTCTGCCTCCAATGTACTGGAAAATTAAAAGTGACAGGCCACATGTTAATCAGAATCGTATATGCTTTTAAGACTTATATTCTCTCTGGTAACATATACATACATATATTCAGCACCACCTTAACCAGGACTGCAGTTTAGAACTTGAGATTCTACAGAATAACATAATTGCAGGTGTAATTTTAATAATTTCAAACAAAGTGGGTGCAGTCTGCTACTTCGACTTGAGAAATAACTTTAATTTTGTTCACTGTTATTTGGTGGAGCACAAGTGGAGGCCAATTTTGGAAAATCAGGCCCAGTGGTGCTGATTCAGCAAAGCATTTAAGCAGATGGTTAGATGAGTCCAGGGCCTACATGACTATAGCTATCTCAGCCTCTAAAGAATCCATAAGACTCCTTTCCCCAAAACTCAGTCTTAATCTCATCCCACTTTTCTTTTGTGTCCCTCTGTTCTAATAGGAAGAGAGCAATCCAGCTTTTTGGACAGGCTAAAATGCCTCTGGAAGCTTTTTTACAGCAAGAGCCTTCCAGAG
Organism: Terrapene triunguis; assembly: GCF_002925995.2. Taxonomy (NCBI): domain Eukaryota; kingdom Metazoa; phylum Chordata; order Testudines; family Emydidae; genus Terrapene; species Terrapene triunguis. Next base: position 18,640,174 of record NW_020664482.1, read on the forward strand.
GCAACAGTAAAGTGTGATAATTTGTCACCCTAAGGTGACACCCAAGTCCCTGTTGTTGTAGTTGTAGTTATTGGTAGTAGTAGTCAGCCAGGACCCCATTGTGCTAGGTGCTGTACAAACATAGAACAAGAAGAAGATGGTGCATGTTGTTCCCTGAAGGCTGACCTTTATCACTGGGCATGTTGAAACCATGGAATTTCTTTAAAAATGCTCTTTGGGCCTGATTTGCAGAGGTGCTGCTGAGCAGCCTCCTCTCCCAGTGACTTCATCTGGAATTGTGGGTGCTCCTTTCTTCTGAAAAATCAGGCCCTAGTTCTCCTGACATCCAGAGTGTATATTCAGGCAAAAGCAAATGAACATGTAGGGGCTGATTTACCACTTTATTAACTCCAACTGATTTTTCACCCAACTGATTCCAGTGGCGTTTCATCAGCATAAAACTGGAGTAATGTTATGGTGAATGAGGCCCATAATCTCTTGTGTATAGCAGGTAATGAATGCATACATGACCTTCCCCATTTATTCAATAGCCTTCACCCTCACCCAGGCCTTAATTCTTAACTGCTGAAAATTAATGTAGATGCTTGATGCATTCGGAGTATGAGACAAATTACATCTGAATAATTTAAATGACATTTTCTCAAGGCATTGAGCGCACTTGAGTGCTTCTTATTTTTCATTGCTTCACACTACGCATGGAAGGGGCTCTAAATAACAAATATTGGTCCCCTAATTTCTTTTAAAATAACTGTCTATGGGGTCTGGTGGATAAAATTTAATTTTTCTTCACTGTTAAATATTCTTTTTATTAGCACAGCTCTCTAGCAGAGGGCCTGACATTGATAAACCAAAAGGTATTTTTCAGCCCTTCCCAAGTTTGACTCAAATATGTATTGACGGCAGAAATGATTTTCCACCTGCAAATAATAAGAGTTGGAAAGATGCAGCATTTACTGTGACAGATGTCCTGTGCTTTAATATTAATGCCATTCCCAATGTCTGTTCCCAGGAGGCAGCAATAACAGTTGCTGACTTAATAATTTTTTTAACAGATAAGTCATGAAGTGTTGTGTCATTTATTTTGAAGTATCATTTATTCTGAGATGAAATTGATAACCTTGAGACTCAGCTTCATTTGGTTTTTCCCTTCATTTTAATAATTTGGCCCTGCAAAGAATGTTTATCAAATTATTTGTTTTGCTAAAACAGGACTTGTCATAATGAATAGATTTTTATTAATAAAAAGCAATTTAAAAATATATTTATTTCCCTATGTAACATTTTAGAGTTCATATTCACACTCATCAGGTCATGGAATGGAGAGGTAACGGCTTTTTTCTATGGCTCTAGGGCAGTGGTTCCCAAACTTGGTTTGCGGCTTGTTCAGGGTAAGCCCCTAGCGGGCCGCGAGATGCTTTGTTTACATGGAGCGTCCGCAGGTACGGCCGCTCAAAACTCCCAGGGGCCACGGTTCACCGTTCCCATCCAATGGGAGCTGCAGGAAGCAGTGGTCCAGCCTGCCAAGTTAACCTAGAATATCCCTGACAGGTGTTTGTCCAACCTGTTTTTAAAAGCTTCCAATGATCCCTTAGAACTTAACTACCCTTATAGTTAGAAAGTTTTTCCTACTATCTAACCTAAATCTCCCTTGCCGCAGATTAAGCCCATTACTTCTTGTCCTACCTTCAGTGGAGACGGAGAACATTTGATCACCATCTTTATAACAGACCTTAACATATTGGAAGACTATCAGGTTCCCCCCTCAGTCTTCTTTTCTCAAGGCTAAACATGGCCATTTTTTTTAGCCTTTCCTTATAGATCAAGTTTTCTAAATCTTTTATCATTTTTGTTGATCTCCTCTGGACTTTTTCCAGTTTGTTCACATCTTTCCTAAAGTGATGCATCCAGAACTGGACACAGTACTCCAGCTGGGGCCTCACCAGAGCCGAGAGGAGCAGGACAATTACCTCCCATGTCTTACATACAACATTCCTATTAATGCACCCCAGAATCATATTAGCCTTTTTGCAGCTTTATCACTTTGACAACTCATATTCAGTTTGTGATCCACTATATCCCCAGATCTTTTTCAGCAGTACTATCACCTAGACAGTTATTCCCCATTTTGTAGTTGTGCGTTTGATTTTTCCTTCCTACGTAAAGTATTTTGCACTTGCCTTTATTGAATTTCATCTTGTTGAAATCAGACCAATTCTCCAATTTGCCAAGGTCATTTTGAATTTTAACCCTGCCCTCCAAAGTGCTTGCAACCCCTTCCACCTTGAGGTCACCTGCAAATTTTATAAGCATACTCTACTACATTATCCAAGGCATTAATGAAAATATTAAATAGTACCGGGCCCAGGATTGACCCCTGTGCAACCGCACTAGATATGCCCTCCCGATTTGACAGCAAACCATTGATAACTACTCTTTGAGTATGGTGTTTCAAGCAGCGGTGCACCCACCTTATAGTAATTTCATCTACACCACATTTCCCTAGTTTGCTTATGAGAATGTCAAGTGGAACAGTGTCAAAAACCTTCCTGAAATCAAGGTAAATCACATCTACTGCTTTCCCCCATCCACTTGGTCAGTAATGCTATCAAAGAAGGAAATTAAGTTAGTGTAGCATGACCTGTTCTTGACTAATCCATGTTGATTATTACTTATAACCCTATTATACTCTAGGTACTTACAAATTGATTGTTTAATAATTTGCTCCAGTATATTTCCAGGTATTGAAATTAGGCTGTCTGGTCTATAATTCCCTGTGTCCTCCTTGTTTCCTTTTTAAAGATAGGAACTGTATTTGCCTTTCTCCAGATTTCTGGGACCTCTACCATTCTCCATGAGTTCTCAAAGATAATTGATAATGGCTCTGAGATTGCTTTAGCTAGTTCCTTAAGTACCCGAGGATGAATTTCATCAGGCCCTGTTGACCTGAATACATCTAACTTATCTAAGTTGTCTTTAACCTGTTCTTTCCCTATTTTGGCTTGTGTTCCTTCCCCCTCGTTGTCAGTATTAATTGTGTTGCGCATCTGGTCATCATTAACTTTTGTAGCGAAGATTGAAGAAAATAGGCATTAAACACCTCAGCTTTCCTGATGTCATCAGTTATTAGCTTTCCTTCCCCGCTAAGTAGAGGACCTACACTTTAATAATAATAATGAGGAATAAGGAATGAAATTGAGGGGAAAGTCTGGACAGAGTATCAGGAAAAAATTCCTAGCTGCAAAAACTCCCATGGGAAGTAATGGAAGCCTCATCATTTGGAAATGTAAAACTAGATTGGACAAAATGCTAGAAAGTGTATGTGACGGGTTCCCCAGGGCGCAACCGGGAACTGGCTTGAGCCCTCTGGCTTACCAGCCTGGGCTCCCTCTCACACTGTGATGTTGTGACAAGCTGCAAACCACTCCAGGTACTTCATTTACACCGACATCCACAGGCAGGGACACACCCAGCTGAGTTACATGGATGCTTTCCCAGCCACTGATGAACCAACAATAGAGAGACTCCAGCCAATTCCCTACCCTAGGACCCAAAGCTGTACCATCTTGCCCTTGTCAGATGCCCCTCCCGCAATGTGGAGAGGATATGCACCAGTTTTTATTCCTGAGCAGATTTCTCAAGCACTTCAAGCAAAACACACTGTTTAAGGTAAAACATACAACAGGTTTATTAGCTATAAAAAGATGGGTTTAAAGTGATCATAAGTGGTAGGCATAAAGGATAGAGATGGTTATCAAAGAAAATAAAAATAAGCACACAATCTAAGTTCTATAAACAGGATTTGAATCAAGCAGTCTCACACTCTGATAGATAATACAAGCAGGTTACAGATCTTCCATACTCAGGCTGGAACTCTCCTTCAGCCTGGGACCACCACCCAGTTTCGTTTTTTTCCTCCAAAGGTGTTTCCGGGTGTTGAGTTGTGTGGGGAGTGAGGCCAGGTAATGATGTCACTCCCCCTCATTTCTAGCTTCTCCCAGCTTGTTGGAAAGAGTCTTTGCTATGACATGGGTCAAGCAGTCTCCATTGTCTACGTTCTATCCCTTGAAGAGTCTCCATTGTATACATCTGCTAGGATAGTTGTGAGTGTGGTCTCCCTTTAATGGGCCATCAGCAGCATCTGGCTGCTCCATTGTTGTACCTGAAAGGCTGGTTGTGGGTGTTTCCAACCTCACAACATATTTCAGTAACACACACACAACTTCCCATACAATGATAGCACATACAATTCAACAGGATACTAATGTGCAACAGATCAAGGCTTTTAAAATGATACCTCCCAAGGCATACTTTGTACAAACATATCATAATTATATGACAGTGGTGAATATGAGGGTTTCTGGGTATTGATTGCTTTGAGGCCCAGCATGCCACAGTGAACTACTAGATTTTGCTGTTCCTAAAATCTGAGATTCTATGACAAGTGATTAGTGTGTGTCTGAATCCTAGTCATATTACAGCAAAGTTTGTTAGGACTGGTAATCCCTGCTCAATAGAAACCAAGGAGTGGAACATTAGGTGTTATTGCATGTCAACACTGCAGTGTATTGGCAGAGCTGGAGTTAGAAAAGCTTGTATGGAACCTGAATCAAGCTAGTACCACCAGCACCTCATTCTCCTGAACACCAAATGTTTTCAAAGGTCATTTTTAAAATGTTTGAGCTGCTACATTCCACCAGCCCAACAAATACAGATTATAAACCCCAAGGGTGAAATTCTGGCCCCATTGAAGCCATTGGGCGTTTCTCTTTGATTTCAATGGAGCCAGAATTTCATCCCAAATCTTTTTAGGTATTGTTATCCCAGCAGCTTTACTCTTTTGAGAGAAGCATAGGTATCACTGCTCAAGCTGAGGTTTAACATGTTACAGATCTAGCACAAAGAGATTTGTCGCTTAAGGGGTTTAGTTTAAGAGAATAGCAGTGTTATACCCAAGACAGCATTAGCATTGAGTCAAATGTCCCAGTTATAACGGTTTAATTTAGAAACATACAAAAAATCTGATGTGCCTTCTTGGTCTTTAAACAAGGAGAGATGATCTCCCACGTTTGCAGCAAAGCTTACTTTTTTTTAACTGTATCAAACTATATGCTGATTATAGTCAAACAAATATCAAATAACTTCAGGAATTTTTTAACATAATAAACCAAAGAGCAGAAGAACACAGGATTTGTCACTGTGGGTTAAAGCAATGATCCATCTACTCCACTATCTGACAACGGGCAATGCTGGCTGTTTCAGAATGAGTCTTAAAACCATCAAAATGCACCTAATTATGTATTATTATACCATACCTGACCTTCACCTAATGATCAACTTATTCCCTGAAGTATGAGGCTTGAGAGCCCTGGAGAGTTAAGCAGATTGATTAGAAATCCTACTAGTATAGGGGTGTTACTATCATGTCACATCAGTACTACTACTACTAATAATAATAATTAATAATGATTTTTGTTAAAGTGAATATCAAGAATCACATATTTGGAATGTCTGCAGCAGAAATATCTGAATATACCTTTTTTCCAAATGGGGGGGGGGGGGGAATCAAACCTGTAACAGTATTTTTGCCTTGAAACTAACTTTCTAACAGGGAGATAAAGTTAGCAGTGCAGAAGGAACTATTATTTGTGTCTGATAACCTAAACAGAAAGAAAAAGTTTGCATATGCAACAGAGATATATAACAATAGTCACTAAACTAATCAGGGTCCATCTTGGTGATGGACACATTACAGTTAGAGAGCAAGAGTCTATTTGCATATGTGATTCCCTTGGTTAACATTGTCCCATACCTCAGTATTAATGACATCTAAGGAGGCAAAAAAAAAAAGCACTTTATTCATCCCACAACTGTTTGCCACTAAACATGAGACAGACCTTTTCTCGCTTACTTAAAATTACATGGGGGATGAAATATAGAACAAAGCTTTTCACATAGAAATAGTGTAATAAATATGCAACAGTGAGGAAACTACATTCTTGTGTTCTGATGACAGACTAGCTGCAGTCACATGGTTTATGAGCTTGCCAAAGACCCCTGATGGAATTATTGCCTTTTATGCAAAGTTGCGTACCCAGCATTGTTATTTTACAACAAAGTCCATATCATGGTTTGAAGGGATCAAAGCAGATGAATTGTCAAGCCAGAGGAGGCTTTGACTCAGGTTTTCAAACCCCATCAGCCAAGTACTACCCCTCAGCCTTTCCTGTGATTAGTAATTCTGCAATGGCACTTTGGAACATTTGCTGTTGTGAAATAGCAAGGGGTATTTTTTTTTCTGAAATGTACAGTAATTTGTTATTAATAGCAGGCATTCGATTCTCTTCAAAGCAGAAATACATAAAGAAGATGAATCTTTAAGGAGGTGCTATCAAAAATGAAAGGTCAGAAGGGAAGCACAGGCATAGAGGTACCCAGAAAGCAGCCTTTTTAAAACAGTATTTTTTTAATAGGTTTGCCAGGAGAAATTAGGTTGATGAGGCATCTCTCACTGATTTAGTTTATAGGCAAACTTTCATAAAATGGTAGATATTTCTAGAGAGCCTTTCATCCCACAGGATACCTGCTATACAAACCATAGACAGCAATACTGGGAGCCTAGTGGCACGCTCATTACAGGTGAGATTTCGTACATCTGTAAAATGGGGATAAAAATACCTACCCTGCTTTGCAGGAATGGAATGCTGAGGGTTACCTTGGTAATGTTTGTAAAGCACTTTGAGAGCCCCAGGTGAACAGCAGAAGAGAAGAGCAAAGTATGAATAATTATTGAGGGCCAGATCCTGTTCCAGTTGCTGTCAATGGCAAAGATGTAGGGGCGACCTTAACGTTGGCTTTCTAGGCTTTACACTGCTTCATTTGGCAACTTAAATAAGATTTTATCATGACATGTAAATATAGGTAAATAAGGTGAACTGGATTTAATTATTACTTTCCATATAGTTATACAGCTGCACTATTTCAAGAATCATTGTATGTCAGCATTTAGAAACTAATTAATCTTGTCAAGAACCACTGAGTGACAGAGCATTTGTTAAGTGTCATCTCATCTTAGCTGTTTCTTTTTCTTTACAACCATACTACAGACTGTTTCTGTTCACTAACCCTTCTCCATGGCACTGGGGAAAAGGGATGTGACCCTTAAACACCCTTAAACATGGCAACAGACTCCTTTCCTTATTTGTATCATTTTGATCGGTGGAAGAGATCACACAGCGCTGCGCTGAGGCTCAGCTGTCCTGTCTCAGGAGCACTGGGGAGAGCCGCAGGGGCTAAGGAAAGTGAGGAATTGTCTGCTGCTATCCCCGCTTCAGCTCCTGAGGGGTTCAGCATAGCATGTAGCCCTTTGTCTTTTTTCTAGATGAGCCTCTTTCCAAACCGGGGCCTTCACAGTCTAAAGCCTCAGCCCCATCAGTGACTCTAAATGATTCTCTAATCTCAGGTGGTTAAAGGGGCGTCTGGATCACTGTACTGCTGTGCTCAGATCACAACCATGGGCCAGATTCTGATCTGGGCTGAGAGCTGGGCTAGATGTGCTGAGATCAAAGCAACACACCAGCTGAGTGCCATGCACAAGCACACTGAAGCAGAATTGTCTTGTTTAAAACTTCAGGGGAGCAAGGGAAGGGAGTTCTGAACCTTAACTTCCACTTTCTGTTGTGACTATACTGATCGTGGTGCCTCTGTGTGTATTATCCAGAGCTCCTGCTGTTGTGGCCTTGAGGGGTTCCCCCTCCACACCTGCAGAATGCCAGAGCCAGATAAGGAGGAGAAAGAAAAGGATTCAGGATGACATGTTCATGGAGATCCTGCAAGCCAGTGCTGCATCAGACCATAAGCAGAGGGCCTGGAGAGTGAATATTGCAGGCTGTTTGCAGAAGGAAGGCATTACTGTGGCTTGCTGTGAAAGTGCTCTTCTTCAAGACCTCCCTGAGCTATATAGCTCCACATTGAGTCTTCTAGTAGCCCTTGTGTCTGACTGTTCAAACTCACTAGACAGCCACTCCACCTCCGCCCTCTATCCCAGCAGCAACTTTCCCCCCTTTGCCTCACAGATATTATGCAGGACACACCACGCAGCTATAACCATTGGGACATTTTTCTCAGAAATCCAACCTTGTGAGTAAACACCAATCTACCAGAAGCACATTCAACTGTAATTCTGCACCTGCTGAGTTGGTAGTTGAATCTTTCTTTGGTGCTGTCAAGGTGGGCATGTATGGCTTCATGAGCCAGGAGAACAAGCGGTAGGCAGGGTCTCCCAGGATCAATACTGGCTTTTCAGTACCCCCAATGGTAATATGCTGGTTGGGAATGAAAGTCCCCGCTTGCAGCTTTCTAAACAGTCCTGTGTTCTTAAAGATGCAAGCATCATGCACCTTCTCTGGCAAGCCAACATTGATGACGGTGAAGAACTCCCAGTGATCCACCAATGCTTGTGGAAATAGAAAAGTAGCCCTTTTTGTTGACATACTCTGGGGCAAGGTGGGCTGGTGCCAACATAGAGATGTGTGTGCCGTCTATTGCTCTATCGCAATTCGGGAACCCCACTGCTGCAAATCCATCCACTATGTCCTGCATGTTGCTATACGTGAGGGAATTCTGCCCAAAAAATTAAAAATTCTGTGACAAAAAATTATGCGCACAATATTTTTAAATTCTGCAAATTTTATTTGTCAATAAATAAATGTGAGTCCAGCATGGCAGTGGGGAGCACAGGCCACTGGCTGCATAGAGGTGGGAGATCACCCTGAAGCCCCCACCTTCCCCAATACAGGGACTCGGCAGTGAGGCTGCACCTGACCCTGACACAGTGCAAGGGCTGTGCCTGCCCCAGAAACACCCTGGGGCCCTGCCCCTCTGTGCCAGGGGCACCAGGTGTGGTTGGGCAGGCTCAGCCCAGCAGGATCCAAGTGTGGAGGGGCTTAGTGTGTGGGGATCCAGGTGTGGGGTGAGAGGTTTCTTTGTGGGGCAATCTGAGTGCGGGCAGCTCAGTGGGAGATCTGGATGTACAGGGGCTCACTGGGGGATTCCAGGTGCAGGGGAAATGGGACTCTGCAGGGGATCCAGGTGATGGTGGTTGGGCTCAGCGGGGCAGTCTGGGTGTGGGGAGATGGGGCTTGGCAGGGAGGTCTGGGTGTGGTGGCTCAGTGGGGGGGTCTGGGTGCTGGGGGAGTGGGGCTTGATGGGGCGGGGATCCAGGTGTAGCTGGTTGGGGATCAGTCGGGTGGGGGTCTGGGTGTGGGGGGCTCATTGAAGGGGTCCAGGTGCAGGGGAGGTAGGGCTTGTCAGGGTGAGGATTCGATGGGCCTGCTTAACGGGGGAGCCCCAGCTGCTGCTGAGGGGACTCTGCATGCCGGGCTCCCACTTCCCCCTACGATTCCCCTATCCCCCTTTTCTTCTCTAGGCCCCTCCCCTCACTCCCACATTCCCCTCCTCCTGCCCTATTCCACCCCCTTCCTTCCCCACTGCCTCTTCCCATCGCCCCGGTTACCCAGACCCACCGCCGGCACTCACTGTTCCACAGAAAATAGGAAGGCTCCCAGCACACAGAAGGGGAGCGCAACTGGCACTAGGACCCAGGAGGCTGCATTCAGCTGCAGAGGTGGTTCTTCTTACAACTCTGCAAATACCGGAGGATCATGCGTCCTGTACTTGCAAACTCTCATGACAATAATTCAGAGCTGTGCAGGTTCCATGCATCTGTCAGAGATGGTGGACAGTGAGGAGGGCCACACGGAGTTGTGGGATTTTTAAAAAAGGTGTGAAAATTATGGGATATAGATGACATTATGGGGTGGAAAAAATTGCATGCTGGGAAGATGACGCCTTGTTTCTGCCACACTGGGAATTGCCAAAACTTCCCAAAAGACAGGGCATGCAGGAATACGCAGTCATGGTGTACCACACGGCTCGTTGACACATACACTCCTGGTGAGTACACACAAGGAGCCACAGATGCACATACGAGTGATATACTAACTGTGGAGACTTTATGCTGACATAACTTGCGTCAGTCAGACTTTGTAGTGTAGGTATGCCCTACAATAAAGTATAGAGTGAAAGCATACAGGTAGCTCTTTGGGTCTGGAACCAGCACAAGACACATTTACATTCCACATTACCTACTGTTCTTCTTTGTGTGCTGATGGTGCTAATCAAGGTGAATCTTTTTCCTCCGTTTTTTTCAATACTGCTTTTAAAAGAAAACTAAGTAGAGTTAGAATAAAATTCCATTTACTTTTTGGCTGTAGGGTATTTGTGGGAGACTGGTACAGAAAAATTCAAGGGATGTGAAACAGACCCCAGTTTGTACTTAACCTGTAAGGCTACAAGATGGATGGAGGAAATTTTGTATTTGGAAAGTAAAGAAGCTGATTTAGAAATGTCCCTGTGGAGAATGCCACCAGATCACCTGGCAGTCAGGTACTAGAATGCATTTTAATCTGGATGTAGTCCAGGACAAGTTCCAATAAGGCTTAGTAATCACTTACAGGTGGGGCTATGCAGCTAGGCAGCTAGTGTTTTCGCAGCTTCTTTTTCAACACTTAGATGCATGACAATATCTCACAAATCTTAGGGGGGAAATCTACATGCAGTTTTTAATTTTGGCCTAGGACATTATCATTTCACAATAGAAACACTAATACATTTTGTGTTTTCCCTCTAGCCTTCACAGATTCTCAGGTTTTAAGGCCAAAAAAGACTATTCTGATCATCTAGTCCAGGGGTCGGCAACGTTTGGCACGCAGCTCGCCGCGGCCAGCACATCCCTCGCCTGTGCCGCTTCTCGCCGCCCCCATTGGCCCGGGACGGCGAACCGCGGCGAGTGGGGGGCCGCGATCGGCCAAACCTGCCGCGTCAGCAGGTAAATAAACTGGCCGGGCCCACCAGGGTGCTTACCCTGGCGAGCCGCGTTGCTGACCCCTGGTCTAGTCTGATCTCCTGCATGACACAGGCCAGAGAACCTCACCCACTTCTCCAACTAGCCTCCCACATGTCCATCCCATAGATACTCCACTGCTAAATGGTGATCTCCCTTTGATCTCTCCTTCAGTTCATCAGAATCACTTCCAAAGGGAAATAACGTATTAGCACTGGCCCTCCTATAGCCTGCTACTAGCCCATATCTTGTAGGTCATCTTCCCTTTCCAGCAGGCTGTAATCACTCGGATTAGTGGCTTTGCCTTTTTTTTTCTTTTTTGGTAGGTGGAAAAAAATCCCATCATCTGTCCTTAAGCACAGAATAAAGGCATCCTGTGTTGGTCTGACTCTCTCCTTATTTATGCTGCACTTTATTTCTGAGCATGCCAAATGTTTATGAGGCTTCAAACTCAGGGGATTTAGATTTGTTTGGGTTTTCCTCTGCCTGTATTGATGCGTCCTTGCCAAATCGAGGGCTACAGTCTGGACTGTGGTTATAAATCATGGCTAGCACCGGAACATTTGCTGCCAGCTGAGTACCCCCACCAGAGAAATTCTTGATGACTCATCCAGAACGCCTGCTATGGGATCCTGGGGATTATATACTGGAGCGGCACTCCATTGCCCTGTCAAAGGTGCAGGATGTGCTCTTCTCTATACCGGGACAGTGCAAAAGTAGGAAGGGTGGATTGGGATAATAGCCCTACCCTTACCCCTCCTCCTTTCAGGTAGTGAGTGTCTGCTGGAAGTGATGCCCTGAACTCCCCAATGCAATTATGCTCATGCCCTATACAGAGGCAAAAGGCAGGGGAGGATCATTGTGCTCCCTCCATACGTGCATGGGGTAGACCCACACAAGCCCTTGGTATATATAATATATGTAATTTACATCGCTAAAGTCCTGATTTGTTTGTGCTCATGACAGAACAATTTGTCATTGTTTTCAGCCTGCATTCAAAAGTTAGACAACAGATAGTAAAAGTTACTAGCTAACAGCTGAATAATGAATATTTGCAGAGGGAGAGAAGGCAAGAGGGAGATTTAGATGATAGTCTAAATGAGACTGAAAGCCAGTGTGGATACAGGGAGTCTGTTCCAGAAGTCAGGAGCTGCAGAGGAGAAGGCTGTCTCACCAAGAGTGGTAAGGTTGCAAAAAGGGATAGAGAAGAGACCAGTTAGGTGATTGGAGGACTCAGTGAAGGGAATAGAAAGAGACAAGTTCCATGAGGCTGAATGGAGTGAGTTCATGGAGAGTTTAAAAACAAGGAGGGCAATGTTGAACTGGATCCCTTGTATGATTGTGCACTTAATGCGCAGGGAGATTAGAGAGGCTGCAAAAGCAATAAAAAGCAATAACCATTGTGAATGTAGCTTAGCTGCTCAGTCATAGCAACCATAATGTAATTAACTTTAACACCCCTGTAGGGGAAACAATGTCAAAGAAACCCACCACAGTAGCATTTAACTTCAAAATAGGAACGCCACAAAAATGAGGACTCTAGTTAAACAGAAATTAAAGGAACAGTGAAAAGGGTGAAATGCTTGCAAACTGCATGGAGACTATTTTAAAACACCATAATGGAGGCTCAAACTAAATGTCTACCCAAAAACAAAGAGTAAGAGGACCCAAAAAATGCCACCATGGCTAAACAGCAGAATAAAAGAGGCAGTTAAAGACAAAAAGGCATCCTTTTAAATTTTGAAGTCAAATCCTAGTGAGAAAAATAGAAAGGAACAAACTCTGACATGTCAAGTGTAAAAGTATGATAAGGCAAATAAGAAAAAAATTGAAAAACAACTAATTAAGGACACAAAAACTAACAGCAAAAAAATGTTAAGCATCAGAAGCAGGAAGCCTGCCGAACAGTCAGTGGGGCCACTGGACAATTGAGGTGCTAAAGTAGCACTCAAGGAAGGCAAGGCCATTGCAGACAAGGTAAATGAACTCTTTACGTTGATTGTCACTGCAGAGGATGTGGGGGGAGATCCCAACACCCGAGCCATTCTTTTTAGTTGAAAAATCTGAGGAACTGTCCCAGACTGAGGTGTCAGTAGAGGAGGTATTGGAAAGAATAAGTCACCAGGACCAGATGGTATTCACCCAAGAGTTCTGAAGGAAGGCAAATATGAAATTCCAGAACTACGAACTGTGATATGTAACCTATCGCTTAAATCAGTCTCTGTACCAGATGACTGGTAATGTGACGTTGGTTTTTTTTGTTTGTTTGTTTGGTTTAAAGGCACCAGAGGTGTTTCTGGCAATTATAGACCGTTAAGCCTAACATCAGTACCAGACAAATTGGTTGAAACTATAGTAAAGAACAGAATTGTCAGACACGTAGATGAACACGATATGTTGGGGAAGAGTTAACACAGCTTTTGTAAAGGGAAATCATGCCTCACCAATCTACTAGAATTCTTTGAGAATGTCAACCATCATGTGGACAAGGGTGATCCAGTGGATATAGTGCACTTGGATTTTCAGAAGCCTTTTACAGGGTCCCTCACCAAAGGCTCTTAAGCAAACTAAGCAGTCATGGGATAAGAGGGGAGGTCCTGTCATGGATTAGTAACTGGTTAAAAGTCAGGAAACAAAGGGTAGGAATAAATGGCCAGTTTTCACAATGCAGAGAGGTAAATAGCAGGGTCCCCAAAGGATCTGTACTGGGTCCTGTGCTGTTCAATATACTCATGATCTGGAAAAGGAGCTGAACAATGAGGTGGCAAAATTTGCAGATGATACAAAATTATTCAAGATAGATAAATTAATGGAGATATCCTATCTCCTAGAACTGGAAGGGACCTTGAAAGGTCATCGAGTCCAGCCCCCTGCCTTCACTAGCAGGACCAAGTACTGATTTTTGCCCCAGATCCCTAAGTGGCCCCCTCAAGGATTGAACTCACAACCCTGGGTTTAGCAGGCCAGTGCTCAAACCACTGAGCTATCCCTCCCCCCATCATAAGTCCAAAGCTGACTGTGAAGAGCTACAAAGGAATCTCACCAAACTGGGTACAGGGCAACAAAATGGCAGATGGAATTCAAGGTTGATAAGTGTAAAGTAATTCACATTGGAAAAAATAATCCTAACAGTTTATACATACAAACTGATGGGGTCTAAATTTGCTGTTACCACTCAAGAAAGAGATCTTGGTGTCATTGTGGATAGTTCTCTGAAAACACCTGCTCATTGTGCAGTGGCAGTCAAAAAAGCTAACAGAATTTTAGGAACCATTAGGAATGGGATAGATAGTAACACAGAAAATATCAGCATGCTGCAATATAAATCCATGGTATGCCCATACCTTGATCGACTTAGAATCACTTACTTAGCAACCTCGCGGCACGGGATCGACAGCCACCACTCCCCCGTCGACTCTGCTTCTGCCTCTCGCCGTGGTGGAGTTCCGGAGTCGATGGCAGAACGATCAGGGATCGATTTATCGCATCTACACTAGACGCGATAAATCGATCGCCGATAGATCGATCACTACCCATCGATCCGGCAGGTAGTGTAGACGCACCCTTATTTATAGACAGATATATGAGTCTTACATGGACAGTAAAGAAAACCTGATAATACTCAATGGGTAACCTGTTTCACTAGGTTCTATTATTCTGAGGAACCACCCCAGATACCTGAGTAATTAAACAGCAAAATATTCAGACACAGAAGGAAGATCAGAATGAGAGAGAAAACCAGAAGCCCGAGTGAGACACATGCATGAGAGATTCTAGTCTGAGGAAAGGGATACAATAAACTGATAACTACACTGAGGTTTATCATTTTAATTTATGAACTGACTGAAGCATTTTGAGTCATGGAAAAACCAGTTCAAAAGAAAGAACATCTTTTCTTCTTGCAGCGTTCTTATCAAAGTAAAGATCCAGCATTGTTCACCAATTTAATCAGGATTACAGCATAAAAAGCTAATTACTGGGGGAAAGGGTGAGCGGGCCTAGAGAAATTCATCATTCACAGTCACAGTGCCAAAATATAATTTACCATGTGCTGTTTAACTCATTTGTATTCATTAGACTGGCAGAAAAAATCTAACTCTGAAATAATTTATTAACACAAATATGCAGTTACCACTGGACCTACTATAACTTGTCTATTGGATTTCTTCTTGCCTTGTTCTTTCTCCCACCACTATGAATTTGTCTACACAGGGGTTTCTTACCTTGAGTTAATTGATTAGCATATTAATCAAGATAAAAACATCTTTGTACAGGCTAGCCTGGACACTCCCCAAACATTTGTTCCAGGCTACAAATTTGAGTGTCCAAATTAACCTTTACAAAGGTAAAAATGTGTTAACTACCCCAAGTTAATTGTGAATGAATTAATTTGAGGTAAAACATTCTAATGAAGACTAGCCCTATGTTATTGTATCTAAGACCATGTGGTCACTGTCAAAACACACTAACTACTCTCAATAGAAAATCCTAGTGGACAAGACACAGTAATTTTTACCTCCATGGAGTCAGTTGAGGTCAGCACTATACCCCTCACTGGGCGTTGGCCTTGACTGGCTACATCAAGGTCAAAACTACAGTGTCTTGTCTTGTCTCCACTAGGATTTTACATCGAGATAGCTAGTTCACATTCACTATCTCCATGTAAAAACACTTTTTTTTTTTTCTACTGAAATAGAGTACTGCGGCTGCAGTTATACCGGTATCCAGGGAATAAGCTATGATAGTATAAGCCCAATAGCCATACGGGTATAGTTAAAGCAGTATTGTTTTTGTGTGAAGGCGAGACCTTATTGTAGCTTCTTGATTTTGTGCAGCTATGTCTGGGAACTGACTTGCTTATTCAAGAACATCACAGTCTGTTTGCAAACATTCCTCAAAGAGGGACAAGGGAGGCAACTGTTAAATAATATTTGTTACAAACTCTCCGATCCATTCTTTTAGCTACTCCCATTAAGTTACCAATGCTTATTTCTTTAGGCCTTGACCCAGATAGCTGCTGAGAGCTCTCATGAAGTGCTGAGCACCCTTGACTTGAAAAGGAGTTGAGGCTACTCAGCAATTGGCAGAATCGAGCCTCTAGAGAGAACCCAGTCTAGAGGCCATCGCTAGATGCTGGTGGAGAATCTCTTCTGTTGTCAAGGATCATTAGAGGAATGCTCTTTGCTTTGTTGTTAAGGTTGTTTTAAGAGAAATGCTGCAAGAATGCTCATTCCCATGAGTTTTTTGTAGTTGATCTATCACATGGAAGGCATTTGTTGTTTAACATGCATTCAACTAAATTGGCTAGAACTCAATATGTCTGAAAAGGTTCCAGTTCTCTTTGGGGTGTAAGTATATTTCAAGGCAAAATCCCTACTGGTTAGAGAGAGGCATGGTCTACTGGTCTAAACACAGGACTGGGAGCCACGGACCTCTGAGTTATAATCTCAGCTCTCACACTGATTCCCTTTATGACCTTGGACAATTAATTTATTCACTGCCTTAGTGCCCCTTCCTGGGGAATGGGGCTACCTATCTCACAAGGCTAATGAGAAATTAGTTAATCAGAGAGGAATAATGGGAAATACTCTCAATGAGTACAGACCACCTCTCAGAAGACTGGAACCCCAGCATTCCCCCGTTGCCCCCCCACCACTGACTGAGATGGTGGATGGAGGCACAGCCATAGAAATGGAAAATTCCACATGGGTAAAATAGTCTTTTAGCAAAGCTGATGTGAATTCTTCATGGGCGATATTCACCCTTGTGCAGAGGCACCAGCACAAAGGTTATGGGGTTTTAAGTCCCATTTAAGTTCTATTTTGACTTCCGTGGGATTTCAAGTGGTGCAGAGACCTTCTGCAGTAAAGTGAACTTCACCCCAAATTAATTTTTGGTTTGGGGATTGGAAAGACAAAAAGGGAGCGAAATGTGGGGATTCTGGACAGTTTTCCACTGGAGTAAACTCCTCAGGGGATTCAAAGTGAGATAGGTCCCTCCATCAGGACTGGAGGGAGCCACCGAACAGGGAAATACTGGCATGTTGTTACCAGAAGTAAAGTTATTTCATCTTGCAATAATTTTTATCCAGCTTTTTTTTAACAAGTAGCTGACACTCACTTTATGTGCTTGATCTTTTCAAAGCAACCCCCGCATCCCTCCTCCCTTGAGGAAAGAAGTAAACTGCTGCTTTATGCTTTCTCCACAGCCTAGTGAAAAAAGGACACCAATTTTGTCCTGCTGTTCTTTAGTCTCTTGCTCAGCATTATCCCAAACCACAGTCCTGTAAAAAAAACTCACTATCCCCAGCAGGAGCAGGGGGAAATTAGTAGGAGAATTTGAGTCCGACCCCATGCAACTGTGAATATGAAATGAGAAAAGGGCTAATAAGATGACATTAAAGTCTGACGCTCGCATTGTGCTAGTCAGTCCTTGAACTATTTACACTACTTATACTTACACTATTTATAATGCTCTGGGGGAAAGAAAAAATCTCTGTGCTTTATGAATTTCTTTCCATTGAAAACAGGTTTTAAAGAACCCCAAAGTCCAAATAATCACAATGGGTTTATTATAAGGTTGCATTTGTGCATATTGAACAGAGGAACCCAGAGAGCTGTAATAATAGAGGGAATTAACTTCCTTGTCCTGGCCAAGTCCAAATCCAGTTAATTAACTTCCATCCTGGTAGACACTCTTCCCCTGTCATTTCACTAAAGATATGTCTACACTACAGAGACTATAGCAGCATAGCTATGTTGACATAGCCCCTTAGTGTAGATGCAGCCTACTGATAGAAAGGGATTTTCTGTCAGTGTAGGAGCACCACCACCCCTGAATGAAATTAGCTAACATAACTGCATCTACATTGAATGTTACGTCAGTCTAGCTGTACTGGCCAGGGTTTTTTTTCACACCCCGGACTGATATAGCTGTGCCAATATAACTTTTCCATTCCAACCAGGCCTTAGAGGTGTTTTCTTTACTTCCCTTGTTGTGGTGCTGGTGCAGAATGGTGCAGAATGGCACCTGCGCCCTGAACACAGAGGGGGCTGGATTCAGTCGTGAGCAGCTATATACAGGAAGTGATTCAGTGAAGCTTATGCAGTGAGGCGTGAACTGCATCTCTCCAGGCCAGCCAGGCATTG
The DNA here is from genome assembly GCF_002925995.2 of Terrapene triunguis. Taxonomy (NCBI): domain Eukaryota; kingdom Metazoa; phylum Chordata; order Testudines; family Emydidae; genus Terrapene; species Terrapene triunguis. Next base: position 18,658,222 of record NW_020664482.1, read on the forward strand.
AAAGGGCTACAGTAGAGATCTACTCTGTGGGAGAGCAATCAATACCATGGAGAGGAAGGGCAGCTTTAATTCCCTGCAGAGGCTCAATAGGAGCCCTGGGAGCAGAGATTACTGAGTGAATATGTACTGCTTGGGTGAAATTCACCCCTATGCAGATCCAGCCAAGAGACTGCACCACTTAAGTCCCAGACTGGCAGAGTCCACACCAGTGGCGGTCTGCATAAACACTAGAGAAAATGTCAGTAAAGAACTTGGGAATCCTTCAGGATGAAAGGTCCTATACTAATGCTGATTATATATTATAGTATAAATAGCATTATTAATTCAATAGGAATCCTCTAGGTACTTAATATCATGTGCTACATAACATAAATAAAGAACTAGGGCCCCGATTCAGCAAGCACTTAAGCTTACATCAGTAGGGTTTAACCACGTGCTTAAAGTTAAGCACATGTTTAAGTGCATTGCGAAATCTGGTCCCAATTTCAACTGAGATGCATAAGGCATTGGCAGGGAATACAGAGGGAAAAGCCATCCTGCAGGCTGCAATACATACAGTGTTGGGTGCAGACTGAATTCAGTCATTACACACTATAGTGCCACAGCAGCTACACTCTGCTTCCATGATAGAAACATCCTTGCTCACAAAGGGGCAGGGACTTCTGGAGAATCATAGAAATGTAGGGCTGAAAGTGACCTCAGATGGTCATCAAGCCCACCCCCCTGTGCTGAGGCAGGATCAAGTAAACCTGGACCATCCCTGGCAGGTTTTTGTCCAATCTGCTCTTAAAATCCCCCCAATGATGGGGATTTCACAACCTCTCTTGGAAGCCCATTCCAGAACTTAACTATGCTTACAGTGAGAAAGTTTTTCCTACTATCTAATCTAAAGCTCCCTTACTGCAAATTAAGCCCCTTACTTCTTGTCCTACTTTCAGTGGACATGAAGAACTATTGATCACTGCCCTCTTTACAACAGATTGGAACATACTGGAAGACTATTGGAACATATTGGAAGACTATCAGGTCCCCACCCCCCTTTTTTTCCCCTCAAAACTAAACATGCCTAGTTCTTTAGCCTTTCCTCATAGGTCAGGTTTTTTACACCTTTTATCATTTTTCTTGCTCTCTTCTAGACTCTTTCCAATTTATCCACATCTTTCCTGAAGCATGACACCCAGAACTGGGCACAGTACTCCATCTGAGGCCTCGCCAGTGCCAAGTAGAGTTGGACAATGACGACATTCCTGTTAACACATCCCAGAACGATGATAGCCTTTTTCACAACTGCATCACATCATTGACTCATATTCAATTTGTGATCCACTAGAACCCCAAGATCCTTTGCAGCAGTACAACTATCTAGACAGTCAGTCCCCATGTTGTAGTTCTGCATTTAATTTTCCTCCCTAAGTGAAGTACTCTGACTTGTCTTTATTGAATTTCATCTTGTTAATTTCAAACAAATTCTCTAATTTGTCAAGGTCATTTTGAATTCTAGTCCTGCCTCAAAAGTGATTGCAATCCCTCCTAGTTTGGTGCCATCTGCAAATTGTATAAGCATACTCTCCACTCCAATATCCAAGTCATTAATGAAACTATTGAATAGTGCCAGACCCATGACTGGCCTCTGCAGGACCCCACTAGATACACCCTCCCAGTTTGATAGTGAACTATCGATAACTACTCTGAGAACAGTGTTTCAACCAGTTGGGCACCCACTTATAGTAATTTCATCTACACCACTTTCCCTGGTTGGCATATGAGAATGTCATGTGAGACTGTGTCAAAAGCCTTACTAGAATCAAGATATATTACATCTACTGCTTCATCCCCCGCCCACTAGGGCAGTAACCCTGTCAAAGAAGGAAATTAGGTTGGTTTGGCATAATTATTCTTGACAAATCTATGCTGGCTATTCCTTATACCCCTATTAATCTAGGTGCTTATAAATTGATTGTTTAATAATTTGTTCCAGTATCTTTCCAGGTATCAAAGTTAGTCCAACTGATCTATAATTCCCTGGGACTTCTTTGTTCCCCCTTTTTAAAGATAGATACTATGTTTGCCCTTTTCCAGTCCTCTGGGGCTTCACCTGTACTTCAGGAATTCTCAACGATAATTGAGATTGGTTCAGCTAGTTCCTTAAGTACCCTAAGATAAATTTCACCAGGCCCTGCCAGCTTGAATAAATCTAACTTACCTAAATATTATTGAACCTGTTCTTTCCCTATTTTGGGTTTCATTCTTTCCCCCTTGTTGTTAATATTAATTGTGTTGAGCATATTGTCACCATTAACCTTTTCAATAAAGATTGAAGCAAAATAGGCATTAAACACCTCAATTTTCCTGATGTTATCAACCTACTAGGTACAGGACCTACACTTTCCTTCATCTTTCTCTTACTCATAATATATTTAAAAAATCTTTTCTTATTGCCTTTTATGTCCCTTGCTAGATGTAACTCATGTTGTGCCTTATCCTTTCTGATTTTGTCCCTACATGCTTGTACTATTCTTTTTACTCCTGCTGAGCAATTCATCCTTGTTTCCACTTTTTGTGGGATTCCTTTTTTTATTTTCAGGACATTAAAAAGCTCCTGGTGGAGCCATATTGTCCTCTTACTGTTCTTTCTGTATTTCCTTTGTATCGGGATAGTTTGCAGTTGTGCCTTTAATATTGTCTTCTTGAGAAACCACAAGCTCTCCTGAACTCCTTTGTCCCTTAGATAGTCTCCCCATGGGACCTTACCTACCAGTTCTTCGAGTTTGATAGTGTCTGCTTTTTAGAAGTCTATCATCCTTATTCTGCTACACTCACTCCTTCCTTCCCTACCATTTTATGATCATTTTCACACAAATTGCCTTCCATCTTCAGATCTGCAACCAATTTCTCCCTCTTGGTTAGAATCAAGTCTAAAATGGCTTTCCCCTTGGTTACTTCCTCCTCATATTGAAACACAAAGTTGCTCCCAGTACATTCCAAGAGCTTATTTAAAATTGTGTTTTGCCAAATTACTTTTCCAACAGATGTCTGGGTAGTTAAAGTCCCCCATTACTACTAGGTCTTGTGTTTTGGAAATCTCCATTATCTGTTCTAGAAATGCCTCATCCACCACCTCTTCTTGATCTGGTGGTCAATAGTGGACCCCCTACCAGATGTCACACCTATTTTCCCCTTTTATCTTTACTCAGAGACTTTCAACTGGTCTTCCTCTCCTCTCCTTCTAGACCTCAGAACAAGTGTGTATATTCGTGATGCATAATGGAACACCTCCTCCCTTTTTTCCTTGACTGTCCTTCCTGAACAAGCTGTACCCCACTATATCAATATGCCAGTCATGCCTGTGATGTCAATTAAGTCATAATTTAGTTTATGTACTAATACTGAGCAGATTCCCCCACTGATTTCCTTCTTGTTGCTTCTATGACTCTGTTATAATTTTCCATGACCCCCACAGCATCTATCCCTCTGTTAAGGTTGCTTGTTTCTGCTTACCTGTGGGGTTGTGTCATCTTCCCCCTTTGAATCTAGCTTGAAGCCCTCTTTCTAGGCTGGCAAGTTGGTGCACAAAGATGCTTTCCCCCTTCTTGGTCAGGTGGACTCCATCACTTCCCAGCAGTCCCCGGAATGGACCAGGTTGGCCCAGAAATGCATTATCAGGCAAACAGATATCCACAAGGACTACTAGCCATCCCTAGCATCACTGTCTTTGTTCTGTAAGAGAACAGAAGTAACCATAACCTCATTTCGCCTGAAGACTAGAAAGTAGGATTTCTCATGCATAAGCTGACATGTCACATGGCCTTTTTTCTGTTTAATATATGGCCATGATATATTTCTGTTTAATATATGGCTCCTGAGTTAGTCTGCTTGCTACATCTCTCCTTTTTATTGAGAACTGAAGGAGAAAAACACTAAACTATCCATTTATATAATATCTCTCTTCATCTTTATCCTAATCCAGCAGATACCAAAAATGAAGCACAGATTTCCTTTAAAAGACCTTTTCTTAATTCACAGTATATATCACTTCATGCAATAAGCTGAATCATTAACTCAGGATAGCTTTAACTGGCTCTCATTGTAGAGCAAAGTATAACCATTTCAGTTTTATTTTTTTTATTTATTTCAATATTTAAAATAATTAAAGACACCTATCCAGTGCTCTAGGAACCCTAACACACATGAACAATATATTTTTTTCATTAAAATGATCAATTCAGCAGATGCTCAGGCAGACAGCCACCTACAAAAACTCATCTATGGCCCTTCAACATCTAGAAAGCATACTCTCAGCCCTCTCCCAAAACCCAATTAAACAGGTGTTTTTTGCAGTGTACCCAGAAAGTCACTGAATTTGGATCCTTTTGGACCAAGGAGGTTGTAAGTCTATTAGTGGATACTACATCAGAATTGCTTATAAGGAGTAACCAGGGATATGTTGGGCATATGCCAGTCAACAACTGCTTAGTGAATAGTGAAGGTCATTCCAAAATTATCAAGTTAAGTGATACTGGCAAACCATATACAAAAATGTGCAACCCAGCATTTTTTATAGGTATACATTTTGCTGTATCATCCAGCTGCTGTGCTTTATATGACAGTAGTGCCAATACAATATGGGAATACAAATGTCATTGTGTAATTAATAATTCCCCAAAGCATGCTCAGGTTTGAGGTTTGGCTTAGTGAGTTTACAGGGACCAGCATTTTTTGGATGAGTTTGTCTAGCTATATAATTTTATGTCCAGTAATGACATGTGTAGACAGACATATTGGGCCAGATCCTCAGCTGGCATAAATTGGCATAGCTCCAGGTAAGTTTCCAGAGCATTTTAAGGTGTTGGTTTTTATCTTTAAAGATCTAAATGACTTGAGATCAGGCTTCTTAGAAGGTTCTATGTGATCCATAGTGGTGACCTTTTGCTCAGCTGACATGCTGGTTTAAGTGAGGGTGACCAGTGACAAGTCATTTCCATGAGTCTTCAACTATGGAATTCTCGTCACCTCCTGATCCACCAGAACCTGGAGCTGTTGACAAGCTGGGCAAGCTCCAAGGTCTCTTTTCCTTGGATTCCTCTGAGGCGGTCAGAGTGGACAGAATGGGAAGATTTTAGATCCTTCTTTTTGATACTGACCTAGCTGAACATGTAAGTTTTTTGATGATGGTAAGATACCTAGAGTTTCATGTACTGAAAGAAATAAAATAAATATCTGGGTTATTGAGCCTTATGCTTCTGGACATAAATTGGTTGCAAAAGGGATCCAGAAAGACGATATTTCTCTCTATATATAACACTGAAAAATTAGCCATGCACCAGATTAAATTTCCATTGAGGTCCATAGAAAGAGTTCCATTGACTTCAGGGGGATTTGGATCAGGTTCTAGGAGCATTAGGGTTTGGTGTAATATTTTTTCCTCTAAAGCATCATGAATTGGCCAATGAGAGACAAAATACCCGACATGATAGCCCAATGGTATTTCTATCAAGGCTATGTTCCTTTGTCACTCAAGAGCATTTTCATATTTTTTAGCTTCTCTCTTTAGGATTAAATAATTAATGCAGCTGGACAAGGAGATTGTAGGTATTTGTTTTTCTACCTGGTGAATATTTTTAGTTGTTTTTTTCATAAGCTCACCCCTTCATGTCTATAGGGAAGGCTTTTTAATCCAGACGTTTTAAGCCTCTGCCTATTGATTAATGACAGCTAGCTTTCACAACAATCTATAAATAGGGAAATGATTACAGTGCCATGAATGGACTGAATATACATATAATCAATCATTACAGGAGAAAGCACTGTAGCTTATAGAAATACTTTGCAGGAAGTGCCTTCTGTAGTCTGGTTCCACTGGACAGCCAGAGAAAGTTATACCTCATACAATGCACTCCTAAAGGATGGGTGATGCCGTCTGTGGGTTAGACATGGTTACTTTTCTCCTTTTTACCTATGGCACAAATCACTATATCCCCATGTCAGAATATTTAATCTCTCCTACACAAAACAACATCTAGCCTCTTTACAGAAGTGGTCAGTTCCAAGATGGAGGGTTACTGTAAGTGGGTTATGGACAAAGCCAAAAGGGGCTACATAATGAATGTATAGGCAATTCATTATTCAAATAGCCATCACTCTATTGCCCACAATCTGATAACTTGGAGTCCCTTACATCATCATCATCACTCCCATAACTGCATTGGTCATTGGGGCACCATCACTGATGAGCCATCAACCAGTTGTCTCCACCCCTGATGATTGTGTGTCAGTGCTTAAGTCTCTGCGAAGTCCATTCCTGTCCACTCTTGTATGTTGTCAATCCATCTCTTCTTCTGTCTACCTCTTCTTCTCCTCCCCTGTACTGTCCCTTAGAGGATGATTTTGGATAGGTCAGATGATCTTGTTACATGGCCGTACCACTTCAGCTTGTGCTTCTTCACGGTCGTCAGAAGGTCTTCATATGACCCAGTGCATTGGGTGATGAGTCCCTTTACTCTACAACAAAAGTTCATATGCTCTAACAGAAACTGCTACATGCTACTGATATTCATTACGTTACTGATATTCATTTGTTGATCATAAATACTGATATTCAGTTCAGTAAATGTCCATTTATGTACACCCTTATACATATTGGGAAACTGAGCTGCAGGGACCATTAGCCAGCTTGCCCACAGTTACATGGCAAGTCACTGACAGTGGCAGTCTTGTCCCCTGCTCTCACGCCTAGACCAAGCACTATATCACATATTAGTGATGTTGCAATAATGTAAAGACTCAAAGCAAAACTTGGTATGAGTCACCCTGAATTTATCCTTTCCAAAAATAATAATTTTCCAATAATTTCAACAGAAGATTTTTTTTTTAATTTGGTGGGGCTACGCTGTAGCTAGGTATATACCACACAGGTCTGTGTGATTTTATTGTTGTTTCTGTAGCTGATTATGTTATTTACCTGGGTTTATTCTTAGTTGGTTAGGAAAGGCCTTCTTATGCTAGCTCCGATATGCAGTTAATTAAACTGTGCTGCTTTTTTTGGAAATCTTGGTTTTAGCTATCCGCATATATTTATTATTCAGTCAGAAGCCTGTGCATACAAGCACGTTAAATTACAATATATTACCAAGCTAACCTAGGGTAGGTGTTTATAGAGCACCAAACCCTGCAGTATCTAGGCACTTATTCACCAGGACATTTTTCATGAGTCTGTTAATTTTTTTTTAAAAATGCATTTAAAATGTTAATTGTAACACAAATACATTTCCACCTAAATAGCCAGATATGGGTGCCTGCCCTGCTTTGGAATTGTGTGAGAGAAAGGTTAAGCAGCGGAACTTTAAACAAATGACATTTTAGGAAAGCCATTAAGTCACACAGCTCACAGAAGTCAGATGCTCCCCAGGAGATTTCATAGGATAGGTGTGATAAACTAGAAACTCATAGAAACAAAACAATGAGACAATCAGAGTGTTATAAAGTATTAAAAGCTGCCAGCCAGGGTCCACATCTGGAGTCTGGGATCAATACGTCACTCACTGAGTGAAAGTCTCTTCTGTATAACTGTATTCACCATGGGAAAAATGCCTCAGTTTAAACTATCAAAACCACGTTACCAGAATTCCATCCAATTCTAGTTTGCTTTTATTTCCTAGAATCGATGCAAAGCTAATTCTTTTCCTATTGATTGCTTCAACAGCCTTTAAACACCACTGAGCAATTAAACAAATGGGAAATTTGTTTTTTAAAATGTACAGTTCATATTTTCAGGTAAGAAATTAACTGATAGGAAAAGCATGATGACCCTAGCTGGGGGAGCATAATTTTTCTAATCGACTAAAGAATATCTGAATCTGGATGTGTGCCTTTTTCTTCAGGAGAAAGAAATAATCCAGTCAACAGGGCTGTGTTTCTGATAAATATTGGCATTCCCACAGTCACTGGCTATGGGGAAAGGTGCCATGTCTTTAATAGCAATATGGAATATTACAAGGCACTCTGGAACCATTGGTTTCAATGAATATATATTTTCAGAAGCATTTTCAAAGTAGAGGTACAGTCACATGGGCCAATCCTATCTCCACTGAATTCAGTGACAAAGCTCCCAAGTGGACAAAACTGTGATTGTTTTCTGTGAACTGCTCTTTCACATTTCTACTAGTCTGCATCTGTTTTAAGAAGTAGCCATTCTGTGCTCAGTTCAGATGCAGTCTGTTACAGAGGAGACACACACTCTGTGCTCCCTCTTTGGTTTTGTCTTGATGAGGAAATGCAGCTGAGTTTAAGTCAGGCTTAGCTGGTTCATGCTAGCATGACCTAAATTCCACCACTTTTCCTACTCAAGACAAACCCATTGAGATTTACTTTTGTTCTTTCTTGGTTTGTTGGTTCTCTTAAGCTAAAAGTCATTCGGACTGAAAGTATATGGTTGCCCTTGGTGCATGGAGAACATAGGATTGACACAGTCAAGTGGAATAATACATTTCCCCAGTATCAGATCTTATATTGAAACTCCTACTCCAACTGATTATGTGGAATGGAGATTCATTCAAAATAACTTATGATGGAAGATCTTGTGGATAGTGGGATTTCCTGGTACATATTGGGTGAAAATTTTCAAGAAGCAACAGCAGCATTCATGTAGAATTTTTTGTTCTAGCTCTCAAAATGTTTGAGCCAACTCAACTTTCTTGTACTTTAGATTTGTTAGGAGTTGATTATAGCTAGGTGAAAACTGAGCAAAACAAATCACTATTTTTTATTATTAGCTGCATGGATCAGAATTGCTACTTTATGGAGAGAAAAAATCAACCTTCCCACTTTGGACAGTTGGCTTACAAAAATATGAGAAACAATGTCCGTGGAAAAATTACTAGTCTGAAAAATGACTCACACAACAAATATCTGGACAATCAGCTTCCTTTCATTCCATAGATCAAGAAAAACAGTTGGACTAAGAAGCTATTCTCACTAATGAACTTTTCTTCTTGCCTTCTGTATAACTATAATATACATGTCTGCATACTGCTTAACTTCTACTATTATCTTCATCTTTTATGTTCACTTATTACAGGCACTACAAATTTCAGACAAAAATGCCCTTTTTCCACAATGATTTTTTGTGAAAAATTGATTAGAAACCTATTGTAAACATTTCAATGACAATTTTGTCTGTCTTATATCTTTTTTCATTAAAAAATTGGTAATTTTTTAAATTTTTCCCTTTTCCCCCTTTTAAAAAATCCTACCACATGACTAAGGTGACAAAAATTCATTTTTCTAATACATGAGAATGTGATAATACGTGATAAATGTTAAATAACTTTGATAAATTAGGGTTGTTTTTCAAAAAACAGAAGAAACAATTTTGAATTTTTCAACATTTTCCACATTTTTTTTTCAATTTTCAGCCATCTCCTCTCCTTAGTCTGTGATAAGCTTTGTGACCTTTTGTTGATTTCCAACTGATTGCATATGCCTTAAAATGATTTAACTGTTCTAGTGTCTGTACTTTAGTATTATAAACAATACAGAAGTTGGTGTTGAGAGTTTCACATGAAGAGTCTAATTCCTTCAATCCTTCTTTACACAAAGAATCCTTACTCATATGCATAGCATCACTGATTTCACTAGGAGTACTCCTTGTGAGTAAGGATTGCATGATCAGAAAGCCAGTGGATTTTTAAAATGCAGAACTGGAGAGAAAGTGAAATGAGTGTTAGACACTTGATCAGAACAAACTATTACATGAAAAATCTCTTGCAGACAAGTGGAGGTGTTTGTAGGGCAGATAGAGGTGACGTAATAAAGTTCATCCTAGTAAAACTGAAGGGAGAAACTGCAACAGAAGCCAGTGTAATTTCACAGTAAGATGTGGAACAATATTTAAGATAAACAAAAAACATTATCAAGCTATAAAAGGATATGGGAAGTGAGTGGACTGATGAATTCCTGAAGGAGCTCAATCAAATACAAAAGAGCTGATTAGGAAATGGAAATTGAATGCTAAGATATTTTGGGTAAGAGTTAAAAGGGTGGTTTTTGTTTTGATTTTTTCCTTTTAAACTATTAGTATATATAGTTCAGTCCACAAGTGTAAGGGGAAGCCTAGTTGTCTTGAAGATGATAGTGAAGGAGACAACAGATAAGGAGGTGGTAGAGACAGGACAATTTTTTTTTTTTTTTGTATCTGTCATTTGAAGATAGGGCTCAGTCAGAAATCCTGTATTTTCAGAGATTGTAGAATTGAAAATGTATCCAAAATGGTTGCTAAAAATATTACAAGAACCTCCTAAAAGTGAAAACATACTGGGAGTAGTCAACAATTAACCATGATGTGAGTAAAGGGACACCATAAACTGAAGACTATTTAGCACTGATACCCCAATAACACAGAATAGAAGTAGGTACTTTTCCTCTGAGGTATGCAAGTGTAGTCACACGCTCACTGTCTCTGAGAGAGAGAGAGAAATGAGAGATGAGACAATCTTTCAGGAGACAAATTAACAAAAAGGATGTTGATAAATTAGAGAGGGTTCAGAGAAGAGCCATGAGTATGATTAAAGGATTAGAAAATATGCCTGATAGTGACAGACTCAAAGAGCTCAATCTATTGAGTTTACCAGAGAGGGTTAACAGGTGACTTGATCACAGTCTACAAGTAGCTACATGGGGCACCAATATTTAATAATGGACTCTTCGACCCAGCAGAGAAAGGTATAACACGAGCCAATGGCTGGAAGTTGAAGCTAGACAAATTCAGACAGGATTTTTAAGGCATGCATTTTTAACAATGAAGGTAATTACCCATTAGCACAATTTACCAAGGGATTCTCCATGGCCATTTTTAAATCAAGATTGCGTGTGTTTTTCTAAAAATTATGCTGTGGGAATTGTTTTGGGGAGTTTCTCTGGCCTGCATTGTACAGGAGGTCAGGCTAGATGATCACAATGGTCACTTCTGGCCTTGTAATCTAGGAATCGCTCCTATCGAAACAGGTGTCAAACAGCTATACTTTAGTAGAACTTTTCCTCGTCTTCTGATGGCTGTTGGGTGTCCTACGAAAGTGATGAAGAGAGACAGGTCTCAGAGAAGTTCACATTTCCAAAGCAAGTTCCCCCACAGTTGACATGGTTTGATTCCCTCTTTGGCAGTCTCAGAACATAGGCCAAAGTTTTGAATGAGCACGGAGATGGAACTGTCCATTCATCCCTACTAGAGCATGGCTGAGGACACCATGAGGAAGTATCATAAAACACTGGCAACAGCTGTATATCCTGCATTGTCTGTGCCCACCAAAGGGCAGCAACCCAACCCTGGACTACATCATTAGGGCAAAGGCATTGACCTGTCTAAGGCTGCCACCAAGGTTCCAATTTTCTTGGTTTCTACAGGCCATCAATCCAGCATTGTTCACAAGCATTGAACTGTGTTCTCTTACACATGCTTGTTTGGTGTGCTCAGCTCCACGCCACTCTTAAAACAAGCCCAGGGACATATCCAATGCACAATCCAAGAAGTTTTAAGGCAGTTGTGGGGAATGCCTTAAGCTTGAGTTCCACTCTGACAGTGACTGTAAAAATGGCACCCTTCATACTCCGTAGTTTTGCTCCTTGTGTGTGTTGAGCCAGATCTGCTGACAGTGCAAAAAAGTAAGGTTTTATTGTTTCTTTTATTCGGGCTAACCCTACGAAGTCCATTCTGATAAGGGCAAGTGAAATAAAGCCATGTTCGTCTTGTACATCAAGGGAGTTTTCTAAGTTCTAATCAGTTACACCTGTACAACCCCATTAAAAGCAGCAGTGTTTAAGAGGGGTCTTTGGGGGGTTAACTTTAAGACAATGGGGTTTTGCTGGCGTCTGAAGATATAATAGTGCCAGCAAAACTAATTACTGGTGATGTGTGAGATGGAAGGAACCAGCTTGACCCACAGAGGGTAGGCTGAAATTTCCATGGCTGGCAGTGAGAACAATCATCTTTTGCAAACAGAATACATTCAATCTGGGACTCACTGCACATGGAGCTCCCCAATGCCACTCTTACAGAATGGAACTGTATTTTAAGAAGTGGTTAGAAAACTGCAGCTGACGTTTTTCTGGAGTGGAAGATATGGATGGAATTTTCTTTACTGTGTTAATGCCAAGACAAACTAAGCAGATGGAGCAGGCATCGCATGCTTGATTTTTTTTCTCCCTTAAAAAAGCAATTGGCAGAGCTGCGCAATGAATGTTAATGTCTAAGGGCCGTAGTTGCGAATCAGGAAGAAACAGTGCTCATTAGTTTCTGAGTTTGCCTGCAGGGCAAGAGAGGAAGAATGATCATCCATTGAACTTTTAAAGCAGGAAAGGAATTTTGAGTGGGGTACCACAGAAAGAGTGCTAGGTCCTCTTAAGTTTTTTATTATTTATCCAGAGCAAGACTAAAGATCTTTAATTGGAGGGGGATGGTAAATAATGATGAACAAAGCAGTCAGACTTAAATAAATGATCTCAGGCTTGAGCTAAATTAGGTGAGTGAACAAATAACGGCAGATAGTAAGTACTGGAGAAAAGGATAAAAAATGAGGAAAGAGGTCTGTGAGCCACTGTAGCAAAAGATCTGAAATCCAATATGTAATTATTGGACTGGGGCTGGTAGGGTTGTGCCTGCCCCTCTCCAGCCCTGTGCAGCCTCCCAAAAGCAGGCAGAATGTAGTACTAAAGATTTCCAAAGGGAAGTTTGGTGGGGAAAGACAGTCACCAGGAGACGACCTGCCAGTGACTGGGTGCTGCCGCTCTGATTCTTATCAGTGTTTGCCCTCTCTGTTGCCTACTTTTTATTTAGTCATCAGTCTGTGCTCTGAAATACCATTTATGCAGATGAGGGATGTACATGCACACTTCAATGATTTGGAATTAATAACATTACCTAGCAATGTGCCAAAGCTGAAATCCAGATCCAAACTTCCAAGACAGTCAGATCTGGGAGATAAGTGTGGACCACTGTAGCTATATATCTAGGGCACTTTTATGGCTCCCGTCACTATAGTATGAGAACACTGTCCACTCTTTCAAATATGCATCCTCAACACCCCTCTAAGGTAGATGTGACGCTGTTCTCAGAGCACCCAGAACTGTAAGCTGCTGTATTGCCCCTCTGCCTCAGCAAAGAGTTTAGACTGTGTCAGCTCTCTGCCATACCAGTCTGTCTGCTCCACGTAACTTTTCCTTGCAGGTAACATTCAGTGAACCCAGTTCCCAATTTCCCAAGTGATGTCTCTCCGCAGTATCCAGTCCCTCACTGGACACTCACAGAAATGATTAAGTTTGCTGCTTCCAAAGAGCTAGTGTACAAACCAGCCTGCTGGCTCGCTGAGGATGCCCTCTACCTTAAAACGCAGCATTGAGATAGTTGGTAGTAAAACTAAGAGTACGTTTTTTAATAAAGAACAGATTTAAGTGATATTAAGCTGAGATTTAAAAAAAGAAAATGGTTATATGCAAAACAAAATATAACATGCTTTCTAGTGCCTAACATGCTATGTCTTTGCCTAATACAGTTTCTCACTTACACCAAGCTACCCTCTTCTCCAGCCCTCCAGGTATGAGGATCCAAGATTCACAGAATCAGAAGGTGCTGTCCCCTAAGTGATGGGTAACAAGAATGGGAAATATAAGGGGAGAAAAAAGACAAAGTCCATTGTCTCTGCCTCAAGAGCCAGGAAGACCTCCTGCGGGTTCAGACTCCCATGTGTCCCCTGGTGTGCTCACCAGGGTGTTGCCTCCACTGCTTATTAGCTTGATTGTTTTGTTTACCTTATCAGTGTTATGTACTTTCATTGTCAATGGCTTACGAAGATAGACCCAGACACATACATTCACATTACTTTGTCTAAGGAAGGGTCATTTATTCACTGCTTCCAAAACATATTTAAGAACATATTTCCAGCACACACACACACACAACTATACACAACGTATACATACATCACACAATGATATTCATGACCAGCCTAATTGATTTCAATAGGAGTTGGGCACTTAAATACCTTTGAGGATCTAGGCCTAAGTGACTCGCCCAAGGTTACACAAGAAGTCTGTGTCTGCTGCTAATGGAAACAGCCCACAAGACCCTGAATTTGGCTAACTGCTCAGGTCAAAAGGAGTAGCAAGACAAACTAAATAGAAAAACAAAAGCTATTTAAGCATAGGTTTTAATTTGGAAGAAGAGTAATCAGCATGCACGGCAGGGTAATTTGACTTACAGATCAAGCATTCAAAGAACTGAGCTGCACATACTTACTAATGAAGAGGCTGGTTTAGATCCCTAAGCATCCAGCTTCAAATACCTAGATTCCATGGAACCCCAGTGGGACAGATTTAGCCCTTCCTCCTTTCAAGGTACTGTGGATAATAAAACATCATGAAATTGAATTTATGCTGGGGGGTTTTGGATTCTCAGGCCAGATTCTCCAGGTCTAGCCAAGCTACACTCCCTGCAGGACTCAGGAGGTCAGAGGAAAAGATGTTTATAAATCACCTTTCCCACAGTCCTACGCCACCCAGGAATTATGTTGGCACTTAGAGCAGTCTTTAGGTTGCTGCAAATTGTGCCAAGTTAAACTGGCAGGAATGGTCCATTAGGGAATATACTGCTGGCCAGGGATCACTTGAGTATACAATTAGCCAACTGTTATGCACCATCACAGCAATCATATGAGAAAATTAAATGCTCCTTTTGACAAATCTATTGAAAAAATCCAGCCCTGCAGATCCCAAGGCACTTTCCATAAGAATAGAATTTTGCACTGGTGCTTTTGCCAAAATTTCCCCTCCCTATCAGTGCTGAGCTGTGTCCTGGGCATGCCACACTCCACCCCAGATGTGGTGAAATAAGTAGCATGGACAGAAAGGGCAATGGAATTAAAAGCCTTCTATAAAGGTAAAGCATTATTATTAGCACCACCTCTAGCTCCTCAAAAATACCAAAAGGAACGCTGCAGTAAAACAAGTGATATGATCTGAATTGCCGCTACGCACACAGTGTAAGTCCTGTAACGTCACAGGGAGCTTTGCAACGTTATTGAAAGTAATTGATTGGAAGATAGTACAGTCCTAGAGTCTGACTGGTCTAATTCAATCAGAACAAGAATAAGTCTGTATTTAAACCACATACGCAGTCTGATCTCAAAAAGGCATTGTACATCTTAATAACTTCTCAATTTTTATATGCCTTTCCTTTACTGTGTTCTCTTGCAAAAGCCATCTAAAATCCAATCAGATTTTTACAGCAGCTGAAGAACATTATTTTAGTTTCTGGAACTTCCACACAGTAGGTCTATGTCTGAGTCAAGGAGAGAGGCAATGCATCCTTTTCTGAGTGCCTCCTCTGCAATATTTCGGCATTATAGACAGGCTAACCTCCCATCCCATTGGGTATTCATAGCAGTGCAAAGAAAGGATTTTTTTTCTGCATTAAAGCCATAAAAACTGTGAGTCTATTAAGATAAGAGCTTGTTATTAGCCCCTCCCTAAGCTTTAGTCACCAAGAAGAGGTTCACACAACTAGGTTGCAGTAAATCCAGGATTTTTCTTCATGACATGACAATCACGGACGTACTTTATCCCAAGTTTTAAAGGGAAATAAATCCTTGCCACATAAGTATGTATAATTAGCATAATATACAGATCAGAAGAAACTGAGGGTTTTTTTTCAAGGAATGGCATGTAGTACTGTTAGTGGAACTGGATAAAGAGGGTCAGTCTTCAGGCGAGACCTAGTTTGGAGTGACACAAGGGATTCAGAAATGCACTCTGGGACCAGGCTCTGACCAGACAAACAAAGGCCTCTCAGCATGCTCTTAGAAAGAGCTTTCACCTACAACTTTTCCTGCACCACTTATTGTTAATGAAACCCAGAGGACACATGTTGTGCCATTGTTTATGGACCAGTCAACTTCTCAAATACATATTGGTCCTTGTTGAAAGGGATACTACAAAAGCACCTGCCACTTTGTTGCTTCTGCTCTTAGATGTAGCAGCGAGATACTACCGGATCCAGATTCTGATTAGATTCAAGGGATTAGATTTGAGGGTGAATCAGGGTATGTGTGCGGGTGTGAAATCGCATGAGATTTTTGGCCCCAACTGAAGATCATTTAATGAGATCAGTTGTTTGAACAAGATAGTTTTCTCAACGTCTGAACCAGAAATGGAAAATAGGTTATTTAAAGTTTGTATCTCATTCTAAACCAAAATGTAGGGGAGAATTTGAAGCTGGGAGTCAGACTTGAACCCACCCCACTCCTGAGATGTGAAGGGTTTTAGATTTGAGCTTGTTGGGGCAGGAACCATCTTTTTGTTCTGCATGAGTACAGTGCCTAGTACAATGTGGTGCCCAGGGCTCCCAGGCACTATGAAGTTCCAGTTTGGCTCATCCTTTCTTTCTGTCTGTTCAGCAATCAGCATAGGGAATAATTGGCACTTGCCTACACACACACACACGTCTGCTCTGCTCTCTTTTTTCATGCGTCATCCTCTTGATCATTTCGCCAGTTGTCTGACTGAAAAGGAGGAAAACTAGCTATCCCATACTTGAAAATTAAATTAAAAAAGCCTCCTCAAATATTGGGGTCAAAAAGAAAATGTATCTGATTGCACTTTCCGTGGCTACAAAGACGCAGAAGACCCTGAAGTTGTCCAGGATGAGTCAGCCAGAATGCCACTGGAGGAGCAGACACTGATGAAGGTGTTCATTTAGCCAGTGGTAAGCCATCTGCCTAGCTAAATCCTTAGATCGCTCCATCAGCGGTTGTATCTGAGTGCCTCATCCTGTGAAGCAAGAAAGTATTTTTTCCTTCCTACTTTTATATGGAGAAATTGAAGCACAACGAGAGTAACGCCTTCATTCTCCACTCTGTCCAAACTCTGCTCAGCCAGATTAGAGAGAGGGCACCATTGGCTTGCAGCTCCCTTATTCAGGGCCAACCGGCATGCAGCAGATAACCTCACACTAAGTGACTCGCCCCAGGTCACAAATTTTGGGCAAAGCCAGGAAGTGAGCCTAGTTTTCCGGTGGCTCAATGGCCTGCCATGCCTCATCCAGCCCACAGAGTGGAGCCTGTCACCCCACCAGTGGATTTACTTGTACTCCCTGTAGAATCATAGAACTGGAAGGGACCTCAAGAGGTCATCTAGTCCAGTCAGGGCCGGCTCCAGGCACCAGCCTGGCAAGCAGGTGCTTGGGGCAGCCGCTCCAGAGAGGGATGGCACGTCCAGCTATTCGGCGGCAATTCGGCGGACGGTCCCTCACTCCCGCTCGGAGCGAAGGACCTCCTGCCAAATTGCCGCCGCAGATGGCGATCATGATCGCAGCTTTTTTTTTTTTTTTTTGGGCTGCTTGGGGCGGCCAAAACCCTGGAGCCGGCCCTGAGTCCAGTGCCCTGCACTCATGGCAGGACTAGGTATTATCTAGATCATTCCTGACAGGTGTTTGTCTAACCTGCTCTTAAAAATCTCCAATGATGGAGATTCCATAACCTCCCTAGGCAATTTATTCCAGTGCTTAACCACCCTGACAGTTAGGAAGTTTTTCCTAATGTCCAACCTAAACCACCCTTGCTGCAATTTAAGCCCATTGCTTCTTGTCCTATCCTCAGAGGTTAAGAAGAACAATTTTTCTCCCTCCTCCTTGTAACAACCTTTTATTACTTGAAAACTGTTATCACGTCCCCTCTCAGTCTTCTCTTTTCCAGACTAAACAAACCCAATTTTTTCAGGCTTCCTTCATAGGTCATGTTTTCTAGACCTTTAATCATTTTTGTCGCTCTTCTCTGGACTCTCTCCAATTTGTCCACATCTTTCCTGAAATGTGGCACCCAGAACTGGACACAATACTCCAGTTGAGGCCTAATCAGCACGGAGTAGAGCGGAAGAATTACTTCTCGTGTCTTGCTTACAATACTCCTGCTAATACATCCCAGAATGATGTTTGCTTTTTTTGTAATAGTGTTACACTTTTGACTCATATTTAGCTTGTGATCCACTATAACCCCCAGATCCCTTTCCACAGTACTCCTTCCTGTACTCCCTGTTTACATTGTAGCTGGCTCACCTGTAGGGCTCAAGGGGAAGGAGAGTGTATGACCTTTCCTCTCTCTTTGCATACCCAGGCTGAACAAGCCACACGCTGGTCTGACCCAAACTTCCATGTGACGTACTACTGGAAAATTACCCCACAATTTAAGGATATTGGGGGGAAAAACCAGTAAAGCGAGGTGGTGATGGCGTAACTTTATCCATCAAAAGCACATTTTTAGAGCAATCCCCTGGGATTAAATTGTGGTGTAACCTTCAAGACAACAAGCTTTTTGACTGCAAAAATGATTAATTGCCTCTTTCTGAGCAGATACCGTCCGTTTGCATCAGTGATCAGCAGTCGTAGAGGTTCAGTATATTGCAAAGGTGAATGAGGATGAATCAGTCGCATGGAATCTGTTTTTCATCTTAGGGAAAAAAAACTCATTCAGAAATATAAATAAGCCATTGAAGTTGAAACCCATTTTATGCCTGCAATTGGACAACTGTTTTCCATTTAATTACACTTTGTGAAATGCCCTCGGATTTCACATGCTTGTATTTGTGCCTTTTAAATAAAACATCATTATCTGGCGCATCATTAACTGTCAGTAATGTTGACACAAACATGACTGGTTATTCATATTAACTCCAAACGGCGTGTTCTGATGTGGCAGTTGGGTGGCTGAGACTCTACCTAACCCAAAGGCAGGCAGTTCAGGGCCTGATTCTCCACTGCCTTACACACTGTGCCATTTATACCTAGTGGTGTAGTGATAACAGTTACCAGACTGGGCTGTGGCATAGTAGGCACTATGGGTGATAAGTGGGTAAACTCGGTTTACCCTGGACTACACTATTATGTCTGTTTAAAGTTGGAGTACAATGCTATACATTAGGATTGTCCTCTCACAGAAGCATCAAGCCTGCAAGTTGCTTGGTGTGGGTGGCTCCCTGTGCCCAAATGCAGTCCAAGTCAGGCCTAGGGTCTCTTCCTTCAGTAGCCCCTTGCTCTCCTTCCCCTCTCCCCCACTTGGGAACAGCCCCAGAGCCTGACAGATCCATTTCAGACATGTCAGCCAGTAATGATGCCTTCAGGCCAAGTTCCTCACTGATGATTGTCTCTCAGCTAGTAGGAAGCCAGCACCCATCCATGCTCCTAGTGCTACTGCTAATATGCACCATTTCCGTAGTGTCATTTCCGTAGCTTTAGAGGTTTTTAAGGTCAGGCTTGACAAAGCCCTGGATGGGATGATTTAGTTGGTGTTGGTCCTGCTTTGAGCAGGGGGTTGGACTAAATGACCTCCTGAGGTCCCTTCCAACCCTGACATTCTATGATTCTATGAAATGGGAGTGCTGAGGGGAGGAGTGAGTGACCATGCAAGGCTTCTGCAGCCACTCCTGGAGAGGGTAACAACCTGAGCACATGCATAAGCCTCTATTGCCACAGAGCCCAGGTGGGTTGCATAGCTCCGTACTGAATTCATGCATGGATAACCTACAGTTAGCATCACGTAACCCATCCCAAAAAGGTAGCACCTCTGGGGCGGAACACATCAGGCACACAGCAGTACTACTGTTTTAATTCGTATCGGTTAGTATTTAAACCAGATAAGAAATTTCTGTCTACTAGGTAAGTATGTAGGCTGGGATTTCTAAAAACACAGGGCCTAATGCTGCCCCCACAGACAGCACAAATAATTCCTCTTGATTTTAATAGAAGTCATGCCTGAATAGTTGACGAAAGAATTTGGCCCTTAGCTTATCAGCCTAGAAGCCTGGGCTGATTCCAGTTCTGTTGGCTCCAGTTATTCGTAGTCGCTTTTTATTTTTTAGCCAAATTTCAGTTTTTGAAATCAACCCTGTTCTTGAGTTCTGCATCAACAACAAAATAAGCATCCAATAACCATCAAACTTCACTCCCTCCACCCCCACACGCTTAGCTAATTTTTAAATGGGTAAGACTTTAACTTTTTTTTAACACAAACTCTTTAAAAAGAAAGAAACCAAAACAGCAACATGCCTGAGGTGAGAGTTAATGTGGCAAATTACCAGCCAGAACCAACGTTGCAAATGTTGATGACTGGGTTGTTAGCCCCCAAATATAATCGATGATACAAGGAGCAGTGGTGGGTCCTTACCTCCAGCAGAGCTCACTTCTATGATAAAATTAAAAGCCAAATGGACCTGATACTCTGTTACACTGAAGCCTGTTTACATCGCTCCGCCTGTGGAAAGGAATCTTAAAGTGGGTGGTGCTTTAAGGCGCCTGTCACTGCTAGCGCAGTGTTAAAGGTCTTAACTGAGAATCAGGCTCAAATATATTGAAGAATGTGTTATTTTAATTATGTGCTTGGTAGTATCAGAATGTTATTCTCAAGGTGACTCTTATTCCTGAACTACAAGATTAACGTCGCTTATGTGCAAGCTGGATGCAGTGCTTAATGGACTAACTCAGTTTTCTCAAACTGGGGCCGCCGCTTGTGTAGGGAAAGCCCCTGACGGGACGGGCCGGTTTGTTTACCTGCCCTGTCCACAGGTCCAGCCGATCGCAGCTCCCACTGGCCACGGTTCACCGCTCCAGGCCAATGGGGAGTGCTGGAAGCGGCGCGGGCCAAGGGACGTGCTGGCCGCCGCTTCCAGCAGCCCCCATTGGCCTGGAGTGGCAAATCATGGCCGGTGGGAGCCGCAATCGGCCAGACCTGCGGACATGGCAGGTAAACAAACCAGCCTGGCTCGCCAGGGGCTTTCCCTACACAAGCGGCGGCCCCAATTTGAAAAACACTGGACTAACTTCATCCTCAGTGTAACTCCTTTGGCTTCAGTGGTGGGATTAATTTGGCCCCGTGTGCCTGTTCCACCTAAATACAATCTGGGAAGAGAATGTGGCGCAACATAGCAAGTGCTAGTCCTGAGAGCAGTTTAGGTTGGCATTTGCCAACTGCTAAAAGAATGGCACTTATGCAGTTGATACTGTGTTTTCATGCTATGACAGTTTGAAATACATAAATGCTTGCAGGGATATGTAAAATCCACACCACTTACAGTACAGGAGATGGTGAAAGGTTAATAACAAAAGCAAGCTGTGCACGATTAGGACATATTGTGACAAGTTCATCATAACCATCTCTTCCATTAAATAGAAGATGAAATTGAAGAAAAATAAAGTTTGCAAAGTCCAGTGTCACTCTTTGTCAGCCTATAATTCCTTGAGCCTGCAAATCCTTGTGGGACGCACAGTAGGGTCTGCAAGGTGGTTGCACTGCAGTGCACGTTTGACTAGAGGCTACACAAGTGGTACATGTAGCCTTCAGCACTCAAACCTTCTTCCCTACTCACAAAGGGCAGAGGACTGGTGGCGAATGAGAGCTTTTTTACATGGGAAAATAGCCTGGACTTTGGAAATGGATTAAGCTAAACCCCCAAAAGGAAGTTTTAATGCAGACTAAGAGTGTCTGGACAGGGAGCTAGAATGGAATAGCTATTGCACTGTAAATTCACCTGAGTGATTGGTGGGTTTAGGCTAAAACCCAGAGAAGAGCCTGGTTAGCTGTGCAGTGAATACATGCCACTGATACATGTTCCACGCTCTGGCCTGACTCCGGCTGCAAGGTAGGAATAACCTGGTGGCAGTTCAGCAGCACTCTCACTAATGCAGGGTCAAGGTTCAGCGAGAACTTTCTGATTTGCATTTATACGTGCAACTCTGTCACAGCTACAGGGCCGACTTAGACCCCTTTTAGTCCCTCCCAAGTGCACCCCTCAGTGACAGGCCTGGCTTCCTGTGCCTCACTGCGAATCACACAGTCCAACCACTCTCCGAATAGATCTCTGGGCTGCAGCCCCACCCTGTCCCCCCATTAACCCAACTGTGTCAACAACGCAGGCCCAACTCAGGTCTGGCACATGTAAGGGTTTTCCTGCATGAGCCTGGGGCAGCATACATTTAAACACCACAGAAACAGCCTATTCAGAACAAAGCATTATTTATTCATTCCGCCTAGGCACAAAGTATTTAGGAAAATGGGCTAAAGCCTAGACTCCTCCTTCCTTACCTATGTTTAACCTCTGTATCCATAGCTTAGGGAGGTCCTGTTTATTCCCATCTCTGGACCTCCATAAGCTATGGGAGAGCCAGTCTGTCCTGCTCGCATCATGCACACTCTGTCCCTGCTGCAGGTTTTCTCTCTTTCTCCCTCGGTGTGTATTTGCCATCCTGTCAGCTTTTCACTGACACACCCTGGGCACCCCTCCTAGCTTACCCAAAGCCCTTCCCTTTTCTGGAGTCTTTAAGTTTTAGATTCCCTTGAATCCCAGGCTTTAGCCTTGGGAACAATGAACGGTTCTAGCCTAGATGGAGCCAAACATGGAGTTTCTTCCCCATTGAGAGCCATTGTTTCCCAAAGGAACCTTAATTGCCATTGTTTAATTTCCAATTGATTTCTCCCGTAACAGTCTTGATTTAATGCCTGGAAGCCAGGCAGGTTCCTATCAAACAGATAACCTGAGGGGCATATAATATTTATAAAACAGAATACACATAACTCCTCCATTCTCTACAGTTTTGCACCTGCATTCAGCAGCGTCAGACCTTAAATGTAACTGCCCATCACCTAATTAAAAAATCCAGTACAAGACCATTTATCGTTAGAACTACTTTTTTGGCAAAGAGGAATACTGATGAATCGCTGCATTTCCCTCTAGTCTCCTCAGTACTTAATATTTGCTTTTAGATATTTTTGGAGGGGTATTTTTAAAGCCAACCATTCATCCAGTATATTGCAAGGACATTGAAAAGAAAGATAATTCTATGTATAATATTATGGCAGGTAGAAATGCGTGTCTATGTCTCCTGTCAGCATAATGTACTAAATCAATATGGTACAATACAGTAGGCTAAAGGCAAGGTTCTGCAGCCTTTACTCCCCTTGATTTTCACTTGAATAGGCCCACTGAAGCCTAATGTGTCTTCCATGAAGTCAGTGACATTACTTGCATGAGTAAATGCTGTTCAAAGTAAATAGGGATTGTAGAATTTAACCTTAAAAGGTGACCATGCTTTCCAAGAAGGCATTTCTAGTGTCAACATAGTTTTTTTCCTCCAGTAGCATAATAATAAAACTGCTGTGTGTTATGTAAATGCAGGGCATGGTTACAAAGCTATTAATATTAAATAATTCTCTCCGAGCTAATAAACTTATTATTTGTATCAGACTAATAAACATTAGTTCTTACACTGGTGATTTTGCTCTGAATAATTCATATGCCAATATGTTTTGAAAAGTGCTCAAAATGCAATGCAGCACTTTTCATGGATAAGATTTTCATGTTATTTTGCTTCGCGTTTGTGCTGATGGTTTGGCGCTTGTGTCTCTAAATTTGCATTCTAATCTCATCTGAGTACTAATTCCTAATGCACCTGCCACTGAGGTAAGCACTGGGGGGGAGGTGGCGGAGCCATGATCATTTGCTTTATGTGAAGTCTGTATGGCAGGAGGTATTGTGCAATGACTAATCATTTGAAAGGTCATGATAAAATGATTTGTCATGATTCTGAAAACATTTCTCACTGTTTAAACCCATGGAAGATGGAAATCTCGCTGAGTACTGATTTTTTTCTCTCCATCACATGCCCTTTCCCTTAGTGGTTTGCTATTGGAGGACTGTAATATCAGCTAGTCTGATCCTCCCCTGCACTTACATGGGTGAAGGGAACAGACTGGGAGGATAAGACTGAAGAGTGTATAACAATCAGGGAGTGCCAGTTCCACAGCATATTCGCTCACAGACACCTCTGTGTAGTTTCAAGGCAGAGCCATCCCTTAGGTAGGGCAAATCAGGGCAATCACTGCGGGCCTTGTGATTTGGGGGGTCCCATGGGCCAGTGCGATTGGCCGGTGCGGTCGGTCCCAGAAGACCTGGTGCAGAAAGTCCCCCATCCTGGCCGGAGCCCTGAGCCACCCTGGCGCTATGGCCAACAATAGCCCCACAGTAGGCACCGACAACTGCCAGCAGCAGCAGGTGGCCCATCACCAGGCCGGATCCATCCGACTGGCCCAGCTGCCAATGCAGAGCGGGGTCTAGGGTGACCAGGTGTCCAGTTTTTGACCAGAACACCCGGTCGAAGAGGGAACCTGGCAGCTGTTGACTCTCCAATTGGCAGCGCCACACAGTGGGGCTCCTGGGAAGCAGCCAGCATGTCCCCCCCTCCGGCTCCTAAGCTTAGGGGCAGCCAGGGGGCTCTGCACACTGCCCCCACCTCAAGCACTGCTCCCACAGCTCCCATTGGCCGGGAACTGCAGCCAATGGGAGCTGCGGCTGTTGTGCCTGCGGACAGGGAAGTGTGCAGAGCCACCTGGCCGCGCCTCCGCATAGGAGCCGGAGGTGGGAAATGCTGCTGCTTCCGGGAGCTGCTTGAGGTAAGCACCGCACAGAGCCTTCACCCCTGACCTCCTCCCATGCCCCAATCCCCTGCCCCAGCCCTGATCCCCCTCCCACCCTCCAAACTCCTCGATCCCAGCCCAGGGCACCCTCCTGCACTCCAAACCCCTCATCCCTAGCTCTACCCCAGAGCCCTAACCCCCAGCCAGAGCTCTCACCCACCACTGTTCCCCAACCCCCTGCCCCAGCCCTCATCCCACTCCCGCCCTCCGAACCTTTCAGTCCCAGCCCGGAGTACCCTCCTGCACCCTAGATCTATGGGCAGGAAACAGACTAGATTTTAAAATAAACAACATAACCAAGTAACTACACCCATTGCATTAAAGCAAATTTATTTTCATCTTGTCACTCTACGAGGTCTCCTAATAGTGCTTTTTTGTGTAAGCAAGCACTATAATTGCTACAGGGATTGTTTAGAATTAGGGTTGGAAGCCTGGGAGAGGAGATGATCTATGTGAAGATTTCTGTCTTAACAGGTGCCACGGTTCACAGTATGAAAAGGAGTTTGAGAACCAGTGCACTCTACTGGCATTATGTAAAATCAAACACAATCCTTTTTCAGCTACCCTGACCGTATAGAAAACCATTTGTCAGGCTCCAATCAGATACACAGAGGAGTGCATGCACTGCAGTGGTTTAAAACCAGAGTGAATTCTGTTGTGGTATTCCAGTGAAATTACAAATTAACCCTACATCAACCTCAGCCTAAGCCTTCTCCCCAGGAGCTGCCGCTTATAGGGGTTCTTCCTTTGTGACCTGTCTGTCCCTGACCCCAGCTCCCTCTACCTAGGGCCAGCGCAACCCATTAGGCGACCTAGGCGGTCGCCTAGGACACTACAATTTGGGGGGCAGCGACCGCGGCGGTATTTCGGCGGTGGGACCTTCCGCCACCTAGGGCGGCAGAAAAGCTGGCGGCGCTCCTGCCTCTGCCCCACACCCCTTATTTCTAGTATTGAGTTTGCCCCAGTGAGTGAGCAGTAATTAACATGTAGCTTCCTGCAGGGTTCCGGCCCCTATTAACAAGGGCCTGATTCAGCAAGATGCGTACCCACGTGCCTAACTTTAAACACAGTAGTATATCTGTTGACTTCAGATGTAAGGTGTCTGCTGTAGAGGTAGGAATTCAGGATGGAAGATCTTAGAGTCAGAGCACACTCTCTCTCATCCAGACTCTATTTCTATTCTTTGTTATTTTTCTTAATCTAAAATAAAAGTCACCTACACCAAAAACCCATATTTTCCTCTTTGGGGCTGGAAAACTTAATAATTGGAACAAAATAGGAGCAGTTTCTAAGGTCACTAGAAAGCTACAGGGAATTCGTTCCGTGTTATTCACAGAATTTTATTTTGTTGTAGGTTTAAAATATGGATTTAATTCTTTTCTGTTTTTTGTTTGTTTTACGATTTATTTATTAGTTAGAGATTCTTGATTCTTTGTTATGATTGCAACAATGGGCCAAGTGCTGGAAATTGGAGCAAAGCCAGGGTACAAATATTTTCCTGGGTGAGAACTGTGCTAAAGCACAATGAGGCTTGAGGAACGGGGACTCTCAGTCCAAACATATGCTTTGGGTACAGATACCACATGCACAGTTTTTGGCCAGCCACTAAGGGGGAAGTGGAGTAAGTGGTAGCCCACTGACCCTCTCCAATGGATGCTCCTATGTATTCGCAATGTCTGTGCAAACTCACTAGCTATGCTCCCAACAAGCCCATTTCTTGCCCTCGGCAGAGTTGCTGTTGAATTTCATCTGGCACTCTCCAGCACATTCACCTAGCATTGTTAGGCCTATCTGAATTTCCTCACAGCCTTCGCCAGTGCTAACTCACCTAAATGATTGTACATAGATTTTGCCACTTCACTGTTCATCCCTATCTCCAGAACCTTAATAAACACATTAAACAACACTGGCCCTGGTATGGAGCCTGAGAAGGAATATAAATAGGAACGCCCAGTCGAAAAGAGATCCTGGTGGCTCCGGTCAGCACTGCTGACCAGGCCGTTAAAGGTCCGGTCAGCAGTGCTACAGGGCTAAAGCAGGCTAGTCCCTACCTGTCCTGGCACCACGCTGCACCCCGGAAGCGGCCAGCATGTCCGGCTCCTGGGCAGGGGGCCACAAAGCTCCACACGCTGCCCCTGCCCAGGGCACAGCGTGGAGCCAGGACAGGTAGGGAGCCTGCCTTAGCCCCACTGTGCAGCTGACCGGGAGCCACCCAAGGAAAACCCACACCCCAACCCTAAGCCCCAACCCCCTGCCTCAGCCCTGAGCCCCCCCAAACCCAGAGCTCCCTCCTGCACCCCAAACCCTCATCCCTGGCCCCACCCCAGAGCCTGCACCCCCAACTGGAGCTCTCACCCCCCAAACCCTAATCCCCTGCCCCAGCCCTGATCCTGCTCCCACCCCCTGAACCCCTCATCCCAGCCCCACCCCAGAGTCCCCTAGCCAGAGCCCTCACCCCCTCCCGCACCCCAACTCCCTGACCCAGCCCAGTGAAAGTGAGTGGGGGTGGGGAAGAGCGAGCCACCGAGGAAGGGGGAATGTACTGAGCAGGGGTGGGGCTTCGGGGAAGGCACAGGGCAGGGGGCGGGACCTCAGGTAAGGGGCAGGGCTAGGGTGTTCAGTTTTGTGCTATTAGAAAGTTGGCAACCCTAGCGGGGGCCCCAAGCCAGCAGAGTCTGATTTGCAGTGGCGCTGGAACATTTTTAATAGTGGGGGTGCTAAAAGCCAGCCCCCTTACGCCTGTCCACCCCCCAGCTGAGGCCAGGAGCAAATTCCCAGGCACAGGGTGCAGCCTGGACCCTTGGCGTGCTGCAGCACCCCCCACACCCCTAGTTCCCATGCCTATGCTGATTTGTCCCGGGCCCCGCACCCCCCTAGGGACGGCCCTGCTTCAAGGCAACATTTGGACTTCATCGATCTCAGAGAGGAGGGTGAGCAGAAGGGAGAAGGGACTAGAGGCAGAAGATTGCTGATCTGTGGCATGGTCTCATCCCAATCTGTAGTCTTGGAAGGATTAGATTATCGGTAATGTCAATTTCACTTTACACACAAACCCATGAAAAATTATTGCCATCGTTAATCAAAATTTATAGATGTACAATGTAAGAGAAACGCTGCTTGACAACTTATTAGAGTTTGATTTATGGATACTTTGACATGTGATGTTGACAATTTGAGTTTTAACAGTTATAAAGCTTTAACTTTTTGAATTTCAACATCTACAGTAATTATATAATTATTGTCTGATCCCCTGGCCATTGTCCGACACCCCTTAATTTCTCACAACTGAACATTTAAATCAATAAAATAAAAAAGGTGGAAAATAAAAGATAAAAACTGAATTCTGCCAAGCCTACCGTTCTGACAGGGATTCCTTACAAAGGCCAGGCTGCCCTGTCAGGATGGTCCAGCCCCGTTTCCTCCTCTGCTGTGTGAAAGCCACGGACAGGAAAGGGGTGGTTCGGGGGGGTGGACAGTAAGAGCCTTGTAGGGCTGGACAGAGAAAGCATCTCAGAGGCACAGGCCTCCACACATGTCCCAGAATACACAGGACCCAAAACCCTCTGTCTATTCTGGGACTGGGTGGGGGCAAACTCCATTCCTTCAGAGGTTCAGCTGCTGCAAATCACTTATAGCTCCATTGAGTACATCAGTTTATACCAGATGAGGATCTGGCCCAGGGTTCCCTGGCCCTTGAGCAGGAGTTCTCTGTAGGAGTGTTCGATCCACTCATTTTTTGCCAGTTAAAATAAAAAGAATAATGAACCTTGTTGGCTTTTTGTAAGTATGCAACCTACCAAGCCTAATAACTGGTCCTTCCAAAGTAGGTTATGGGCTTTCCAGTCCCTTGCTTCGTTTCAAGCTATTCCTTTCTCTTTGCCCTGCGGTTTCCTAAATTTGCATTTTAGTTGAGTGTGATTCCCCCCAACCCCATTTTATTCAAGTCTGATTGAAGAAAACTAACCAACACGTAAGAACTTTTAGGCCTGATTCTCCTTTGCCTTGTACCTGATGTGTAGCCATATATACCCATGCAAAGTGAATGCAAACCACTACCACATCTGCATTTTGCAACCGGGGCCTGCACTGATCTAAATGACTGCACAAGGTGCGGAACAAAGAATCAGGCCCCCTGCATAGAACTATCAGGTTGTAAAAAATGAAAGCTGAGATTCTTATGAAACAACATGACTCCAAGGGCTGAGCGTTAAACAATACGTCGAATATCATGAGACTTGCAATAAAATCGCAGAAGTTTGGCGATGCTGCATCTGCACAGGAACCAGCACAATACGTCCTGGGCGCTGCCACAGTACAAATGTTAAACAAGCTCATCCCAGATCCCCTTGCGGTTGGGCCCATCTCTGTAATACGTGGAACCAAAACTCTGGATACAGACACCCCTGGATTTTAAGGATTCAACATTTGGATCTGAATTTTGTGGCTTGGGTACATCTCTCATTGTCACCACGTTCTATGGGTAACTGGCCAAATTAATCCCTGGTGTGATTCCATTGACTTCAGTGGAAAGCAAAGCAAAGCTGAATCAGTATTTTGTTCTGTTCCTTGCATCTCTCATGATGTCCTTTCCCTCAGGATCCTGCTTTTCATCTGGCATCCAGTAGATCCGGTCATCCCCTGCCATGTACCCACAACAGAGCAGAGCTCACAGTTTTTAAACTATTGCAACAGCATCCTGTACCTGACTGTGGCATGGGTCTGAATTTCCTTTTCCAGCAATGCAACATACAGCCATGACAATCTATTCGGTTCCACCAAGATCATTTTCTTTTGATTTGTTTTTCAGCCACCAGTGCATTAGAATTCATAGCATATGGCCATACCTCACACAGCCTTTCATTCTGGACCATGTATCATGAGAGTATATAAATAAGTGTAGACCGCTTTGCTCAGAAATCATGTAGCTTCATTTCCCCATAATATTGGCTTCAATATTTGCAATGTACTGTAATTGATTGCTCTGCAACAACTGAATTATTTGATTTCTATTGATGGTTTGGCTGAATTCCACTATGTACTCTGAACTCTCTGTAAGTGAATGTGTTTTGCTTCATTTTGCTTCTTGTAAAAAAGAAGCATTTTGAACTTTAAAATTCTAGACTGCCTTTGATACAGAAAGTCCATCACTTAATGAAAATGAAGGATTCTCTTAGGTTGAAGTTATTATGAATGAGTCATCTGAACATTTAGAGAGAAATTTTCAAAGCTTCCTAGACCTTGACAATTTAAGAAAAGATGGTCCTCTTTTGGCAAGGAAAAAAAAAGTGATATAGAAACTCAGTAACAGAAGATGGCTAGTCTGAAGCTGGGAGATGCAGACAGTTTGCTATAAGGAGGGAAAGGTAAAACTGTTACCAATAGGGCTTTCTTGGAAGTAAAAGCCGGTTACATTGGGAAGAGAAATCTCTTCTCTGGGAAAGGATTCCCTGGCACAGAACATGTTCATTTTGTCTTGAATGGCTTTGTATATTTTTTGAAAACATTGACATTGCTGTGGTATTTTAAGGCTTTTAAATTGGCCCTTTTCTAAGGTCTCTGAAAACAGGAAAGAGCTCATAAAGGTTGCCTAAATTTGAAGGGAATTTACTAAATTAGATTCCACAGACAAGATAGAGCACGTTGAAAAGAGTGAGAACAAGACTGCTTACAAGCTGTGTGGGAATGGAGCAGTGCCGATGACATGTTGGGTCCCTGAGCCATTCTGCCTTCTGGTCACAGGATGGATCAAGACAGCATGTGTTGGGTGGGATGGAGACAGTCTGTGGTACACACACACACATACACACACACAAAGAGCTGTATGTGCCCCACTTAGAGCGTCCTGCCAACCACAGCACACTGGGGTTGCAGTGTCAAAGGAGTAAGCAGAATCTAACCTAGCGGCTCAAGTTAGCAGCCCATAAAAGCCACTCCCGCAGCCTAGAACCAAACAACGAGCTAAATTAGAATAGTACCCAGTGCTGCACAGATGAGGTGCTCTAGTGAGGGATGAGGATTTGTATTCCCCACCCCCAGTGCATACACACAGCATGGCGCAGGATTCTGCCCAGAGCAAAACCCATTTCTTGCCTATTTTCTCCTGAAGTGACATTCTGTGCATTTGCACCGCCGGGAGTGTCTCAGAATGAGCTGATAAAAGGGATTTGGAGTTACTGAAATAGACTTGCCTGAGGCTTCAAAGCGTTGACTGGCAGGTACAGTAAGTGCATTAGAAACAGTGGCTAATGAAATATTGTAGATTTGAGGGGAATGTACTGATTTCATTTATTTTCCCCCAGCCTTTGTGGTGAAATGGATAACAGTGAATGCTCTCCTGATGAATACAATACCTATTCTACTGCGCAAAAGTCACATTTGCCTACAAAATTAAAACTGCATTTAACACATAATTGATCCAGCAACGTTTAATAACTGCTGTATTCTTTACTCATAATAGCAACAATTATTTGACTCCGGTTAAGAATTACACTGTATTATATTTGGAAAATTAGTATTTCCTTATCACTAAGCTTCTACTGAGCTCATATCTCAATGGCTGCAGTCCTCAGATTCAGCTGAGCTTCATTTGCTATGGAATCTGGAGGCAGGGGGCAAAAATGGTTTTATGCCACCTATCTGCTTCCTGGCCCCCAAGGGCTGCTGTGGGCTGGTTTAGCTTCTGGCAGCATTGCTTTTACTTACGGTTACTCAAAACATCCTCCAAGAGGCTGTTAGACTGCATAGTGATCACTAGAATGCAAAGCACTAGGTCATGTCCCTTCAAACCACCAGCATGCCCCTTAAGTTAGGGTGCTCGCAAGGGATGACGTGGAATTGATTATGCCATCTGGACATTTCCTTAGGCTGCAAAAATCC
Organism: Terrapene triunguis; assembly: GCF_002925995.2. Classification (NCBI taxonomy): domain Eukaryota; kingdom Metazoa; phylum Chordata; order Testudines; family Emydidae; genus Terrapene; species Terrapene triunguis. The sequence goes on from NW_020664482.1 coordinate 18,689,595, forward strand.
TCACTTACCCACTTAGAATAGCTTTATTGCTTCTTTGTGCTGCCAAAATGGCATCACTGTGGGACATCCACCCCTCCACACCTAAGATTCTTTCCTTTAAAAAGGCCAGCAACAGTGTCAAAGGCTGACACAATCATATGATTTGTGCTAGCAGCATGGATTGTGGTAAACTTCATATGGTAAACTGACATGTAGAATGGAGTTTATATTACCATGTTCTCTACCAAATCATGGAACAGGGATTGTCATTTTTTTAGCCTTGTCTGATATTTTTCCAACACAATTATCCCTCTTAAAGGTCTGAATTCCTTAAGTCCTTTATACTCTGGTTTTAATTTGTCATTCCACTTTAATTGACCTGGCAAAGATTATTCACACTCTTTGAAGAACAATAAATTGGGATGCTGACTCACTCAGGTATTTATGGACCTAACAAAGGGATTTTGACAGATAACTTATAAAGTATACTAATAAACTTTTAGTGAGGTGGTAATTCCTTAAATCTTATTTTATAGACAATTGCTATTAACTGAAACCCTTTGTACAAGAAAGGGCTGGCCTGGTTCTTGCTAGCAATCCCTTCAGAAAACAAATACCCACGTTATAAGTTTATAATAAATGTTGGAATTTATTTACCACTTGTAATCTGAGGATCTCAAAAAGTTTTACAAATGTAAATTAACTCTCAGACCACTTTTAACATGCTGTGCAGTCAGGGTG
>NW_020664482.1:18695314-18699415 GCF_002925995.2 Terrapene triunguis
TATTGTTTCTGCTCTCTGATTGGGAGAGGTAACCTTTATAAACATGAACAGTGCTTGAACAAATAATTCAGGCTTTGAATGTCTCAAAAGAGTGTGAGGGAGCAATTTACACCAAATTATTGACAAGCAGGCCTAGGGAATGTAAGGAAAATTTAAACCTTTTGCACAAGAGCATTATATTTAGCCACTTGTTTGGACTAAAGATTTTACAAAACTAGATTCCTTCCTGCCTGCAAGAGAGATTTAGCCATTTTATCAGCTGTTCAGCAGTATTTGTATTTAGTTTTTCCTCGTCCCTCTCACACACACAAAGTAAAGAAAAACTCCGATTAGCTGAACCCTGATTTCTGAAATTCAAATATGTCCTTCATGTCCAAACTCCATGTAGAAGCAAATTTTGTTTATCTGTTATTTGGATGATCTCTGAGATATTTGAATAATTGGGACTAACCTGTAAATGAATGTGCATGTAGATACACAGTCCTGTTTGTGAAGGGTTCCCTTGCCTATTTTCATCTTGTAAAATTAATTGCTTCAATGACAGGATTCTGACTATGGAGCTTGATAAATGCGATACATATTATATGCAGTGTACTAAGGTAGCTCATTGTGACGTTCTGTACCTTGAGAGAACACCCTATAACCCCATGTTCATCCTTATAATACAGTTGTGTGGTATCTAATGCAAAGTTTGTCATGTCAGGTGTCTTCGGAAGGCTCATGATGCACTGAGCATTGTTATAGTGATGTTATAGTGATTGTTGTTTTAGTAATGTTATAGGTTGTAATTTCATGTATATAGTTATGAGGCTGAACGTGTGTCCTCATGGCTTAAAACAAGCCCAGGCAAAAACTCTCTGAGAGCAGAGAGGCAGTTCACACCTCATCAGGGCATGTATGGGACAAACCCAGCCCAGCCTCACAGGAACAAAGGACACTGGCCTAAGCAGCAACAAAGGATCTGTTGGACTCTCGAGTGAGTCACCCCGCTTCCTTTGGTCAGTTTGGAACTATGACAAGATAATGCTCACATGACTCTGAAAGCAGCGGGGGCAAAGCCAAGAGGGAAGAAAGAACATGATAAAAGGAAGAGACGTTTGCTGTGCTCTTCCTCTCTCTTCCACCTCCATTTACAGACATCACCACCAAGCGACTGAAGCACTGATCAAAGGGGAGAGCCAGGCTGAAGGGCAACCAGCCAGCCTGTGGTGAGAAGCATCTACATTTGAAAGCACTGAAAGTGTTAAGCTCAGCTTAGAATGTGTTTTGCTTTTATTTCATTTGACCAAATCCGACTTGTTGTGCTTTGACTTATAATCACTTAAAATCTATCTTTTGTAGTTAATAAATTTGTTTGTTTATTCTACCTGAAGCAGTGCGTTTGGTTTGTAGTGTGTCAGATACTCCCCTTGGGATAACAAGCCTGGTGCATATCAATTTCTTTGTTAAATTGATGAACTCATATAAGCTTGCAGTGTTCGGCGGGCATAACTGGACACTGCAAGATGGAGGTACCTAGGGTTGTGTCTGGGACCAAATATATTGGCTAGTATCATTCGGTGGCACAATCCAAGCAACTTACTTGCCAGAGGCTGTGCGTGAACAGCCCAGGAGTGGGGGTTCTCACAGTAGAGCAGGGTAAGGCTGGCTCCCAGAGTCAAGGATTGGAGTGACCTAGACAAGGGTGAAAGTAAGTTAAAGAACTTACCAGTACGCCAGAGTCCTGCACGGGGGCATGGCCTCAACCGGAAGAGGCGTGTCCTCAGCCGGAAGAGGCTCTCCAGGGCCTTTAAATGACCCTGGAGCTACCAGCTGCAGAGGCAGCTAGGAACCCCGGGGCTCAGGGGCGAATTAAAGGGCCCAGGGCGCTGGCCGCCGTGGCGCTCCAGGCCCTTTAAATCCCCGCCCAAGCCCGGCTGCCGGAGCTCCAGCGGCGCTTTAAAGGGCCCAGGGCTCCCCACAGCGGCTGGAGCCATGGGACCTTTAAATCACAGCTGCGGAAGCCGGTCCTGTCCGGCACGGCGTACTGGCTCTTGCCAGAAGATCACCGGTCCAGATAACACCAGGGGAACATCACACTCATATCTGGTAAGTCCATTAGTGAAGTCATGTCATTTATGTTATGTCATCACTATTCAAAAATTTACTGGTTGCAGGTGCATGATGGTCCCACTAGCAAAAAGAGAAATCAATAACCTTCTCCATTTCATTTGATTATCTGTGCTAGTGCCTGCTTTCTGTTTCCTAGGTTTTGGGAGCAACCAAGGCCCTGTCATGCTGCCATAACTGGATTGGAATGTACTTTTGAAACCTATATGGGTCCACTCTGACATAGTCCATGAACATACGTGTATTTCTGTCTTACAATGGATCATCAGTGTGGCTATATGAATGCATCATCTGCACGACATTTCACCACATGGGCAGACATTACAAACCTGCCTTGTGTGTTTATTTTTAAAAGGACCCTTGAGACCACATTTGAAACTCCCATTGGGTCTTAGGAGACATAGTGATTTCTTACAAGAGGGATTTGCAGGCTGTATAATTCTGTAACCTCGGAGGAAGCACATCAGAATGAATTTGTTGCAGTTCCCGTAAGGGAAGCAGAAAAGCTGAACTCCACAAAGAAAGAAAGAAAGACTTCCTGGGGGTAAGGGAAAGATCTGCTTTGACCTAAGGATAACGAGGTTCCCTGGGAGAGAGTGTAGTAGCTCCAGAAGTGGCACCGTGAAAAAATAAATTCACTTGTAGTTGGCTGATTTCAACTTAATTTTGACCTTAATTATATAGATGAATTAATACTTCCTGCTACAATGGTCATATAATACAACATGCCTTTGCACAGTGTCTTTAAAATAAATATTCCAGTGAACTGTACAATAAAAGTAGGAGCAAATGATTACAGCTGGGTTCATTTAAATCACTTGCAATGCCTGGGAGAGCATCACAGTCTTTCAGACATGAACCTACTTTCAAATATAGAGTCTGAGGGCACTGAGCTAACACTGACTACTAAGCACTGAAGCCCGGCTTGATTTTCAGAGGGGCTGGGTACCCACTCGTTTCCATGGGAGCTGTGAGTGCACAGCATCTCTGGAAAATCAGGCCCAAAGACTCAGACATGTGTCCCTGGGTATTTGTAGCTATAGGCTGTATTTGTCCTGTGTGTAACAGTTGCCAGAGACAGAGCAATAATGTGGTTTAATTCTTAGAAGACAAGATGTCTTCATCTCAATAAGTGAATTCCTGGTAATTATTTGTTTAATTTATAAATATGAGCAGATTAGCTGGGCTATGTAACTAAGATATGCTCTGAATGCTAAGAATTGGAATAGGACACAGGCAGAAGTGACAATGATTTTTTAATTTCTGTACTGCTTGCCTGTTTGAGGGCTTCAGGGGTTTTTTGTAGAGTACTGGATGCTAAGCTCTCTGTAGCCATGCTACCCTGGGCTGTCAACTCATCCAGTCTCAGAAGCTAAGCAGAATCAGAGCTGGTCAGTGTCATGCTGCTGCAGAAGGTGGTGCTGGTGAGTCAGAAGCTCTTCTGTTGGAGTCAATCTCATGCAACAGTGATGGTCTTCAGATGTAGAATGCATGTCAATAGTCCAAGCAGGAAATGACATTCCTTCACCACCTGCAGACTGTCCTACTGTAATGCACTCGACAGCTGAAGGCCACTCAAACCTCAGCTGATGCAGAAAGAGGCTGCTCATTTTCTTCCAGCTGGGAGAACATTACCTATGCTCCGTCATCCACTCTAGCATCCAATCTGTTGTCAGGCAAAAATCCAGCAATCGGTGTTTTATCTAACAGCACCTCATGGCTACCTCAGCAACCCCACCAAATTTCCTCATGTGATACCACGGCATTGAGAACAACCGAGGCACTTGAGCTTGCAGACTCCAGATTTAAACAAGATGGGGCTGCTGGCAAAGCATTCTCAGTCACATTACGCACACACACACTCAGAGTCCAACAGAGCCCAGATCTACAAGGCACTCTACCAGGCTTATCTATTTGTGGGTTGACTGTATGTGAGTGGGACAGCATTGTTGGGATCCACTAGGCATAGCTACCAGGTAACTCGGGAGAGCG
>NW_020664482.1:18699425-18712870 GCF_002925995.2 Terrapene triunguis
TGTAATTAGGTAAGCTCCGGGGGGAAACGGGCCCTATTTGGCCAACAGCATGATGGAGTGAGGCAATGAGTATCAGCTTTAGTTTTTCTGGACACATTGGACAGCAAGGTTTTTGCTGTGGATATTAGCTAAGTCTATTCTTGTGCCTAAAACAATGGATGTTCAGCACATCCTACAATTCTTAGGAAAAAACCAGTCTACAATTATATATAATTTCAAGTCGGTCTCATAAAAAAAAATTCCCCTTTCCCCCCCTTCACTTAGCCCATGCTCCTCTGGCTGGCAGCTACCATAGCAACACAATAGGGGGAAATGAAAGTACCTCAAACAACATCCGTCTCTCAGGCAGTGGGATTTTGGTAAAGAAGTACAGCCACTGCTGTACATTAAGATTTGCATTGATCTGGCACCATATCTATGGGGTTTAGCTCATTCATCTTAGCCTAATGATTACAGGAGTGGAAGAGCTTTCAAAATCATTAGGATAAGGTATCTCTCACAAGTTATTGAAATTAGGAATGGGAGAATTGACTGTTTTTATTTGTTCTGCTGGATTTCTGGGTACAATTCATCTCCTCCTTCTTATCTTGTTAAAACAGTTATCAGCTCCTTTGAACATAAGCCCCCTCAATCTCAGAGAAAGCATTTCCTCGTAGTATTTTAACACTGTGGTCCTGCTCCCATTGAAGGCACCAGTCATATTCCTCCATTTCCAGTCTTAAAGATGAGATTTAATGTAATGCCCATGAGACGTTTCTTTTCTTTAAGCTGGAAGGGCAGACATTGCATACCTACAGTAAACTATGTCTGTGTTTGCCTATTGGAAAGCCAATACACAAATACATCCAGGTTTTTGCTGGTGCTTGACATTAAAAATGCTTTTCACACTGCCTAATTGAGAGATTACATGGATGCACAGAAGCATTTCCAAATGTAAACATGCTCTAGGCTATATCAGTCAGCCAGATAGAGTACCGGTCAGTGAAAAGAGTCCAGAGACCCTGATTGAAATTAAAATCTATCCTTCCCCCATCTGTTTTACATACCAAAGTGTAACTCCCAAATTCATTCTTCTATGAAGGGCTTGCCTGGCAATTGTTATGTTCTTTTAGATCCAATCTTATTCTTCTGACACTTCAGTATGTGAATAATATGCTGGTGTATAATGATTGTTCTAGTAGTGAATCATCTGATATTTGTGACTTCCAGTACATTGTGGTATGGATCTGTGTACATTACTGCAGCATTGGAGAGCAGTTGGTATAGATAAATTACCAATCCCCACATCTGTTGTATATCTAAGGGCTCAGGACAAAGCATTTATATAACTTGATCTATCCCCTCGGCCCAGATCCTGAGTTTAACCTCATATGTACACAGGTTGAATTGGTTTTCACAGTTTCTTTTTAAGCTTTAATAAGTAAAGCTTGGATTATTTGAAGACTTTTGTGAGTGCCTCAGATAGGTGATGTTAGCAAAGCTCCCATGATCTTCCATGGTGTGGGACCATCCCCTAGAACCGTATATAGAACACCAGCATGTTACTCACATACCTCATTAACTCTTCAGTCTACTAGATCTGTTGGCTCCTTGTCCTCTGTATTAGTCAGCCACAAGACCATGTTTTTCAAAGCTTCCTATAAAGAATCTAAAACCTTTAAATTGCAACCCCAGAAGTCTATGAATTCTAGAGCCTATAAAGTAGTAAATCCTTGGTTTTCTACATTTTCCCATGTCTAGCTATTAAATTGTGGTACCCGTTGAAATTTTAGTAACAAAAAATGTGCAGCCACTTATAAATGGATAGAAATTAGGGGTACACTATTGGTGCCGTAAATGATTTACAAGTTTGAAAATATTTATCTTTAGTTCAATTACAACCTTGGGAGTCTGATTTCTCTGTGCTCAGAGGGAGCTAATTTAAATTTTAAAAGAAGACTAATAAGTGCTGATATGGTAAATATTTAACAAAGAAAAGTCACATTCCCTTCTGCCTTCTCTTCCCCCATGTTGCTTTAAGTAAACAATATTTGCTTTATTAAATTTCAGTTAAGGAATCATAACCACATGCACAAAGAATCAAACAGATTTCAGCTGATCAAGGAAAAGAACTGGAGAAAGTAATTCTCTACCTATAGTTTTCTTTCAGGGTATTTATACCATGTCCTCCCAATGGCTTCTAATCCCCTTATGCTCCAAACACTGCCATGTGAGTAGTATGTTACTCTGCAAATAGGGCCATTGGCTTCAACGGACTACTCAAGTCCCAATAGGAGTAAGGGCATCAAACCCAAACCCAGAGTATTCATAACTCTATGCAACAGCTCCTGTATCAGGAATCATAGCAGAATACAGACGAGGCAATCTGAAATGGAACAACTAAGAAATCACTATATATACACATTCAACATTGTCTAATAAGAATTCCCGAAGAGTACCATTTATCAAGATCAATCACACTTTCTTCACCTTCTTCTGCCTGGATGGGTGGAGGCTTAGAACTTGGGAAACATTTAGCTTAGTCCTAGTCATTTTCTGTGACCAGCTACAATTTTATGGGACATAAGACAGAGGCTGATGTTCCAGGTCGCAAAATTTGTATCTGTGATTCTGAGCTCCCATAGATACAACCAGGAATACAGGGATCCAATTCTCCTTACTTCTCAAGCTACTTGCCTTAACATGATACAGAATATAGGAATAAGTGAAAGGCTTTTGCAAGTGATCAGATGAATAGTTTAAAAGTCCTCTTCTAAAAGGGGCATGGTACTGCCACACCAATTTGAAATCATGGGGAGAAACCAATTGCTTCTCTGCTGGCACTGTTTGCCATTATGCTTTCTTTTCATGAATTACTAAAAGAATCACAAAACTAGGTGCACTATAAAAGGAGTTGAGAACAAAATAGATCTCCCATAGTAGTAGTAGTCATTTTGCTAATATTAAGCAGCCTTTATGGAAGTAGCTTAAGAGTAGGCAGTATTTGGTAGCTGCATTGTTAGTAACATCTTCGGATTTTTTTACTCTTAAGGATGTGAAAATCAAAGTCAGAGAGGTAAAGACTTAAACAAAAAATGTTTGGTCCTGCTCATGTCATGAAGTAAGCTACAGTGAGGGAGGGAGGAAGGGAGGGAGATTAGTTACTATGAGCCTGATTTCTCCATTCTTACTCAAGTGGAATAATGCCTTACTCCATGTGGAGTTCCACTTACATCAATGGTACAACTTGAGTAGTACACCTTGAGAGTAAGGGTATCAACAGCAGATTAATGAAAGAAACTGAAAAGCTTTCTCTGAAGACATCGGTAGCTAATTCCAAGAATGTAGCAATTTAGGAGAGTACTAGTGAATAGATGATGAACAGCCTCCAGGGGGGCATCCTGAAAAGGTGGGTGTTTCCTGATGCCAGAGGCAATGTGTCTCATACTCAAGACTAGATGCGATGCAAGAGTGATCACCATCACCAGAACTCAGAGGAGGAGAGGATCCTAGCAGTCCAGTCCAGCCCAACACCGTCTACCGCAAACTCCCGACTGCTAACAAACACTTACATAATGGTGACAAACACACTTTTTCCTGACACACTCATGCCCACAAATACCTAAAAAGTCAGACCTAGCCAAAGCTTTTATTCAGCTGTCAACTAAGACATTCACGCTGAAGCTACTATAATTCAATTCCTGATAGTGAGAGCAGATAACTGAGGTTAATATTCAAATGCCTTTAGGACACTGACTTCAGTAGCATACAAGGCTTTAGAACAATTGCGGAGGAAAGGATAATTCAATTCATGGGGGTAAATAATAAAGATAATGCAACATGGGTTTGCCAAAGGTAGATCATGCCAGACTAACCTGATTTCCTGCTTTGAGAAAATAACTTTCACATAAGGGAAGTGCAGTTGATCTAATTACTTGTCACTGCTTCCCAGCATCCAGTGCCCCATTGTGTAAGTATGGCCTACATTCTTTGTTCCTAGATGTACACAGTTACATTTAGCCATATTAAAACGCAGACTATTTCCTTCTTGCCCCCAGCTTACCAAGCAATCCAGATCGCTCTGAATTAGTGACCTGTACTCTTCATTATTTACCACTCTCCCAATTTTTGGGTCATCTGCAAACTTCAAACAGTGATGATTTTCTGTTTTCTTCCAGGTCAGTGATTAAAATATTAAATAGCGTGGTCAAGAACCAATCATTTTGGGGACCCCACTGGAAAAATACCTGTTCAATAATGATTCTTCATTTCAAATTACACTTTGAGACTATCAGTTAGCCAGCTTTTAATCCATTTAATGTGTGCCATGTTAATTTTATATCTTTCTAGTTTTTTTTTTATCAAAATGTCATTCAGCACCAAGTCAAATGCCTTAAAGAAATCTAACTATATTATGTCAACACTATTACATTTGTCAACCAAACATGCAATCTCATAAAAAAAAAGATAGATTAGTTTGACAGGCTCTATGTTCCATAAACCCATGTTGATTGGCATTGATTATATTACCCTCCACTAATTCTTTATTAACCAAGTCCTGTATCAGCCACTCCATTATCTGTCCCAGGATTAATGACAGGCCTATAATTACTCGGATCATCCCATTTACCCTTTTTAAATACTAGCACATCATTTGCTTTCTTCCAATCTTCTGGAATTTCCCTGGTATTCCAAGACTTATTGAAAACAGTGAAGAAAGCTCCTCACCCAGCTCTTTTAAAACTCTTGGATGCAAGTTAACCAGACCCACTGATTTTAAAATGTCTGATTTCAGTGGTTACTGTTTAACATCCTCCTGAGATACTAGAGGAATGGAAAGAGTGTTAATCATATGATATGAGTATATTTCTTGAACAGTCTGCCTCTTCTGCATTATTACTGATAATTTTACCATTTCCATCTAATAATAGACCAATACCATTGTTAGGATTCTCTTTGTTCCTAATACATTTAAAAGATATCTGACTAGCCCACTGTTTTTCCAAAAAGAAACCCTTAAATGGAGAAAAGGATGTTCAAAATATATAACAAGGTCTTCTAGGCCAGTGCTATGCACTAAATGATGTTTTGTTAAGTTGACAATTAGTGTGTCCCTAGGGAAATGGGAAGAGAAGGGAAGCTCTCCAAAATATTTTAAACCACGCAAATGCTCCTGGTGAAGCCTTTTTTAAGGCTATTCTGTCATCCTTCCTCAAAGCAAATGTTATTTTTATAATGATATGATATAAAAATGTTCATCCAATTATTCCTTAAAGTGATTTCTAACCAAAGCTGACAGCAGAGGAGAAGGTGGGATGGTGCAAAGTAAAAAGTGTTTCATTTCTATTAATCTGTAGTGCTAGGTAGATACATCACTATTTCCTTCTCTGTCTAGAAACTCCTCTTCTGCTCTGCCTCTGTTGTCGGTGAGAAAAGTCCATTGAAAGGATAACTGTATGCTTAAAATCTACCTCTATATGTATATGAACCAGGGTTTTCATTCTCCTCGTGCAGCTCATCTGTCATCCTACATTCCAATATAGCTCTGCAAAGTTTAACACCAAATTATAGAATAATTTAGATCTGTTAAACTAATTTCTCCATGGCCATAAGTGAACAACTTTCAGTGAGTCGCTCCAGGCCTATTCAGTGTTGAGTCAAATCCAGCTCCAGAATGGAGGAACTCCGCAAGTAAAGAAAAGACACCTATTGAGTTACATTCTCATTTCACTTACACTAGTGTACATCTACCACCTCTCTATTGATTTCAATGGGGTAATTCTTGATTTACCCCAGTGTAAGTGAGTTCATAATCTGGGCCATTGTTAATAAATTGAAAAGAGTTTAAGAAGACAGCACACAAAGATTTGCAGTTGCAAGCACTACACTGAGGAGGTAGGTTCAGTAATATTACTGGTTCTATCATTTAATAAAATAATTTAGAGAGACCTTTGCACTCCAAGGTCCTAACTTATGTTCTGAGACAGAGTGCACCTTACCTTAACAGCCACACAAGGCCATGGATCTATTCTGCAAACTTTACATTTCAGAGTAGTAACTGTAAAAGCTGTATTTGCACCCAGACGTCAACAAATTTCTGATTTTAAATTATTTTTTTTTGCGGGGGGAGGGGAGGGTTCAGATTCATGAGGGAGTTGAACTGAGTTCACACTGGCAGAGACGTCTTTTAATTCTTCTCTGTGGTGGATAGGACTGGCCCCATATGCACACAAAAAAACAGCCAGACAGCTTGGCCCTTAGGTCCTGTGGATACATAAGCTCCACTAGAGGCAGGAGACATCTGTGCAAAGGCTCTTGTCTCATCATTCAACCCTAGCCCCCATACCTTGACAACATGGCTTTTGCATGAGTGGGCTCCCCCTACTGTTGTTACTACCTGTTCCCAGAACACCCTTTGGGAGCTCCTTTTGGGAGTTTGGCAGCAGAGGGGGATACTCTGCAAGTTACTGAAGACTCAACCTGCAGTACCTTGCTCGAATTTGCCCTAACAGAACATGACGAGATCTCAGCCCTAGTCTTTCCACGTACCTAGGAGTTTCAGTGGCACTAGCCAGGAGTCCTTGCACACCACACACCATAAGAACTTCAGCTGTGGCTGGGCCACACAGACAGGGAGAAGAAGAGGGAGGCTCCCTTCACCATCTCCCCCACTTGTGCACCCACACCGGCACTATCTACAATCCTATAGAAGGGCTCATGTTACAACCCTTGTGAAAGGGGCTACAGCCCCTTTGGGGCCCAGCAGTGATTTCATTGTACCAGTTTCCTTCCCTACTACAAGGAAACATCTGTTTGGGAGCAGGAAACTGGGACTCGAAGTAATTCCTTCAGGGGGTCAAGAGAAGGAGGCTGGACAGCTGTAGCCAATCTTCGGAAGCACATCTAGAGAGCAAATCTCCTTGGAAAGGGGCTGCTCTTCACTCCCAAAAGGAGAACTCAAATGCATGTGCTGTTGCTCACTTATTTTGTATTGTGATCTTTCTAGTGGATGTGAGGGTTTGGTTTGGTTGGGTTGGGTTTTTCTTTGTTGTTGTTGGTTGTTATTTTGTGTTTTTAAATAACTTCCCTTGTGCTAGCTCTCTTACAACTAAACAGCAAGGCCTCTTTCCCAAAAGAGGGTGGGGTTTTTCAGGGTGGGAGAGGTGGTTCTGTGCCAGAAGAGCATTTGCTGCAGCTGCTTGTGGGGGAAAGTTCTGGCACTGAGCTCTGCAACCATCCCCATCATCCTCTGAATAAAGAAAAAAAAATTAGAGCATCTTGTCTGGTCCTAACTTTTTGCATTACATGATAAAGTCTGCATGTGTGTCCTCGGACTGAGTCTGGAGTAGCACCCCACAACACACTAGCTCCTAAGGGCGCATTCCATCTATGCAAGGCTCAGCTAATAAGACATAGATATTATCCTTATCCCTTTTATTCGGGGGGGGGGAATCATGTTCCCATTTTGTTACCATAGCGGCATTCTGGATTATTTAGATTGAGAGCTTTTGTGAAAATTCAACAAAGGGCAGAGTATCCCTTTGAATTGGAACAGAAGTAACGTTGCCACCGGGGGGGGGGAAATCAGTTGGCAAAGGAAACATCCTCAGAATGATAGCCTAACCTGCATTGTGGAATGGAAAATGTCAGTTTCCCTAGATTACAGGGTAGGGTTATAAAGCAAAGAAAATTGCATTCACATACATAATTGCTGAAAGCCATTCTTAGCAAGGATATGAACTGCTGTTAGAGGAGGGGGGTTGCATTTTTGGCTTTTTTCTCCCCTTCCTCCCAGAATTTGATGAACTGCCATGTAATACAAAGAAAAGATTGTTAACATTAAAAATTAATTAACCCTAGTACACTGCTTAATGAAACCAACCTCTGAGACATCTTATTTGCAAGACAGGATGAATTATAAAGGTCCTCTGAGAGAACAGTGAGTAATGGCGAAGTTCTAAAGCAGGCTGAGGTTATTTTATCTGTCCATGTTCCCAGAATGCTGTTGGAGCAAGTGTTATGATAATAATTGTGTTCATGGTCCAGAAAGGAGTGATGCAAATAATGTGCAAATGGGTCTCAGTTATACACTGTTATTCTGTAGCAATTTGGGGACCACGCCTGAGGCACTGAGCACATTCAACTCCCAGAGAAGTCAACTATTACCCATGTCACCATTAACTTGCATGGGTTACCCCACTGTAGGTCAAAACTCATGAGTGATATCAGTAGATTCTCCTGCAACAGGGATATTGACCTTTAACTGTGACCCCCTATCATGTGACTTTGGCCAAGAAATAATGTGTCCTATGAGTTGCGCTTTTATTTCAAGGTGAGGCACTTGCCTGCAAGGCAGTTTGAAGATGGGGAGCTGAGAATGGGGCAATGTAATTGCTGAGGAGCCGAGTCCACCTACAGTCCTTAGAGAATCCACCAGTTCAGTGGACTGAATCTCCTACAATTCCCTCAAGAGGGTGGTGGGACAAATCCTTCCACCTGCCCCCCCGTGAAAGATCGAGCAGGAAATTTTGCATGCCCCCACCCCTCAAAAAAACCACCACTGCTTTGGGGAATAAGCCAAGTAAAGGGAGCGTGTAGCTCATAGCTTTCAAATACAGCAGTGTCTCAATCTCTATTACCAGACCATAAATCCGCTTACCAACTCCCTGACAGAGGGCTGACACATGGATCAGGCCAAAAATATAAATGAGCACAAAACCCAAAGGAAACACATCAAATAAGGGAAAACTGAGCGCTTTTCACCAGAAACTTGAAGGTTTGATTGTTTGGGTTCTTCAGCTAGCAGGCCTGTCCCTCCAAACCCTGCAAGCAAAGCTCCTTTCAGGCAGAGGTCCATCCTTTTTTCCTGTCCAATCAACCTTGAACTGAGCCAGGCTCTCTCTTTTTATTCCCCCTCCAGGCTTGGTATAGTGTGCAGTACTAGTTGGCCCATCAGCTCTCCTTAACCCCTTCTCTGTTGCTGTGGGGCCTCTCTGACCTATCCCAGGGAGAGACTGGGAATACTCTCCAGCGCTTCTGAACACCAGATGGCATGGACCTTGCGTGAAGTCATGGCACAGGAAATACTGCAGAGAGTGGAGAGACTGGGCCTGCAGGCAGCAAGATGGAGTTGAGTCCCAAATACGATGCACAGGGAAAAGGCACACCTGGATATTGCTCCATGGGGGGTGGGAAGGAGGCAGTGTATGTCCAGTAACAGGGTAGCAAACTAAGGATGGATCTCTACTGCAGATGTGGCTATGTTTGCAGCTTGTGTGGATGTACTCATGCTAACTGTACTCCAGCTAGCTTGCTAAAAATAGACGTGAGGACACCACGGCGCAGGCTGCACATGCCCACCTGATCCCCTGCTTGTTCAGCCCATTCTGAAGCTGGTGCGGCAGCATCCTCACTTCTATTTTTAATATGCTAGCTGGAGTTCAGCTAGCCGGGAATGTCTACACGAGCTGCAAATCACACCAGTGGCTGCACTGTAGGTGCACCCTAAGACTCTGTATAGGCTTGTCTAGGTTCTAAAACCCTGCATTAAAATTCAAGGTAAGTGCTATCTGCTGCAGACAGGTGGGTCCAGTTAGCTCCATCCAGGTTATAAAGGGTATCAATGTCCTTTTGGGCTGGAGGGGACAAATCAAAGGAGGAAGCCACAAAGACAGCCATGCTCAGGCTGAGGTTCTGTTGTGTTATTGCTTTAAGTTGCCAGCCAAGCCAGCCCCCAGGAAGGAGGTGAGTCTGGACACAAACTCACTGTCTGTGTGCTCTCCTGGGCCGGGGACAGGGACTCAGACCATTCACTGATTTTATTGTGAGTCTGTCTGTTCATGGACTAAGTTAAAACATTATAGGGTGTTTGGGTACTTGGGGCAATGATCTCTCTCCTGACACAGAAAGGTGGGAAAGTAGCTACCCCCGGGGTAGCATTTCCTCCTTCAGTGTCCCAGGGATCCCAGAGTGGATGGAGAATGAGACGGCGGTACAGGCCAGGGATCTGGGACATGCATCACCCCATCCTGCACCTGGCAGCTGTAACTTTCCCACAGAGCCCCCTACGTGCTGAGGATCCTAAAAGGCATGTCTGGAGTAGGGTGACCAGATCGCAAATGTGAAAAATCGGGACAGAGGGTGGGGGGTAATAGGAGCCTATATAAGAAAAAGTCCCCAAAATCGGGAATGTCCCTAAAATAGCTACATCTGGTCACCCTAGTCTGGAGACACCAGCTGGGGGAGCTTAGCAGAGCAGCTCCCTTGGAGTCACACTGCCAGGGACCTGGATCAGTGCAGAGGAATATTGCCTCCATGCAGGTAACTCTCTGCCTCCAGCAGATCTCTGAAATCCACAAGTTTCTGGGCCAGACTCCAGATTCTCCTGTGGGGAGCAGACCCCACTTCCCGGACAGAAGTCAGAGAAAACTGCTTGAGGGGAACCTCCGAAAGTTCCCTGGGTCCTATGTGGATATTTCAGTTTACACATATAATCTGTCATGAAGAGGGGATCTCAGGTTTTGGCTTTGTATGCACTCTTGCACGGAGGTGTTCAGAATAGTATGTGTGAGTAACTTGTGCTTGCATTTAGTGCAGGCCTGGTGGTTGTGGGTGCAAGTTACCAGGCATGTTTCTGGCAAGTGTGGACCTTTGTAAATATTAATAGTAGGACAGCTTCTCCTTCAACGTGCCTTCACATGCCCAGGATCTTTAAAACACTCACTCGACTTCCATGTGAGGAGAACCATGTCTCTTTTTTTGGTCCTCATTCAAGGGGAAAAAATCCATCTTTTTGAAGTCTCCCTCTGTAATTGCTTATAATTTATCATGTAACTTCTGTGCGGCCGCAGCCGCTATTAACTTCCTGGCACCTTTATGAAGCAAAAATGTAAAATTCTCAAGAGGCTTTTCTAGTAAGATAACTTGTACGAAGAAAAACAAACAAACAAGGCTGTTACTAATGAGATTAATCTTCCTTTTGGAGTCTAACAGCAGCAACATTTGCTGGGACAGCTAGTCTTGGTCTACAGTATTCTTCCTAAATGAAAATTAGTGCCAGAGCTTGCCTGACTCCCCTCCCATTGCCACATTCACTTGTTGTGCCTTGTTTCCAATCCAATTATAAATCCTTAGGGCAAGGAGCCCTGTCTGCCTGCGTTTAGTATAGCACATGGCGCAATGGCGTGTGACTGGAGACTTCAGGGCCTACTAAAAACACAAGTAATTGATAACAATCATCCTTTCCATAGGTTATAAAAGAGGAGACAATATAATTTAGTGTGAGATTTGAATATGGATGGATCAGAGCAAGAGGAAAAAAATGTGTAAAACTCTACCCAAACCCCATCCACAATTACAAGCTCTGCCCATAATTCTATGTTCCACCCACAGCCTTTGAGGAGCCAGATTTTTCTGCTAACATGCTGTTTACGGGATTAAATCAGGGGCGGGCAAACTTTTTGGCCTGAGGGCAACATTGGTTTCTGAAATTGTATAGAGGGCCAGTTAGGGGAGGCTGTGCCTCCCCAAACAGCCCGGTGCGGCCCGGTCCCCGCCCCCTATTCGACCCCCCCTGCTTCTCGCCCCCTGATGGCCCCCCGGGACTCCTGCCCCATCCACCCCCCACCCCGCTCCCTGTCCCCTAACCGCCCCCAGATCCCCCACCCCTGACTGCCCCTCCACCGCCCCATCCAACCTCCCCCTCCTTCCTGACTGCCTCCCTGGGACCCCTGCCCTCATTCAACCCCCCTTATTCCCCGCCCTCTGACCACCCCGACCCCTATCCACACCTCGCCCCCTGACCACCACCCTGAACTCCCCTGCCCTCTATCCAACCCTCCCTCCCCCGCTCCCTGCCCCCTTACCACTCCCTGCCACTTACCACGCTGCCTGGAGCACTGGTGGCTGGCGACGCTACAGCCGCACCGCCCAGAGCACCAGGACAGTCAGTTGTGCCGCCCGGCTGGAGCCAGCCACAGCACCGCGCAGCACAGAGCACCGGGTCAGGCCGCGGCTCTGCAGCTGTTCTGCCGCCCAGAGTATTGTGCCGGCGGTGCAGTGAGCTGAGGCTGCAGGGGAGGGGGAACAGCAGGGGAGGGGCCAGGGGCTAACCTCCCAGGCCAGGAGCTCAGGGGCTGGGCAGGAGGGTCCCACAGGCTGGATGTGGCCCGCGGGCCGTAGTTTGCCCACCTCTGGATTAAATAGTTAATACGCTAACATGGAAGTTGTCATTTAACTGCAGTATTAACTCCCAGTTAAGATGAATGGAGGCAAATAACACTTCTAAGGTCTGGTCTATACTGGGGGGGGGATCGATCTAAGTTACGCAACTTCAGCCATGCGAATAACGTAGCTGAAGTTGACGTACTTATATCGACTTACCGTGGTGTCTTCACCGCGGTGAGTCAACCGCTGCCGCTCCCCCGTCGACTCTGCCTGCGCCTCTCGCGGAGGTGGAGTGCAGGAGTCAACGGGAGAGTGCGCGGAGGTCGATTTATCGCATCTAGACTAGACTAAATTGACCCCCGCTGGATCGATCGCTGCCCACCAATCTGGCGGGTAATGTAGACATACCCTAAGACTTATTGGCCCCAGTCCAGATGAGCTCTGCTTGGTGCATGACCACCTTTTCTTTACACCAGTGTTTCCCAAACTGGGGATGCCGCTTGTATAGGGAAAGCCCCTGGCGGGCCGGGCTGGTTTGTTTACCTGCCGCATCCACGGGTTCGGCCGACCGCGGCTCCCACTGGCAGCGGTTCGCCGCTCCAGGCCAATGGGGGCTGCGGGAAGCGGCGCGGGCCGAGGGATGTGCTGGCCCGCAAGGGGCCTGCAAAGGGGCAGCATAGAACCAGCTCTCCACCATGAAGGGATTTCCCTTTGCCAAGGGATTCCTCAGTCAGTAGGTAAAGCCCACGTTAGGCCCCCTTTGCACCTCAGAATGGTGCAAGTGGCCATAGCATTAGTCCCTGGCTTTTCTTTCTTTCTTCAGCGATAGTCAGCTCGCACCGCGTCAGGTCCCATTCAAACTTTCCCTGTCCATAAAGGGCATTGTGAGTGTGGGGAGGGTGGATTGTGAAAGCCTAAGTTCTGCAGACACTGATCGTGCCACCAAGGTGATGTAATGGCACATCTTGCAGAACAGCATGGGGCCACCATTGGATAGAAGCGCAAAACTCAGGCGCTCTGCTTGGGCTACCGTGTACGCAGCAAACAATACTGACAGCCGATAAACAAAGACGTTAATCTCTTTTTGCCCAAGGATATGATAATAACTCCTTAAATTATTAAGCCCAAATACAAATGTTTCATCTCTCTCCTTTTAAAAAAATAATGGCAGAGCCTTATCAGATTGTACTGCCCTACCCCACAGCGTGGTTGCAGCTTTCTAATTGTATGCACTGCCAGGGCCGGTGTCAGCTTTTTTGCCGCCTGAAGCGGCAAAGCGGAAAAAAAAAAAAGATAAAGCC
>NW_020664482.1:18712970-18740621 GCF_002925995.2 Terrapene triunguis
AAAGATAAAGCCGATCGGCGGCACTTCGGCAGCAGCTCAATCGCGCCCCTTCATTCTTTGGTGGCAATTCGGCAGCGGGTCCTTCGCTCCCTCTCTTCCTCTTCGGCGGCAGCTCAGAGAGGAAGAGAGGGACTGAGGGACCCGCCACCGAATTGCCACCAAAGACCCGGACGTGCCGCCCCTTTCCATTGGCCGCCCCAAGCCCCTGCTTCCTTTGCTGGTGCCTGGAGCCGGCCCTGTGCACTGCAGCAGAAGGTCATTTGCTTCTAAATTCAGTACTCTGAACTCCCTCTGGTCAAAGCGAATCTGCCAGTTCCCAATAATGCGGACACCTCACTAGGTACAGGGGACAACATTAGATGATTGGCGTGGCAATGCCTTGCTTTTTAAAGCAACACAGAGCAATGGGAAAATCACCAGCAAAGATCAGAGGGCCTTGTGAGAAAGGCACTACCAGTTCTGCAACACCGTAGAGGCGACTTAGCTATGAGTATGGTACAGTAGCTGTGAGATGAAATGAGGTTAGCCTAGAAAATCAATAGGCATGGTCAAATTACAAGTCTCCTCATGAACACTGCGTGGTGTTGTCTGAAAACTGATATGATTTGTTGCTTTGTTCTACATGTGTATTTGTAGGAATCAATAGTTGTAACGTAACCAGAGCACTCCCTACCAGTCCCTAATAATTTTTTTTCCTCATAAGAGACAAAGTGCAAAAGAGTTTCCTTTATTTCCCCTTTGCCCCGCACCCCCTTCCAATGGCTAGACCCTAATTCCAGTTGCTTACCACAAATTGCCTGGGATTCCCCCTGCCTCATTCACTACACACAGGGTTAGGGAAGTCCCAGACAAAAAGTAGTGTGATCCTATCACTGTACCTAGCACCTCTGAGCTGGCTGCACAAGCAACCCAAAGAACACACAGCAAATAAACAAACCCACCAACAGCTCTGTCCAAGTTGCCCCCCTGAATTTCCTGGAGAAACGGAGAGAGGTTCCCTCTGACAGCCTTCTTTCCTTAGAGAGTACGCTCACTTTAGAAGCCCATCTATTAGCAATGCAGCAAAGCTCCTTCTGTTACGGTGAGGCAGGCTCCCAATGCTCTCTCTCTCTACTTCCCTGAGCTATGCAGGGAAGTCTCCTTAGTCCCATCTCTCCCTGGGGCCCTCCTGTCCCAATATCTAGGCCCACCTCCTCTCCCTTTAATACAAAAACTTGGACATGAGTGCCAGGAAGCCCCATGTTGTGTCCCCAAATAGAATTTGGGTCCTATTGGTTATTCAGCTCCTATCACTTGTCTTATGCTCAAGAAGTCTTTTAATAACATGTGAGCCTCCTTTCAGCGCAGTTTAGTGGACTGCAATCTAGTTTTTCTTCTGCATATAAGTCATGCCTATTCCTTAATCCTGTTGTTCCTACTATTCATTTTTTTCAAGCCAAATCTCTGCTTTTAAAAGTCATCTTGTCACCTGCAATTGTAAGTTAGCCAGCTTGGTAGCAGATGAGTCCACTACTTCTGGGTTTTATTTCTGCAGGAGGTAACAGCTTGGTTTTTGTTCTGCTTCTGCCCACACTGGTGGCCGCAGTCCACGATCTGAATCACTCTCGTCATGAGATCTAAGTAAATTCTCCTCCAAGCTCTCAACTAGTTCAACAGTTTGGGGAGATCAAGCTCAGTTGAATACAGCTGCTTTGACACCAATTTGGACATCAGCATTTCTTCCGAAAATACTTGATTTATAGTCACTTTTGCATGGTACCTAGTACATAGAGTCAAGACTTTGCCAGCAATGAATCTTCTGAATCTGCATCTTTCTCGGGTGGTCAGCCTGATTCTCCTTTCATTTATAACAATGCTACTCAGATGTAATTTTTGATTTACACCAATGTGAGAGGAAAACCAGGCCAATTGTTCATCTTGCCTATATGAACTCTGACACATAATCTAATGACTGAGATAAGGAGCCAACAAGCCTAGCAGCATAAAGAAGAGACCTAGTTCACTGTTGTAATATCAGCAGATGACTTTGAACAAGAGCTGTTCGAGGATATCCACTTTTCCTCAAACCTACTCAGAGGGAAGAGCCTTGGGTTCATGGTCTGATATATTTACAAACCTCGTCAAAGTACAATGTGCGTGGGCCAAGGTCACGCAGCTTGAAAGCAGGAATCATACTCCTTTCCCCCCAACTTACCTTTGTTTGTTTTTACCTGGCAAGTCATGGAAGCTTCCACTTCTTACCTTAGATGTCTTCAGGGAGACCTGGGCTTCCTGGTAGGGAAGCAATCATATGGTAGAGGGTATTCCTGTTGGAGGTCCAAATTTAACCAGCTGTGTTCGGTTGTCTGTCCCTAGAAATAGTCTCCAGAGCACAGGAAGCAAGGTAAACTCTTCAGGAAAGACGCTGTCTCTATGTATTTATACAGCATGAGGCACCAGGGGGCTCTGAAGTCATTTAGGGTCTGTCATGGCTCCAGGGCTTGCTGCACCTCATCCCCTCTTCTAGTCTGTAAGAGTACACCCCCAGAGGTGTCAGGCCCTCACCTCTCCAGGGCGGAATCCCATGATTCTCACACTCCTAGACTGAGCCCTGACCTACAGCACTCTGTGTACCAATCGTGCTACAAAGCTGGCCCAACTGAGTTCAGCACTTGTAAGTCTTCCCTTCGGGAACTGTGACCAGTGACCAGTGATTAATACAGGTGGCCAGGCAGCTTTCTTACAACATAGGATTAAACAATACTAACAGCCAAGACAAAGCAGAATACAAGAGAACAGGATTTTAAAGCCATAAAAGGGCTGCACACATGTCTATTTTACTCTGAGTACTACCATCCTGTGGAAGTGTGCCAGATAGGTTCTGCTTGCTCACACCCAGCAGTGTCTATCTCTGTGTCAGTCTGTTTCCCAGAAACTACTCCTAGCAGTTGCCTCCCACTCTCTCTAGACAGGGGCTTTTTAGCTGTTAAGCAACCTTTTGATCTTTTTATTCCCAGCCCTGGCAAAACAAGTCCTGAATTTAGGCTGAAGTCTGCAAGTAGCATCTTAACTCAAGATAGTTAAGTCCCAGGCAGACTGCGAAGAGCTACATAAGGATCTCTCAAAACTAGGTGACTGAGCAACAAAATGGTAGATGAAATTCAATGTTGATAAGTGCCAAGTAATGCACACTGGAAAATATAATCCCAACTATACATATAAAATGATGGAGTCTAAATTAGCTGTTACCACTCAAGAAAGAGATCTTGGAGTCATTGTGGATAATTCTCTGAAAACATCCACTCAATGTGCAGCGGCAGTCAAAAAAGCGAACAGAATGTTGGGCATCATTAAGAAAGGGATAGATAATAAGACAGAAAATATCATATTGCCTCTATATAAATCCATGGTACGCCCCCATTTTGAATACTGCATGCAGATGTGGTCACCCCATCTCAAAAAAGATATATTAGAATTGGAAAAGGTTCAGAAAAGGGCAACAAAAATGATTTAGGGGTATGGAACGGCTTCCGTATGAGGAGAGATTAATAAGACTGGGACTTTTCAGCTTGGAAAAGAGACAACTAGGGGGGGAATATGATTGAAGTCTATAAAATCATGACTAGTGTGGAGAAAGTAAATAAGGAAGTGTTATTTACTCCTTCTCATAACACAGGAACTAGGGGGCACCAAATGAAATTAATAGGCAGCCGGTTTAAAACAAACAAAAGGAAGTATTTCTTCACACAATGCACAGTCAACCTGTGAAACTCCTTGCCAGAGGATGTGGTGAAAGCCACGCCTATAACAGGGTTCAAAAAAGCACTAGCTAAATTCATTGAGGATAGGACCATCAATGGCTATTAGCCAGGATGGGCAGGGATAGTGTCCCTAGCCTCTATTTGCCAGAAGCTGGGAATGAGCAACCGGGAATAGATCACTTGATGATTACCTGTTCTGTTCATTCCCTCTGGGGCACCTGACACTGGCCACTGTCAGAAGACAGAATACTGGGGTAGATGGACCTTTGGTCTGACCCAGTATGGCTGTTCTTATGTTCCCAACTAATAGGTCAGGCATTGCATCCTAATGACCCCCCTGTGTTTACTAGAAGGTTACTTATCTGGAGCCATTGTGTTCCCTTCCTGCTGATTTCCTAACAGCCCTGTTATTGAACTAAACAAGCTCGCATACAGCACACATTCCAATAACCCCATGTATAGTACAGTAACTCTCTCAATAACTAGGTAATATACAGTATTCATAAATTATTCAGGATCAGTCCCCCATCCTTCACTGGGTCTCTAGGCACTACTGCAGTATAAATACCATTGTAGTTCATCAGAATGCATCTACAATAAGCCCAAGTAATTGCTTATTGTCCTTCGACAAGGGGAATGTGAAGGTACATGCCTTCTTCGCACTGGGACATTGGATTCTGCACTCAGTTGGGGACCATTAGTGCCCCAATTAAGCATGGTAATGTTCTTCCACTGTTGTAGAAAAAGGAAGCTAGCTCCTCTCTAAGCTACTGTGGTAATTACAGGAGGTACAGTGAAACCTGAGAACATGACAATCTATTAATCACACTGTTTGCCATTTCCAGTTCAAAAAGCAATCTCTTAATAGCACCGGATCAAAATGAGTTCATCTGCATCCAAAGCATTTTTTTTTTACATTTATAAATCAGTGTATACTTAGCACTATCCCATCGCTCAGATACTATACGGGGTGATAGTGAGGGGTGCATACAAACCTTATATAAAACACACTGTTGTCAACCTTCTTCTTCCCATAACTTCTCCTCGGTTTCTGTTGTCTTCACTCATGTTCTGAGTAAATTTAGGGCCAAATCCTGGAGTCCTCACGTGGTTTTTATATGGCCCATACTCAGGCAAAAATCTCATGATGGTCACTGGGAGTTTGCCTGAGCGAGGACTGAGTAACTTCTATGTAAGAATCCCAAATTTTGCCTCATAGAGAGTAAGCCCTTTGAGCCAGGAGCCGGGTCTTTTATTTATTATTAATTATTTGCACTGTGGTAGCACCTGGGTGCCTCAGTCATGGACCAGGGCCCCACTGTGGTAGAGAACAAAGAGACATCCCTGCCTTGAATTGCTTACAATCTAAGTGAAACTCCACACATGCCTTTGGATTTATATAAACTATAATAATAGCACAATAGACAGGCACGCTCTCCATCTTTCCATTTCTAGCATGCAGTCAGAGCAGATTTGAGAGCATTTCTGACTTGCTGCAAGTGACCAAAAATCACCAGCGCCACCTGCCCCTTCTAATCATTCAGAAAACTTTATGTGGAGCAAATAGTTACTAAGTTATAGGAAACAGTCCATAAAGAAAACCCGAGACGGCATCTTTTTGTTTGTTAATGGGTAAGATCCAACGCCATTTGATTGATTTGGCTCCGGGCCTCTTTCTGCCTAATTTTCTTCTGTGGAAACTTCTTTTGAAATGACCATGCTTAGAGCCCATGTCTAGTTTGACTCAGTGCCGACAAAGTTTCCAGGTTACATGTACCATTCAGTCTAGTCTTAAATGTGAGATTATTGGGAGGGGTGCAGGTTCTGTTTGACATCCCACCCCTCCACTTGGTCTCATGAAGGGATGGCCATGAACCAGCATGTCAGGTCTACAAAAAACACCTCACCCCACTCCCTCTGCAATAACTGCTTCCCACCAAGCCCAAAGGACCCCTACTGTGATGCCTTTGTTCAAGTGGGACCTGGTCATTCCTCCTTCAGTCATGCTGCCTCCTAGGCCAAAGTCCAAGGGATGCTAGCTGGCCACTTTTGTCCTCCTTCTGTCTTTTGGGGGAGATGAGTAACAGAATGGTCCTGAAAACTTGCAGACCACATCAAGTTGCATTCTCAGTCAGCCAGTAACAGATGAACCTAAAAATCCTTTCTGGACTTTTTCAAAGCATGTGAGTTTGGATGTTGGCCAGTTTTCAAAAGCAAGTCCCCTAAAAATGTTCACTCACCAAAGGACAAGTGAAAAACAATGCAACAGTTTGGTTCTGTTTGGCAGGCTGCTTGGGTTTCTTTTCGTGAAGAGAATATGTTAGACAGAACATGTATGCTGTCAATAAACTCCCACTCTGAGTTAGTTGCTACAAAGTGCCCCGTAGCTACTTTGCAACCACAGACTGTAATAAGACAATTAGTGTGAGTTTTCAGGTTGGGAACATGAACTGAAAAACTGACTGGCAGAATAAGTTCAAAGAGAACTGCCACATAAAACCGTATTTCAACCATGATTAGAGGAAGGTATTGCTGAGAGGTTACCATGGTTTGGCTTTCGAGTTTGAGTCAAACCCCAAAGCACAAAAATATCAGCAATTCTCAAAATGTGAAAAGCTGGGTGAGTGGCTGCAGAGAAGATGAAAGACAGTCCAGCAAACCTGAGAATAGAAGAGTATAAGAGTTTCTCTTCCTCCATGCTGGATCATTTCCACATACAGTGGGATTCAGATACAGCTAAGCCATGTATTGAACAATTAATGCTAGATCCTAAATCAAGGGGTTTTCAACATTTTTTTTCATTTGCAGACCCCTAAAAATTTCAAATGGGGGTGCGGACCCTTTGGAAGTCCTAGACAGTCTGCAGACTCCACAGGTTGAAAACCATTGTTCTATGGTAACGACAACCTTTCGCAGACCCTTTAGACATAGTCTGTGGACAAGGTTGAAAACCACTGTCCTAAATATTGTATAGAAGTTCTTGCTTTTGCTGAGTCCTAGGTGAACTTGAACCAGCAAGAGGAAAAAAATTAGCAGGCTACCTTCAAATAATCTTCTAAAGTCAATATTTCTTCTAGGGGGAGATACTCACTGTGACATTGAGGCTCCTTTGCAAAGGGTCCCCTGTTCTTCACAAACAATTCACCTCAGACCTGACAAACTCATTACACCAAAGGATATTTATCCATTAAGAGTAACATGTTAGGTATCTACAGAAAGTTCGTAACAGACTGAACTGTGGCAGGGAAACCTACTTTTCTAAAGAGGAAAGGTAATTATTACATTTAGATCCAGGTTGGTGTTTTATGATTTTGTTTTGTGTTGTAACCATTTGTTTCCATCAATCTCTCTTTTGTTTCTAGTTAATTCTCCATTCTTTCTTGAATAAACCTACTTTTGTTTTATTAAAAGTGCTCACAATTTTGTGATTTTACAAGAGCAGTGATTTAAGATATAACTAGTAAACTGGGGTACACTGCTGCTTTGGGGGCAGAGGACCTGGGATTTCTGTGAGTAGCCAGTGTCAGGGGCTGGATATCACAAGGCGAAGGCAGGGCTGGCAGGACCCAAAGAGAAAGCTTGCGACGCTAACAGGCTGCTGGTGTTAGGGAGCTAACACTCAGTGACCACGGGCAAGGCTAACACTTGCCTCAGGCAGGTGACTCATAGTCCTGGATACCCCAAGGACCATCACAGACACGCCCCATCTCATTGTCTTTTGAAAATGGTTTTAATCAGGGGAGACCCAAATATTTTCCTAAGACAAACATGATGGTCAAGTCTGGCAAATCTTGCTCAAGTCAAACTGGAAAAGCCACTGCAACTTCCTCATGTATGCAATTGCTGCTTCCTCTCAAGCAACCAGTAGTGGATACTTATGTCATGTCCTTTAAAATCGTGGTTCCCTTAACAATGATAAATCTGTATGAGAGACAGAAAGGCTTGGCAGCCTGACAGGCACTTAATGTGCAAAGATGAATAAAAGATAAATCACTTCTTGTGGGGATAAAAGAATCTAGCTGTCAGTCAATATAAACAGGATTGGGGGAGGATAGAGACCTACAGTGCTAGCTCTTACCAGTGAGACTATCTAAGGAAATTAATGAGGAATTAACAAGTGTCTGAAATGAAGAAGCATCTAAGGCTATGGTCCTTGGGGATACAAAAACTAGGCTGGAAGTGGTTTTTTTTTTATTCTAGGCACTTGTTTTCTTTGGATTTCCCTAATAATCTTAATTTTAGGATCACCCACTTATTCTCCAGAGAGCTGGTACCTAAAGGGACATTCTTGTGCTTCCCAAACAAAATCCTATCAGTGCTGACCAAGGTGCTGCACAAGTTTTCTGGGTCATTCTTGGTTCCCATCCTCCACTTCCACTGTCTTGTCAAGATAACAACATAAAACAAACAAACAAAAATAGAACATTGCAATGTGGTTCTCATTACTGTCTGGACAAAGCACTACTAGGAAACTAATCCAAGACACCACTCATCAAGAAGAGATCTCCATACTGACCATCTGAAGTTCCAGTCAGAAGCTGCTTACTGCTAGTTTCCAGATTACCATCATCTGTTCCCCAAACAGTTTACAATCTAAGTGTAAGGCAAGGCACAACAGGTGGATACAGATGTGGAAGAACATGGAAACAATGAGGCAATATGGTGAGAAAAATATATATAAAATACAGATATACTAATAATCTATTATAGTTTATAGCGCTTTTTAAGTGCTGTGATATTAGTGTGATGAGCACAGTGTAAATGCCTTGGTAGGTCACAAAGTGCTTTACAAAGAGTATGTATTATCACCACTTTGCTGAGAGGCACAGAGGTTAAGTAACTTGATTAAGGTTTAAGAGTGAGTCAGTGGCAGAGCCAGAAAAAAAATCCCAGATCACCAGTCATGCGCATTAACCACTAAAACACACTGTCTCCATACACATGAGACAGACCTTATACTGTGCAGGTCGGACTAAATGGGCTGTTTCACCCACAAGCGCTGTCATAAGAAAATCTAGATTTCATAGGAAAACATGAAACCTAGAAGCTTTTAGTGTATACTGGTGAGAAACAAAATCCAAACTGTTGTGGAACTGATAGAAATATATTTGTTAAGGGTTTGGGCTGAAATACATGAAGAACTGTGGTTCCTCACCACCCAGTAGCTATCTCTGGACTTCACACATCGCTTAATCCAGAGTCAACATTATTAAACTGGATTTTTTTCCTGCAGCAAAATGTGCTTGTTTTCTTGGCTGCCCTATTATAGTGACAGACTCAACCTTGGCTGATCTGACTCTTGTTACTTCATGTTTATCTTAGCAAAGATTCTAGGGGATATTGACAGGCTACTTCATGCCACTCAAGAAGGAAGCACTAAGTTGGCTGCTCAGTGAGGCCTTATCACTCAAAAAGTGTTATCTGCCCTTTGAAACAGATTATCACATGGCAGGGACATCCTGCAGGGGGGGTAGACTTGCTAGGTTTTCCAAGAAGAGCTAAGCTGTCTTTTAAAAATAACTATAAACTTTAATATCTCATAAAAAAATTCAAGAATTGAGTCAAGTAAACTGAACCAGAATCACAAGAGGTTCTATAAGCAAAGATCAAATAACAGTTACTCAGATGCTCTCCGGAAAGCGTTTCAATTTTCAAACCACCACATAAAAGCTGATTTGTCTAGTGACTACACAACAAGCAGCCCTCGTGTGAATGACCTACAGTAAGAAAAGAAGACTTGAATAGAGAAGGAAGAGTTGGCATTTATCATCCTGGTCCTGTGGTTACAAAATATAAACAGAGATAGCTGTTTTCATCAAGGTGTTAAATTGAAAGGGGAGTATTTGAACCCTAGAACTGAACATCTTACAATCGAAAACAGAAAGATCTTTTTTTCACTGGGGCAGGTAGAGAGATTAGAGCTATTTTCCAGTCATTTGCAAAACTTCTAAGAGCTGATATTTTATTTGGTGAATGTCACATCTTTCTCTTGGTGAATTGTCCAGTAACCAACTGCAGTTTTCTCAGATTTGTTACTCACAACCATTTGCTGAATGACTTCTGTGAATAGTGCTTGGTCTATAGCTTGTTCAAACTGTTGATTGTGAAGGAACAATACACAAACTCCAGGCTGTTTTGATTGGGCACAAAAGCCAGATGTAACATTTCTATTTCCTGACTGGAAGGGAGTAACTTTACAGTTCAGGTTTCCAGGGGAAAGTAAGCATGATTATGCAACTATTTACATGAACATTTCCTCTAAATATACTGTTTTAGCAAACAGTAATCTCCTTCATAGATTCTTAGATTCCTATGCCAGCAGAGACCATTGTGATCATTTAGACTGACATCCTGGATAACATAGGCCAATCCAGACCAAATAACTTTGACACCAACTACAGAAGCAGGGGGAATCCAGATATAATTATGTTAAAATATATTTTGCTTTTGTGCAAAGAACACCTACGGTAAAGTTCAGCCCCAAGTGTATAAAACGACCATGTTGATTTGTAATGGAATCAGCAAAGGAGTCTTGAGTTGTATGTCATATATACTATCAGTGGTTCATAGGATTGGTAGGATGGAGACTGTTTCACCTCCAGATTGTCAGTTCATATCAGACATTTGTTAGGATAGCTATTTGGTGATGGTGATGTTCTGTGGAATGAGTTGATAGTCTAAGTCCAGGTTCTAGTGCAGTGGTAGGCAACCTGTGGCCCACAGGCCACACGCAGCCTGGCAGGGTAATCCGCTGGCGGGCCACGAGACAGTTTGTTTACATTGACCGTCTGCAGCACGGCCGCCCGCAGCTCTCAGTGGTCGCAGTTTGCCGTTTCCGACCAATGGGAGCTGCGGGAAGCGGCGCAGACGGCAGGACCGTGCTGGCTGCTGCTTCCCACAGCTCCCATTGGTTGGGAATGGTGAACCGCAGCCACTGGGAGCTGCGGGCAGCCATGCCCACGGATGGTCAATGTAAACAAACTGTCTCATGACCCGCCAGTGGATTACCCTGATGGGCCACGTGTGGCCCATGAGCCGCAGGTTGCCCACCACTGTACTAGTGGCTATGTCCATACTATATGACTGCCACACTTGTTAGCAGTCTCAGCAGAGAGGCCAAGAATTGAAAGAGGATCCCACCTTAGGGACATTTTACTGCAGGAAAGTTTGCCTGTAAGTGAACTAGACTCTGCCATCTCATCAGCCGTAAGAGCACTTAGTGAAATAAAGATGAAAGTAACAGCGGGGAGCAAAAAATGCAAGAGCTGACCCTTCGTTTTAAATTTAAAGGACTAATTTTCAAACTGTTTGAAAGCTACAGATAAGACTCTTCATCTCTTTCAATCTAGTTGTTTGCCTGAAAAGCCTTGTAACGTTCCAAGAGATGGAGCAATCAGGGCTGCGTGCAGGAAACTCACTAAGGCCTGTTCTAAGAGGACCTGCGTGTAATTTTATATGTGCACACCAAACCTGTTCCTTTTCTCTGCACCGCACTGAAGGCATTTTCAATCCAAAAATCACTCCAAATTAATTCTCTGGGCTCTACTGACCTGATTCTCCACTGCCTCACAACTCCATCGTCATTTATACTCGTGCAAAGTGAATGTAAATGGCTGCCATCAGTGTGCATGACTGAAGCTCCTGAGCTGGCAGCATTTTCTATCTACTCTGCACGGGCAAAAATAACTGCCCAGGGGCCGGGGGTGAAAAAGCCGGCACCGTGGGCCTCATTCATTGTTGCCTTGCAGCCCCTTTACACCAGCGAGGAAGTTACAAAAGGGGTAAGTCTCTGCAGCAGCTCCAGGCCCCGAGATTCCAAGGAGGAGTGGGACCAGAGGAAGTGTGGCCAAGACTTTCATACACCCAGTTGATTCTGCATCCCTGCAAAGCCCCATAGGACCTATACAGGTAGGGCACAACTTGGAGCAGCTGAGTCCTAGTCTGCTGCGGGTGCCACACCTGCTCCTGCCTGCACCGACTAGGAGTGGTAAACTGCCTTTCCTCCGTCCCTGCACCAGCACCTGTGCCAACCCCATGTTTGCAGAATTCCCAGCTTGTGTCCTTCCTTCCGCTTGCCTCCACGCAACAGCCACCCTCCACGTGACCTGCAGCGCAGAACAGCTGCAAAGTTTACCGATACCCTGGAAGGGCAACTTGGAAAGTTCCAAGTGAGAACTGAGCCAAGGAACTAGCTTATATGTATGAACCATGATATTGGCGCAGGGAGCAATGCCAGCTAACTAATTAGGGAGGGAAAGCACTGCTCATCTGTTTATTGGCTATAGAAATGAATTTGATACATCACTCCATTTCTGGCTAGCTCATCCATATTCATACCACAGAGTGAAAGCCTAAAGTAGGACCTCCAAATGTCATTTGATTTGGGGAACCACCAGCAGTAGCAACAGCTGTGCCCACTGTCAAAAGAAGGCAGTGGGCCACATTCTATTGTCGGTTACCCCGGTGTCAATCCACTTCATTTGCCGCTCTGGATTAACATGAGATGAGACTCCAGCTCACTGGGAGTTCAGAAGCAGAGAAAATGAAATTGCCTTGGCCCAGCCTTAGTCTATACCAGGGGTGGCAGAGGTGCAACCTCCATGGGACCTTGGGAGGTCTGGCACAGAGCTTGATATGGCAGCAGAAATGGTCACAGACATGGCCCATGTCCTACCAGCTGATCCCCAGAACTAGCAGCAGTCGAGCTCTCAGGCACTTGCTTCCATTGTGGTTACTGGTGATAAGGGCTGGAGTCTGAATTGTGCAGCTTGGCCTCATGTGGTAGTTCCAGATGGCTCTCAGGTCCCCTTTTAGCCTCCTTTTTCCATAGAATGAACGGGTGCTGTTGTCCTAACCCCTTCCCCGCCTCAAAGGCCCCTATTATCCAAATCTTCTAACACTTCGGTTGCTTTCCTCTAAACTCCCCCAAGTTGACTGAAGTATTTAATTGTTTATTTGTGCAAATTAAGTGCATTGTGGCAGACACAACCCTCTCTAATCTCTGTGCCCATGCAAGGCAAACAAGCCTGTGTAAATAAGAGTCTTATTCAAAAGTGGTGGAGAAACATAGGGGAGGGCAAGCAATACAGGGGGTGTAGAGAAGCACACGTGTCAAATAAGGCAGCCTTGAACAAGAAGCAATCCTGTAAGTGCATCACACTAATTACACTTGATCCCTTCTGTCATACACCCTCCCACTCCTATGTCAGTCATGTCACAGTCATGGCATCTGAATGTAGTGCCAAGGAATCAAGCACGGCAGGATAAAATGCACCTAGGTACTGCTGGCGACATAGTGGATTCTGCAGGAGACTTGCCAGTTTGCATTTGAAACAACCTAGAGGCAGCCTTTGCTCACATCCCACTGGATCTTTTGAAAAATTCTGCTTTGTAAACAGCATCATGCAAAATAATAAATGCAGGGCTGGATGCATTTGGTAGAACAGCAGCAATAATTACAGGTCTCCCACATTCCCCCTCTCCTTTACCTCACCAGCCGCAGTTAATGATCTAGCATATGGGGCTGGGAACAGCGGAGTTATATGACCTGTTGGGACATTCAGGCAGAAAACAGTTTTTAAAAACAGGGGCATTTACTATTACCGTTAATTTATTTATTCTATTCTAAGGGCTCGATCCTTCTCATTGAAGTCAATGACAAAAGTCCAGTTGACTTAAATGGAGCAAGATCAGGCCCTTAGTACCTGACCGGGGCACTTAAAGGAAGTGGGAATGGGGTGGGGTGGGAAGAGCACAGCCCCTCCTCCCCTGTTAGAAACAGGATGAGGGCTCCCTCTCCTTGCCTTGCTTCAAGGGAGTACTTGTCCACAGTTCCCCCTCCTCCTTATCTGACATGGGGAGCACCACAGTCTTTACATGTGCTTTACCACTGCGGACCAAAATATCTTACCAACACAGAGGGGCCTTTGAAAGGGGATCCATACACTTCTGCAGATGGACTGTGTTTGTGGGTGTGCACGCACATCAAACTGACACGGAACCCCCGTGTGCCTGACATCAGGGCCGGCTCTACCATTTTTGCCGCCCCCAAGCAAAAGCAAAAGCAAAAAAAAAAAAAAAAAACCCCAGAAAGCCCACCAAAAAAACAAAAAAAAAAAAAAAAAAAAAAAAAAGCCGCTTGGACTGTGCTGCCCCAAGAATGGATGGAATGCCGCCCCTTCGCATGTGCCGCCCAAGGCACGTGCTTCCTCCACTGGTGCCTGGAGCCGGCCCTGCCTGACGTGCACACAGCTGCCTGGTGATGTGTTCAGTAGTATTCTATCTAGAGGCTCCAATCGAGAGCAGCCCCTGTTGTGGTAAGTGCTGTACAAACACATAGTAGGAGACAGTCCCTGCTCTGAGCTGCTCACAGTATAAATATGCAAGACTCACAAAGGATGAGAGAAATGAAGTATTATCATCCCCATTTTACAGGTGAGGAGCAGATTGATTCAGGGCTGGACCCTCAAAGGTATTTAGGTGCCTAACTCCCATGGGAATCTTGTCCAAGGTCCCACTCCAGTTTGTTGACTATACAACTATTCTTCTCTGTAAAGAGCAGGGAACAGAATGAAGAGGCACTTGAAGATTAAAAATGTGTTTAAGATTTGAGGCAAAAAAGGTAGAGATTGTATTAGGTAATTACCCAGGATGCTCTGAAACCTCTGAATGGATAAGATTATAATCCTGCTTCAGTAATAAAATTTAACCCTTAGCTTTGGGCTGCCTTTCTAGCTGGTGTTCCCCAGTGTGCAACACCCCTAATGTAAGGGTATTGCCCAGTAATAAAGGGCTAGCAAAATGGACCTCACAGCCTGTAACAGAGACAGACCTGGGCATGGCCAGCAGAGAGAGGGACAAATGAGAGTGGCTGTTGCCTGAGCATGTTGTATACCAGTTATTTTGAGCTGTGGGCAGTCCTGTGGGGACTATTCAGCAGGGGTGTATCTTAGAACAGACCCTGTTGCTGCTCTAGTTTCTGATCAGCAGCCCCAGATTCCAGGAGATAGAAAACTGGTATGATGTAATATTAGTTCACCCAGGCTGCACCAGGTTTAGCTCAACTGCAGCCTAGAAACAGGGCCTTTGCACTTCTATAGCCTTTGGCATCTCACACACTCAGTCACTAAAAAAGCCTCACAAACACCACTTCGAGAGAAGTGAAGCACATTTTACAATTTGGTAAACTGAGGCATGATGAAACTGAGTGACTCACCTAAGGACACACCGTGAGTCAGTGGCAGAGTTGGGTAGAGAACTAGGAGTTCCAATTGCTTTGACCACAAACAACACAGTCTACGCAATATAGTATGTTCATAGGCCTGACCTTCAAAGCAGTTCTAGAGACTGGTCTGTAATGCTTCATGCAAGAAAGGTTGATCACTTCTATATATGGAATAATCTGCTGAAGCAGCTCACCTACTGCAGCTCTTACAGTGCAATGGTCCCAATCAAAATATTGGCTGATCTTTATTCCAAACAGGAATGTTAAACACAACCTTTCCTATTTGTTACATTGTAACTTTCCAAGCTCACTCACCGGCAGCACATGAGCTTTGACATTAAAATTGAAAGCATTTGACCTCCTAAGAGGGAATAATTGCCACAGTGGAAAAGCTGGGCTGATTTCCTTTGAAGAATTGTGAAACTGCCATTGACAGCAGCACTATTGTATGATTTGCATGCCACTTAATCCTTATAATTTTAGCAAAGCATTTTAGCAGTACTACATGATTAGGAAAATGATGTGCTATACTACCTTGCATAGATGATTTCCCTGTGGAAACAGGAGAAATCTACGACTCTGCCACCTTTTTGTTGTTGTTGCAAGAAAAATAATATAATAATCTCATAGAACTTGAAGGAACCCTGAAAGGTCATTGAGTCTGGCCCCCTGCCTTTTCTAGCAGGACCAAGTACTGATTTTGCCCCAGATCCCTAAGTGGCCCCCTCAAGGACTGAGCTCACAACCCTGGGTTTAGCAGGCCAATGCCCAAACCACTGAACTATCCCTCCCTGCAAAAAAAAAACTCATGCTGGACATGGAATTATGGCAGATGAAGGCATGAGTTAAGGTAGATGGGTGAAGAATAATTCTTTGCTATCATTCAATGTGTTCCAGTACCTCATGTGCCTAGGATGTCACAAGGAGACCAGTTGACAGGAGCACCATAAATTCTTAAGGGAAAGATCTGTTTTATTAAGATCAGAGATATTCTGGTCCAATTGTTTCTAAACTTTTAGCTCTTCAAATGTAAGCTTCAGGAGGGAAGATATAGGGGTTTGTTTCTTGCTGTGAACGAATCCATATTGTAAATCTAATAAAAGTCTCTTATCTTGCCACGGGAAAAAAACATGTTGTTAAAAAAAAAAAAAAAAAAAAGGATGGAGATATTCTATCTCCTAGAACTGGAAGGGACCTTGAAAGATCATCGAGTCCAGCCCCCTGCCTTCACTAGCAGGACCAAGTACTGATTTTGCCCCAAATCCCTAAGTGGCCCCCTCAAGGATTGAACTCACAACCCTGGACTTAGCAGGCCAATGCTCAAACCACTGAGCGATCCCGCCCCCCTAAAATACAGCTTTTAGCGCAGTGGATGCCTCCTGGAAAACATTTGGTTTGGAAACACACATGGCCATAGATCACCTAGTTCTGGGATTTCAGCTTCTTGTGGGTTACAGCACTAGATACGTTTGTATAAAAAGAGAAGGCTCAGATTCAGCTGCAGGCCTCTGTATCATTGCTGAAGGGTGGTTTGGCCCCCAGAAGGGGGCAGTCATTGCACCACACCCCTCCCAGGGCAATTAATTGTGGGGGAATTGCTGTAAACTCCAGCTGGGGCTCTGCAGAAGCTCAAGAGGAGGCTTCCTTATTTGCAGTGTTGTTTGAGCCGTGATGGTCCCAGGATATTAGAGAGACACGGTGGGTGAGGGAATCCAATAAAAGGTATTACGTCACCCACCTGGTCTCTCGGCAATTCCTTGGATAGATGTTGAAGTAGCACATCTCCTGCCAGCCTGGCTCTGTCTCCTCCCAATACTCCTGGCTGTCCTGCCTAGCAGCGCAGAGAGTGACTCACCCCTGCAGGCCCCAGAGACAGTCAAACACCAACTCTTGAAGCTTATCCCCCATCTGAAGTTATAATACACTCTTTGTGACATCTTCATCATCCCCACAGCCACCAAACGATGCTCCTTAGGGAGGATTATGGCCTTGGTTGCGGAATAAGCAGCAAGAGCTAATAAACACTCTTGAAGGTGGGATTTTGAAAGTCAGAGCCATGTCAGACCTATCCCATAGTGCAAGGTGTTTGCATTCAGCCTGGTCTAGAGAAAGCTTTGAGCTGTAAACTCAGACCTAAGCATGGGGGTTCAGATCAGGGTGAAATTCTCATTCCACTGAAGTCAATGGGAGTTTTGCCATTGACTTTAACATAGTTCGGATTTCACCCCAGGTGTTTTGGTTCAGGCCCATTATTAATCCTTTGTTTCAGGCAAACATTCAATGTCAGCTCTAGATCAAAATTTTAGCACTGTAAATTCCACTGTCTGCTCATTAAGGACATGATCATTCTCCCAATGAAGTCAATAGATATTCTATCATTAACTTAAATGGCAGCAGGCCCCGGCCCTAATTAAGGATAATTAAGAATCCCTCACTGTGTGGCCAACAGCCTAGTCCAGGGGCAGGCAAACTTTTTGGCCCAAGGGCCACATCAGGTTTCGTAAATTGCATGGCGGGCCAGTTAGGGGTGGGGGTCGTGGCCCGGCCCCCACCTCCTATCTGCCCCCACCCCCCCAGGACTCCTGCCCCATCCAACCCCCCCATTCCCTGAAGGCCCCCACAGGACCCCTGCCCCATCCACACACGGGACCCCTGCCCCATCCACACCAGTCCCCTGACCACCCCCGGAATCCCCACCGCCCCATCCAAACCCTCCTCTCATTCCTGACGGCCCCCCCCAGAACCCCTGCCCCATCCAATCACCCCTTCTCCCTGTCCCCTGACTGCCCCCGAAACCCCTGCCCCTGACTGCCCCCTGCCACCCCATCCAACCTCCTCCTTCCTGACTGCCCCCTGAAACCCCTGCCCCCATTCAACCCCCTGTTTCCCCTCTGACCACCATCCACACCCCCGTCCCCTGCCCACCACCCCAAACTCTCCTGCCCTCTATCCAACCCCCCCTGCTCCCTGCCCCCTTACCGCGCTGCCTGGAGCACCGGTGGCTGGCAGCGCTACAGCCATGCCGCCCAGCTGGAGCTGGGCCACGCTGCCGCTGCCACCGCCACTACGCAGCTCAGAGACCGGGCCAGGCTGGCTCTGCAGCTGCGCTGCCCCAGGAGCTCACAGCCCTGCCGCCCAGAGCATTGCACCGGGGGCTAGCTTCCCGGGCCAGGAACTCGGGGGCCGGGCAGGACAGTCCTGCGGGCTGGATGTGGCCCGCGGGCCATAGTTTGCCCATCCCTGGCCTAGTCAATAAACTGCTGTCTCTACACAGACCTTTCCTGGAAGGTGCATTACATATCCTTAGAGACTGCAGATCAAGTCCCCAGGTATATTTGTATGGAAGGGTTATTTTAGCATGTCACCTGCAATGAAGACTGCATAGAATTGAGATGAAGGCCCATTTCATTAGCTATGTTTTAATAGCCTTATGTCTGCAAGTAAGGCAGTGCATCCTCAATGGCAGAGACCCTAATTGTCTCTTGGAATGAAAAAAGGAGGAAAATCCCAAGAAAAAAAATATATAAAGGTGACACAGGATTAGTGTTGATGAAAAAAATTAAAAAGACAGGAATAGAATTAGTGCCAGTCAACAAGGTTTTATGGAGATAGTTCTTGTCAAACAAACCTGATTTCACTCTTTGATGAGATCACAGGTCTGACTGATGAAGGTAACTGCACAGAGGTAATATGCTCACACTTTCGTAAGGCATTTGACTTAGTACTGCATGACATTCTGATTAAATATTATCACTGTACAATATCAACAGAGCACACATTAAATGGATTAAGAAATGGCTATCTGACAAATCTCTAATAGCAATTGTCAATGAGGAATCATCACGAAATGAAGGTATTTCTGCAGGGATTAGTATTAGGCCTGACACTATTCATTTTCTTCAACGATCTGGAAGTAAATATAAAATCATTTCTGATCAAGTTTGTGGATAACCAAGATTGATGGAATGGTAAATGATGATGCGCACAGAGCCGTCAAACGGAGTGATCTGGATCACTTGGTAACCTGGGCCCATTCACACAAGATGTTTTTCAGTATAGCCAAATGCAGAGTTATACATCTAGGAACAAGGAATGCCACCATAATTACAGAATGGGGGACTCAATCTAGAAAACAGTGACTCTGAAAAGGATTTAGAGGACATAGTGGACAAACAACATTAGCTCCCACTGGGATGTTGTGCCAAAAAAATGGCTAATGCATCCCTTTATGTGTAAATAGGGGAGTAGTGAATAGGAAGGTGATAAGGTGATTTTACCCCCGCATATGGCATTGGCAAGATCAATACTGGAATATTGCATCCAGTTGCACCGTGCACATTTTTAAAGAGATGTTGAAAAACTGGAGAGGGTGAAGAAGAGAGTCTCAAAAATAATTCAAGATCTGGAGAAGATGCTTTAAAGGGTTTGATCTGTTTATTTTATCAAATGGAAGACAGAGAGGTGACTTGATTGCAATGTATAAGTACTTCCATGGGGAGAAAATACTCGGTACCAAATGGCTCTTTAATCTAACAGAAAAGGTCTAACAAGAACCAATGGTTGGAAGCTGAAGCCACACAAATCAGAAAGTAGGCATGCATTTTTAACAGCGAGGATGATAAACCACTAGAATAAACTACCGAGGGAAGTGATGGATTCCCCATCTCTTGATGTCTTCAGATCAAGACTGGCTGCCTTTCTGGAAGATCTGCTCTAGCCAAACACAAGTTATTGGGCTCAATACAGAGGTAACTGGGTGAAACTCTATGATCTGAGATATACAGGAGGTCAGACTAGATAATCTAACGGCCCCTTCTGGCCTTAAACTCTATGAATATGCGCAGAGACATTACAGTCGTGGAATGAAATGGTTTTGAAAAACAGATGGGAAACTTTATATAGTTTCACAAGCCAGAAGTGAGAACAGACCAACTGTACGTTTTCCAGCAGCTTTACATTCGATGTATGTTCACAGTTGGTTCGGCCAAGTTGCTGACACCATGTTAGAAAAACAGATATCTGCAATCCTTCCTAGCGTCTCAGCCCCCTCAACTGCCAGGGGCTGCTTCCAGTTGGGTTGTTAAAGCATATACAGTCATAGCTATAAACAGTTTCCATACTAATCAGGTTACAGACAGCGGGAGCCCATTCATTGCAGAACTAGAAGTCCAGCACAGAGGATTCTTTTTATTCCAACGCAATAAAAATGTTCAAACAGGGCTTGATTTCAAAGACCACTAGAGTCAATTGAAGCCCCATTTCAGTTGGCTTTGGATCAGGCTCACAGTGGCCTCCATCTGTGCTCATGAACACCCGTGCACACACCTTCACACACCGCCCATACTGGCAGTAGAATAGACACATCAACGGCATGCACAGTGTTAGTGCTTGAAAGGAGCACACTGGTGTATTGCCTGCATATATTGGAGGCCAAGTTGAGGCCCATTAGAAATTTTGGCCCATAAGGTTCTTGCACTGTCACTGACAAATCACCAGTGGTCATCAGTGGTCAGTCTAGATCTGAATATTCCAAGGCCAGCAGAAATGTATTCCGTGCTGACTCCATTCCTGCTTTGGGCTTTAGGCAGGGTTATAGACCAAGCCAGGGAGCTGGAATTGATATTTGTGGTAATTTTGTCAGCCTCAAGCAAAAAAAAAAAAAGTTGCTTTATTTAATTCCCATTCTGAAAAAAATGTACATCACATTCCTTTGAAGGAAAGAAACAAATGGCGTTTGGATTCACTTTGACAATACACCCCCAGCAAGTACTAATTACTAATATATTAGTTAACCCCTAGGCTGGTTAAATTCTGTAAGATA
The DNA here is from genome assembly GCF_002925995.2 of Terrapene triunguis. Lineage (NCBI taxonomy): Eukaryota > Metazoa > Chordata > Testudines > Emydidae > Terrapene > Terrapene triunguis. The sequence continues at coordinate 18,733,756 of NW_020664482.1, forward strand.
AATAATGAAAATCCAGCTATCACTGTTAGAAAAATATTATGTAAACTGGTTCACATTTCCCTGATAGCAGTGATTAATTCTGCCCAAATTGTCTATTGACTCCTACTCTATAATAATAAAATCTAGTACTTAAATTGTACTTTTCTCTTTCAAAGCACTTTACAAACATTGACAGGCTGGCTCCTCGTCTAATGTAAGTCAGCATAGCTCCTCTCCCTTCAGTGGAGCGACATCGATTTACATTTCCAAAACACACTGGGGAATGGAAGAGGCTGGGGGGAAGCTCCTGATCAGAATTTAAAGGCGTGGGGAGCTTTCCGGTCACTGTGAACCCTGGGCAGAGATGCTCAAAGTTGTGATTGGTGTAGTCATTGTCTCAGGGATAGGGGCATTGTGGGACTGTTGCTGGAGGACTGTTTAGCTCAGCACACATAGTGCAGCATCCACACTGGCATTTTGCCGCTGGAAGTATCTTGGCTGAGGACTTGTACCACCCATAGAGGTGGTTTTATATTGGAGACAGAAAGTCTGGGTTACGCCAGCAGGAAGCACATTTGGGCACAAAGCCTGTGGTGACAAAAGGCAACTTCTGTCGACAAAACTTGGTAGCTAGGCTAGGCCTGAGGATCTCACCCACTAACCAAGCTTCTTTCGACACTAAGGAAATTTTCTAAACTTTTCCCCCTGCATCCCCATTATGAACACTGTTTCTGCTCCACTGGTGTTAGCAACATTGGGATCCCTTGAGTCACTGGGTCCCTGTTAACCAATGATATTTTTAAACACCATGTCATGAAACCCTGCTCAGAACAGGTCTAACAGACACTGTTAAAATGCTGCTCTGTCTACACTAGGGCTCCCACTATTGCTAACACATGTTGAGTTGAACCCACATTAACAATGGTGGGGAATTTTTAGACTATGTCTCTAGCACAGACAGGGCCAGGTTTATCCTTCCAGGTCCCCTGTGAGGTTGCTTAATAAGATTACTCTGCCCATTTATACAGATGGGGAAGTAGAGAAGTTAAGTAATTTGCCCATGGCCAAACAAAGAGGATCAGTATCAGAGGAAGTACTAGAACTCTGGAGTTCCTAGCTCCCAGCCTGATGCTCAGATCACTAGAGCCCAAATTCAGGAAAGCACCTGTATTCATGAGAATACTTAAGCATGTACTTAAATTTAAGCCCATGCTTAATCCCCATTGAAATGTTTTCCTAAACCAGGGCCTAGATGAGGACTCTATATTTTTCATTATATCCCTCTGTTTTTCAGACCCTTCCCCTCACATGAATGCTGTACTTCCATCAACTTTATACTTTTTTTTAAAATGGCTAAGAACTCTCACCTCACAGTCATTCCTTTCCAGGGGAATATAATCCAATGTATGGACTCAGACAAACCATAGAGGAGGAATCACTTCCCCATTTCTGAAATGCAGCCATCTCTGGGGTGAAATGCAGCAACTGTTCAGTAGTTTGCAGAAACACAGTACCCAGAATTTTTTTGGAACGGGAAGTGAAGAAGAACACCAAATCTGCTACAAGTGGAATTTAGTGACAGAATGTCAGAAACAGTCCTGGATTTAGGGCAAATATTCATACTGCAGTTTTACATCTCAATCAAAAGATTGAGCTTAAATACCATCATCTGGACTTAATTGCAAATGGTTCTTTAGTACATTTCGTCTTTATTTATGTGCAGGACCTTGCAGTGAAAGTATGTTTGTAACACTGTAAAACTTGTAAGTGCTCAAATAATAGTCAACACTTCTTTACATTATTTCCTCTCCTCTCTCCCACAACCTTGAGCCAAATGATGGGGTTTATTATTGAGCTTATGATGATTCCAGGCAGTGTTGGAGTCTTTCTTCTAGATGTGATTGAAGCAGTATAGCTACTCCTAATTGGGAATGCCTTGACTTTGACGGTACAGTACATTGCCTGCTACATGTGTTGTATTTATTTCCCCAAATACCGATAAAAAGAAAAAGAGAGACCAACATGAAAATGTCTGAAGAAGTCAAGACAGATGACAACATTTTTAATGCATATGAAAAAGCAACGACCTTTCATTTGGTAAGGATCTTGCATTTATATCACAAAAGTTTATGGGAGCAGAAAGATGGCCTCCAACAGTGTGTAACAGTAATTTAGCAATACAGGAGGGATCCATTGAAGAGAATTTACTGTAAATGACTTTGTTGCCTCAGTGTTCACAGGCGAAATGAGAGGTTGAGGCCAGAGACAGGAATATGTTTTCTGCAAGGAAAAAAAAATCATAAGAAATATGGAGGGAGCAAATATCTCAGCAAGGAAGTGATGTAGAAATCAGAGTCACTGAAGATTAGATAAGACCCCAAGGTCATCTCTGATTTCTGGAAGAGATGGCAAAGAAACCTAAGATGTACAGGAACAGGAAAAATTTTGGACAGGACCACATAAAATATTCCTGGTTGGTTCTTTGCACTGCTATACTGGGGACCTGGCTTTGATTCTCAGTCCTTGACTCTAGCTCTGGACAATCACTGTTTAAGTTCATACCCTAGAGACCACAGATATAGGCAGAAGCAACTGGGGATTAAACTGAATAGGGACCAGATCCTGGGTTGGGGAGGTTCATAATGCATAAGTTCCATTGAATTCAATGAAGCTATGCTATGTAGTTTTATCCCAATGAGGATCGGCCCCTAGAAAATTACCCTCTTTGCATAGTGCTTTGAACAGGGCCGGCTCCAGGCACCAGCTTACCAAGCAGGTGCTTGGGGCGGCCACTTCGGAGAAGGGCGGCACGTCCAGCTGTTCGGCAGCAATTCGGCGGAGGGTCCCTCACTCCTGCTCGGAGCGAAGGACCTCCCGCCAAATTGCCGCCGCAGATCACGATCGCGATCGCGGCTTTTCTTTTTGTTTGTTTGTTTTTGTTTGGCTGCTTGGGGCGGCCAAAACCCTGGAGCCAGCCCTGGCTTTGAAGCAATTTTAATTATGAATTTTTACATGTATTTGTTATTTTTTAAAATGCTCATCATCTGCTCCACAAGACCCACATAAAATTGACCTTCCTAAATGCATATTAGGCTACCTAAATATGTGTCCTGATTTCAAATGTGCTGAGCATCCAGCAGCTACCACTGAAATCAATGGGAGCTTTGCCTGAGTAAAGACTACAGCATTTAGCCCTGGGATATCAAGCACAAGCTTGAGGGAAATTAATCTGGGGCAGAAAAGAGGGCAGATAACTTTCAGGCTCTATTGAGAATACTGTGCTCAGGTTTTCTGTCTAATAATAAGCAGGATATTAGAGAGACAAAGGCTGAAAAAAGAAACAATCCAGAATGATTCAAGGGATTGAGAGGTATCACTTGGACAGAATGACTAAAACTAGACCTTTGGAAAAAAAAGAGACTGAGAGGTGACCTCATTGAAGTATATTAAAATCTGAAGGGAGTAGAAATGAGAAGCTCAGATAGCATCTTTCAAATGCAATACAAGTATCAAGGGGCATGAATCAAGGCAGAATTTCTTTTCAGAGAATATTTAGTAAATAGCTACTGAAGAGAGCAAGAGAAAGAACCGGTATGAAAAGTATTTTTAAAGGAGTTATACGAGTACTGTATTTAAAGGGGGTGGAGAGAATAGCCTATATAGGGAGATGAAGCCTCCCTATATAGGATCTATTGGCATCTAATGGCTCCAGCTGGGAAGGAGAACAAAATTATGTCCAATCAGAAACAGTACATTCAGTTTAACATGTTGTACATCATGTATACACCTGTGTTCCAGGTGAGATGCTGGAAATTGTTGTAACAAATTGGTGGCTACCCAGGGCATAGTGGTTTTTACTTGGTCATACTGCTTATGGTGGCCATTTGGAGATTCACCGCAACATCAGACAGAGAACCCAGTGGCTCCTGCTCCAGAAGGACAGACACAAACTAAGCGTGAATGTTCCTTACTAACTACTATTGCAGGGCTTAAGACACACTACTGAGCTATTATTATTTAATAGCATTCAAAAGTGTGCTAAGTGCCTCACAATCTCCCACCATGAGTGGGTGGATTTATCCCAAGACTGTCTCTCTTGGGTGGCCCCCATCAGGATCCGAACAAAGGCAGTCAGGACCAAGGTGAGAGTAGGGTCAAATCTCAGCCGGGAAGTAGCAGAGGTGGTCATGATCAGGTTCCAGGCCTGGGTTGATACCAAGGGTCAGAAAAGGGTGGTTTGAGCATTAGCCTGCTAAACCCAGGGTTGTGAGTTCAATCCTTGAGGGGCCTACTTAGGGATCTGGGGCAAAAATCAGTACTTGGTCCTGCTAGTGAAGGCAGGGGGCTGGACTCAATGACCTTTCAGGGTCCCTTCCAGCTCTATGAGATAGGTATATCTCCATATATTATTAAGGTGTGTTTTTAATTAACTCAAGGTAAAATCCTAGTGAAGACAAAGTAGTCTGTAGTTTTCACATCAGTTAGCAAATCAAATTAAAGACTATATTGGGGTGTTTTGTCTTTAATTTGCCCTGTTAGCTCTTGTGAGAACTATGAACTGCCTTGTCTTCACTAGAACTTTAAACACACACACACACACAAACACACACACAGAGTGAAGACAAGGCTTAGAGGGAGACACATCACACTTTACCAGTGTGTTACACAGACGAAGAAAACATCATCACCTCTGTATTGCCATGGTGAGGAGCCTATTTTAATGGTCTGCCCTCAAGAGATTAACAGAAACAGAAAGATTCTCCAGAGGGAAAATCTTGTTCCACCAGTGGACCTCTCTCTTACTGGTCTTTTCTCCTCCATTACTGAGGAGGTAACGCCTAGACTCCCTCTTTTCTGGCTTCATTGTCCCCCTGGTTTATGGATGATCTGAGACAAATGAAAAAAGAAGGAAGATGGTTCAAGTGCTAGTGGCAGAGGCTCGTGCTGAGGCTGATCAGTTGCAGCACAAAGATTTTTTAAACCCTTATGCTGTGGCTGTGCGGCAGAGAAAGAAAAAAAAATTTCCTGTACCATCGCATACTCAAAATCTTAGACAACAGATTTGTTTTGGGTGGTAGATAGTCTTGTAAATTCAAGTGGTCTCAGCTCAAGAGCTTGTCTGAATCCCTCCAATTGTGAGGAAATTGTTATTTTGTAGACAAAAATCAATCGGATTAGGGACGGGCTATCTGCTTCCGTGGTGACAGAGCAAGGTCTTGAGGGAACAAGGGCCTCGTCTTCTCTGCAAGAGGCTGAGCCAAGAATCCTCCCTGAGGTACTAGAGATGGTGGGAGACTTGGTCCCACAATCTGTGCTTTTGATCCACATCCTTCTTGGCTGGTGAAGGCCAGTGGGGATGTACTAGGTCCCTGGCTTGTGGAGACTGTCAAAGCCTCTCAGAGAAGGTAGGCTGGCTATTGCTTTGAAAGACACATTAGTGCAGCCTTGGCTCAAGAAGTCTTTGCGTGATGCTGACAATCCAGCTAATTATTAACCAGTACCACATCTTCTCTTTTGGGGTAGATTGTGTGGAGACAAGTCTCACGATATCTAGATGCCTTTGATCTCTTTGATCTTTGTCAAGCTGCATATAGACCTGGCTTTGGTCACCTAGGAAGTCTGTGACAGAACTGGAAATTGACCCAAGATCTTCTAAATCCCACTCCAGTGCCTTAACCACGAGACCATCCTTCCTCTCAGAGCAGGGCAAACAGATCTGACTCCTGCCACTAGATGGCAATAGCGCATGCACACACACTACAATAAACATGCCCTGTAGGTAACTTTATGTGAAGCAGGCAGGCAAGATGGTTTTATTGCACATACATAGCCAAAAATCACTGTCCTGCTCAAAAAAATATTTCCTAACGAAGTATGTGCTCGTCAGTTATTTTGCTGGCATTTTATTTCCAGACTCCCCTGCAGAAGATTTCTGTGTGGCAGCTGTTCCTTGGCGCTTTCACTATAAACATGATTTTAGTTTTGCTGCAAAAAAATAAAAATAAAAAAATGAATAGGTGCAAAATGTAATTGTTTATACAGTTTGTTAGATTTTATTGAAGACCTTCATTCTGCAAGCAGGCAAAATGCCCAATAACGCAAACACCCCAAAGGGAATCATTTTTAAAAAAATGTTCTCATTCCAAGTTCTATGTTCATCATTCAAAATAATCCGAAAATGCTTTCATTTCTCTTTTGCCTTTGTCTTCCCCACACACCTGCCCCTGGCCCCCCATCTTTGCAACCTATTGAAAAAAGTGTCCCTGCCTGTCCCTTTGGGAGCTGAGTCCCAAATCAGCTCTGGAGCTGGCAGTGTTGGCCAGGAAGCACAGCACAGGACAGTGCACATGCTGCAGTGATTGTTCTAGTCTGAGATACTTCGTAATAACCATGTATCTTCTGGGGTATTATTAAGCGTACGTATTATTTAATTTACATGACACCTCCAAATAACCATACTGACAAATGGTCACTAGTAGAATATTTTTACTGTCAAAACTGTGGCCACCCTGAATTTACGGTGGCCGCACAGGTAGCCACAGCAAGAATTCATTTGCAAACCACTGCACTAGGCAGTATCTGTTACTAGAGCAAAAGCCAACAGTTTCTGAGATTCACCTGCTAGGTTAGCATGAGAGAAACAACTGAGCTATGTCCTGGCCCTCCATGACCCTCTCCGGCTTCTCTTAGCCCATTCTCTTTTCTTCTGTCTAAGCCAGGGGTGGGCAAACGTTTTGGCCTGAGGGACTTATGGTGTACTACTTACGGCTGCCAGTCCTGGTGCTCCGAGTGCCATGGTAAGGGGGCAGGGGGGTTGGATAAGGGGCAGGGGGTCCTGTGGGGCAGTCAGAGGCAGGGCCGGCTCCAGGGTTTTGGCCGCCCCAAGC
>NW_020664482.1:18740721-18767998 GCF_002925995.2 Terrapene triunguis
CAGGCGGAGTGAGGGACCGTCCGCCGAATTGCCGCCGAATACCTGGACCTGCCGCCCCTCTCCGGAGCGGCCGCCCCAAGCACCTGCTTGAGAAGCTGGTGCCTGGAGCCGGCCCTGGTCAGAGGACTGGGAGCGGGGGGGTTGGATAGGCGTGGGAGTCCCGGGGGGGCCTGTCAGGGGCGGGGGTGTGGATAGGGGTCAGGGCAGTCAGGGGACAGGGGGCAGAGGGGGTTGGATGGGGTTGGGGTCCTGGGGAGGCGGCTAGGGGTGGGGGGCCCCAGGAGGGGGTGATCAGGGGACAAGGAGCAGAGGGGGTTGGAGTTTCCAAGGGGGGCAGTCAGGGGGCGGGAAGTGGGAGGGGGCGGATGGGGGCAGGGGCCAAGCTATTTGGGGAGGCACAGCCTTCCCTACCTGGGGGTGTAGTGTATTAAATTGCTCCCCGTAGGAATGTGCTACTTACGAAGCACCAGGACTGGCAGCAGTAAGTAGTACACTGTAAGTAGCACATTCCTACGGGGAGCAATTTAATACATTCCACCCGGCGGCTCACACAGCCGCACTGCTTGGCAGGAACTCGCAGCCCTGCTGCCCCGAGCGCTGGCGGCACAGCAAGCTGAGGCTGCAGAGGAGGGGCCAGGGACTAGGCTCCCTGGCCGGGAGCTCAAGGGCCAGGCAGGATGGTCCCGCGGGCCGTAGTTTGCCCACTTCTGCTCTTAGCCTTCCATCCACACAGTAGCCCACTCTCTATGGCAAAGATTCCTCCTTGCCCAACAGCTCCACTAGTCCCCCGTTCCCTAGGCCCATAGGGAAGGGACAGAATATTCCCCTTCCTCCAGCTATCCCTCCTTTGCAGTTCCAGAACAGAGAAGGAACAGAAGATTCCCCCCATTTCCCCATCCACTGCGGGGAAGGGCAGTGAAGGTCACATGGGTGCCAGCACCAGTTGGCTCCCCTTCTCCTCCAACCCTTAAACCCATGCTTTCCTGGACCTTTTTTTCCCTCCCTGTAATAGGACATCACACAGCAAATCTGCACTCGTCACACAACAAATCCCAGGCCGCCTCTGAGCAAAGACCATTTGCCTTATGCTAGGGAAATACAGCTGGATTTGAGTCTTTTGATTTTTGGTAGTTTCCAGTAAGAGAATGCAAACTCTAAAAACTTGAGCTCCTGCTGAAAATCTGAAGCCCAGCAAATTCTTGAGGTTCTGAAAAGTTCTGAGATCTATAATATACTCACCTCAGTGCCTGATGAATTCACCCTAAGGATTAGTGCAAAAGGATGCTCATGTTTGCCAATGACAAACATGCTTCCCTTGCTCTTCTGCAAGAACTGTTATGAATTCTCTTAACAGCTTTGAAGCTGCTCTCAGATTTGTCATACGTCCTTCTCGAGTGCCCTTGGGATCTGCTGTGTATTGAATGTTTCCCTCTAAATCTCCTGATATACTGGCAACTAAAGCTGGCGCTGGAGATTTAGGTTCTGGTTCCCTTCTTGCTAAGCCCTCCTGCTGAGATGGGGACACCCTCCCCAGGGGCATGTTCTTTTGCCTCTTTCCCATGGGACTCTGACCCTTCAGGACAAAAATCTACGGCTCCGGTTAGGAGGTAGTTATCTTCTTCCTGACAACTTTGCAACTATAAAGCCATCTATCCCACTCTAGATAATAGCTACATTGGTAGCGTGTTGATGTTGCTTATGCAAAAACTAGCCAAGTTCACTTTTGATTGTGGATGGTTTCTAGTCCATTGCACGGTCAGATCCTCATGCTATAGCACCGGGTAGCATTGTTTGTTTCGCAAACACTGCAGCTGATTTATTTTAAAGCTGTTTCCTTGAATTGGGCTTAATCATTTGTTTTCATAAAATCTAAATTTCCAATGCATTCCTAGAACACTGTATTATACATATAGCAAAGGGCCAGATTCATCCCTGGCGTGAACCCATTGACTTTAATGGGTTCACAGCAGGGAGGAGCTTAATCCAATTTCTTCAAAAGCCTAAATAAACTATTGGATCTATTGTGTTTGATCTATTCCATACTATCAGGAGTGTTTCTATATTTTACTATTCTGAGAGCACGCCTGTACCAAAAGAAGCTGGAGAATGGCCTGCAATTTGCTACTAGTAGCTCTGCTATCAAATGAGTGCAGCTTCACATCGCACCATTACTATTTTCTTATCACATTTTCAATTAAAAATGCTTAGGCATAAAATTCTACTCACAGCTGTAGTAGGAGTCTACACATTTCAATCAGATTTCAGTTCTGCTTTGTTCCAAAGGGAGAATAATTTTCATCTCTCTACGGAAATGGATCGTTTCTGAGGTAATATTCTTCCCTGGTGTAATTCCACCGAGAACATGAATTCATAGCTTCAAAGATTCCAAAGCCAGAAGGGACTATTGCGATCATCCAGTCTGACCTCCTGTATAACACAGGCCAGAGAACTTGCCCAACATCATTCCTAGAACAGATCTTTTAGAAAAACATCCAATCTTGACTTAAAAGTTGTCAGTCATGGAGAATCCACCACAAACTGTGGGAAATTGTTCCAATGGTTAATTATTCTCACTGTTAAAAATGTACGCCTTATTTCCAGTCTGAATTTGTCTAGCTTCAACTTCCAGCCATTGGATCATGTTATACCTTTTTCTGCTAGACTGAAGAGCCCATTATCAAATATTTATTTCTCACATGTAATCAAGTCACACCTTAACCTTGTTTTTGTTAAGCTAACTAGATTCAGCTCCTTGAGTCTATCCTTTAATCTTTCTCATGGCTCTTTGCTCAACCCTCTCCAATTTATCAACATCCTTCTTGAATTGTGGAGACCAGACTTGGACAAAAACAACAAGGAGTCTGGTGGCACCTTAAAGACTAACAAGTCTTTAAGGTGCCACCAGACTCCTTGTTGTTTTTGTAGATACAGACTAACACGGCTACCCCCTGAGACTTGGACACAGGATTCCAGCAGCGGTTGCACCTGTGCCAAATACAGAGTTAAAATAACCTCTAATCCTAGTATCAGAGGGGTAGCCATGTTAGTCTGGATCTGTAAAAAGCAACAGAGGGTCCTGTGGCACCTTTAAGACTAACAGATGTATTGGAGCATAAGCTTTCGTGGGTGAATGCCCACTTCGTCGGATGCACATTAACCCATAGCACAGCACTGTGAGCTCACACATGACCCCCAAATCTTTTCACTGCTTCCACAGATCATATCCCCGTTCATGTACGCATGGCCTGCATTTTCTGTTCCTAGATTTACAATTAGCTGTATTGTTTGCTCACATCCTATTTACCAAGTGATCCAGATCAATCTGTATTAGTGACCTGACTTAAGTGCCTGCTGTTTCTCAGTTTAATGTGATATGTTTTACCCATGAAATCAGAGTGGTTATGATCTCATAAAGAATCTCTATGACCATAAACATGTTTTATTGATGCATTGAAATAAAATTTCTAACACAAAACACCAGGGAGTGTTAAATCAGCTACTAGCAATATTTCCAAATGTAGGGATGACATGAGTTCGTGTGCATAATTGGACATATGAATTGCATATGACAGTAGAATAGTACATACAGGGCCGTCCTTACCGGGCTGTCCCTAGCTATTTTGGAGCCCTACGCAATCCCCACGAGGGGGGGGGAGGGGCTGTGTGGGGCCCCACCCCAGCCTCCACGAGGGGGGGGGAGGCTGGCCCCAGGCCTCTGTGGGGGATTAGAGGGGGGCGCTGGCCACTTCCTGCGGGAAGTGGACTGACCCGGCCCCAGCCTGCTCTGCTCCCCTGGCTCCCAGGCTTGGGGGGAGGGGGGAACCGCCCCCCAGCACTCGCTGGCGGCGCAGCTGGGAGCCAGGGGAGCAGAGCAGACTGGGGCCCGGTCGCTCTACTTACTGGTGAGTGCAGGCCCGACCACCTCTGGAGTCCTCAGGGAAGTGGGGGCGGAGCAGGGGTGGGAAGAGTCAGGGCAGGAGCTGGAGCAGCACGCAGCTGCACAGGGCACCAGGAAATTTGGGGCACCAAATTTCCTGGTGCCCTACGCAGCTGCGTACTTTGCGTATGGGTAAGGACAGCCCTGCATCCTTAGGCATATGCAGCATATGCAGCTGCGTAGGGTACCATGAAATTTGGGGCACCAAATTGCCCCAAATTTCATGGTGCCCTAGGCAGCTGCGTGCTGCATACGTGGCAGCACCTGCCCCGGCGACCAGCCCTATCCCTCGGTCAGCCCCCCCCGCAAGGGGCAGGGCCGTCCCCGGGGGGTGTGGGGCCCCGGACAACTCACTCCGCCCTGCCTCTTACCCTTCCCCCCTGCTCCACCCCGCCCCCATTCCACCTCTTCCCCCAGCGACCCCGCACTCACCGGCAGCGGCGGGAAGCGGAGAGACACGGCCCCAGCCCGCTCCGCTTCCCTTGCCCCAGGCCCAGTCATGTCACTTGGGTTGGGGAAGGACCGCTCCCGGCTCTCTCTGGCAGCGGGAAGTGGAGCGCCGCAGCTGGGAGCTGGCAGAGTAGAGCGGGCTGGGCTGGGGCCGGGCTGCTCCACTTCCCGCCGCTGCTGGTGAGTGGGGGATCCCTTCCCCCAAGCCTCCTCCCCCGAGTGACATAGCTGGGGCCGGGGTGAGGGAAGCGGAGCGGGCTGCTCCCAGCCCCCTGCTAATCCCCCGGGCCACTCTGGGCCTGTGGGGCCCCCAAAAGTGGCCCCCCACAGCTCCTGCCTCCCAGGCCCTGGGGGGGCTGGGGCTGCGTAGGGCACCCAAATGGCTAGGGACGGCCCTGATCAAATAGGCAAATTTCCTGCAATAAGAGGGAATACACTTCTACAAAATGTGACACCAACTGTTAAACGTAACAATCAAACATACTGTTTGTCAAGAAACAACCTTGTTCCAGTATCCTGCTAACTAAACATTTATGTGAAGCTTCTTTTATTTTGATTTATTTTAAAATATTATTAAAGAAAGAATGGTTGAGCTTTTATTATGCTTTATTATTTGTAAAACAGTAGCACCTAGAGACCCTGACTCAGATCATGGCCCCATTTTTCTAGGCCAGGGGTGGGCAAACTTTTTGGCCTGAGGGCCACATCGGGATTCCAAAATTGTATGGAGGGCTGGGTAGGGAAGGCTGTGCCTCCCCAAACAGCCTAGCCCCTGCCCCCTATCTGCCCCCTCCCACTTCCTGCCTGCCCCCCTCAGAACCCCCGACTCATCCAACCCCCCCTGCTCCTTGTCCCCTGACTGCCCCTTCCCGGGATCCTCCGGCCCTAACTGCCCCCCTGGAACTTCACCCCCATCCAACCCCACCTGCTCCCTGTCCCCTGACTGCCCCGACCCCTATCCACACCCCCGCGCCCTGACAGGCCCCCCGAGACGCTCATGCCTATCCAAACCCCCTGTTCCCTGTCCCCTGACAGCACCCTGCACCTCTGCCCCATCCAACCGCCCCCTGCTCCCTGTCCCCTGACTGCCCCCTGGGACCCTGTTCCCCTTATCCACCCCCTCCCTGCTCCCCCCCCCTCACCATGCCGCTCAGAGCACCAGGAGGACTGGCAGCCGTGCCACCCGGCCAGAGCCAGCCACGCCACCGCGCAGTCTAGAGCACCAGGGCAGGCCGGCGGCTCTCGCAGCCGCGCTGCCCGGCAGGAGCTCACAGCCCCACCACCCAGAGCACTGGCGGCACAGCGAGCTGAGGCTGCGGGGGTGGAGGGACAGCCAGGGAGGGGCCGAGGGCTAGAAACTGCCTATGGTTCTGAGAGTATAATTCTCATTCTACTGTACATGTTCACTCAATCCCTCGCAAATGGCCCACAAGGATGCCAGTTGTGATGGGTTATAGCTTTAATCTGAACCCTTCTCCAGTGAGATCATCAGCTCCTTTCCCTGGTGCCCTCATACCACCAAATCACAGCATCTCTGGGCATGGACTGGTTAAAGGCTAGCGAAAAGAAACAAGTTCTCAGGAGGGAGCTGAGAAAGAAAGTAAAGTTGCTTGGAGCACTGGAAGCAAGAGACTGCTCCAAGCATAGGGACTGGCATGACCAATGAAGGCAAGTCATGATTAGGAGCAAAGGGCGAGCTTGGGCAAGAATCTGCAGAGCATGAAGTAGGAGAGGGAGATAGTGGAGAGATATGCTGAAGTGTAGGCAGGGGCGGGGCTTTGCAGAGCCTCGATGAGGGGTCCAGATTTAATGGGACTCTGCTGGTGTAAATCTGCTGGCTTCAATGGGAGCTGTGAGTGCACCTCCCCAAGTAGAATGTGTCTCGCTGTGTGCAATCTAGCCATCGTGTTTCACCTCCGTGCAAGGTATATGGTCACAATTATGGAAGAAACTGATACAATAATAAGACACAAAAAGAACAGGAGTACTTGTGGCATCTTAGAGATTAACAAACTTATTAGAGCATAAGCTTTCATGGGCTACAGCCCACTTCTTCGGATGCATATAATAATAAGACACGTTTGTGCAAAACCTAAACCAGTTTGTTCACTAGAAGCATCCCCTGACAATGCCGGCTCCTGAGTATCATCAAGGACACTTTACAATTCATTCCCTCTGTTGCTTACCTCACATTGTCAGTTATGTCTCAGAGCAGTCAAAAGCTTGGCAAAGGGGCTTGTACACACATTTACTGATCTGGTTGATCTCTGCCAAAATCTTATAAACAAGAAGGCAACCAGCCAGCTGGCAAACTCACATTTCTCTAAAAGACCATAGCAACTTAAGCCCTGACAACCCTTCGTGTTTCTATCAAAAAGAGGGGTGAAGCCAGCAGCAAGCGGCTAACACACGGCTGGATTCTGAGCTCATTTAAGATGATGTGACTCATTGGGAGTCTTTCTTGTATTGGAATGAAGTCACACTGAGGTAAACCCAATGTAAGCAAGGTCAGAATTAGATCCAGAGAGTCTTTACTGTAACACAGCTTGCCACTGAGCTGAACAGTGCAGCTGGGCTGTCAAGTTCCCATGCTCATTTTTCCCTCCCAGGACCTGCCATTAATATCTCAAAGCAGAGCTCAATCTATATATATATATATGTTCAACAAAAGGAAAAGAAATGAGCACACCCATAGGCTGAGAAGAACTTTATTATGCCACGTTCAAGGTAATATTTCTGGCTCTGATTTATAAGGCCACAAGTTCTCACGTGCATGACTTGCGCATGCACAACTCCAGGTACAATGGCAATTCCACAAGCACAAACCACAAGTCGCAAGCACACATCTGGGGATCTGTGCATTCATGATGTGCACCTACAAATATGTTGAACATCTGGCCCTCGGTACTGAGGGTATATCTAAACTACAAAGTGTCTACATCAGTGTAGACACTTACTACAGCGACAGAAGGAGCTCTTCCATCACTGTAGTAAATCCACTTCTCCGAGAGGCAGTCACTAGGTCAACAGAAGAATTCTTCCATTGACCTAGCAGTGTCTACACTGGGATTACGTCAGTTTAATTGCATTGCACAGGGCATGAAATTTTTCACTGCCCTGAGCACTGGAGTTAAGCCAATCTAACACTGTAGCATAAACTAGCCCGAGTAACTTCAGCTCTTCTCTCACCTTAGATTTCTTTTAAAAGAAATATCATTCTAAGCAGTGTTTGTTCATTTTCTGTTTTGTGTGTTCTTGTCTCTGATTTGATCATTTGCCAGTAAACTCTGCCTTCTTTAAAACAGCTGAGATTGGCTGTGGAAACTGTTAAATCTGGGCTACTTGCTGTTGGGGAACTTCGGAGAGAAAGAAAGTAAACTCACAGGAGTCTGAATCAAGCGTGCAACTGTTTGGGCAGAGACGGATGTTCACATACTGCAGTGACGGATGTAAAGGATGAGAAACTAAATAGGACAGAAAAGAATCAAATAGGGATTCCCTCCCCAAAGAATGCTATGAGGAAGCAACCTTAACCCAGCAGGGAACAAAATGGTTTGAGTAGCATCAGCCTTGGCTGCATTTTGAAGAATGGGCAAATGATCTAGTGATGAAAGCACAGGACTAGGAGTCAAGTGATCAGGCTTCTGTGCCAGGCTCTGCCAGTGATTCAAGAGTGACTATGGACAAGTTCATCACTCTAGACAGATCCTTGGCTGGTGCAGATCAGCAGAGCTGTGTTCATATGTACTAGTTGAGGATCTGGCTTTCTGTGTCTGTTTCCCCATCTGTAAAATGGAGCTGGTACTAACCTCACAGGCGTTGAGAGTCTTCCATTAATTCTTGTAAAGCATTTCAAGATCTTTATATGGAAGCCTCTTGTAGAGGGTTCACTCGCTGGCCAGTATGCCCCCTCGTGGCCAGGCATGGTGTCATGGTGCTTCTGAGACTGGCTGCCCCTGTCAATGTCCTGCCCCTTCTCACTGCTCAGTCCTCCAGCCAGGTCGCTTATAGTCCCACCCCTTCCAGAGTAATAAAGAGTCCAACTAATAAATAGTCCAATGACCTTAACACCAGGTCTTCAGACCCACCTTGGGCTCAATAGCTCTTGCCCCCTTGCATTGGAGGGTGATGGGGGACTTTACATCCCCTTCTTTGGAGGCAGGTAGGGGAACGCAGGCCGTCCCTCTCTTCTGGATTCCAGCCCAGGGATTAAGGTCTGCTCCCTCCGATTCACTGCTGCTTCCCTCAGCCACTTCCTACCTTGATCTGCCTCCAGAGTAGCTCAGTCCAGTGTTTTCTCCATGGAGGTTTTGGCTCCTTGTGCCCCATCCTCCCAGTCTGTAGCCAGTGCAGAGTCCTCCTCAGGCTCCCAGGCAGCAGCTCTCCCCTGCCTGAGCTGCAGCCTTTTATGCCAATGGTCGCTAGTCAGATAATTAGCCACGCTTGAGGAAGTAGCTGCTCTGTCCCCTTTGTGGCTGTTGCGGGGTAGGGAACACCCTCATCACACCAGTCTATAAATGTAGAGTGTTCTACATCCTGGGATCAGACTGCACCAAGCCTGCTTGGGCAAGGGGATGTTGTAAGAATCTCTGCTCAGTTAGTGATATAAGCAAATTCCTTGATACTTAGGCCATGTCTATACATCCAGCACTACAGCGGCATGCCTGTACCAATACAGCTGTGCCACTACAGTGTGTCTATGCCCACGGGAGAGAGGTCTTCTGTAGGCATAATAAAACCACCTCCACGAGCAGCAGAAGCTATGTCAGCGAGAGAAGCTCTCCCACCAACATAGCGCTGTGCACATGAGCGCTTATATTGGTGTAACTTATGTCACTCGGGGGGGGGTGGATTATTCACACCCCTGAACGACATAAATTATGCCAAGATAGGTTGTCGTGTAGTAAAGTTAGACAAGCCTCAAACATAACAGCGATGGGAAGAAGAATGGCCTTATCTGAAGAAAGACATTTACTTCATAAAGTCAGCCTTGCCTCTTACACAACATATAGAAACCCTGGATGTCTTTGTAATACATCTTTTAAATGATAAAATAGCTCCTCAAGAATAAAAGCTGTCAAGAACCTCAAGCGAAGCTGAATGACAAAGCTATTAGCAATAAAGAAGTTGTGAGAGGATGGAAAAATGTGTTATTCAAAAAATGATAACCTTCAGAAAGCTACAATACAGCATTTCTACAGTGAAAAAAAATACAGAAATGATAATTCTCCGTTCTCCAGCCTCCCAATTTCTTTGAGTAAAATCCAAAGTTTCCAAAGGGATATCAATTATTCAGAGACAGCACAGCAAGCTGATCATATTTTATCTGATTGTTTAAATGTTCACTTGAGGCTTTTGATAGAAGCATATGCAACCATTGGTTTATGCAATTAAAATGCCGTGCCACTATTTTCACAGAGAGCTCCGAGCTGGCTGGCTAGAATTCTCTTGTTAGAAGTACAGATTTGTACTGAACTAAGCATTCTCTGGACAGTTGCAGGCAATCAGTGTTAACATTATATAACCTGCAGGTCCCCACTCATGGATGAACAAGAAGGAATCAGACTGAATACATTGTTCTAACTCTGCAAGTTTCTTCTTACTGTTTCTATTAAGAAGTTAAAACTGTAGTAAGAGGAGGCCCTGAGATATAAACCTTGGTATCAGAGGCCCGGTATGAGGCCTAAGGCCTGAACTAAAGTAATGGTAAAGACTTTGCTAACATAAAGCAAAGTTAAGCTGTGAGCCAGAGGCAGGCCCTGCTCACAGAAGCTGGCAAGGAAAGGGCTGATGCTGCAAAAAGAGACATACCTAAAAGGTACTGGACACCAGATATCAGAACATTCGCATACTTGTACATTCCACACACAAGGAACAAGCTGACCCATCCCAATGACGGGGGCAAAAGGGTAAAATGATGGATAGAGTTGTTTTGATCGAACCAACATGTACAAGGTGAGAGGCGGCACCTTACTACATAGGGAGGTTGTACCTTGCTGCGTAGAGGGGTTGCACCTCAATACGTCAGGAGTGATGTGTAACTTGTTTGTACCTGTGTATAAAAATGTATCCCTGGGGTGGTGTCTTTGTCCGGCCACAGGGGCAGTGGAAAGTCCCGCCACTGAGCCGGGTCCTTGCCAAGAGGCACTTTCTCGTAGTATGCCCGGTAGACTAAGTAATCTACGGGGAACTGCCATTGTGTCCGAGATCGCAATAAACCTAGTCCGAAGTGACTTTGCATCTTACTAGACTCTGTGGTTATTGGGGTTCTCGTCGGGTTTGCTGTGTCAGCTATCTGCGCAGAGCTGGGGCAGCACACAGAGGGAACATACGCACGCAGCCGAGTGATATCAACATAGGAGCAACCAGAGCACCATACCGGTAGCATCTCACAACAAAAACAATTTGAGAAGCAACCCATATTATCCCACCTGCTTTTCACATGCTCGATTCTGATCTGAGCCTGGTGAAATTCAGGAGTAACCTGGATGAAGTAAGCAGAGTTACGTTGATATTAGTAAGCTGAGAATCAGGACTCTGACATACGTTTTAATTTCATGTTTCTGAGATAACTATTAACATTACACCCTGGATGAAGTTTGAAAAGATTGCTGCAAAAGGTCTCTCTCAAGACTTACCAAAGGATAATCATCTTGCCTCTTTTCCCAGGCTTGGAACGCCTCCATCAGTCACAAGTTCTAAAGTCATGATGTCCCCTCAGTCTCATGGAAAGTGATCAAAATCTGGGATACCTTTGCTGAGAAGAACACAGGTTTGTGGCCAAATTTGTCCTCAGTCACTTCCTTTCCATGCAAGTCTTTCCTTTCAGGCCAACTGCTTCCAAAGCCTTAGTCTCTTGACCTTGTAAAATTAGGGTCTACTGGGGGATTTTCTTTCTGTCTTTAATGCATTCTTCAAACTCACTGCATGGGCCTGTTCACAGTCTTCTGAAGTTTGATTAGTGTCCCACTTGAGTGCCTGTCAGAGCCTAGAAGACCCTCCAAATAATTACAAATAACAATGTCATAAAGAAAAATAATTGTTTGATTCTCCACACGATGTCTGTACACTGATTTCACTCCACTCACTTCTGTGGAGTTATTCCTGATTTATACGAGCAGATGCACGAGGAGAATGAGGCCTATCAACCCAGGCTTCTCCTTCTCGGCTCTGAAGTGGATGTAAAGCATTATTCTTTGGTCCTCGAACATCTTCGTGGCTTAGCTATCTTTGTCTTCTGTCCTGCTGCTCCCTGAAGACTTTCTGAGTTAAAATCTGCCCTTCGATGTACCCAGATCCTAGCAAACTCAAAAGGAGCTTCACACAATATCTGAGGGCTAAATCGCCACTAACGTTTCTGAAAGCTACAAGAAATTTCTTTCCTAAAACCAGGTTTCCTAGGTAGAAAGGCAATGATGGAATGCTCTTGGTGAGTTCAGTCTGTGACAATCAAGTAGAAATTAGAACTTAACTCTTGGCTTACATTCTTCTTCACTCAGATGTAAATCATTTAGCTCTTCTGTTTCTTGCTTTGGTCTAGGATGGGAAGGGTGCTCTTGTGGTTAAAAGAGAGCACTGAGAGGTCTCTAAACTTTATTTCCCCCTCCCACAACCCCACCCCAGAAAAAGGTGATTAGCTCATAGGCCCAAGGCATTTCATGAGAGGGCAACTCTCTGGAGGAAACCTTCAATGAGAACCTTTGGTAATTTTTTCCTCCTAGCTTCTTCAATGGGTTTTCACCAGACGGGGGCACTCCAGCTATGTGTTACTGCCTAATATAAGTGGACCTATCAATGTTATACTTAAAAACTCTCTCTAAAACAATGCAGTCTTCAGAGCCTGTCCCATGAACTTGTTTCTCAAGCAGATAGTGATAGAGAAGATGCATTTAATCCTGTGCAAGAATATTCTCCATTTCATCATTTTTTCTCTCTGAACAGGTAAGCCATAGGAAAGACCCTGAATGATAAGTCGATAGCTCAGAACTTCTTTAAAAGCTTTTGTCTCTGAAGTATTGGGGGAATTAATGTGGTGGAGAATTGCTTTTTGTTCTCCTACAAATTCACAAAATCCTTCATTATATAGCTCCATTTCAGGAGAATGGATGATGGGTTCAAGCAGAAGCTAAGGGCTATCAGTTTGAGCAACTCCTGAATTTTAGGGATAATTATTCTTTATCTGGAATTATCTATAGTTAAAATTACACAAGTGCTAAAGTCAACTGCAGTGTTGCTTCTGCATCAAAGCTTTGAACTTTAGCCACCTCTTCTACATTCCCATAAAAGACTTGTGGAAAAACACTGACTGCATAAGAAGCATGGAACCTTGCTAGACATTTCAAAAGTTACTTTGAGCCATCAGCAAATCACAGCTACAATTAATGTGATAGAGAGAGTGGGTATTACTGCAAAATAGTCATCACAATAATAATAGTAATAATAATAATATCTTGTATTTATATAGTACTGTAATGGTCTTCACTCGGGGTGGGTAGGGAAGCATGGCCTATTGGTAAGGGCCACAACCCATGACCGGCAGGGGGGTTGTTGGTAGGGGACCTCGGGCCCTCCCTCTCCAGACTGCAACCCAGGACTCTTTGGACTACTAGAGATCTGGCAATTAAGGCCCTCCCTGGGCCACTTCCTATCCCTGCCCCCCCAGCCAGCTCAGTCCAAGACTTTCCCCTGCTGGAGTAGTCCAAATCAAGAAAATAAAAAGGGACTACCAATGTCCAAGGTCCATATGCAGGGAGAGGGGAATGCTTCCCTCTCTGTTTCTGAGGTGGATCCTCCCTTCCCTCAGGGAGGGCCCTTTGGGGCCGTTCTCTTGGAGATTTCAGCCTTCCCTCTGCTCTGTGCTGCTGGAGCTGTGGGCTACAAATCCGCTTTCTTCCAGGTCTGCCCCCAAATGACCTGTTTCCCTGTCTTTTAATTTCTCCACCAGATGGAGCATTTGCTGCTGGTGTGACGGGGCAGGGCTGACTAGGCCCAAAATAATCTTTTAACCCCATGTTGCCCAGTGGGTGGGAGGGGTTGTATACCCCATCATAAGTATCCTTAATTCTGAGGGATTTTAAAGCACTTTAGAAACAGGAATCACATCACCCACCATTGAAATGTAGTCATCTCTAGGGTAGAAAGGTGCAGCCATTTACCAGAGAACAGCAATACTGTACAACACTGTACGATAAAATGGGAAGAAGAATACCACAGAAAATTGATGTCAGTGCAGTTGCAGCAGGTATGAATTATGCTTCTTGTGCAATGTTTGCAATGATGGCTATATTCCCCCATATTCAGCTAGTGAATCTACTCAGTATGGTATGGTGCTGAGGCAGAAAATTCTTAAGGGAGCCCCTTGTCAAAATTCTGACAGCACATCACTGCCCTAGAGTGAAATATCTTTTCTCTAAGTGCAGTTGCAAAGAATGTGGAAGCCACTGACAGTGCTTAAATAATAACCTCCCAAACCTGATCCCATTGAAGCCAGTGGAGGTTTGAGTCAACCTACTCCCCCTACAGATCATGACAAGCAAATTAGCTTAAAAAAAAGAGTTGCTATAACAGTATATATAACCTTGCTCTGGTTCTTCTGTTGATAGACTCAACTAGCAGGTGCTGAGACCCTAAAGAGAAGTGCAAATGGATTCCTTCTGATTCCTGGACCTTGTGGCAGTTGTAACTTGTTAACTCCACCCTGGATTTATAGTGGTATGGAGTAATATAAAGTCGGAGGGTCAGGAGGTATGGTTGCAGCATGTAGAGACATACCGGAGCAAGCTTTGACCAGGTATGTCTACACATGCTGCAAACCTACCTCCCAATTGTAGTGTAGACACACCCGGAGACTGATCAGTTCTCAGGAGAGAAACTTAGGAATACCTTGGGGAGCAGACTTGGGCTGCAGTTTATTGTTTATTTTGTGCTAGCTCATTAATAAAGTCAAGCCCCGGGAATTTTCCCCACTCAGTGCATGTTGACTGGGTTGTGGGACAGGGTGGGTACTTGTAAGCTGCTCACACCAACATTGATTGAACCCACCAGCAACTGCACAATATCCAGCGCTAAGTCAGCTGGCTTGTGATAAAGAACAAGTAAAGGAATTCAAACACACAATTGGGACAGTGAGTCACTCATCAAACAGGAGCCTGACCTATTTTTGCTGGCTCAAATCTTTACCTTGTATAATAGTAGGCACTAATCTGGTGGCTTCTGCTGTTCTTTGGGCCATGACAAGGAGCTCCTCCAACGCACCATGCTTAGAAGTGTGTCACCTACCCCCATGTGTTATCCCGTTACCCGGAAAACAAACGGAAATCCTGAGCCTGTACAAATGTTCAGTCAAAATGTGTTCACTGCCCCACTCTAAGAGAATTGTGCTATTTACTTCAGAATATTTCCATTATAATAAAGAATTTGAGTGACTCTAACATTGTGTAGGTCTGATATTTGCTGTCTGCACTCCAACAACGCAGCCAGTTCTCTTTTCTGCCCTACGTGAGCCAGCCCAGAAAGCAAGGCCAAAGCTGTATTGAGCAAAGACAAGATCTAGATCATTAGAGGGACGGGCAGTCAAGGACCAAATTAGCTCAAGGATTCTGTTATGGAATGTTCCTTGAAGGAAATAACACGTTTTTATAGTAGAACAAAATGGCAAAGAATGCCAAAGATCATTTTTACCAAGGACTAGAATCTGATCGTGTTTATACGAATGCAAATGCTGAGTAACGCCAATACAGTTACTCCAGATTCACCCCAGTGTAAAAACCAAAATGGCTTTAAGTGAAATTGGAATTTGGCCTCAGGCTGTTGTGATTCCTGTGGCTTATTTGCCACCACATAGGAATTGTGATTAAGGAATAAGATAGCTCCCTCAATTCAACCAGGTTTGTAACAATGATTATTCTGCAGGAGAGGCAGTGATTTGACTCAGATCAAAATGAAATCAAGCTTCAGGAGGAAATTAAAACTGTTTACAGCCATGCATGTAGAAAGATGCTCTTTGTCTCCCTCTAAGCAGGCTCTCACATGCCAGCATCCTTCCCTAATGGCAGGGCACCGAGAATTAAAAGCACAGATTAGTATAAAAACGGATTGAAATGCATCCCTGTGGAATAAATTAAATACCTCACCCTTGAAAGGTGATTATGTTCTTTTCATTTGTGAAATAGGCCCTTTCACGCTTACAGAAATAACATTGCCATCACCTTTTGCAGCTGAGCTAGGTTAGTTTTAACTATTTATAGTTGTCATTGTTCTATGTACTGACGTGACTGGCTATCATAGCATTTCGTGACAGCCATAGATCAGCTCCTATGAGCTTGTGAACTCAAAATTAGACTAAAAATTCATCAAGGCAGGGATTGCATCTTCCTTTGTGTTTGTTAGTTCAGTGCCTAGCACAATGGGGCCCTATTCCCCATTGGGGAATCAAGATACCACTGCGATATAAAGAATAAATCACATTATTCTGTTAGCTAGGCTCTAGAGATGGGCCCACTCCACTGGATCTGAATACTCTGATGGTTGGGGAGATTTGGAACATGAACCCAGATATGGTTGCCGCTTTTCTCTATTTGTTTATCAAACTGTCTCTCAGGTTCTTATACCATGCATATCTCCATGGTATTTGACACATAGCATCTCTATAATGACTTGAATCAATGACCTGGGTCTGAAACTCCCCCCAAGCTTTGCATCCCAGGCTCGTTTCTGTTGAGACTAAATGTGATGGTTTAGTGTCAATCAAGCATAAGGACAGCTACACTGCTGAGTGCTGCACTGACTGGCTGCTGTCTGAAGTATAATTGGTACAGCCTGCTACACTGACCCATTGATCGACCAGAGAAATAAATCCAGGGTCTTGACCATGTCTGAAATGATCGTTAAAGATCTCATGGCTGATGTCCTGGCTGAGATCACAGAGTTTGTTGGATTTTTAGTCCAATACAGTAATAATAAATCCTCAGATGAAAGGTGACAGTAAGCACCAGCTGTTCTTATTAATGATCATGACAACTACAGCAGATGCTTAAGCTTTAATTATTTTATATTTACTGTATATTCTTTGGTACTCATGATAGATCAGTCTGGGAGGCGCTGTCTTTTGTATGTGGGTTCCAGCAAGAATGACCTACATTTGACCTACCTTCCTTGCCACAAGAAAATAATCACTATCAAGGCAGCTTTGTATCTGGTGTCCTATCTGAGTCAAATGCATGAAAAAAGGGAGAGGCCATTTTTCTCCCTGACTTTTTCAGAAAGGTGAGGGGACAGCATAGGCCTAGCATGACTTTGGGTACAGAGGGTGTGTTTTGACTTCAGCCCATATTTCTAATTGGAGAGCCAGTTCCTGTGGCTGCTTTGGGATTGATAGTTATCTTGGGTAGCAACTAGCGTGATAGACACAACACAATAATGAAGTGGAATCTAGGAGGGAGAAAGGAAAGGAGTGGGTGGAATAAGTGTGTGACCCTCAGGGTATGAGGCCCAGTCACTGGACCTATGAAACCTCTGCACATTTAAGGCGTGCACGGGCCTCCCAAATAAACTTTATTGTTTTAATCTTGGGAAAGAGGGTAAGGGAAGCATTTAGGACCACATTTCTCCCTTCCCCAGTTAGGGTGGCCAGGTGCCCGGTTTTCAACCAGAAGGTCCAGTCAAAAAGGGGACCTGATACTGTCCGGTCAAATCTACTGACCGGACACACAAAGATGTTAACCATGCCCTGCCCCACCCTAGCCACAAGCTGCTCCGAAGGGCCTTGACTGTGAAAGCAGTACAGTGTAGAATGATATAATCTCGTTCCTCGGTACTTTTATTTCTTTCAAGCTACAATTAAACATTTCTAATTTCTAAGCTGCTTTGGAGAATAAGGATAATTAGTAACAAGGCACATGTGTTAAGAACAGGCAATTATAACCCATTGGGTTATAATTTATGTCTTATCCTTCTGTGTGAAATAATTAATATAGTATAAGATGATTTATAGCTAAGTGCTTTGAAGGCAAAGTTAGCTGTGCATATATAATGAAGCCCAGCTAAATGATTACCTGGTAAAGGGACAGGAGACTTACTAATAAGCCTGTACTTCTCTCACAGGCTAAACTGTACTTAGAACTGGAGTGAAACACTTTTTAGAAGAATTCCTGATATAAATTAATAGGCTTCTTGACACTAAATATTCTGTGCACCTGAAAGTAAAATGCAATAGAAAATTGTCATGGTAAAAATCAAAGGCTATTAAATGAATAGGCTGCAAGCATAGCTGTAAGAAGACTGGTGTGACATGTTCCCTGGGTTGGATACTGCCTAAGAGGCAGGCAGCTGCAGTCTGCTCCAGCTGTAGCTTTTGAGTGGTCTTTGTAGCCCCAGGCAGAACATACTGCAGGAATGGAACCTAGATATCAGAAAGACTTGGCTCATAGTAGCACGGTCCAGAGCAGAGAGAAAAAGTCAGAAACATCTAACCATGCACTAATAGGAATGGTCCTTCTGGCCATCAACACCTCCTATGACTCCAACCCACTAGCATCATCTTTGTCTTATCCGGATTTAACTAGTCCAGCGCACGCGCCTCCATGTCACTATCTCAGCCAGACAATGGAAAAGCAAAGACATGGCACCATCTGGGTCTGACCAAAACATGCAGCAACCATCCTCACCCTGATGGCATTGCAGGCCCAGTCCCCTCAGGATCTTGCCCAGCAGCCTCACAGTAGAGGGGCAAGGGGGAATGACAAAATAGAGCCGTCCACAAGAGAGTCATCGGAGCAGACAGACATTTGCCCTAACCACCCCTTCCAACCTGTTATCCTATAGAAGAGTAAGGCCCATGTAGCTGCGATGGGATTTCAGCCTCTCTAGTACTCTGACAAGACATGGGAGATGGGCAGTGCTGTCTTCAGAGACAGCTAGAGAGAGGTACAGGCGCCATAGCAGAGAAACAGGAGGGCCTGATCTCTGGTCTGTTTCAAAGTGCTTTTACTCTGGTTTCTTATAAAATGTTAATTACCCAAGCCAGCCCCCTTCTCCTTCCTTCCCACTACAGGATGGGCACCCATGGAGCTGTGACCAGTCTGGTGCAGGACCAAACAGTGCTGTAATGTTCACTCTGCACAATCACAGTCTGAGGCTGTCACTCCGCTCCCTGGTCCAGGGCAGGATACACACTCTCCAGAACACACACTTGAAGTACTTGTACGTATACAATCTCACGTCAGTCACACAAATACTTATGCTCATACAGACACACACTGCAGGATCTCACCAAAAACAAACAAAACACTCGGAAAGATGAGCTCAGAGGTCCCCGGCTTGCCCAAGAGTAACAGAAAGGGCGTCTCTGCTCTCTGAAGCAAAACAAAGGCTCTGCTCTATTTTATGGATGCCATCTGTCGCCCCAAGCCAAAGCTCTGTCACGCAGACATCTGTGTGCACTGAAGCCTTTGGCACATTTTCTGCCCAGACAATGAGGAGACATGGCCTGCCTTTCTCAAAGCATAAGGGCATCTTCAAACATTTAACATAGGGCTGGTGGGAAGTCATGGAGGCTTCTCAGAGGGACAAGATCACTGAGATACTGGGTTCTTAGTGCAACAATACAATAGACTCTCCATCCCACTTGGCATACACTTGGTCAGTATACACCATTCATTATAAAGGACAAATGGGGTGTGGTCAAGTGCATAGGGAACTGGATAGGGAATCAGGACACCATGCTTCTATTCCTGGCTCTGCCATTGACCTGCTATGTGAACATGGGCAAGCCATCCTTCCACCCTTTGTGTGTCTTGTCTATTTTGGTTGTAAGCTCTCTGGGGCCAAGAGCATCTCTTGCTGAGTGTGTACAGCCCCTAGCACAATGGAGCCCAGATCTCAGCTGGGGGCTCTAGGCCCAGCTGTGCTACAAATAATAAATACAAAATGCATAAACCTAATGTATTAAAGCCCCCTAAAGACTGAAACAACATGGCATGTTTGTATTTTTTTGGTGCACTCATGTACTGTTGCTTTGCAGAGGGTATCAAAGAGCAAATTAGTGCTGATGTAAAATAGTAGAGTGGCATGTTTCTTGCCCCTGCAAACGAATCATCCTGTCGCCAAGCAGAGATATTTCCTGCATTATGTAAGCCTCTCTCAAATTGTCAGTATTTCCTGTGGCGCCCTCATTGTAATGATTGCCTGCGTCCTCACCTTCTGCAAGCGTCAAAGGAACTGCCAGCAGATTTATGTTGTAGTGAAAGCCACTCTGCTGCATTCAGTGCTCTGACTATAATGTGAAGGGAGAGGAGACAGCATAGAAAGGATGATTAGTCAGGGTCTGGACTGCATGGGCTTCTTTTTCTGTATCCCACTCAAAGAGATCCTGACACCTCTAGGACCTTGTCTTCACTAGGGAAAAAGGTGTATTCCTAACCTGAGTTTATAGAGGGCTTGTCTACACTTGGAAATATCCCAAAATAATTAGGGCTGTATAAACCTCCTGTGGACATTCTTATTCTGGAATAAAAGCACCTTTTGCTGATTTAGTTTAATCCACTTTGGAACTCCCCATGCGGAGTTAGTCCAGTAAAGCTATTTGAGTAAATTTCCAAGTGTACACAAGGCCTAACTGAAGGTAAAGCTGTGGCAGTTTGTAGTTCCCACATGAGTTAGCAGGTTGAGTTAAAGAGAGTCTAGGGTTTGCCATGATCTGCTAACATGTGAAGACTACAGACTGCTTGTCTTCACTAGGACCTTTCCTTGAGTTAATTAACTTGTGTTAAGAACACACCCTTTTTCCTAATTCAGAAACAAACTAGGGGAACAGTCACTGGAATAGGATTTCTGCAGCCTTTTTCATAAACTCTACCACCTGCCGGACCCAAATATAACCCCCCCAACCAAATTAGCGCTGATGTGGGGAAGGAGGGGTAGCTGTCATATTTCTATCATCATGTTGCCGCAGCTCCTTTTGTGAGACTGGCATTTCCAGCAGTGCTAGACTTGGGCTCACTGCTGGGATTCTGGCTGGCCAGTGCACTGGGACGTAAGGAGGTGAACAAGAAATGTACTTGCACCATCCCCGCTCTTAGCACTCCCAGTCACAAAGTGGCCCATTGTGTCTAGTTTCGAATTCCAGCCCTTACAATCGTTCAGCATTCCAGAATAAGCTCTTCATAAACTGGGCTGCTCTCTGGCCCTGTTTTTGTGGAAAGGAGGTGGAAGGTCCATGGCTAATAAATCATTATGTAATGTTGTAATATTGTCATATAATATTGTCGTTTATCTCCAGCAATGGCACCTGATCAACTGCATCTACAGCACACTAGCTCTGCAGATATTCCCATCAAAATCAGATTCGCCTCTCTTTGTCAGTTGTCTTCATTTTGCTGCTGTTGTCGTTAAAGTGCAGCTGCTGGGGCAGTGTGCATGAATGGTAACTACCTTAATTGGATGACAGATCTTCCATGGCTGACAGCACTTGCGTTTCTGGTGGTAATTGTTAATACACTGCGTACGCTAACGTGGTATTAAATACCCTAACAGATGTAGAATGTTTGGGGAAAGGATTCAAATAAGCAGATACAAAATGCATTTGTTTATTGAGTTATGCTTTTTTCCATGCCAAAGAACAACCATATATTTTCAGCCTGAGTGACTTTTATTTGAGAGGAAGGGAAAACAACACAAGTAACATCTCCGTAAGAAAGAGAGAGAAAGCAAAGTGACATGCTGCATGAGCACTGCTTCCGAAAATGGCAGCTGACGCCTAGACATTTAAAAGTGCAGTCCCCAGAAAACAAAATGGAAACATTTCCCAGTTACAGCCATCAGGGACTAGACTTTCCAAAAGAGCTTAGCTCCCATTTATGTTTCCAGATAACTGTTCAGGGTCTCAAAAGGGTGAATGCTCAGCTCTTTGAAAATGTGGCTCCATGTGTGATTGTTCTCATTAAGTCTCATTAAGTCATTGTTCTCATTAAGCAGAGCTTGTCTTTGGCAATTTACTGAAACATGGACCATAGTACCCAGAGCCTGCTGTCTGCAGTTCACCAATTTGCCTGCAGTCCAGTGCCCCGCCTTCTGAGGTCGAGGATGACCTTTGGCCTCTGCGGTCGAGGATGACCTTTGGCCTCTGCGGTCAGACCCCACACTCTTTCCGAACAGCAGCCCCAGTTACACCACAGATCATTTTTCTATAGCATTTCTCAGGGCCGGGGGCTCTTGGGAGGACGGGATAGCGGATAGCTACAGTTCCAACAATTACAGAAAAACAAAACCAGTATGTATTGCTTCATGTCTCACTTTATCCAGTACAGGAGTTCTCAACCAGGAGTACATATACCCTGGGGGTACGCAGAGGTCTTCCAAGGGGTACATCAACTCATCTAGATATTTGCCTAGTTTTACAACCGGCTAGATAAAAAGCACTAGTGACGTCAGTACAAACTGAAATGTCATACAGACAATGACCTGTTTATACTGCTCTATGTACTATACACTGAAATGTAAGTACAATATTTATATTCCAATTGATTTGTTTTATAATTATATGGTAAAAATGAGAAAGTAATCAATTGTTCAGTAACAGTGTCCTGTGACACTTTGGTATATTTATGTCTGATTTTGTAAGCCAGTAGTTTTTAAGTGAGGTGTAACTTGGGGGTGCGCAAGACAAATCAGACTCCTGAAAGGGGTACAGCAGTCTGGAAAGGTTAAGAGGCACTGATCCAGTATGTACCCAGTCCCATTAAAATGCTTGCGCTCTGTGGTCCTATGCGTAATAGGT
This sequence comes from Terrapene triunguis, assembly GCF_002925995.2. Classification (NCBI taxonomy): domain Eukaryota; kingdom Metazoa; phylum Chordata; order Testudines; family Emydidae; genus Terrapene; species Terrapene triunguis. The sequence continues at coordinate 18,762,882 of NW_020664482.1, forward strand.
CCATGGTTTTCAAAACCGAAGTCTAAAAGCTCTATCCATTTCCATTCAGGGAGATGTACAGGTCTGCACTGTCTGGACAAAACTTGGTATGAAATCAGGATTTGTTAAAGACTAATCTGGGTACCTGGCTTCCCATTCAGCAATTACCTTCCCCAGCTGAGCATGAGTCTGAAACAAATGAGATAACAAGGGAAAGGCTGAACAAATTTACTGGCTGTTCTTAACTAACAGCAACATGGGGAAATAAATAGATTCTGGGGGAAAACAGGCACAAAGACCACAACCTGGCTATGAACCAATTAAAAGGTGGGCTGGGAAAGGGATTGCTAGTCAGGAAGAAAAACAAAGGGAAATATGGAGCTCAGATAACAGCACCACAAAAATGGTCATGCCCAAGTACGTTTATTAGTTTGTGATGCAAATTAGTAATAATTTGCTTTATCTTAGTACCTTGTGCTTGTGAAACATCTTTCAGCAGAGAGTCTCAAAGCACTTGACAAAGCAAATTAGTAAGCCCCCCCCAGCACCCATGTGAATAGGAAAGCATTATTATCCCAATTATTCAGATGTACAGAAAGCTTAGGAGATTTGCTCAGGGTCGCACAGGAAGTCAGTGGCAGAGCCAGTTGTCATGCTCTCTGGAGTGGCTCACAACTGTGAATGCTGACCTCAGGGCAGACTGTCACAAAACAAGGGTAGACACCCCAAACTGGTGATATAATCCATAATTAAATTTCACCAAGCCAGTAACAAATGTGAACTCCTGGAACCCTATACCAGTCCTATCATGGAGTCACAGGCAGTCCCCTTAGACTCTCCCATCTATCTTGCCACCCAGGCAAACTAAACTTTGTGATAAAAGGTCACTTAAACCTAAAATCACACCACATCAGGTTGTTCCCAGTCCCAAGAGATCAGTCACTTACCCCAGATCAACTGGTACCGTGAATCTTACACCGAAGACGAGGCTAGTAGCAAACTAACTATAGGTTTAATAGCTAAGAAAAGGAAATGAGAGTTATTGAAAGGTTAAACCAGGTAAAATATAATAACAGGTGAGTCACAGTTTGTAATTCCAAATGGTAGCAGAGATGTAGTAATTGGCCAGTTTCCCAAAAGTTTCTTAGGGCTACCCAGAATAACTCTGGGGAGCTCCGTCTTCTCGTTCATTTATTCTGCACTGTTAGAATCCAAACAGTCGGGAGGTGAAGGATCTTTCTGTGAATCCATATTTATAGTCTCTTCACACAGAAAGCAAGTTGACAATGTCTCTACCTACGTGGGCTTTTCCTTTGATGATGATGAGTGAGGAATGCACTTAGCCTTTGAACCTCCGACCATCGCATAATGGCCACTTGCTTTGAAATTAGCATTTTCTTTTTAAGACCTTAAGTCCTTCATTAGCATTTCACAAGATTTCTTTTAAGCTTGATGAGTTATTTAGTTACAGGGGTATTTACCATGTAAATGTTTGCTATTACATTATGACAGGAACAGATATGTGAAAACAATGAATATAACATCCCATTAGTTTTATGAAGTTTAAACACTAATCACTTTGATCTATACTAATGCACAGGTGAATTGAGCTGAATACACGCTAGCATGACCTGGTCTGCCAGTGTCAGACCAGTAATTACATTTCTTACTCCCACTCCTGTGTTCTAACCTTGCTCTTAGTGGGGATATCTGGGCTCCTGCAAAACATTACACATTCCAATGTCTAGACTGTAAGCAAAGCTGGGGGGATACTTCATGTTACCCAGAACGGGTTTGTATCTACCCTACTAACACTCTCATGCATCACAATCTCATCTGATTCCCAGGGTGCGGGCACATAAGCCGGGCCATCAATTTGCAATCAGCATTTCCAGAGCCGTAACAACATTTCAGGCACAGCAGTTATGTAATTCAGAGACAAAATTCCTATGAACAGTATTACAAACACAGTGCCCTCAGGTTGTGGTTAGCTGACAATATGGATACAAATATACCCATTGATCAAAGTACCTCCCATGTTTAGAAGTTCCCAATAGTCATTTAAAGGGGAATTTCATTCATCTCTGCTTTCAGTTGCCATTACAATACACTTACGGCACTACTACAACTGGAATACCCAACAGGTTAGTGCAGCTGGGAATAGCAGACGTTCAAGGGCCAGTTGAGAAATGGTGTGTGTACATGCATGCAGTTCTCAGGGCTTTCAATGGGGCGTCTGTCTGCTGACAGCAAGACTGAGTTTGGCCTCAAATCTACAATGATCACTCCAGTAAGTTATAAAAAATACCATGCTCCTTGTGCAGTATTATCATACTAAGGATGGATATGTTATGTATGATCCCTAAGCAGAAAAAATAGCTGTATTTCAAGAAGCAATACACATGATCTGTGGCCTTGTTAATCCATAAACTATGGACGAACTGAACTGATGAGAGAAAACATTATCCTCATGCTTGTGGCAGTAATAGGCATTATGTCACACTTCCTTCTACCCTGGGCTCGCCTCATATGTCTGATCATCTAGCAGGTTGGGAGGTCAACTTCAGATGCTTTTCATGTCGACTACGAGCGACCAGCAATTCTGTTGAGCTCAGTGTATTTCATTCGTTGAAACTGCTAAGCAGTCAGATTTTTCTCAGTGTAATCGGAATTAGGCTTTATGGTGGGATTGTCAAAACCACTGAGCGCTGGCCTAGCTCTGCTACCATTGGGCCAGTTTCTCTTTCACACCCCTCTGGGTATGTTCACACTGCTGCTGGGAGTGAGCCTCCTAGCCCAGGTAGACAGACTCGTGCTAGTCGGGCTTGAGTTAGCATGTTGAAAATAGCTGTGTGGAGACTGTGGCTTGGGCTCTCAAGTCCACCTGACACCCTAGATTTGAGAGCCCAAGCTGCAGCCCAAGCCGCAACATCCACACTGCTATTTTTAGTGTGCTCACTCGAGCCCCGCTACTGTGAATCTGTCTACACAGGCTGGGAATCTCGCTCCCATCTGCAGTGTAGACATACCCCCCTCAGCACCCTTTCCACTGCCAGAGCTGTCAAAAAGTATGTCTACACCATAAAAAAGGTGTGTGCTTAACTCAGGTTAGCATACACACATTAACTAACTCAAGTTCAAGTAGCAGTGACGACACAGAAACTCAGCTTTTAACTCGGGTTAGCAGCTCAAGTTCAAGGAAAGCCTGGGGTTGAAATCGAGCTGTCTTTGGTATAAGATCCAAGTTAGAAGTTGAGTTACCTTGTCTTCATTTATATTTAACCCATTAGCTAAGGTGGGTTAGCTAACCTGAGTTATGAACCCACAAACTATTTCAGTGTAGATATACCTTAAATAGGCCTTAGTGTAAACGAGACTCTGGCACATCAACTTCAGTGGTAAAACTCCCATTGCCTTCAGTGGGAGCAGATTTAAGTCAATGCTGAGCAATTTTGAAAATACCACCCTACTACTGTGGTCTTATTCTGAGCCAGTTTTATGACTGCTTCCTACCACACAACATGACTTGCCACCGCAAACTCAATATTGTCAAGGTTCACAAAGGGTTAATTTAAATATTGAAAATAGTTGGGAAGTGCTAGAGGAGAATCTGGCAAACACCCTAAGTATCCTAAGTCCAAAGTAGCATCAAATATTTTCAGTTCTGCTCACGTAACAGCCTGCCTGCATCAACAATTTTCTTTATGACCTTATGGCTGTTGGGAAAACACACTAGCATCACTGAGGGGAAAAACAACTGAGGAGAGTTGGCAGTTTTTCAAAGGGATACTATTAAGGGCCCAAAAGCAAGCTATTCCGCTGGGTAGGAAAGATAGAAAATGTGGCAAAAGACCACCTTGGCTTAAACACGAGATCTTGCATGATCTAAAAAGTAAAAAGGAGTCATATAAAAAATGGAAACTAGGACAGATTACAAAGGATGAATATAGGCAAACAACACAGGAATGCAGGGGCAAGATTAGAAAGGCAAAGGCAAAAAATGAGCTCAAACTAGCTACAGGAACAAAGGGCAACAAGAAGACTTTTTATCAATACATTAGAAGCAAGAGGAAGACCAAGGACAGGGTAGGCCCACTGCTTAGTGATGAGGGAGAAACAGTAACAGGAAACTTGGAAATGGCAGAGATGCTTAATGACTTCTTTGTTTCGGTCTTCACCGAGAAGTCTGAAGGAATGCCTAACATAGTGAATGCTAATGGGAAGGGGGTAGGTTTAGAAGATAAAATAAAAAAAGAACAATTTAAAAATCGCTGAGAAAAGTTAGATGCCTGCAAGTCACCAGGGCCTGATGAAATGCATCCTAGAATACTCAAGGAGCTAACAGAGGAGGTATCTGAGCCTCTAGCTATTATCTTTGGAAAATCATGGGAGACAGGAAAGATTCCAGAAGACTGGAAAAGGGCAAACATAGTGAAAGAAAAGGGAAATAAAAACAACCCAGGAAACTGCAGACCAGTTAGTTTAACTTCTGTGTCAGGGAAGATAATGGAGCAAGTAATTAAGGAAATCATCTCCAAACATTTGGAAGGTAGTAAGGTGATAGGGAATAGCCAGCATGGATTTGTAAAGAACAAATCATGTCAAACCAATCTGATAGCTTTCTTTGATAGGATAACGAGTCTTGTGGATAAGGGAGAAGCTGTGGATGTGGTATACCTAGACCTTAGTAAGGCATTTGATACGGTCTCGCATGATATTCTTATTGATAAACTAGGCAAATACAACTTAGATGGGGCTACTATAAGGTGGGTGCATAACTGGCTGGATAACCGTACTCAGAGAGTAGTTATTAATGGTTCCCAATCCTGCTGGAAAGGTATAACAAGTGGGGTTCCGCAGGGGTCGGTTTGGGGATCGGCTCTGTTCAATATCTTCATCAACGACTTAGATATTGGCATAGAAAGTACGCTTATTAAGTTTGCAGATGATACCAAACGGGGAGGGATTGCAACTGCTTTGGAGGATAGGGTCATAATTCAAAATGATCTGGACAAATTGAAGAAATGGTCTGAGGTAAACAGGATTAAGTTTAACAAAGACAAATGCAAAGTGCTCCACCTAGGAAGGAACAATCAGTTTCACACATACAGAATGGGAAGAGACTGTCTAGGAAGGAG
>NW_020664482.1:18768398-18774882 GCF_002925995.2 Terrapene triunguis
TAATTCACTTATGTAATATTCAAGGCAAAGTCCTTTTTTTTTTTTTTGGTTTGTTTGTTTTTCCCTTAATTCTGATTCATGTGTTGGTTTAAAAGTTAAAAAATGGGGGCTCTGATTAAAAATAGTGTTTACTAATAATAACAAGCAGACAAAGCAGGTTTGGATTTTTTTTGTCTTTTCTCCCTCACTGATTCTCTAAAGGGAGTGAGACAAGTCAGCACATCCCTAATGGAAACACTGAAGTGGAGATAAATCTGATGTTATCCCATCATCACACTACAGCAAGAGAGCCTATGTTCTTCTTGCAAAGCAGTACAGAGGGCTTTTCATTCCAGTAATGAGTGGTCTATTCTCCACAAGACACATGGGAACAGGGGTCATATGGGGGGTGGGAAGTTAGTAAGAGTAGTGCATTTGTGCATTTCAGGAAGGGTCAGGGAGAAGGAAATAGCTGAGGGGAAGAAATTTCCTTGGCTATCTTCACAGCCCAGCCAGAGTGGGACACTTTTCACCACCGCCAGTGTCACTAAAGTTATAGCCCCTGTCGTGAGTGAGGCAGGCAAAGCCAGGTACAGAAATTAAAAACAAGCCAGACTGTGAATAGCGAATTCTCAAAGAAAGTCCCCTGTAAATTTCTCCTGTCTTGTTGCTTCAGTCTCATGATGCAGACTGTAATAGGAAATGAAAGTAGGAAAAATATCACGGCGATGTTCAAACTGCAGCTTCACAGCCCTTCTCATCACCGGTGCTATAGAGATCACCACCTTAGAAATGCCTAAGATAGACAGACACAGAGGAGCCTGAGGCAGAAGACCCTAGAGAGCACAAAAGCAAAGCCCCCGGGGTTTTTTTAAATCACTATCATCATCTATATTTATTCAAGAGAGAACATTAAATGTACGGTGAGCCAGAGTCTCTGCTGTGCCTATTTTCTGCTCGGTGCAGCAGAGTTGGGGAGGAGGAGGTGGCTCCGTGATTCTCAAGGAGAGCTGCACTGTTCTGGGCCCCAGCATAGGTTAGAAGAGCCTTGAGGCTGCTCTAAATTATGCCAACTGTCACTAGTTCCTCGGATAATATCCGTCACCTGACATAGCCAAAGCACTGCACTCTCTGATCAAACCCCAGCTCCAACATGACCCCGGGCCTGAGAGAGGGGGTGCAGATCTGGCATAGGTAGCCACTGAGCTGAGAGCTCTCCCATGCTTGGGAAAGTCTTAGCTGGCCAGAACAGGCTACTTTCCAGCTCAGAGCAGCACAAAGGGGCCAGAACACAGCTGAGAATCTGGCCCAGTGTGTTTAATTAATAGCATCGCTGCATTGTTGTTAAACTAGTCTGTTCACTGTGAGCAGTAAACTCTGAGGCGAGTACAGATTCAAACCCCTAGGCTCAAGAAACTAAGCATAAGGAACAAACCATTTGCAGCATTTCGGCTAATCCATTTATTTTAATGCCCAAAAGCATTTTTTACATCTGATCTCTTAGCTTGATGATCTGCAATGCAAGAATGGAAAGAGATCGACGTACCTCAAGACAGCGTGCTGACCGGGGAAAGGGGTAGGAGGCAAAATCACTGAAACCATCAGTTCAGTGCACAGCAGCAGTAAAAGAAATAATGAGATAGGCAAGGGGAAAGAACACAAACCAAGAGGTGATACTCACGCTATAGTCTATATGGCAGTGCTCAGATTCCCATCTGAAACAGTGTACAGCACGGGTCATTAGTGTTACACTTGAGCACAGAGCAGCAAAAGTGATGCAGTGATCAAGGATCAAAATTAATAAAGAACCGATTGGGCAAGGGGGGGTTTGCTCTCACCGCAAAAGAAAAGCCTCCATGGTGACTTGTGGGCAGCAATGACAGTAAAGCCACTCCCCAACATATGAACATAGACTTTGCCCTGCCTCTACAGAACCTGTATTAGCTCCCGGGCATGGAGCGAAGGACCTTCAGCGGAGGCTCACAAATAGGCAGCTACAAAAGGCCATGTTCTTTGTAACAGTCTCTTTTAAAACTTAGAGCAGGAAGAACAAATCCAAGAGTTTGCCACATGAAACAAATCTATACAGATTAAAAAAAGAAAAGAGCAAGCAAAAAATCCACCTGTATGAACAACATACCTGATCTCATTAAGGGGCTAGTCCGCTCTCCCAATAGTCTGGGATTTCCCAGATCTGTGAAGAGGGCGGAGCCCAAAGTGTGCATCAAGAGTCCAGCCTCCATCTAAAATATACTTCTGAAAAATAAAGCAAGCCATTTTAAAGGATGAGATTTCTCACCAAATGAATGATGGGAAAGGTTTGTCACAGCGAGTCCACTTTAGTGCCTGTGCAGGATTATTCCATACAGGACATTTACTAGTGCTTTGACCAGTCTTGCTCTAAATGTCCTAAGTGATGGAGCTTCCACTCCTACCCTTGGGAGATCTTTCCACTGCCAGGAAACTTTCTTAATTTGAGCCCGTTACTCCTAGTCCTACACCCTGATTACCACCTTATATAATTCATCTTCCTTCCTAGCATTCATCCCCTTCAAAAATGTGCAGGTGGTTATTGTATTCCCCAATATCTCCCTCCCACCCCCATACACACACCGGTCAGCTAATGTTTAACCAAACTATACACATTTGCTAAAATGAGTTTAATTGTTCCTTGGTCCTCATGAATTGATTGCTGTTGCTCCTCTCTCAACTCCAGCAGGTTTGTGTGTGTGTCTTTCTAATAATTTCAGTGGCCAGCATTGAAAGGTTTATAATGGTTAGTTTTCCCACTCCATCAGATATTGAAGCTTTTCAATTTCCACTGCAACATATGACTTTTTTTTAAAGCTATATACAAATTTATGTTTTCTTCTGTGTAAAACTAAACTATAAAAAAATAGATTGCAGGCTCAGTTAAATACCAAGGTGCTGCTTATGCAAATTTGCAAAGAATGTACAAGGACCCCCAGGTTTTATATAGCTCATCTTACACTTGTTAGTTGTTTACATCCCTATATGTTCATGAATTCTGCATCAGTTGCAGAATTTATTTATTTATTAACAGAACACAAGTTGAGTGGTGATATTCAACAGTCTGCAGACAGTCCTGTAGTCCTCCAGAGGGCACTGCAGTAACCCCAGGAGATTCCTCAAATTACATGATTCTGGCAGAAATTAAAAGAATACTCATTAGTAACCTCACATTTCTTTCCAAAAGGATGCCAGTTATGTCACTTCATGTATACACAAGATCAGATAGTTCTGGAGAATCACATACTCAATCAGAATAGCTACATGACTAAATGATAATAAACAATAATGCTGGGCGTAATATACAGCAATCGACGTGGATTTCACTCCTGTGGGTGAAAATGGTCATAAACCTTTATTTACAAGACATTGCAACAAGAATATAAATGCAAACACACAAGCTTTTTCTCCAGCTTGTTCTCCTGCAGGGTTAAAGGAATACACACGTTTATAAGCCCAGAGCATGCCCTTCATTGGATTTTGCAGCATATGGTGCTGATGAAGTGCTCAGTGATCCTAAAATGACCATACTCTGGAGACAATCTTCAAATTTCTGAGGCCCTGCAATAGCCATGGAGAGGAACTCAGTCAACTCAGAACTCCATATTACTACAGAACAGTCTATATATACCACTCACTGCCAGCTTTATCCTAACTCCATCTAGGGATACACATGCTAGATGGACAAACTCTATATCTTTGCTAGGTTTGGGAAGGGAGAAGCTCCTATATTTAAGATTGGATGCAAGGAACACAGCTACAGCACCTCCCTCTCCTTGCTTCAGCCTCGTCCCAGCCTGAGACATTTTAGATAAACCCTACACATGGGGCTCAGTTTCCTGTTTCTGTACCAGTACTGCACTGCTCCAGAGTTGTGAGTTCAATCCTTGAGGGGCCCATTTAGGGAACTGGGGTAAAAATCGGTCTGGGGATTGGTCCTGCTTTGAGCAGGGGGTTGGACTAGATGACCTCCTGAGGTCCCTTCCAACCCTAATATTCTATGATTCAATGATTCAGTTGTAAAACAACCATAATCTGGCATAACCAGCCTGCTGAGCAAAGCAAAGCAGCCTGAAACACACTACTGAATGTGGCAGTGTGGTCAAGTAGATAGAGCACTTGACTGAGACACAGAAGACCCGGGGTCTATTTTCTGCTCTGCCACTAACCTACTGTGTGGCCTTAGGCAACTCACTTCACCTCTCTATCCCTCTGTTTCCTCATCTGTAAAATGAGGATAATGATACTGCCCTCATTGGTAAAACACTTTGAGCTCTGCTGAGGAAAAATGCTAGATAAGAGTTAGGTGGTATTATTAATGGAGATCTATCTTACATTCAGAGAATGCATGAAATGAATGCTTATTTTCCTTGGACCAAATTCATCCCCTGATTTCAAGGGAGTCACAGTGCAGAGGAAATTGGCCTCTTGTTCTTAGAGCCTGGTCCGCAAGGAGACTGTAATTGTTTCTATGATCATTGTAGCCAAGTTGTGCTCTCAGTTACACCCGTGTAAATCTAAAGCAATCCCACCTGAATGGAGTTAGCCCAGATATGCAACAGTAGTTGGGAGCAGTCTTCGGTCCCTGCTGTCGACAGAAAAGTGGGAGTTCATGTGTATCAGTCAGAGAAGTTTGGACCATGTGGCCACCACTCCTCCTTCTTTTTTAGGAGAGTATCCAGGAAAGTTCATTGTTTAAGGCAGCACTCGAGCTCCACTCCATATGGATTTGCACTCTGCATGATGCTCTTCACTAACATTACGGGTTTGGGATGTTTTCCGGCGAAGCACGAGAGCCAGGTACAGATCAGCATGGCTGCAGCCGCCCCACCTCCCATGCAGTAATATGCCCAGCCAAGTCTGCAGGTTCCTGCAGAGGGAGAAAGAAGAGGTGAAATCAGGAGCCCAGTACATGCTGTAGTGCTGTGTCAGTCATGAAACAGCCCTGTATTATCTCTGCACCTCCCCGGCCTAGTGGGGGAAAAGACAATGGTGCAGCCTGGCACACGGGGTACATTAGGGGTGGGAAAACTTTTTGGCCCAAGGGCCACATCAGGGCTGCGAATCAGTATAGAGGGCCAGGTAGGGAAGGCTTTGCCTCCCCAAACAGCCTGGCCCCTGCCCCCTCCCCCCTTCCCCCCCCCCCCTCCCCCCCCCCCACCCCCCCCCTCACCACCCCCCCCACCCACCTCCCCCCCCCCGCTCCTTGTCCCCTGACCACCCCCTCCCGGGACCTCCGCCCCTAACCGCCCCCTGGAACCCCACCCCCTACCCAATCCCCCCTCTTCCCCGTCCCCTGACTGCCCCCCCCGAACTTCTGTCCCATCCAACCGCCCCTTGCTCCCTGTTCCCTGACTACCCCCTAGGACTCCCTGCCCCATATCCAACCCCCCGGGCCCAGCCCCATCCTCAGCCCCCTTACCATGCCGCTCAGAGCAGCATGTCTGGAGCCGCACCACCCGGCCGGAGCCAGACACGCTGCCACGCTGCCCTGCATGAGCGTGCAGCCCCGCCGTCAAGAGCGCTGTCCGCACGACAGCATAGCTGCGGGGTAGGGGGGACAGCAGAGGAGGGGCTGGGAGCTAGCTGCCTGGCCAGGAGCTCAGGGGCTGGGCAGGACAGTCCTGTGGGCCGGATGTGGCCCACAGGCCGTAGTTTGCCCACCTCTGGGGTACATGGATACTCTTTTACTAAAATCATCTTTACATCCAGAGCCCTTTGTGACCTAACCCCAGCCTATGGAGCTGCTGATTCCTGCCATCCTTCACTTCCCACTCCCATGCTGCCTCTCATACGTGAGCTTCCCGTAAACACCCGCAAAGCCACGGCAGTGTTCCCCTCCAAATCTCACCGTAAAACTCTCCTCAGCAAACAAACAAACAACTCAGCAATGGTGTGGTCAGACCACTACCTACCATGCCAACCAATATCACCGCATTGTTTCCTTGTGCTCCCCGTCTCTCTGTTTGTATCCATTGCCTGTCTCTTGTCTTATATTAGAGGGTAAGCTTCCGGGAGCCGGTACCATCTTTCTGTAATTTGTCCATGATTGAGGCCCTTAGGTGCCCCCCAATACAAATGTAAGCAGAGTCAGGATGAGCTCTACCCTGACATCTGGTGGTGAATTATGGCGAGTGTGGAAAAGAACTCCAGGGGCTAATCTTGTTTGCATAGGCACACCCACTCGCCTGGCATGAAACAACAGCAACCGAAAGTGGTTACTTTGGCTGGTGTGGGATCCCCAGTTTCTCTGTTATTGGGGCAGGAAGAATAAAGTTTTGTTACCCTGATTCTGTGAATCAAGGCCAGTGGAACTGTTGTATGACAGAAGGACTGAGTGAGTCCTTCACCATTACCTAAGTAGCACTTGCTTGACAAGGGGCATGGGTTACAAAACCCAGTGAATTGAGAGAGAGGATGGGGACAGGTATTTGTACCTGATGGTATGCCCCCCCCCCCCCCCCCCCCCCCCCCC
>NW_020664482.1:18774982-18783573 GCF_002925995.2 Terrapene triunguis
GCTAACTTTGATTCCCTTAGGAGTCTAGTTACAGGCTGCTGAGCTGAATTCACTTTGGGCCAATGGTGCACCAGCACTGGGGCTCCCCTACTATACTATGAGCTGAAATCGCTAAGAGCCGAAATCACAAAAGAGCTAAAGTTATTAAGAGCTGAGATCTCTGAGTGCTGTGTTAACTAGTGGGGGAGCCTGAAGCTATATTGCTCAGCAGCTGGCGGAGCTATTTGTGGGGACGACTGGAGGAGCAGCGAGCGGTGCAGAGCCTTGCGGGGCCGGTTGGAGTGGCCCAAGGAACGGTGAGCGGAGCTGTTTGCGGGGACGGCTGGAACGGCTCACAGGTCGCGGAGTGGAGCGGAGCAGCTTGTAGAGCGGAGCAGTTCGTGGGATGGCAGGAAAGTGGACTGGCTCGTGGTGAAGGCTGCGGCGGAACCCCCACGGAGAAACAGACGGCTGGCCAGCCTCGGATCATGTAAGGTGCCCCTTAACACCCTGCGTGCCCCCCCCCTTTTACTCTGGGGCTGCACTGACCAGGGACAGAGACTTTGGGGGTTGTTGGACTTTTGGGACTTTGGGTGGTTGCTGGACCCAAGAGACTTTGGGGGTGTTGGACTTTGGGGACTCTGGGTGATTTTTGGGTTGCTGGATTCAAGAACCAAAGGGAAAGGGCACAGACCAATTTGCTGGGGTGGGTTTTGCTCATGGTTTGTGTTATGAATCCTGTTTGTGGTGTTTTTCCAATTTTATGCTGATGTCGGTTACCTCATGTTATTAAACATTTTCTGCTACACTCAGACTCCGTGCTTGCGAGAGGGGAAGTATTGCCTCTTAGAGGTACCCAGGGGGTGGTATGTAATTGTCCCAGGTCACTGGGTGGGGGCTCGAGCCGGTTTTGCATTGCGTTATTGAAACGGAACCCCTAGATATAGAACCCGGCCCTTGTTGCTGCCAACTTAGATGGGCAGAAGGGTTACACAAATAAATAATAATACATCATCTCCTTGTTTATTGTCCTTCTTTCGTCCTTTCCACGGTAAGACAAATCAGGGTTGATTTCAAGTATATAGAGCTTGATTCCCCACTGTGTTAGTCCAGTCCTACGCTTACCCCTAAAGTTAGTATTATTATTCATTTGTACTGAGTAGCATCTAGAGCCCACTGTGCTAGGAACTGTACACACATATAACAAAGAAACAGTGCCTGCCCCAAAGAGTTTATAATGTAAGCAGAGAGCAGTAGATTTACACCAGAGTAAAGCTGGGGTAATGCCGTGGTGAATCTGGTCCCATTTTTTTCAATGCATCTTTTCTTTTTGTTTGTTTGTTTGTTTTGTTAAAACTTTACTATTTTATACTTAAATCAAATGAGTGACAGAGCCAGCACCGCTTTTCCAGTGGGAACCATGGCATCTGGTTGCCCTGAGCTGGTGAGATACCGAGGGCAAAAATCACACCGTAGCATCTGGTCACTTTGAGCAGGTGAGACATGCTTCAGGCAAAAGTTACACAGCAGCCAGGAGGAAAATCCAGGTCATTAAGACAATCAGTGGAGGCCTAGGGGGAAGCTTCTCTTCTCAGATGCTCATGGCAGATCTTTATATCCTGCTTTATGTACGGAACTCCCCTTGGTTTCTGCATGAGTGGCTAGAGAGGAGTGGCCAAGTCAAGATCTGCTACATAGGTCTGAGTTGAGAATTTTACCTGAAAGCAGAATAAGTTCTAAGAAGAGGAAATAAATTATCCAGCTGTGGGGCTCGAAATCCAAGTTCCAGTAAGCAGACAGATGGCTATAAAGACATTTGATAAAGTTTCCACACCTGGAGTCACTGCTTTTGTACAACACAAGAGCTGCCCTAACTGCAAACCCCCAGCAGAAATTTCATCCAACAGAAAATTAGAGCACCAGCAACTGTGAGGCAAAGTTAAGTTGCATAAAATGATGGTCAGGGAACTAATTTTCCTATTGAGGGAGTTATGGCCTAGCCATTAGAAAGCCTTCAAGACAAGCATGTATATGGCAAGATCAGCCTTGATGCAGAGGGATGGGGAATAGGTGAGTCCCTGAAGCTCTTTTTCCTATGATAGCTCACTGTAGGCCAATGTACGCTAATGCAAAGGGACCTGGTGGTGGTGAAGACAATTATACTCATCGGGCTATCCCCAAAATGTAGTTTATTTCCAGATATGGTATAGGCCATGCTCATTTATAACGTATGTGATATTATAACATTATAACATTGCCTTTGATACTATAAACCTCCAGGTTCCTGCCTTAATTCCAAATTAGATAGTAATATTCATCTGTTCTTGAGTTCCCTTCACCGACCAATCAGTATCCATGAGTCCTGAGGTTGGATAGACAGTCAGAAAGCTGGGGAGAAGGGGGGAGACAATACATGCTCCAAGAATGGAGAGAACTGATACCATAAGGGCACTGGTGGTTGTGTGCTTTACCCAGTAATACCTTGTCATAATTTCAGTAGTTACTAGGGCAGACCACTGAAAGCAACCGTAACTAACACGTGGCATATTCATTCACATTAGCACTCCACATTAGGTCTTTTGCATGCTGAGAGTAACTCATGTCCACACTGCAGTGCTGGCACCAATGTCATATTAGCAGGAGGGAATGTAGTTCATGTTGAGGGAACATCTACAGCGGGTGACAATTACACTTTAGGAAGAAAGATTTTGGACGTTATAGTCAACAAATTGGCCTTGGTTGTACACGCTGGCTGAAGCTAAATCCTTTGAAATGATGCTGCGTTGCTCAGTGGGCAACACTCACTCCAAGGAACCCCCTTTTCAGTCATGTGCACTGCAGTACAATAAGTAGAGCCCTGCCAAAGTCAGGGTCAGGGAAAACGCGTCACGGACCGTGAAAGCTGGTCTCCCCCGCCCCGCCCTCCCCAACCATGAAATCTGGTCTTTTGTGTGCTTTGACCCTATACTATACAGATTTCATGGGGGAGACCAGCATTTCTCAAATTGGGGATCCTGACCCAAAAGGGAGTTGCAGAGGGGTCACAAGGTTATTTTAGGGTGGGGTGGTCACAGTACTGCCACCCTTACTTCTCCGCTGCCTTCAGAGCTAGGCAGCCAGAGAGCAGCAGCTGTTGGCTGGGTGCCCAACTCTGAAGGCAGCACAGAAGGAAGGGTATCAGTACTGCAACACCCCCCCCCCCTACAATAACCTTGCAACCCCCCCCCAACTCTTTTTTGGGTGAGGACCCCTACAATTCCAACATGGTGAAATTTCACATTTAAATAGCTGAAATCATGAAATGTAAGATTTTTTAAACCCCATGACCATGAAATTGACCAAAATGGACTGTGAATTTGGTGGGGCCCTACCAATAAGGTTTGCCTGTGTCATGCGGTCTCGTAGTTATGAAGCCCAGCCACATGGAGCACTTGGACAAGCCAGGGAAAAAGGAGTCTCAGTAGTCAAACATACAATACCCTAGTTTAAGACACAGATCTGAGCTGGATTATTCACTCCTGTCCAAAAAGCTGTTGTACTGGGTTGGGCAGATTATTTTTCCCCTCAGGAAGCGTTGGAGCAGGCACAACAGAATGTGCAAAGATCCCTTAGTAGGGAGGAGTGATCATTGAACAGATCAGGCTGAAAATGAAGGACTCCACCACACAATTCACGTCCTGCACCACATTTCAAATCCTTCAAAGTGTGGGGTAGTTCAGAGCTGGGGTTTATGCCAATCTCTGATTTAAGGTCATCTGCTAAGGGACACCCTCCACCCCGCCCGCTGCCCCTCTCCTGCTCAGTAGGCATCCAGTCAGTAAAGATGGCAAATGTCAGAATAAAAAGTAACATCTCTCCTAAACTGTTGTCCGCTGCTTATAAGCTAGGTATTATTATTCTTATTGTGCGACCAATTCAGGCCCTCTGCTGTCAGACATCCTGCACTTCCTAGCCAAAAAACATTAAAAATCCACTACAAGGTATT
Source organism: Terrapene triunguis (assembly GCF_002925995.2). Classification (NCBI taxonomy): domain Eukaryota; kingdom Metazoa; phylum Chordata; order Testudines; family Emydidae; genus Terrapene; species Terrapene triunguis. Next base: position 18,778,947 of record NW_020664482.1, read on the forward strand.
ATAATGCAAACACGGTGATAAAAACGAGGCTTTAGCCAGTGTACATCCCCGTGGTTCAAGGGACAGATGTGCAGATCTTCATGGGATTCTATGGATAATTTGCACTGATGAAGGAAAGTGCTGGCTTCTCTGCTGGAAAACAGCAAGCATTCAATAGATGTCATCCTTCTAGGCTGGATTGTGTTATTGGCAAAAGCAGATCTATAAATACCTTGCACATTTTCTACTGTCCTTAGAGCTAGCCTCTGAACAAGGCAAGTAATGTGTAGTTTGATGTTCTCTGCACTGTTGTGCCAACGGTCAGCTTTGTTGATTTAATCCAGCAAACTGTGCTGCTATTTGAATATTCTTTGTGTAACTCAGGACTACGTCTAGCCCTGTTATTCTGTTGGACTGGGGTTTATTTCATTTATTCATTTATCTGCATTGTTTACACAGTTTGTTCAAGTCCTGCAGGAAGGACTGCTCCCCACAATGACTGAAGTATCTATCCTTGCATAAATGCACTACAGCGAGCACAAGATTAATTGTTTCAACGTCCCTTTCTGAATCTGATCTATGGGTCCAGCCATCCCTTTTTGCATAAAGACGTGCACAGTGGGGGAAAAGATGCACCAAAACAATGCAGCTCCATAGAGTATGGATCTGAGTATCCAGCCAAAGCAAAGCTAAGCAAAGCTTAGCTGTGCGAGTGGTCTGGGCTCATAAGAGGGTGAGCAAAAGTCTGCTGAATGTGCTTCTGTTCTGACTGCCGTCTGATGATCCAGACAAGCTGAGCAAGGACCGCAAGAGGTTGCGCAGCACAGAGGAGAGCTGCTGATGTGACTAGCCAGTCGGGGCTCTAACAGGTGGTGAAATAAAGCTCAGTGACACTCCCTGGATTAGCTCTGGACAAACATGACAAACATTGTCCACAAATATTCTTTTGCATTTTGAAATGAATTCCCCTTTGGCTGAGTCCCTGCTTATCAGGGGTGCTCGAGCGAGTGACTTTTTTGGCCGCGATGTTTATGGAGATGGTGAATTTTAAATGTTTCAAATTCATAATCACAAGTATTCACACTGGCAACTTGTTTCAAAGAGCTACATTCATCCAATCAGGGATCAAAATCACGCCATGGGCCCTACCAATCAAAACAGCTTGCATGTGCCCATGAACAGATCACAGAGGACTAACACATCACATAAATTATGGGTTATGAGTTATTTGCCCACCTCTAGTCAAGCTCCAACCATTAGATGAGGACACAAGACTGAATGCCCCAACCTCAGTCAGTCCTGATGTCACATGGACATTGGCATTGAGGTGGCACTCGCACGTGATATGCAATTGTGCACACATATGTAAAGGCAGCAGATTCCCACCCCCCCACCCCCGCCCCCAAAGAACATACACTTTAAGGAGCTACAGTGCATACACATCTGACCAAGTCTTTATCTCACTGACGTGCTCCTGCTCCATTGATGTGTGCGAGAGTGTGCCTGGGAACAGAACCACTTAGTGACCCCACTCACGCCCACACAGCCCTGTGCCTCCACTCGAGACAGGCAAGCGTAACCCTCATCCACCCAGAGATTGGCCTCTGTGTTGTGAACAGTGGGGGACGTGACTGTATAAAACCTGCTGGAAGCAGCTTTAACCTCTATACCATGGGCACCATTGTAACACTGTGATGGCATGCGGGAGGCATGTGGGATAAAAGATTTTCCACCTCTTTCTGCCACACCTCCACAGCATGTGACCCTCACATGTAAGCCCTTCTCCGGCTAGCTCGTGACAGGAACACAGGGGATCGTACCTGGTGTACCTCACCTTCTATTTACTCTAGGCCCTGTTTCCTTGATGCACCTGGCACAGGTCAATTCCTCCCTGAAGTGTTTTATCCTACAAGAGTGGGGGGGAGGGAAAGGAGTTGTAAGAGAAAGAGAAAAGGTTCCCACAACAAATAAGCTTTTAAGCTAAGTCGGGAAGGGGTAAAAAGCTCATCTTGTTCCTCTTTGGTAGGTATCATTGCTAATAGGCTCTCACTGAGTCACTCCATTCGAGTGTTGAGATTTGCTGTGACAGGATCACTCATAAAAGTTATTAAATCATCACTCCGAGATGGGCTTGACATTTCAATCAGAGACTTTGCTTTTATTCAAAGTTGCAAATCTCATTGGTTTGGAATGTGGCTATATTTCCTTAGATTCAGCAGTTCATTAGATTGCATTGTTAACATTAAGCGAACTAAGCCACTGCCTGGCATTTTAATCTCTTGCTCATCTCTGGTTTTTATAAAAGCCCTTATCCCATGGTATCTAAGCACCAGACAGACTCAAGGAGTGAAAGCGCAAATCACAGAAGTGTTTTCTTCTATCCCTTCCACCCTGCTCTGCCCAGTAATTAGTATATTTGTGTTCCAACGGGATTGAATTGGGATTAAAAGAAAGCCCCGGTAAAACCATCAAACTCTACCCTCAGACCAAGCCCCAACCACCTGAAATGCCCCTGGTACTTGACAGTCGATATCTGAGTGTATCCAGCTGCAACCTCCCTTCCAACTATGCTAGAAACCATCTTGTGCAAAACACTTTGCTGGCATCTGACAGCTAGAGTGAGCATGTGCAAAGAGCCCATATATGTCTTCGGATGGGGACCAACGGACACCCAAGACTTAAAAGTAAATTAAAATACTTTTGTAACAAAAAAATAAATAAAATGCTGTTCCAAAAACAAGTCTGACACCCTGGATTGTTAATAAGATTCATTAGTCATTCAGATACCACAGTGATGGATATGGTATAGGGATAGATGGATGTCTAGGTTTAAAACTAGAGGGGTTGGGAATCTTCCATCAACATTTTTTTTTTTTATGGAAAATGGAGTTTCCGTGAAAATTTCTGTTTTGCCAAAAAAAATCCCATTAGGAAAATCATAATGAAATATTTGTTTCTGATCAGGGGGACCCAAACTGAAACATTTTGGAAGGTTGAACTGAATTGAAACACTTCATTTCCAGTCAGTTCAACATGAATGTGTCCATCTGAGCTGTCACCGGGCCTCACGGAAGTTATAGTTCCGCTGTCTCATGCCCCAGACTGGATTACATCTCCCATAAGAAATTCTGAGAATTCCTATTTTTGACCAGCTGTACCTAAAACATCACAATTAAAACATTTTAAAGGCAATTTTAAAAGTTTATTTACATGTTGGGACCTGAATTCAGGCACTCTGGGTTCTGTGCATTTCCCACAGCATGTGATAAAATCATAAGCACCTAAGACCTGATCCAATGCCTATTAAAGTGAATGGGCCACTTTCCATTGACCTCAATGAGCTTTGGATTAGGGCCCTAAACAGGTCACCTATGTAATTTCCTAAATGGATTTAGATGCTGTATTAGTGACATCAGCAGGCCTGCAGAGGAAGTACAAAACACAAGTCTTGGCAGGTAGATAAAGTAGGAATGCATTTTGAAATATTTTGTGTTACAATGTATTTAGTTGCAATGCTAGGTCTACACACACACACATTCTGTTAAGGACTTAAGATTTTAGATCGTTTTCCATTTTTTAAAAAAAGCCTTAAATGCTAATATTTTAAAGGTGAGAGGTAGACCAGAGACAGTGGGCAGAGGAAGTATGGCCTCTGGGTAAAGCACTGGACCGGGCCTCAGAAGAGTTGGGTTCAGTTCTCATCCTGGCTATAGTCTTCTTGCAGGACCGTGCATCTAGCTGCAGTTGGAATGTTTTTGGATTTCAGTTATCTAATCAGCGAGTGGATGGGCACCCCAAAAACATGGCTCTGGATCTGGTGGTTGGTGAACCACGCAATCTCTTTAAAGCTCTAACACAACCCTAGATTTGGCACAGCCGTTGCTGTGTGCTGTACAATAATGTTTTCCTAATATTGGGGACTCCTGGGAAAATTCTGTGCCACTGCACATGTGCAAAAGTCATGTCTGGTGCAGAATTTTTTCTTTCTGCGCAGAAAATACATTCTGCCAGAGAAATACCTTTCGCCCACCCGAGGCTGCTGTGGCGCTAGAACAGACAGCAGCAGCTGACCAGCAGTAACAGCTGGCAACTAGCGCGATCATCACAGCACCCTGCCCACAGAACCAGGTTAGGAGGCACAGGATATGGGGGGAAGGCAGAGGGGGGACACACAGGGCTGCTGAGGGGTCACAGACTGGTGTTCACAAGTGCTAGTGGACAGATTGGGGTAGGAGCTCAAGAGCTAGTGGGGTGACAGCATTGAGCCTAGGGCTGAATGGGAGGGGGCTGCAGGGCCACATGGGGACAGGGGGGTAGGAGGTGCAGGGACACACCGGGATGGGGGGACTGAAAGGGAGAGGCTAGTGGTCAGTCAGGGTCATATAGGGGAGGTGCCCCAACTCCCTAACAAATCCTCCCCCACCTCCCAAAAAAACTGTTCCAGACTTCTCCTACCCACATCCAATAACCCTCTAGGTTCACTCCCAGACCCCTTCCCTCTCCCTCAGCTCCTCTGTTATCTCTGACTCCCCCAAGCCCTTGCACTGCTTCTGAGGGGTGCAGGAAATACATTTCTGTATTGTAGTTTAAATTAATTCCTCAAAGTTCTGTATTAAAATGCCTATGAAGGAATCTATTTGTCACCAAA
>NW_020664482.1:18783673-18792019 GCF_002925995.2 Terrapene triunguis
TTTTTTGTCTGTATTATTACAGACATACTTGCTGACAGCTTTTTGTAATAAATTACCAAAATAATTGAAACTGCTATAATTACAGTGTTGTTTTGACAAATAAAATATGCAAAATTTTGCAGAATTTTAAAATATTGTGTGCAGAATTTTTAACTTTTTAGTGCAGAATTCATCCAGGAGTAATTGGACCAGAGTCACCCATTGTAGTGTACAGCAATTGAGTAGTACCCTTTAAATCAGGGGTGGGCAAACTTTTTGGCCTGAGGGCCACACTGGGGTTCTGAAACTGTATGGAGGGCCGGGGGTAGTGGTGATCACAAGTGCTAGTGGACAGATTGGGGTGGGAGCTCAAGAGCGAGTGGGGTGACAGCATTGAGCCTGGGGCTGAATGGGAGGGGGCTTTAGGACCACATGTTCCCCATAGGAATGTGCTACTTATGGTGTACTACTTATGGCTGCTAGTCCTGGGGCTCTGAGCGGCATGGTAAGGGGGCGGGGAGCAGGGGGCGGTTGAATGGGGCAGAGGTTCTGGTGGGAGGGGCGGTCAGGGAGCGCGGGGGTTGGATAGGCGTGGAAGTCCTGGGAGACCTGTCAGGGGTGGGGGTGTTGATAGGGGTCAAGGCAGTGAGGGGATAGGAAGCAGGGAGGGTTGGATGGGGGTGGGGTCCCGGGGGGGCGTTTGGGGCAGGGGTCCTGGGAGGGGGCAGTCAGGGGACAAGGAGCAGGGGGTGTTGGATAGGGGGTGAACTCCCAGGGGTGTGGTTAGGGGCGGAGGATCCCGGGAGGGGGCAGTCAGGGGACAAGGAGCAGGGGGTGTCAAGGCTGCTTCCCCACTCTGAACTTTAGGGTACAAATGTGGGGGCCTGCATGAAAACTTCTAAGCTTAACTACCAGCTTAGCTCTGGTCCGCTGCCACCATTCCCAAAGCTAATTCCCTTCCCTGGGAAGCCTTGAGAAACTTTTCACCAATTCCCTGGTGAATACCGATCCAACCCCCTTGGATCTAAAAACAAGGAAAAATCAATCAGGTTCTTAAAAAGAAGGCTTTTAATTAAAGAAAAAGGTAAAAATCATCTCTGTAAAATCAGGATGGAAAATAACTTTACAGGGTAATCAAACTTAAAGAGCTCAGAGGACCCCCCTCTAGCCTTAGGTTCAAAGTACAGCAAACAGAGATAAACACTCTAGTAAAAGGTACATTTACAAGTTGAGAAAACAAAGATAAACTAACACGCCTTGCCTGGCTGTTTACTTACAAGTTTGAAATATGAGAGACTTGTTCAGAAAGATGTGGAGAACCTGGATTGATGTCTGGTCCCTCTCAGTCCCAAGAGCGAACAACCCCCAAAACAAAGAGCACAAACAAAAGCCTTCCCCCCCCACAAGATTTGAAAGTATCTTGTCCCCTTATTGGTCCTTTGGGTCAGGTGTCAGCCAGGTTACCTGAGCTTCTTAACCCTTTACAGGTAAAAGGATTTTGGAGTCTCTGGCCAGGAGGGATTTTATAGTACTGTACACAGGAGAGCTGTTACCCTTCCCTTTATAGTTATGACAGGGGGGGTTGGATGGGTCAGAGGTTCCAAGGAGGGCAGTCAAGGGGCGGGAAGTGGGAGGGGGTGGATAGGGGGCGGGGGCCAGGCTATTTGGGGAGGCACAGCCTTCCCTACCTGGGGGTGTACTGTATTAAATTGCTCCCCGTAGGAATGTGCTACTTACGAAGCACCAGGACCGGCAGCGGTAAGTAGTACACCGTAAGTAGCACATTCCTACGGGGAGCAATTTAATACACTCCACCCGGCGGCTCATGCAGCTGCGCTGCTTGGCAGGAACTCGCAGCCCTGCCGCCCAGAGCGCTGGCGGCACAGTGAGCTGAGGTTGCGGGGGAGGAGCCAAGGGCTAGCCTCCCCAGCCAGGAGCTCAAGAGCTGGGCAGGATAGTCCCACGGTGCGGATGTGGCCCATGGGCCGTAGTTTGCCCACCTCTGCTTTAAATAGTTTGGGCGCCCTCTAGTGGGCTCCTCTGTCTTCTATTGCAAAAGTCACCAGAGCCTAACAGAGTAGTAATTTACATGCGATGCGAGGCATTTTATGTGTGCTAACGGGATTGTCTGCACTGGCAACTGGCTGTGTAGTCAGGGCAGAGCGCTGAGAGAGCGCTGCAGCGCTCTTAAAAAAAACACCTCCATGAGGGGCGTAGCTCCCAGCGCTGGGAGCATGGTTCCCAGCGCTGGTGCACTGTCTACACTAGCGTTTTACAGCGCTGAAACTTGCTGCGCTCGGGGGGTGTTTTTTCACACCCCTGAGCAAGAAAGTTGCAGCGCTGTAAAGTGCCAGTGTAGACAAGCCCCATGTTGGGCCAAATTAATCTATGACCTTTGATGGAGTTACATGCGGGAGGAGACGCCTTGTTTGTTAGAACTGCACATTCACTCCATCTGCTGGGAAAAGCTTCCTTCTTACCAGACCTACGTCAATGTGAGCCTGTTCCCAAGCCAGACCTTATTCTAAAGCATTTCCATAATGCCGTGCAGCTGGGTTTGGCATTCAGGTGATTCAGCTCGTCTCAAGGCAGCTCCCTTCGGTGCCGGGAGTTCTGATTTCATGACACGACACACAAATACATTTTGCATTAGCAGTAGCAGCAGGGCTCAAAGGAGGCTGAAGGTCTCATCTGTTCAGAAAAGTGACTGTTGAATAAGTGCCTCAGCGTGTGCTGAAGTTTAAACATATTTTTCTATGCAGCCAAGCTAAATGATGGTAGGGTTAAGGAAGCTCTCTCCCGACAGCACTCAAGTACAATGAAAAGCCAACGGCCTTGAGAGGAGTGACTGCCAGAAAGCACAGCAGAATGGCAATCAATGGGTGAGGGCAGGGGGACTGGCATATTTTGCCAGGAATCTGGATACTACAGTGATAGGCACATTCCAAGCACTTGGCTAGTCAGAGACAAACAGGAAAGTCTCCTCCCAGCCTCTCCCCGGAGAATGGAGTGTAAGTCAGTGGGAGAGCTGGATAAAAAGATGAAAGGGGAATTTTTAGAAAGGTTTGAAGTTTTCAAGAGGAACTGAATAGTTGGGGATTCGGCTCAATATTCACCTTCCCCACCCTCCTTTCTTTTTTTCATTTCCATTTTGCTGTTGAAAAAGGGAGAGAGGCAGGACAAAGAGAAAACCCCAAACATTGTTTGTTTTTGAACAAAAGGCCATTTTTCAAGTAAATCATTGGTGTTTTTTATATTTGAAAAATGGTGACCAGCTCTCGTCGGGAGCATTCACGGGAGTTTGAACCCACTGAGTAGGGTCTGAAAGCTGTGCACAGGATCTCGCAAAGGGCCACTGCCGTTTCATGCCAATCTTTGGTGCATGCAGACTGATATCCTGTCTTCAGCAGTCATAATACGTAACGCTTCAGAGGAAGATGAAAGATGCATCAAGCCAATGGTGTATGTGTGTATATGGAAGATGGTACTTCTTTGGGATTCAATCTACACTCAGTCATCTGACACCCTGAAGCATGAAACGTGATCCCTTTATTATCATATCTTGTAGTCTACAAATGCTGTTAAAGGACATTAATTACCCATCTCATTACTGAAATCTACAGCACTGCCTTAATGTAAATGATCCTACCTGTCTCACTTCCACTCCAGAAGGGTTTGTTTTGTTGGGTGGGCAAAATCATTCCATTAATTAAATGCTCTGTAATTGTATAATGCGCTTTGAGGCTCATGGAAGGTGCTATATAACCAGTAAGAACAACATGCTGCTATAAAACACAGGCAGAATAGCTAGAATTACATTAGACTAACTAACTAGTAGGACTACTTGAAAAATTTCCATCAGAACTGTTTTTGACAGAAAATTGAGTGAAACTTTTCATGTAAAGTGCCTGCTTTCCACAGAAAATTACAACTTTTCATGGAAAAAATAAACATCCAAAACCAAAAAAATTCTTCCAAAAACTGAAAATGTTGATTTGGAAATGTTGTTGCAGTGCCTTCTGGGTTACCAGGCTGGACTACACCACCCATGATGCACCAGGGTGGCTCAGCAAGAGCATGGTGCCATGGTGCATCATGGTAGATGTAGTCTGGCCAAGGAGGCCAGCCTATAGAGAAGAATGGGGTTATGAGAAATCCAAACTACAACTCTCATGTACCATAGGAGCATTTCCAAATTTTAAAAAAGTCAGTTTCCATCTGAATTTATTTGGTTTTCAATTTTTTGCTAAAATGTTAAAAATTTATGTGAAGAAAAAACTCATTTTCTAATCAGCTCCACTAACCAGCAGACACACTGCAAGAAAACAAGGCACAATCAATATCAATTTATTAGATTTGGCACTTTGATTAGACATACAGAAGAACCTCAAAGATACAAACACCAGAGTTATGGACTGACCGGTCAACTGGGTACCATGTGAAACTGGAAGTATCCAATCAGGCAGCAGCAGAAACAAAATTTAAAAAAAAAAAAGCAAATATTGTACTGAGCCTGTATTGCATCTTAAGGGCAGGCAGATCTGGGCTGCCTGTCCCCACCACTACCCCTTGCCCCGCGCATGAGCTTACAGCTAGGAGTTGAAGAGGCTGCGATTCGCAGACAGGCGCAGCACTGGGGTCTGCGCTGCTTTCCTGTAAGCCGTGGGTGCTGTTTTCACCCCCACTTCCCCTGGCTGGCGGGGGGCAGGGGGTGCTGTTTTCACCCCCACCCCCCAGCCAGGCAGGGGACAAGCTTGCCCTGCCTGGGAAAGAAGCTGCCTAGCTGCCTCTGGAACCTGGCCCGGAGTGTGAACTGCTGGAGCCGGAGCTGCGTTTTGTTCAGAGTTAAGAACATTTTGGAGTTACGGACAACCTCCATTCCCAAGGTGTCCGTAACTCTGAGGTTCTATGTAGTTGTCTGTATTCAGCAAGGCTCGTGTGTGAAAGAGACAATCCACCAGGCAGAAGAAAACCCTGATGGTTCTGGCTTCTCCTATTCCCCATTTCCTAGAAACAAAAAAAATTACTCTGTAGTCTTTGCTCCTGTGGAAAAGGGTTTTGAAAGCCCTTTGAATATCCACAGCCTTGTTGGATAGATGAGAACTGATGGTCAGTAACACTCAGAGGCAGATTAGAACTAAGTGGAACCCAGAATCAATACCTCCTGACTCGCTCACCACATGAGATCAACACCTCCATCCAAAATACAGTGCTGATCGAGGCAGCTCCTTCCCCATCTCCTGCTTGCTTGTAGTGAAGAGGAGGGTCTCTTTAGTGCAGGGGTGGGCAAACTTTTTGGCTCGAAGGCCACATCAGGGTTGCGAAACGGTATGGAGGGCTGGGTAGGGAAGGCTGTGCCTCCCCAAACAGCCTGTCCCCAGCCCCCTATCCACCCCCTCCCACTTCCCGCCCCCTGGCCGCCCCCCTCAGAACTCCCAACCCATCCAAACCCCCCCCCGCTCCTTGTCCCCTGATCGCCCCCCTCCTGGGACCGCCCCCCGCTCCCTGTCCCCTGACTGCCCCCGACCCCGATCCACACCCCCCGGGGCTCCCATGCCTATCCAACCCCCCCGTTCCACGACCGCTGACTGCCCCCCCCCCGAACCTCCACCCCATCAAACCACCTCCTGCTCCCTGTCCCCTGACCGCCCCCTGGATCTCCCTGCCCCTAACCGCCCCCCGGGACCCCACCCCCTATCCAACTGCCCCCTGCTCCCTGGCCTCTGACTGCCCCTAGGACCTCCTGCCCCTTATCCAACCCCCCCGCTCCCCACCCCCTTACCATGCCACTTAGAGCGGCAGGACTGGCTTATTGGAAAGCCTGGGAAGTGGGCGGGCGCAAGCCACGCAGCCCCACAGGAGCGGCAGGCCAGAGCGCTCCCTGTGTGGCAGCATGGCTGCAGGGGAGGGGGGACAGCAGGGTGGGGCCGGAGGCTAGCCTCCCCGGCCGGGAGCTCAGGGGCTGGGCAGGATGGTCCCGCGGGCCAAATGTGGCCCGTGGGCCGTAGTTTGCCCACCTCTGCTCTAGTGCCTTCCTACTAAGGCAGGCAAATCACCTCTGGATCTTTTCACAAGTGCTTCATGCTCAACCCTCTGGGACTGATCACAAGCCGAAACTGGTCTGCTCAGCAGCAAGGCCGATCACGTCACAGTGGGAGGTCTCACACAGCGTTGGAGCCCAGTGCTTCATGTTGCCAAATTTGAAAGCCACAGACCCTGTTGCTCCAAGGATTTGACTTTTAGGAGTCGATGAAGTGGGCTGTAGCCCACAAAAGCTTATGCTCAAATAAATGTGTTAGTCTCTAAGGCGCCACAAGTACTCCTGTTCTTTTTGCGGATACAGACTAACACGGCTGCGACTCTGAAACTTTTAGGAATAAGTCCTCTAGTTGTTTTTTAACCTATCTTTGGTTGAAATTACACATGCTTCACTGTACCACACTTCAGTTTTACTTACCCTTCTAGCCAAGCAAACAGCTCTCGAAGTACTAATAAAATATCCATGAACTGCCACTAGAACAATGGGGGAACAGCTTGTGTGTGCACAGGACATTCCATATTCCATCAGGGAATAATTGATCTCAGCCAGAATAAACAGACCTGTTCCCTTTGAAGGAACTCTGAATGTACCAACAGACCCTCCATCTATTTATTCTCTTAATACACATGTGCCAGCAGAAGGTAGATGGTATAAATTGTAAAGTGGCAACTACTGGAGCTACCAAACCACAACGAAACAGACCGAAGATCCAGGGAGCATATTCATGAAGGGGGCATTTTTTCAGGATTTTACTAGGCTTTCAAGCTTGATATTGGCTGAGAAAAGCAGCCTGGTAGCCTCTTAAGAAGCTAGGGTGGTAGGAAAAGCAATGGGAACCTGGAACTCTCATCAGACCCTGTCTGCACTAAGAAAATTCATAATTACTTTGCTCTCCTAGTAGCAGCAATGGCGGATACTAGTAGTATCGAGTAGGTAGTTTTACCACCCTTCATCTAACCATTACCAGAGCTGGTTTTCACACAGCTGTCTTCTTTCATCTACATTCATTCCAGAGCTATTTGTCCTTCCTTTGACAATAAAAATCCAACGTAGAAACCAGCTGCAAGGAAAGAGAGCGAAGAAAGCAGGATGAGTGTAAGAATGCTGCAAGATTAAGAGACAGGAAGGTCTGGAGCAGCTGATTAAATTATCTGGCTATACTGACATCTAGAGTTTATTTAGGGTACAATCAGGTGTACAGTACAGTAACATGGTCCTTGTTCAGTAACATGTGTACAGTAACATGCTCCTTGTTCCTTCGGAGATGGGGAAGTGTGTGTTAGTAAAGCACTGAAAACCCACAGCAATGGGGGATGCATACATGAGAGCTGCCCCATATACCAGTGGTTCTCAACCAGGAGTCCGGGGCCTGCAAGGGGGCCTCGAGAAGGTTTCAGGGGGGCCTCCAAACAGGGCCAGCATTAGGCTCACTGGTGCCCAGGGCACAAAGATGAAGTCCCACTGCATGCGGCTGAAGCCCAGGTCCCTGAACCCCACCATATGGGGCTGAAGCTGAAGCCTGAGCAATGTAGCTTTGTGGGGGCCCCAGTGGCATGGGGCCCCAGGCAATTGCCCTGCTTGCCAACCCCTAATGCCAGCCCTGGCTTGTATATGTAGAAAATCAGTTATTGTGGCACAGGTGGGCCGTGGAGTTTTTATAGCAAGTTGGGGGGGCCTCCGAAAGAAAAAGGTTGAGAACCTCTGCCCTATATCACAGTCTTTCAGATATGAAGTATACGACAGCCCCTCACTCGGGGCTACAGCTTTCATCTGGATTTCTCTATGAATGTACTTTTTGTTAACGTTGGGAAAGGAGCCTGGAGACAGCCTTGAAGACTGACATGGTCCAAGAGGCACAGCACGAGGGCGAGCAATGCAAGCATTCCACATTGCAAGATCATCCTCAGCTCTAAACCTCTGTGCATCACTCTCGTCCCCCTGGACAAAGCTTATTCCTAAGAGCTGTTTACTCCTTTTACTTTGTAATAATACACTTCATTTTTTCCCCCGTGTCATCACCCAGCCTATGAAGAGATTCCAAATGAACTGTCGGAGAAAACTGTCGGATGCCACTTGTCTGTCTGAGATTATAGACAGGGAGACAATTCCTGGGGCTACCTTAGTCCAGTGGCTAGAACTAGCAGATTCATCCCTATACTGATGCAGGCACAGAGGGGAGGCAGACTGCACCTCCACTATTCAGATGCGGTAGGGACTGGTGCAGTCCCCGGTGCAGGCTAGGGCAGACATTCTGTTACCTTTGCACCAGCCAACGGGCATCACAGGGCAGGGCCAGCTCCAGGGTTTTGGCCGCCCCAAGCAGCCAA
>NW_020664482.1:18792119-18796691 GCF_002925995.2 Terrapene triunguis
AAAAAAAAAAAAAAGCCGCGATCGAGATCTAAAAAAAGCCGCGATCGTGATCTGCGGCGGCAATTCGGCGGGAGGTCCTTCACTCCCAGGCGGAGTGAGGGACCGTCCGCCGAATTGCCGCCGAATACCTGGAACTGCCGCCCCTGTCCGGAACGGCCGCCCCAAGCACCTGCTTGAGAAGCTGATGCCTGGAGCCGGCCCTGTCACAGGGCCATCGTGCAGTTATGAAATGGCTGGGCCCAGAAACTCTGCTGGAGCTGGGTAAACTCAGAATAAAAAATATTGCAAGTGTTCTTACAACTCAAGCCAGCCAATCCATCCCACTGGTATTTGTCCTCTCTGTACAGACAGCTTAGAGGTTAAAACCACATTAGAAATAAATACACTTCTATAACCAGCTGTCCTTTCTGGACAGCTGCCTGAAACACAAATTCAGGATGTAACTGGGTTACCAGTTGCTGACTTGAAAAGCCTTGTAATAGCACAGGAAACGATGGGAGGAGAGGTTGATTGTGCCTTTCTTGACTTTTCACAGAGTGTGCCAGACCCCAAATGCAATTCGGAGTACAGTAGCTACATGAATCTATGGTCAGAAGCCCAAAGGAAGAGATGTGTCTTGACAATTCAGCATGTTTGGGCCTCTGAGAATTCTCTTGCCCAGGATATATGTATCGAATTAGGCAGAGATTTAAAAGGAAAACCAATCAACCAAATCACTACTTCTTGTGCTTGCTGTGGATCTTCATGTGCAATATGACAAGGATAATAGTGCTGAGATAACCTTAACTTATGACTTTCCTGAGTATTTCTCAACCTTAATGATACATTCATGTCACTTTTGAGAAGAGATCATGTGTATCAGGCCCAATTTCCTGTTCATGGGTCTTGCGTCTTGTCCTTAAAGCAAGGCTATGCTCAAAAAATAGACTGTGCAAAAAAGGGACCTTCTTACTCAATAGATGTGCACGGCTCTCCATGTGTAGATGGAGTCAGAGCTGGTTAGAATAAAGACCAGGGCGAGGATTTTCAAAAGCTCTAAGGGAGCCAGTCCATGGGAGTTGGGAGTCTTTCAATGGGAACCAGGTGTCTAACTCTCTGTTTGAAAATCCCAGAGTAAAATAATTTAAACAACTTTCTACTTCAGTGAGCAACTGGGAAAAGTCACTGGTTTTATTTTTGAACTGAATATTGTGAATCAATTTGGAACCTCAAAATGCCTTTTTTTTTTTTTACAATCACTTTTCCAAGTGTCGCTTCACTTTAAGGTGAGAACTTCTCCATTGAGAAGCTCAGATACCATGGTAAGAGGTGCGGTACAAGGGCCTAACCAGAACAGAACGTGTATCTGACATTAACGAGAAATCAGCAGTACCTCAGAGCAGCAGACAGCAAGTTAAATGCTATTTGATGGCTTAATTTGATTAAGAAAAAATAAAACGGTGGGCTAGAATATATAGGAGAGATGCTTTGATCATCTGTAATTGGCCTCAGCCCATTCATCATAAGCTTCATGCCCCTGTGATCCATGTACACGGCTGCCCTAATCTGTTGCTATCTCCGAGGAGTCAACAGTAAAGAGGCTCTTCTCCTCCTTCCTCAATCCTCCCTGTGTGTTTGATGTAGACAGCACATTGTACTCAAGGGAGCTGAGACAGTTTACAGAAGAACTCCACTGTCAGGAATAGTTTTCCATCGTGCTGCTCCTCCTGAGAGGGTTTTGTTGCATAATGTTATCCCTTCAGGGTGCATTCTCTGTCCCCTTCAAAGCCACAGTAGAAAGTGATCCCCTGATAGAAAGGATTATATTTAGCATGTCTAGATCATATCATCCCATAAGGCCCTGATTCAGCAAAGCCCTTGAGTGCATGCGTAATGTTAAGCATGTGCTTGAGTCCTGTTGAAGTCAATGGGATTTAAGCATGTGCTTAAAGATAAACACACATCGGATGCTTTGTAAAATCAAAGAAAGGATGCCCTTCTGCCTTAGAAAGGAATGAGATGTCTCTGGGGTACTGGGTAACTCAGGGGGATGATAATGCAGTATAGAGTCTTTAACTGGGTTGCCAATTCAAATCTGACTCAAATCAATAATTGTCAGAGTTGAGCCAACACCCAAACCCTGAGTCCAAGCCCAATAGGCTTTTGGGGGGGATGGGTTCAGTTTTGAATCCTTAGATCCAAACCATCTCTCTATGATTTTGATTCCTGATCAGGTGCCAAAACTGGGACCCACTTTGAAGTCCAGGTTCAGATGCAGCCCACAAGGGCTGTAAACCTCACGAGATCAGCTGATCTCACAAACTTCAACCATTGGGGAGCTGAAATCTCATGAGAACTACTCAAAAGGTTTTAACACCTTATACCCAAACCCAAGTTCAGCTCCAAACCCAAATACCAGTCCTAAGCCCAAACCTAAAACAGATTCAAACACAGCCACTTCTAAATATGAGCAAAAGTTAATACCATTGCAGAGCTGCTTATTGGCCTATGTGAAATGAATTTGTGGTCTTAGTCCAGTACCTAGCGGACAAATATCCATATTACAGAAAGGGCCTCCACAGTTGACGCTAATTGCTCTCATTGTCAACAATCCCAATGAACAGGCCCAGGAGCGAAGAGGGTTGCCAATTTTGGTTGGACATATTCCTGGAGGTTTCATCACATGACATAATCTTTAATTAAAGATTATTCTTTAATTCCTGGAGACTCCAGGACAATCCTGGAGGTTTGACAACCCTAGGAGAGAAAGCCATGGAAACTGACCTCCTCTTGTCACAATCCAACGGACCCCTCCCCTTAGGCTCTCCAAAGACTCTCCCTGGCTCAAGCTGCTAATGGGGCCCAAGCCACAGTGTGGCGCAAGGCTGGAGGAGAAGTGCCTTAAAAACAGTGCATAGTCCAAATAAACACAGTAGGGCCACAGCAAAATACCTGGTGGGTGGCCCCGAACCTCGCCTGGACCCCATGGAAACAAACCCTGTTCCTCCTGTGGTGGCCTAAAAGCCCTTTAACAAGTCATAGCAATCCCTAATCCCTAAACGCAATATTGTTGCTGTAACCTCCTAAATCTAGCAAACAATATCCATAACAAAAGCCAAAAAGGGCTGTAACAAAACAACTAATAATTTTAAAAAATTATCCTTTGTGCCTCAGTTTCCCCAATAAATGAATTTGCAATGTCCTTTTTCCCTCCCTTTTGCTTTGTTAACAGGGCAAGGCAGTAATAGCAAAAGCCCAGGGACACCCCGAACAGGATTGGTGGAACTGCTCTTGCTGCTTCAGGCCTGCAAAATCCATTGGTAAAATACAATGTATGTATGGTGGCACATACACCTCTACCCCAATATAACGCGGTCCTCGGGAGCCAAAAAAATCTTACTGCGTTATAGGTGAAACCACGTTATATCGGGTAGGGAAGGCTATGCCTCCCCAAACAGCCTGGCCCCGCCCCCATCTGACCCCCACCTACTTCCCGCCCCCTGACTGACCCCTCAGAACCCCCAACCCATCCAACCTCTCGGCCCCGGCCTGGCACCCTTAACACACCGCTCAGAGCAGCGTGTCAGAGCCGTCCCTAGAGGGGTGCGGGGCCCCTGGACAAATCAGCCTCCCTGCTAGCCTCCTCACCGTCCACCCAGGGCTCCCGCCCGCCGCTCGCCTCCTCACCCCACCTACCCACCCGCCTGCTCCCCGCTCGCCTCCCCACTAGTCTCTTCACCGTCCGCCCAGCATGCCTCCCCCCGTCCTCCTGACCGCTGTTCTCCTGCTCGCCGTCTTCCCGCCCGTCTGCCTCCTCACCCCCCTCCTGCCTGCCACTCACCTCCCCATTCACCTCCTCACCCCGCTTGCCCACCCGCCTCTACTGCATTGTATGCAAACTCATGTTATATCAGGTCGCATTATATCGGGGTAGAGTTGTATCTATAAAAATCCTCGGGTGTCCTCCTTTGTTAAGTTTACCACTGTCCAAAATTGGCCCTGGTAAAACAAAAATCAATTATCCACTGGTGGGGGGCGGGAAATTGTAGCACGTCATCCTAAAAATGTAACACCATGTATTACTTGGGTATCTTCCCTGGGGTGGCCCCCTGCCAAGAACCCCAGGTCCCCTGGCCCTGCATATCCCTCCCCAATTAAATCCCAAACCCTAACATGCTTTCAGGTCTCCACCTTCCTCCCCAATTGTACAAGGGGGGGGGCACCCTCCAACTTCCCCTCCTTACACAAATGTTGTGTCCCCCCCCCTGAAAAAAGCAAAGCTCCTTGTGGAATGGGGCTAATTTGGCAGTCAATATTTAAACTATTCAGTAAAGTGCCATAAAAAACAAGCAGTTAAAACAATTTAAAAAGGTCATAAAACTGGTCACAAGTGCAAATCTCACCCACCCAACAGTGGCCACTGCCACCTTCAAACATACTGCCAAATTGGTCCTCCACATGCAAAATACCTTGCAAAAACTAATTAAAACCAAAATTAAGACCAAAAACCAGCTAGCATAAAATTCTGTGTATTCCCAGCTCCAACAATATTTAACCCAACAAATCCGTAGCATCCAAAAAAATGTGCTCCAT
>NW_020664482.1:18797091-18884851 GCF_002925995.2 Terrapene triunguis
AAGAAAGAAAGCAACAAGGGAATATAAAGTATTTTGGGGTTCGCTACTTATTGTTTGTATATTGTACATGACTTTGAAGATACAGGGATACAGAGAAGCACCCCTTGCACTGGGGTGGGGAGGTGGCAGGAATCATGTCTGCCTATCTCTCTGTACAGCATCTAGCACAATAAGGCACCAATCCGGATAACAAGTGCCCCAGATCAGTTTTTCTGACACATTACGTATTGTTTTACCCGACAGTCACAATCAGCTGCACCAGTTATCAAAGAAAGATCATTAGCAATAGGGCCAGGAGGTAGCTCTCTAGTCAACTTTAAACAAAAGAAAATGAAAATCCCACAAATTGCAGAAGGCAGAGGTGTGATATGACCCATGATACTGACTGCAGCCAAAATAGCTGGACCTACCAGGCCAGCATAGGTCCTGGCTGAGATGAATAACATTGTTGTCATTGATTCAGGACTCATATAAGGTGATTAACTAGAGAGAATATGTATAAAAACCCATTAGGTGTTCTCCTTTCCAGGGCTGCCTTACCTAACCGAAATTGATTGGAGGCATTCCCACACGTCTGCTGTATTTCTGGGCTGTTCCATCCTAAGGGATACAAAGCACAGCCTGAGCTTATCAACAGCCCTATAAAAAAAGAGAGAGAGAGAGAGAAATGTAAAGACGTCCCACAGAAGTTTTAAAAAACCAAATAAAACTCCACCACTCTGGGGTCGTCGCGACAGGATCCCTAGACTTTTAGGCTGCACGTTTTATTTCATTCATCATCAAATAGATGTTTCTGAAAACCTCACTGAAGATTAACAGGGGAGTGGGAATTGACACAATTTAATAAAAAGCCTCAGTAGAAACAAATGCGGTTTGAAAGCCAAGCTAGTGTTCTGAGAAATCAAGATCTCCGACGGCTCAGAGAGAGGACGCTGAGGCTGTGTCTACACTGCAATTATACACCCTTGGCTGGCCCCTCACAGCTGACTCACACTCGCAGGGCTTGGGCTGCGAGGCTGTAAAATTGCACTGCAGACGTTCGGGCTCTGGCTGGAGCCTGGCAGAGTCCCAGAGCTGAGGCCGCAGCCTGAGCCCAAACATCTCCAGTGCAATTTTGCAGCCTGGAGCCCCATCAGCTGGCACAGGCCAGCTGTGGGTGTTTAATTGCAGTGTGGACATACCCATCGAGCTCAGCCACACTGGCCCATGTTGCTATGTGACTGAAAGGTGATGCTGCTATTCTGTCTCCTCGTACGGCGCCGTTAAGTGTAGAAGGGCCTACAGGGGCAGCTGCCATGTATTGTTATGTTTCAGAGTAGCAGCCGTGTTAGTCTGTATCCGCAAAAATAACAGGAGTACTTGTGGCACCTTAGACACCAAAGAACCAATGAGTTAAAAAAAAAAAAAGGGCTACAACCCACTTCTTCGGATGCATCCGAAGAAGTGGGTTGTAGCCCACGAAAGCTTATGCTCTAATAAATTTGTTAGTCTCTAAGGTGCCACAAGTACTCCTGTTATTTTTATGTATTGTTATGTTTCAGACACACAATGTTAGAGAGGGAACCACTGAGTTCTCGCTCTGGTGGTGACTTTGGGCCATTGAGTTACTCCTGATTTGACTGAAAGCAGAACGGGTCTCTGGATAGTTGTTGTTCCTTGCTTCATCTAAAACAAAAGTCAGCTAGACAGAGAAACACATAATGTGCCATAACAGGCATTAAGGACCCTACAGGAATGTGTACAGAGTTGAAGCAAACTCAAGTTAAAAATTCAAACAAATATTCACCAAAAAATGTTTGTAATATGCGCCCAGCTCTGGCCAAGAATCAGAAGAAGGGGAGTACATGTGTGGTGCTTACAGTGGTCTGAAAACTTTTGGGGGCTGGGAGGGTCTTTCATAATCTGGGAGCAGCAGCTTTGGTAAAACGGTGCTTAAAGTACAAGCCTCAGTGACCCAGCTTGATTACTTTATTTATTTGTTTGTTTGATTGTTGTGCTGGGTCTGTGACCTTCTCCTCCAACACACACACACACACACACACACTGTAAGCCCAGCATGTGTGATGTGTAATGAGCCATCAAGAGGATCATTGGCAGCATTGCAGAAAATTGTGCCTGCACCCAAAAAAGATTGCAACTATTTGCTCTGGAACGACAAGGTTGGGATTGATCAGAAAACCTGTCCAACTGAGCATTTCTCTGATTTGGGTTTCCAACTCCTGGGCTTTAGGTTGTTGTTTTTGTTTGTTTGGTGATGTAGCAATGCAGGAAAGCTCAGGTCTGGTCCAGTAACTGGTTCTGCCTTGTGTAATCTGTGCTGTCATTGTCTTCCCTGGGCCAACTCAGCAGGCACTGACCGCTGTAAATGGCTTGCCAGGGTCTGTGTTTCCAGTAGATAATCATAGAATGTAACAATCCAGCAGAGAATGATAAATACACTGTGCTCCTTCAAGTGGGTGTCGGGTCTCCTGCTGAGTCTATCATCATTCTCAACTGTTTAATGATGCAAAGTTGCTCTGAATTCTCTCTCTCTCTCTCTCTTCTGGGACAAATGCTTTGAAGAACTGCCTACTGCCTGTTAGTAAAGGATGCTAGTGAGTAACATACAAACACACACACAACCCCCAGCCCCCTCAGTATCAAAGCTACAATTTTCTAACCAAGTTTACAAACAATGGGCTCCATCCTGTCAGGTGCTGAACTCTCTCAACTCTCTTAAATCAATGGGATTTAAGGGGCTCAGTACAAGGGAGGTGAATCATTCGGATGTGTGTAGTTTATACAATGAATGTTGCCTCTTCGTCTGTTCGGATTATCCAGAAAAGGAACATGATTTTCTAAAATTTCATAATTATTCAGCCAATGATTTTTGAATTTTTGAAGCAAACAGCTTCTGTGAGCATTTAGTAATTGACCTTTGAAATACAAGTTGTTTTGATTGGACACATAGGTCATCTGGTAGGTTTCTGGTCCTTGACTGGATGAATGTTATTCTTAGGGCTGGTCCTCGTCTGGTATAAATGGGTGTAGCTCTACAGAAACCGGTTGCGCTATGCCAACATGCGCTATGACACCAGCTGAGGAGCTACTCCTTCCACAATGCAGATTACAAATCTGAGATTCGCTTGCTGCTACTATCCTCCAATATTTGCTTAAAAATAGGCCTGTCAAGCAATTAAAAAATTAATCATGATTAATCGCACCATTAAACAATAGAATACCATTTATTTAAATATTTGTGGGTGTTTTCTACATTTTCAAATATATTGATTTCAATTACAACACAGAATACAAAGTGCACAGTGCTCACTTTATTTTTTATTACAAGTGTTTGCACTGTAAAAAGACAAAAGAAATAGTAGTTTTCAATTCACCTAATACAAGTACTGTCGTGCAATTTCTTTATCATGAAAGTTGAACTTACAAATGTAGAATTATGTACAAAAATATTGCATTCAAAAATAAAACAATGTAAAATTTTAGAGCTTGCAAGTCCACTCAGTCCTACTTCTTGTTCAGCCAATCACTCAGACAAACAAGGTTGTTTACATTTGCAGGAGATAATGCTGCCCGCTTCTTGTTTACAATGTCACCTGAAAGTGAGAACAGGCATTCTCGTGACACTGTTGTAGCCGGCGTCGCAAGATATTTAAGTGCCAGATGCGCATGTTGCAACGACCATTCCAGGGGACATGTATCCATATTGGTGACGGGTTCTGCTCGAAAACCATCCAAAGCAGTGTGGACCGACGCATGTTCATTTTCATCATCTGAGTCAGATGCCACCTGCAGAAGGTTGATTTTCTTTTTTGGTGGTTCGGGTTCTGTAGTTTCTGCATCGGAGTGTTGCTCTTTTAAGACTTCTGAAAGGATGCTCCACACCTCATCCCTCTCAGAGTTTGGAAGTCACTTCAGATTCTTAAACCTTGGGTCCTGTACTCTAGCTAGCTTTACAAATCTCCCATTGGTACCTTCTTTGCGTTTTGTCAAATCTGCAGTGAAAGTGTTCTTAAAACGAACAACAACGTGTACTGGATCATCATCCAAGACTGATGTTATATGAAATATATGGCAGAATGCAGGTAAAACAGAGCAGGGGACATACAGTTCTCCCCCCAAGGAGTTCAGTCACAAATTTAATTAACGCATTTTTTTTTAACAAGCATCATCAGCATGGACGCATGTCCTCTGGAATGGTGGCCGAAGCATGAAGGGGCATACGAATGTTTAGCATATCTGGCACGTAAATACCTTGCAATGCTGGCTACAAAAGTGCCAGACAAATGCCTGTTCTCACTTTCTGGTGACATTGTCAATAAGAAGAGGGCAGCATTATCGTCCATAAATGTAAACAAACTTGTTTGTCTTAGCAATTGGCTGAATAAGAAGTAGGACTGAGTGGACTTGTAGCCTCTGAAGTTTTACATTGTTTTGTTTTTGAATGCAGTTATGTAACAAAAAAATAAATCTACATTTGTAAGTTGCACTTTCAGGACAAAGAGATTGCACTACAGTACTTGTATGAGGTGAATTGAAAAATACTATTTCTTCTGTTTATCATTTTTATCATACAGTGCAAATATTTGTAATCAAAATATACACTTAGATTTCAGTTTCAACACAGAATACAAGATATATATGAAAATGTAGAAAAACATCCAAAATATTTAATAAATTTCAATTGGTAGTCTCTTGTTTAACAGTGCGATAAAAACTGCGATTAATCACGATTGATTTTTTTAATCGCAATTAATTTTTAGTTAATCGCATGAGTTAACTGCGATTAATCGACAGCCCTACTTAAAAAATATCACTGTCTGATGACATTCCTGCCAGTAAACTCATTCACCAGAATATTCACAGAACCCAAATACAAAAGGGGCAGCTGCCCAGCTGAATCACATTTATTTACAATTTAAATCAGTTAATGGAACATTTTTTCCCCCTCATTTGATACTATCAAAGCCTAAAAATTAGAGCCTGAAAAAAAAACCCTCAGGTGGAGTGTATCTGGATATAAGTCATACCGGGAGAAAAACTGTATGAACACAGCTTGACACTAATGCCGTCTGGGCTGAGAAGCCAATGCATCCTATAGTGGCAGTCAGCCATATCCCCCGAGAGCGTCTCCAAATAATATAATATACATGTGCAGCCGCACCCCCATGCACAATCCTTTTAGAGAAGTAAAAGGCACTAAGCCAAAAATGTATTTTGTGGACTCGTAACTGACAACTAATCCCATTATACTCGATCAAAGGGCTAACGGAAGCCCTTAAGGGCGTATTCTTAAAAATGAAGTAGTAAGTAAATTATGCTGCAGTACATTTGCACTTTTCAGCATTTCCTATATTACATTTTATTAGAAGGGGGGAACTGATCAGTTTTCCCTGGTGATGTCTCTTTCTGATGTCACTGCTTGAAAACTAGGGTGATATACCCGATAGACAAATACGCGGAGCAGGGATGATGTCAAACCCATGTGTTTAGCACTGGCTGCATGTGCAATAATTAGCCACGCTATCTGCCCAATACTGACTGTGAAGCTGGATAGTATGGAAAATATTATTTCCTTTGCTGTAAACACTTCCATGAAATAGTGCATCAGCATTTCAGTGCTAGCTACAAAGGCCTATGAAGGGTTGCAGAATTTGAGTCAGCAGGAGGGCTGCTGGAACCAAGGATAAGGTGTAAGGAGGAGGCAGGCCACCAGGCATATCTTGCACTGCGAATGGGAGGAAGCTGGACCTCCAGGACAAAGTATGAGGAGGCCTCACATTGGCAAAAGTGCAAGGATCATATGGGCATGATGCTAGGATCATGCATTTAACATGCACGCTCAACCTTAGCTAGAGATGATGTTTGCATTAATTGAAACGTGCCATGTCTTGCATCATCCAGGTGTGATCCTTGCACTTTTGACAGGTAGGGGGAAAAGGGATGCCTGGAACTCTGCTAAGCCTGCACCGTGAGCATGTTTCAGAGTGCAGCATTGAGCACTGAACTTTGAGAACACCAGCACTGTCCAGGTGCCCGGCCATAGGAATGCTTAAAGGGGGGGAACATCAGATAGATTTACTGCTACTATACAAATATTATACATACAAATTGCCAGCATTTATGTGGGAAGCAAATACAAATGAAAAATGTATCACATTTCTAATGTATTTTATGTGTTCCCCTTACAAGGCTGGAAGCCTAAAAAATACCAGTGTCCAAAGAGTTAAAGAGCAAAACTCACCATAATGCTCTGTGGCCTTTTCAGATGGAGAATGTTATGCGTCAGTGAATGGAGGGACAAACGGCCTGTTTCTATCACCAGCAAAAGGAGCACAGAACTAATGTGTGGAAGTGACATATCTAGTCTCCTGGGGATATTACAGCCAGGCCATCACTGCAGAAGATTAACCTCGGCAAACCGCTGTTTACTCTGATAGGACATACTTGCAGGGACCCTGCTCTCTGTCTCTGTGGTTAGTAAACAAACTGCTGAGTACAGCTGGGCTCAAAGCGAAAGGAAAATGTATCTGAGGTCTGGGTCTTAATGGACCTATTTTCTCTGCACTTTTTGCCATGCTGAGATTGCTCTGACTGGAAACTAATTGCACTTCTCCCCGAGATGTATTTCAGTTAATGCACCTACTGCCGAGAATCTTCTATGCCTGTCATAAAATCCATAGAGTTTTGCAGGCACATGTGAATCAGCATTGTGAGACGCTGTACAAGTTGAGAATCAGTGGACATCAGGAAGCTCCTGGGGGAAGAGACTGCTTTTTATTCTATGTTTGTGCAGTGCCTGGCACAATGGGGTTCGATTCCTGGTTGGGGCCTTTAAGCACTGTCATTATACAAATACTATCATTTAAATTACAAATCTAGTCTCTCCTGCAGCCTTCTAAAAAAACCTGTAAAACTGCTAGGCGGAGAAATGTTTTCTTTTAAAATAACGTTACTAGCTCCTTTATCTGTAATGTACATTAGCTCTGTAATGCAGCTGGTAAGGATAGTACTTAGAGCAGCCTTATTGGTTTATCTGTGCCGCTGTATGAAATGATTTAAACCTGAGTCTACGCTTGTGTATCACTGGCGCGTTGATCTATGACACTGCTATTAGCTGGGCGGTCATTGGCTAACTAAGCAATACTAATTCTTCCCAAGGAAGGAAAGAGACAAGTTGATTCATCCAATTACAGCATTCTATAACCTGCTACCTGCATGGCAGGATTGTCAGGAGACAGTAGCCACAAGCCATGTTGCTTCATCATTGTTCAGGAACATGCGTTGCTCTTGGGCGCATTTTTATTTAATGTTGATTGATTTTAATTGTTATTGGGGAATTCACCCCTCCTTTTATATACTTGGTGCTTAATAGCCCATGACCTGTACCCAGTTAAGTTCTACTAAGAAGCATTTGACTGGAGTTAAAAATACATATTTAAGCAATAACCGTACAAAGGATCACACGCAGGGCTTAAATTCAGCCGGAGCTGTCCAGAGCAGAGCTCTGGTAAATATTTTCAAACCTTGACACCAGCCTGATGCTGTTGTGGTTCTAAACCAGGGATCTGCAGTCCTCTGGGGGGGCCATGGACCAGTTTCAGGGGGTCCATGGGGCCCCATGGCTGAAGCCTGGAGCTCTGAGCCCCAGCATGCCCCATGGAGAATGGAGGTGGGGAGACGTGGTTGGCTCCAGGAAATACTCTGAGAATTTAAGCCCTGATCACACATGATGAAACATTGTGAGGTGGTGACCTTTCAAAATAAACTTTGACCTGCAGTTTTCATACAGTTGTCCTTTATTTTTTGGAAATGTAGGTTGACACCTAAAATACTGATTAACAATTATTTTTTGAGGTATGCTTCAATGGGATAAGTAGAAATGGAAATTCAGGTAAACAAATGTTCAGCAGCCTTAATAAGACAAGCCCAAACCAGATCCCCACATACAGAAGTATTCTGAGGCAGTTCATATCCAGACCTGAACTTCATGGTTCTGGCCAATCTTAAATGTAAAAATAAAACAGCTTTCAATCTCTCACAGGGCTGGGTAGTAATGCGAACTACCTTGAGAGCTAGCTAGATGGCGGTAGAACATACTCAAATGTTGCTAGATTAGTATGACAGCTAAATCCTTGTAGTCAGAAGTTCCTATTCCTTGGTCCTGAAGAAAACACTTAACAGGCTTGCCAACAGAAGTTAAGTAGAACAATGCAACATAATCTGAAAACTAGTTCTTCAACAGGAATAGTCACACAGGGAGTGATTTCTGCTAATGTACATGCAACCCAAAGAAAACTGCAAGCATATAGAATATCTTACATCATTCTTGTTTCTCACAGAGGACATGAAACTATATGGAACCAACATCAAAAGATTGCATTTAAATTGAACAATTAGGCAAATACAACTGTAGTGGGGAATTGCAGACTCTGCCCAGAATGTAGCTTGGCAGCAAAGTCCCCTACTCTACACATGGAGGGCACACTCCATGAGTGGCTCTACCCTGGTCTACATGGAAGGTGGAGGTGGTTGAACTGCTCCCCAGGAAACTGAGACTGAGGAGTGGTTTGGCGTGGCGAAGATCAAGGACCTGTCCAAGGGATGCGCAATCAGCCATACAGGAGATCCGTGGAAAGGTCAAAAGCTGAATCAGCCCTGCTGGGATTCTAGTCCTGATGGCAGGTACTCTAGGTATTTCAAACCTGATGCTTAGACCTCTTTGCCATCCTCTACCTCTGTTCATCTAAACCTGTGAAGCCTGCAACTCTGTCTCCACTCTCCCATCATCAAAGAATAATGTGCCTGATTTGCTGGTCTGGCCATGCTGCACTTGATGCAGGATCAGAGAGGGGATCCCCTGATCCTGGGGCCAGCCCACCCTCCAATATAAATTACTTACACTCCCCGGAGCTAGTCTAGCAGCCAGGAACCACTGGAGTATATGCTCTGTACCACCTGTGGATTCTCCTTGTACAGGGATGAATCTTCTGGGTTCATGGCTGTTTTGCACTGATAGAGAGATGCAAAGCAGCCCCAGCAGAGCTAAGAATCTGGACTATTTATTTTCCTTAACTGAAAATTATCACATCCATCACAAGCAGAGGTAACATCCATTGGTTTCAAGATTTAGTGGTGCATCTTAATGAATCTGGCCTCCATTGCTGTAGGATTCAAGCCCTTCACTAACATTAGTAGGTTCTCCCCCACAATAACGTAAGGAAATATTATTGTCCCTATTTTATAGATGGGGAACCAGAGTGCAGGGAGATTAAGTGTCTGACCCAAGGTCACACAAAGAGTCTGTAGCAGAGTCAAGAAGTGACGCGAGATCTAATGAATACAGTCCTGGGCCTTAACGACAAGCCCTTTCTGCCTCCCCTTTGTACCACTGTGCAGAACACTGCTACCCTGCTGTTACAGTCTGATGTCCCAGGGCAAGTTGCCTGATTCTGCACAGAGCTGTTGAAAGCAATTTGTACTCTGTTGCTGAGGGTGACTTGCCTGGATGGGAGGAGATCCTGGAGAAAAATGCATCTATTACAGAGCTCCAGAGGGCAGAGGGACTCGAACAGCAGTCAATTAAAACGTTTGGATTCTGGCACCATCCCTGTAATATCTCCCCTACGGTTCTTGCCAATAAGGCTGGATGTGCATTTTTAAACAATGCCTCTTTGTTTTGTTCAGTTGGAAGCGGTCTCAAACAAACACAACCAGCTGCCTAGACAAGCCCATTGCATGCCAAGCTAAAGCGTAAAAGGAGGAAATTACGAACGTTCCAATATTTATCATATTTTTAAAAATAATCCAAATGTAGCACTATTTCCCAGCAATCGTTCTTCATCCTTCGTGGTGCTGGTTTCAGAGGCTTGTGCAGCTGAAAGCCTCATGGCAATGAGTGATCTAAATGATGCACAGCACGCACATATGAGGACATCTTAATACAAAGGGATGGCCTTAGAGAAAATAGTAGTGAGCTGATTTTCGGAGGTACTAAGCAGCCACAGTTCCCACTGACTTTAGCTGAAGTGGTAGGTCCTCGGCATTTTTGAAAACCAGTCTCCTCAGTTCCCTACAGTCTGGCAGCCAGATTCGGCTATCAGTGGCGTTCTTTGGAATTGATACTGACAGAACGGAGATCAGAACCTGGGGGGATGATAGCCTAGTGTAATCATCGATTTCACATTTGAATATAACACCCACAAATGAGATTTTATTTTTAACTCCTGGAGGGTTCCTTTGTTTAAACTTCCCCCTTAGTCCCAGCTCAGCTTTGTGGACAGGAACTCCTGTTTGCATTGCTTAGATGGCTGCTTCCAATCCATCACATCATGGTTTTATATGGATAACCCTCCATGCTCATAGCCCTCCTTTGTGAGAAGGAAGCAGTTGCACACTGGTTTGCTGTGGTGCTTTGCTATGTGCTCTGTGGTTTTCAAGCTATTGTGTAAATAAACTAGCAGTATCACACTGGGGAGGGAAAACAAAGACGTTCCAGTTTATTACAAAAATGCAGACAACACACTAAGGCCTTGGCTACAGTGAAGATTTTGACTACTGGTGCAGCGGTGCAAATCCCTAGTGTAGACATGCGAAGCCACAGGCCATAAGCCATGTTTTGCACTGATGCTTGAAACTGGGATACGTTGCCCCAGTGCAAAACTACATTTCAAGGATGGGTTAGCGGCACTGGGGCAAATCACTGCTGGTAATTGTACACTAAGGGACCTCCCACCTGGAGCAATGCTGCTGCAGCTGATGGAAGCTTTGCCTTTTATTTTCCATCAGTCATCTACGGTAATTGACTAGCAGGCACAAGGAGAGTATGGAACCCTCTGGGAAGGAGAGAGAAGAGAAGGTAGAGGCATGGTGGGCAGTCTCAGAGAGGGAATGAAGGCAGAGGGGGTAGGAGGCCTGGGGCTGAGAATGGAAGACGGACAGGAAAGGGCCAAGTAGTTGATCAGTTTGGACTCAACACAGCATGGGGAAGAGAGGACAGAGATAGAGGCAGGATTCTTTTGGTATCCCACAGTTCTGGAGACAATGAGCCTGATTCACCAAGGTGTCACTCCAGCTTCACACCAGACTGATTTCAAAGGAGCGAAGCGGGTGTCAAACTGGGGTAACACACTGGTCCACATGTATGTAGGAAGGACATTATGGATAGGAATGTGTTCTGGCTAGGGCACTGGACAAGGACTCGGGTGACCTGAGTTCTGTTGCCAGCCCTGACACTGGCCTGTTGTCTGCCACTGGGCAAGTCCCTGCCCCACTCTCTGCCTCAGTTTCCCTTTTCTTGTCTTCTCCCTTTGGATAGTAAGTGCTGCAGGGCAGGTTTGTCTCTAGCTGTGTGTGTATGGTGCCCAGGACAATGGGGCCCCAGTCTTGACACATTCCTGCAATACAGATAACAACAGAATTGTGGAGACAGACGAGGGCAGGACCGATAAAATGCCACGAGGGTTATGCTAGGTAGAAAGCCACATTAGGAGAACCTCTCCATAGCTATATCGTGACTGCAAGAAGAGGTGCATTTATTGCAGAGACAGCGAACCTCAGAGAGCTGCCACAACGTAACAGACTTGTGGAGTCAAGGCATAGATGGTTCTCACCTGAATGTAGCTAGTCAAAGTCGACACTATCTGCCCTGCCTTGGGTGGACCTCGATTAGCTGAGGTGAAAACTACAGTGTCCCGTGTCCACCAGGAGGGAGCTATCTCCCTGCTTCCAGAGGCCACTATCATCCCACAGGTAAAATTATCCTTTTTTCCTAAAAAAAGCACCTACAAATATTATCCTCTCTGTCTCGCAAATTACGGTGGGTCCGTGCCAACTTCCCTCCCTCACTCAACAAGACAGCACCTCTTGCTTGCAGTGAAGACATAGCCACGGGATTGTCTACACAGCAAGCCACTTCTACAGTGAGAGGGACCTGGCCTTTCTGAACTCTCTTAGGGCTTGTCTGCATGGCAAGTTGCCAAATGGCACGTCCCATTGTGAATCTACAATGCCTGAGCCGGCAGCGCAGTAATGTCCCATGCAGACACGGCTACAGCACAGCGAAAGTGCCGAAGCGCGGCTCGATGTACTACCACTGGAAGTACTCCAAGCCACACTCTGGGACTTTCACTGCGCTGTAGCAGAGTCCACCCAAGACGCTACCGTGCAGCAAGCTGAGGCGTAGTGGAGTCACATCCTGGCTTGCCGTGCAGTAACTTGCTGTGCAGACAAGCTCCAAGAGGGTTCAGAAAGGCCAGGTCCTCCTCATTCTGGAAGAGGCATGACTGAAGTAATCAGGGGTGTTAAAGACGATAGTGGAAATAAAGTACTGCAGTTACTGTCATCAGGGGACGTGTATTAAACAGAAAGAACCAGCAGCTAAAGTAGGCAGAATGTTCTCCCACAGAGATTCCTGGCTTTGGGGGAAAGTTACAGCTCTGGGCCTGGTAACAAACCAGAAGAACATTTAATGTACTGAGAGTGTCTCTCGTAACAGACGTGGTATTTATGTAGAGCCTACAGGAAATTAAAGACTATACATAAAACAGGAGGGTCAAGTATTGGAGTAAAAATCATATTCATGCTACCGAGGTTTACTTCAGATGTTTAGTACAGATGTTTCCAGCTTAGTGGATCTTTGCTGTCCTGAGCAGTGCTCTGAAGATCACTGTACAGTATTAGCATATGCTAATCAGCAACCTGAAGCCACTCACGTATGTAGCATAATGCAAGCGATTTCCATTACCTCCTACAAACTGGGCTGCCCCCATGAAGCGTCCCATCATCCGAGAGATGAGCTCTTCCACACAGCAACCCAGGATGGCTGCTAACGCCACCAGGAGCAGCAAGGCACAGCCAATTCCCGTCACCACGGTGCAGATCTGCCAGGATAAGCTGGGGATAGCCCCAAAACTGGCATACCTCCCACATTCTTCCACCATCACCAGGTGCCTCTCCTCCGTCCGAGCTGGGTATGTGCACCGTCGGAAGGTGCCAAATGAAACCGGCTTCCCCATCTGGGAACCAATGAGCCAACAGGGCATAAAGTAACTGGCCGAGCTGGCAACTGCTGTGAGAAAGGATAGGAAAGCCCAGAGGGCACCAACCAGCGTCAAACTGCTGCCCATCTTCTTAGATCTCTGGTTAGAAGTGAAATTGAAGGTAGCTGCCTCAGGGCATGCAAAGTGTCTCCTTGTCAGTGGTCTTCACAAACCTCAGAGAGGGACAAAAGAGAGGGCAATAGAAGGGACTCAGCCCAGAGAGAAAACAGGAACAGTGCGTCAGGTCTGCCTCTCTGCTTTCAAAGGCCTCCAGCTTCCTCCAGGCAAAATTATCCTTTTTTTCAAAAAAAGTCCTACAAATATTCTTATCCTCTATATATTGCAAATAACTATGGGTCCCTGACAACTTCCTCCCTCATCCAACAAGCCAGCAGCATCCCTCTTATTTCACTCCATTGTGTTCTTAGTCCTTTTCCTGAGTTTTGGGCCCGGCCAGGCCTACTGACTGATACATTTGGGCCCAGAGACAAACCAATGTTTCCAACAAGAGACTATTATTTGCTCAGGCTGCTGAAAGTTCAGATTCTGTTGTGCCGTTGTTAGTCGACCTCAAAGCCGGCTCTGACAGTGCTAGCAGGTCGTTCTGATGCAGTTGCTATGTTCAGCTGCAATCTCTGAAACAGAAAAGTCACCCAATAAGATTACTGGTTGAGCGATTTCATACTTTACATTGTAGGTTTCAAAAATTCTTCACTCCAGAAAAGTGTTTAGGAATTAATGTTACTTAAAGGTCCTCCTATATATGCAAACCATGGGCTCAGTCTCGTACTCCCAAAGTTAAACACATTAAAAGTTAAATGAAATTAAATTAAAAATGAAAAGCAAATTGCAAGTTATTGCAAATGAAAGAAATTAGCAACGAATAATCATTTGCAATAACTTGCAATTTGCTTTTCAAATTTTTGTTGCAGTTTGTTCCTCAATGCCTGTGGCCTCTCTCAGACACAAGAATGTTTCTCATGTGAGTCAGTTTCATAATATTGACCGTGTTCCTTTAACCAAACTGAGACTTTATATAGCAATGTGTAATTCCCCCACTGAGCATTCCTAGGTGAACAGCGGCAGTGAGCACTCCAATCACACAGAAGAGATTGCACTGTATCTGTGTAGACAGATAGTTTTGTGCCTTCTAGGTGACAATTGCTTTCTTTACTTGATGGCCTCAAAGCAATCCCAAGAAGAATTATACTTAGCTGTCTTATGTGGTTACCGTTACCATAGTATCTGAGCACCTCAAAAACTTTAATATATCTACCATCACAGCAGGCCTGAGAGGTAGGGCAGTGCTATTATCCCTATTTTACAGATAAGAAACTGAGACACAGAGAGCCTACAGATATATCTATGCAGCCTGCAGCAGCGAGCAACCCAGCCTGGGTCGAGAGACTTGGGCTTGTGCTAGCACTCTGAAAATAGCTGCAAAGACAGCTCTTTGAATACACCCAGCTTAGGCTGGAGCTTAAGGATGCGAACCCAAGTCTCTCAGCCCCGGCTGGGAGGCTCGCTGCCACGGGCTGTGTAGACATACCCTAAGTGACTTGTCCAAGGCCATCCAGGAAGTCTGTGGCAGAGCAGGCAATTGAAGCTGTCTCTCTCAAGTCCCCAGCTAGCACTGGACCATTCTTCCCATCACAACAATGGATAACAATCCCAGTTCCACACCAGCACTAACATGCCTCTCTCCCTCTCAAACTCCTTTCCCTGGAACTTTATTACTGTGGGGAGGGCGGGGGGTATTTTTTTAATTAAGGAGAAAGAGAGCCCCTTTGAGGACATTCATGAAAAGACAGCCACGCTGGAACTCGGCGCTTTAATAACAGAATTTCAAACAGATGTTAAAGGCGTTTGATTTAGGAAACGTTTAGAGGTTGTTGGGTTTTTTAATTAAAATACAGTATAGCAGGAGCAGCAGGAGCTGTCATTTCTGTTCCTGCTCTTCCCTGCCAATATGCTCTGGTTGTAAATGTGTCGTCAGTTACATCTAGGGAGGGAAGGGAGAAAGTCAATGTTCCAGTCTAGTGGATAGAGCTTTTTTATTATTATTTTAATTTTAGTAAAAATATTCAAATTGAGACCTAGCATAAATGATTTTTTTTAAAAGCAAACCGGGACCCATGTCATTTCTCCGGGATCCATCCCCTCTACACACACCAGATATACGACAGGTCATTAAGCACCCAGTATAACTTTGGAATGATCTCTCTCTTGCTTCTTCAATGAAATACAATTAAAAAACAGAAGAAAGCTAAACAGATGAGGCAGCTGCAGTAACAAGTCATCTGGTGAATACATTTTAACAACTGAGTGGGCTTGTGTGGCTCTTTTGGGCTCTGGTTGCTGCATCTATAGGCACTCTTTCCCTCCCCCTTCTCTCTCCCCCATAGCAGTGGAGAATTTCCTCTTCCCCAGTGAGAAGCAAACTAAATTTGTACTATATCTGCATGAGCCCTAAGCAACTTCAGACTAAAATCTGTTGGTTTGTGCTTCATTTTGGAACCAAATTTACCTCCCTACCACATACTCTTGGTGCTCTTAACAGTCCCGTGGCAGGGGAGCCTGAATAGCTCAGTAGGCTATGCAGTCTTTGGGTAAAATACTGGCCCCATTGAAGTCAATAGCAAAACTTTAATAGAAAAAAGATTTCGCCGTTTTAATCTACTTCACTGGTCCAGATCCAACCCAGCTCAGAAGTGACTGGAAGTTGTTACCATCTGGTGGCTGTTCTGTCTCCTCTGGTAAATGAGTTCACGGTCTCCATTTAGTTCCTAGTGTGCAGATGTCTACATCACAGGACAACCATCACAATTACCCTGGCTGGCAATCTGAGTTGAGAGGCCAAGGAGTGAATGGGCATGGAA
Organism: Terrapene triunguis; assembly: GCF_002925995.2. Classification (NCBI taxonomy): domain Eukaryota; kingdom Metazoa; phylum Chordata; order Testudines; family Emydidae; genus Terrapene; species Terrapene triunguis. The sequence continues at coordinate 18,813,008 of NW_020664482.1, forward strand.
AAGAGAGTAGCCTCTTGCCTTTAGAGGTGACCTTTGCAGTTCAGGGTAGAGTACTGAGGGGGAGGTTTGCTGTGCTGCTACTCATGCTGTTCCTGTTCTGTTGACCGAGGACTTCAGTCTCCATGGTACTAAATTCATACGAAACAATTTTTAAAAGGAAATAAAATGACCCCCTAATGGTTTTTGCTGGAATCGGGGTGTTAGCCACCGTGACCTGGCCAAAGTGAAGTACGGAATATTACATTATATCCCCGCCTAAATTCCCTCCTCTAGCACCTATTAGATACTGCTAGAGATGGGCCTGAACTGGAACCCCAGATGCAAACGCCAGCAGGGGTGGGAGACATTCAGATCCAAATCCAAACCTGATGCATCAAACCAGTGCAGCCCAAACCACCACATCAAGTCTAGACACAGCTGGACACTGGAAAAATTCCAGTTTGGATGCAAGCTCTGTAATTTAGACCCATCTCAACATGAACTGTTCTTCTCTTCCTGTGCTAAAACTTGGGAGATGTAATGTTGTTGTATGCTGATAAACAGCTGCTGGGCTCCACTCCAGGGATGACTGCATTTCTGAGTGAGATATGGTGGAGGAAGTGCTTTTTGTGTCTACTCCATGGGACATGTCCCTTTGAACATACGTGCCCAAAAGTTAGGGCCAGATTTTCCAAAGTGCCTAAGGGAATTGGCCGGATTTCCAGAAGCCCTACGTATTCCTCCAACATGCTGAACCCCTTTGAAAATCTGCCCCCTTCTTCTTGGTTCCTAACTGGGAGCTGAGCACTTTTAGAAATCTGGTCCTTCTAGTGCAAAGTAATAAGACTCCAAGCCCCTGAGCAATATTGTTCTGCCTTCACCTTCCCTCAGATATACAGCGCTGTGGGGCATCCGCCAAGAGAACATCATACAGGAACATGAATAAATAAAATACAAATGAGTAACCTAAAGCCTAGATCTCTTCCCTTCACTCTTCATGCTCCCATGGCCCCCCATCTGCCTTTCCTTCTACACCCTTCCTGTAACACAACGAAGGAGAGCGATGCCAGCCAACTCCTCCTAGCAGCTCCTGTGCCATGATCTGCGAGGCATGAGTCACAGCCCCACAGAGCAAGGAGGCAGGCAGCAATGCACAAAGACTAGCCAGGTAATTTCCACTCAGCAGCAGTAGAAGGCAGTTTCCCAAGTGATGAAGGCAGAGGCAGTGGAGCAGGTGCCGTGGTCTATTGCTGGAAGGACCCTTTGTAGTTTACTGAATCCCTGCTCAAGCAGGAAACAGCAGAACTCTAGAGTGAAAGGTCCCCACATGACCGATGTGGTGGCCAGGCCTATGGTCAGCCTCCATAATGATTCTGTGGTTGCAGAAGTCTCTGCCATCATTACCCATTCCACAGCCTGTAGCCAGGTGGACTTCATGGTCACAAGCAGGCATAGACACCTACCACAAGATCTACGAGATAATCTTTACTAGCTGTTCCACTATTAAGACCTTCATCCTCTGTGTGCATTCGCTCCAGGCAGAGCAGAAACATATTCGTATACAGTACTTGAGACAGACAGAAATATACACACACCAGTCATCATATTGCAACTGCCTCATAACTGTGATGTAATGTGACACATAAATCATCGAATTATAGAGCCAGAGCCTTTCTCGGTATCAATTTCCTTTGAGCTGCTCTGGTGGCCTAATGGGGCAGGAAAACCACCAGCTTCCCCCAGCTGGTGATTCCCACCACATGGGGGAGTTCTCAGCTGATACAAAGCCGGTGTAGCTAGCTGCTGTGCCACACGTCCTGTAGTCACCAGTGAAGGGGGCATGTCAGGGGCAGGAAAGCGTGGGAGGGAGCATGACCAGAGCACTACTACCTGCCAGCAATCCACAGGTGGTCCTAGTTAGCTTGCCTACTTTACAGCAGCTCCTACAGTATGCCAGAGCCTGGATCATTGTAGGACTGGATAATACCATCTAACTCATAGATAATATATTTCATCCATAGATTTCTCAGCACTTTTCAAAAGGAGGTCAATATTATTATCCCCATTTTACAGAAGAGGAAACCAAGGCACATCCAGAGAAGTGACTTGCTTAAGGTCACCCACCAGCAGAGTTAGGACTGGCTCTCCTGAATCTGGACTAGTGCTCTACCCACAAGGCTATACTATCTCCCCAGTTAGCTCACCCACTTCTACCCCAAGCAGTATTTTGAGCCCTAGTCAAGGAGCTGTTCCAGAGACTCCATGAGGTCCAGTAGGGACAGCACTATTGCTATTCATTTTACATGGAAGGTGCTCAGATACTATGGTAATGGGCAGCCACATAAAACCATAAGATAGACAGACAGACAGATCGATCTATGGCTTTGACCCTCCCCTCCTCTGCACCTACCAAATACAGCACTGAGTCTAGCCCATGCTCTAGAGATGAAAAAGACCTATTAGCTCATATAGTGCTAGTGCGGGGCTTTCCCATTCTGAACATTTCATGGCATTTTGTCCAACCTTGGAGTAGTTTTAAATGCAAAAAGAAAAGTTGCAAGTAAACCATGTTTTATAGAAGCCCCTTTGGAAACTTCTAGAGTAAGGGAAACTATTGGAAGACATTTAAAATGTAATTATTTTATAACTGTACTTAGTCTTTCTAATCTCTGCTCTTTGATTTGACATATTATGTTGCCATCAGCTGTCATTTCCTTCACTCCCTTACAGACAAAAAAAAAAGAGAAAAATCACATAAGCCAATACAGAATGTCTGGTTGTTAAGGGAATACAAGCAATTTTAAAGCAATAAATGTGAAATCTGTGTAAACTTCATTTCACTGAAATGTAACTTTCATATTTTCAATAAACATTGTGCATGATTAAGCCGATTATCTGAACCAAGCTCCAGTGGATATATTTATTTAACTCCTGTAGTGTTATCGCATTAGGAAGTTCTCTCTTTCAGATATTCAATCTGCTGTCATTTTACCTTTAAGTCTTCGATGTGTGTTAATGGGAAAGTGAAATCCTGATTCTAATCCCAGGTAAGTATTCTACAAACAATAGCAAAACAGATGGGATTAGGAAAAAAACAAACACCCTATGACATTGCTCTTGTTAATAAAATAAATTAAAAAAATAAAATTTAACAACACGGAATAAATGAATAGACTGGGGTTAAGATGCTGCTAAAGCCCTGAGCTTGTAAGAAACTTCCTTAAAGGCAATTTTAAATGCATTTAGCTCAGACTGCAAATTAATCTCCTTACCACTAAATCAGTCTCTCTCCTGTCAGGTTGTGATCTGAGAAACTTCTGCTGCTCTCCGACATTCTGCCAGTCACACTGGCACTGTAATGAAAGCTCCTCTCCTCTCCGAGTGCGCAGCCACTCACCTTTGGGAAGGAGGGGGGGAGTTCTCAAGACTCACTACCTAGAAGGAATTAACTCTGAGCATGCTGAATGGTTCCAACCTGGGCTGCTTGATGACGCTGGGTAGAACAGGCTACAGTCCTCCAGACAGCAATATCACCAGGTACTATCCAAGAACACCATGAGCAGTCACTATTATGTTAAAGGACTAATGCCAGACATAAAAGTTAGGGCACGGGGAGGGGTCATGAGGGGAAGAATTGCAGCCCATGTTAAAAATATCGGCTCCATTTGTTTAAATCCAGAATAGGTTTTGATTGTATATAGCAGCTTTCATACTCAACTTGAGGTGCTTTACACTGATGAGTTACAGACCAGCTGTCCAGGGACTATAAACCAACACAGCAGCCAGTATGTGCTCAGCCATAGCTCACTTTGTAAATTAAGGACCAGATTCAACCCGGTGTAAGTCGGCCACATTGGAGGAGGATATGGCTCTATCACAGGGAAGACACTGGCAGCTGGTTATTTCTGGCAGCAGGCAGTGCTCCACCCCTGCTTCCAACCCACCCACCACGGTGATGGAAAACTGATATGCTGCCCTAGCAACGAGCGATGAGGAATCACACCCAAAGGTGGAGGAGTTGAAGCCATGTACCCCCAAGGCTGGGAGGATCGCAGCCACCACTCCCAGGAGTAAATGTAGGGTAGTGGTGGTTAATGACTCTCTTCTGAGGGGGACAGAGGCACTCATCTGTCACCCTGACATGGCATCCCAGGAGGTATGCTGCCTGCCAGGGGCCCATATCCAAGACATTACAGAGGGATTGTTGAGGATCATCCAGCCCTCTGACTACTACCCCATGCTACTCACCCATGTGGGCACTAATGATACTGCGAGGTATGACCCTCAGCAGATCAAAAGTGACTACAGGGCTCTGGGAGTAAGGGTGAAGGAGTTGGGAGCACAGGTGGTGTTCTCTTTGATCCTTCCGGTCAAGGGTAGGGACCCAGGCAGAGACAGATGCATCCTGGAGGTGAATGCCTGGCTGCAAGGATGGTGTCGCCAGGAGGGCTTCGGCTTCCTTGACTATGGGATGCTGTTCCAGGAAGGAGGACTGCTAAGCAGAGAAGGGGTCCACCTATTGAGGAAAGGGAAGAGCATATTTGGATACAGACTGGCTAACCTAGTGAGGAGGGCTTTAAACTAGGTTTGAAGGGGGCAGGTGACCAAAAGCCCACAGGTAAGTCCAAAACATGGAGACCTGGGAGAAGGTTCAGAATTTGGGGGGAGCATGGGCTGTTATAGCAGGGATAAAGGAAGGACAAGACAGAACTGGGGGGGAGAATCAAATCAGTATCTTAGATGTCTATATACTAATGCAAGAAGTATGGGAAATAAGAAGAAAGTACTCAAGATGCTAGTAAATAAACACAACTATGACATAGTTGGCATTACAAATACCTGGTGGGATAATACACATGACTGGAATATTGGTATAGAAGGGTACAGCTTGCTCAGGAAGGACGGGCAGGGAAAAAAGGGAGGAGGTGTTGCCTTATATATTAAAAATGTATACACTTGGACTGAGGCTGAGATGAAAATAGGAGTCAGACTTGTTGAAAGTCTCTGGGTAAGCATAAAAGATGTAAAAAAACAAGGGTGATGTCATCGTAGGGGTCTACTACAGACCACCTAACCAGGAAGAAGAGGTGGATGAGGCTTTTTTTAAACAACTAACAAAATTATCCAAAGCACAGAACTTGGTGGTAATGGGGGACTTCAACTACTCAGACATCTGTTGGGAAAATAACACAGCAGGGGCATGATTGTCCAATAAGTTCTTGGAATATATTGGAGACAATCTTTTATTTCAGAAGGTGGAGAAAGGTACTAGGCGAGAGGCTGTTCTAGATTTGATTTTGACAAATAGGGAGGAACTGGTTGAGAATTTGAAAGTGGAAGGCAGCTTGGGTGAAAGTGATCATGAAATGATAGCGTTCATGATTCTAAGGAATGGTAGGAGGGAGAACAGCAAAATAAAGACAATGGATTTCAAGAAGGCAGACTTTAGCAAAGTCAGGGAGTTGGTAGGTAAGATCCCATGGAAAGCAAGTCTAAGGGGAAAAACAACTGAAGACAGTTGGCAGTTTTTCAAAGAGACATTATTAAAGGCACAAGAGCAAAGGAAAGATAGGAAGTATGGCAAGAGACCACCCTGGCTTAACCAGGAGATCTTCAATGATCTAAAAAAAATCAAAATAGAGTCCTACAAAAAGTGGAAACTAGGTCAAATTACAAAAGATGAATATAAACAAACAACACAAGTATGTAGGGACAAGGCACAAAACGAGATCAAATTAGCTAGAGACATAAAGGGTAACAAGAAAACATTCTATAAATACATAAGAGGCAAGAGGAAGACCAAGGACAGGGTAGGTCTGTTCCTCAATGAGGGGAGAAAAACAATAACAGAAAATGTGGAAATGGCAGAGGTGCTCAATGACTTCTTTGTTTCAGTTTTCACCAAGAAGGTTGGTGATGATTGGACATCTAACATAGTGAATGTCTGTAAAAATGAGGTAGGATCAGAAGATGCTAAAATAGGGAAAGAACAAGTTAAAAATTACTTAGACAAAGTAGATGTCTTCAAGTCACCAGGGCCTGATGAAATGCATCCTAGAGTACTCAAGGAGCTGACTGAGGAGATATCTGAGCCATTAGTGATTATCTTTGAAAAGTCATGGAAGATGGGAAAGATTCCAGAAGACTGGAAAAGGGCAAATATAGTGCCCACCTATAAAAACGGAAATAAGGACAACCCAAGGAATTACAGATCAGTCAGCATAACTTCTGTACCCAGAAAAATAAAGGAACAAATAATTAAGCAAACAATTTGCAAACATCTAGAAGATAATAAGGTGATAAGTAAAAAAGTCAGCATGGATTTGTCAAGAGCAAATTGTGTCAAACCAACCTGATAGCTTTCTTTGACAAGGTAATAAGCCTCATGGATGGGGGGGGGGGAAAAGTGGTAGATGTGGTATATCTTGACTTTAGTAACGCTTTTGATACTGTTTCGCATGACCGTCTCATAAACAAAGTAGGGAGATGCAACCTAGATGGAGCTACTATAAGGTGGGTGCAAAACTGGTTGGAAAACCATTCCCAGAGAGTAGTTATCAGTGGTTCACAGTCATGCTGGCAGGACATAACAAGTGGGGTCCCACAGGGATCAGTTCTGGGTCCAGTTCTGTTCAATGTCTTCATCAATGATTTACATAATGGCATAGAGAGTACCCTTATAAAGTTTGCGGACGATACCAATCTGGGAGGCGTTGAAAGTGCTTTGGAGGATAGGATTAAAATTCAAAATGATCTGGACAAACTGCAGAAATGGTCTGAAGTAAATGGGATAAAATTCAATAAGGACAAATGCAAAGTAGTACTCCATTTAGGAAGGAACAATCAGATGCACACATACAAAATGGGAAATGACTGCCTAGGGAGGAGTACTGCGGAAAGGGATCTGGGGGGTCATAGTGGACCACAAGCTAAATATGAGTCAACAGTATAATGCTGTTGCAAAAAAAGCAAACATCATTCTGGGATGTATTAGCAGGAGTGTTGTAAGCAAGACACAAGAAGTAATTCTTCCGCTCTACTCTGTGCTGATTAGGCCTCAGCTGGAGCATTGTGTCCAGTTCTGGGTGCCACATTTCAGGAAGTATGTAGGCAAATTGGAGAGAATCCAGAGAAGAGCGACAAAAATGATTAAAGGTCTAGAAAACATGACCTATGAGGGAAGATTGAAAAAATTGGTTTGTTTAGTCTGGAAAAGAGAAGACTGAGGGGGACATGATAACAGCTTTCAAATATATAAAAGGTTGTTACAAGGAGGAAGGAGAAAAACTGTTTTTCTTAACCTCTGAGGATAGGACAAGAAGCAATGGGCTTAAATTGCAGCAAGGGAGGTTTAGGTTAGGAAGTTTTTCTTAATGTCCAACTGTCAGGGTGGTTAAGCACTGGAATAAATTGCCTAGGGAGGTTGTGGAATCTCCATCATTGGAGATTTTTAAGAGCAGGTTAGAAAAACACCTGTCAGGGATGGTCTAGATCAGGGGTCGGCAACCTTTCAGAAGTGGTGTGCCGCGTCTTCATTTATTCACTCTAATTTAAGGTTTCGCGTGCCAGTAATACATTTTAACATTTTTAGGTCTCTTTCTATAAGTCTATAATATATAACTAAACTATTGTTGTATGTAAAGTAAATAAGGTTTTTAAAATGTTGAAGACGCTTCATTTAAAATTAAATTAAAATGCAGAGCCCCCCGGACCGGTGGCCAGGACCCGGGCAGTGTGAGTGCCACTGAAAATCAGCTCACGTGCTGTCTTTGGCACATGTGCCATAGGTTGCCTACTCCTGGTCTAGATAATACTTAGTCCTGCCAAGATTGCAGGGGACTGAACTAGATGACCTCTCAAGGTCCCTTCCAGTCCTCTGATTCTATGATTGTTTTCACCTCGGCTTGATTTTACACCAGAAATTTCAGAAATTTGCCGTCCCTTGTAGCCACATCTGGGGTTCATTCTCTCTCTCTCTCTCTCTCACCCACACACATACACCCTCTTTTCTTTATAGGAAAGGTGGGGGGAAAGAACAGCTTGACAGCCCTGGAGAGTGCAGGCCTCCGTTTAGCCCCAAAACCGGCCCAGCACAGGCAGCTGCAAGATGAACTTCCCCCTCGCTGCCCAGCTGACACGGTGCCTCAGCCCTGAGCTTGGAGGATCACTTTCAGGGAGGCTTTCTTTCTTTTGTGCCCTCTCTGCTGAGACTGCCAATGAGGGTGCCAGGTGTGGAGGGAAACTGGCAGTGCGGGTGCTTAGAGATAAACTCATTGTGGAGGGATATCTGGGGAGTCTGAGGCAAAACATGGCCCTTGTCCTCTACCAAGGGAACTGATATCAGCAACTCAGCTCAAACGAGCCACTAAACACTTTCATTGACCTTGGTCAGATTTGAGCTAGTGACCTAATGGTGACAGAACTCTGCGCCATCATTACTAATCTGGGGTCTTAATTTCTTCCTGGACAGCCCCTAGAACCATGCAGAAAGTGTCTCATATCTCAGGGGCAGGACACTCGTTCTAATGCTACAGCATGCTCTCGCTAACCTCCCCTCACAGCTCTGCAGTGCTTGATAAGCACAGGGTAAAGTGGGGCGTGAAGACATCCACTCTGCAAATCAGAATGCAACCAACTAAACCACAGCAATGTTCATTTTAAATAGAGCTTTGCAAACATCATAGCAACTCAGCCAGGGTTTTCTGATCAGAAGAATCATAATGATGATTCCAAGATGGTGTGAGAAAACAGCCTCATTCCCTCATTGCCCTGAACCTTTGCTGCATTTTTGCATTTTCCCTTTTTACCTGCCTGCTGTCCTGAAGCGTAGAAATATTAAGCCAGGCAGAAATTTCATTTGATTCCTAATAGAACTGTCAAAATTCCCTTCCCTCCCATTTTCTGTAATTTATACCATATAATCCATGTGTGTAATGGAGAGCAGAATCTGGACCCGTTTCGTATTATTCAAACTCTGGAAAGCACTTTGGGATACACTTGTAGGGAGGACACTGTTCAAAGGAGCATTGCGTCACACTATGCAGATGTGACCTTCATCAGAGGTTATTTTGACTTTCCCTGCATTCCTTTTTCCATTCCCTGACTTGCAGTGCAACGCTAGGCAAGCCAGCCACAGGAATCATGCTTCGCTGATTAGCGCTTAACTAAGATATGGAAATGGAAAAGCTAGGTTAAAAACAGGGGGGGAAGCTCAATTTGTGAGAGCCAAGAAATGTCAGCATACAAAGGTTTTCACCAGAAGGGCTGCTATTTGTTGGACAAGGACCTCTACACCTTGTAAAGCAAAATAGGGTTGATTTCCTTTTCGACCTGTTGCAAATCCCATCTCTTCTTCTCATCCTCTAACCACCCAATGAGCCATAAAACAAAGAGATTCCAATTCATGGTCTTTCATTGCTAGACCTGCCTGGACTGAACTTCTAAGAGCTATCAGGGCATGTTCTATAAAAGTTGTCATGGACACTAGGTTGGAACTACTTAAGAGGCCACATCAGAAAAAACGACCATTACAGTGGGCCCCTTTGCTGAGGGCTTTACCAATGAAGCCAAGGCCTAAAAGGACCAAAGAAGGCCCTAGGACTCTGTGAGATCCTGGGAGAGCTGGACTTCTGCAGAGCGCAGTATGCGGTTTCAAAGGAAACTTTGTGAGTGGCATTTTTGTTGAACTACAAATAACTCTTCACAGGGCCCCATGTAACCCAGGAGGGAAGTCTGCCCCACACCACTGCCACCACCAGAATCCAAACAGCAGCTGGCTTGCCACACTCATGTGAGTGGTGGGGAGCAATTTCTGCAGAGAGTTTCTTCCTCTTGATGCTTGTACAGTCCCACCAGCTGAGGAAGAGGGGCTCACTACAAGAGCTTAGATGGCATCCCAGAGCATCTGGAGACCCCTAAATCTGTGGGAGCCAGGCAGAGCTCTGCAATGAGGGTGAAATCAGTCCCTACTTGCTTTTAACACGCTGCTGAGTCTTATGCAGTCTTACGCTGCAGACTGATTGAAAGCAGCAGCCTTGGTGGTTTCTGGAGAGACAGCAGGAGTGGGAACAATGCAGGGTCAGTCAGTCTGTCTGTCTAGGTGGGGATTTAACATGGGAAAGAAAATCAGCCTTCTGGAAGTGTAAAGCCAAGGTCTCACGCCTGCCACTACCGCAGGGGGTAGATGTTTTGTGCTGTTAAATCTCTGGCCATAGAAAGCCTTACTGTCGGGGTTGGTGTAAGCTCAAGGCAGGCACTGCAGGACGTCTCAAGCTAAGTTAAAAAAAATCAACATGAAATCACGTAAGATTTATAAAGAAAAGAGAAGACAGCGATCACAGCAGAGAGCGAGGAGCTTTTGCCGGGAGCACTAACCATAACTGTGAGATGCAGCGAGTCCAGAGTACACATGGCATTTTAACCCCAACATGGGTGTGGTATAGGAGGGATGGGATCGGCCACTAAAGTCCTGCAGTGTAACACAGCATATTCACTAGCTTTTCCCTGCAGCTTTCAAACTAACCATTTAACACTACTGCTTATAACATGTCCTGCTTCTGACAATCCCAGGGCCCCTGGGGCTAGAAGAGGGGCTGGCAGGTGGAGAAGGCAGAGTTTCAAAGCAGGTAGCTGGATTAGAAACGAGGCTTTGGGTAATTAGCCAGAAAAACTATTGGTCTGGGCTTGAAGCAGCACAAATGCCCGTGGCACCACTAGGGCTTTTAACTAGTGGAGGAGAGAAAGGGTGCTGGCTATTCAGGGGAGAGGCAACAGATCTACACTCCATTGTCCCATAAGCCTCTCTTTTCTCTATGTAATTACCTCTGTCTGTCTGCTTCCCCCACTGCATCTGCTCCCCTCAACCTGCACTTATTATTATATGGAGATATACCTATCTCATAGAACTGGAAGGGACCTTGAAAGGTCATCGAGTTCAGTCCCCTGCTTTCACAGCAGGACCAAGTACCGTCCCTAACAGATTTTTGCCCCAGATCCCTAAATGCCTCCCTCAAGGATTGAACGCACAACCCTGGGTTTAGCAGGCCAATGCTCAACCCACTTGATATGGGGCCTTCACATGCTCCCTTTGTACCTGCACCTTGAACAGTATAGTCACCTCGTTTGGTACCTTTGCATCCAGCTACACCTCCCCCTTATAATACTGTACCCTGCACCTGTTCTCCCACGGGCACCTTGCCACTCTGAGCCGCCACCACATCAGTGCTGTCCAGAACAGGCACATCTGAATCTGGTCACAAAGACACCGGGTTTATCAGTGGGGAGAGAACCCAAGAACTTCAGCAATAAAACCATAGCCTCTGCCACTTGAGGAGATGAAGAAGAATCCTATAGGTGGTGAGTAAGTTGCAGGCAATTATATTCAGTGGGGCCAGCCACTAGATGGAGACATGATCACACATTAAGCTAGGGCTTTACATTGCAATCCACAGCAATAGGATGGAGGTTTGGGGTGCCATTCCACCTTAACTCTAACAAAAACAAGCACCAAAACCCCTTCCAGTCATGCCAGGTTGTAGAGACAGGCCAACAATTACCCTCTGGGTCTTCCACTGCTAAGTCGCCAAAGTCCCCAGCAAACCACCTTCCCCCAAACAGACTAATGGCATAAATGTCTGAAACAGCCCCCTAGGTAGCTTTGCAGCTGTTATGCAAATTCAGCCTGTTCCTCTGCTGTGACTAATGGAGCCTAGATCAAAAGAACATTTAAGGACAGAGGTCTCAACAATGGAAACGAGTTCACTTTCAAAGAGACGATGAGAGGGGGAGTGCTGGAGCCTTGAACGCGGCTGTTGCTGACTTCACTTCAAAAGAGGTTTGTTTTCGGTGAGCATGGAAAAAGCCGGAGATGTTTGTTTAACCAGGATAAAAATGTCCTTTCAGCAGTTTCTGAACATAAAATGGAATTCAAAGGAACTGGCTTATTGAAACATGATGGTGTTTGGTCTGAACATTTGCATTTTTCCCCTAAAAAAAGGGAAAAGAATCCTGTTTCTTTACATGTTCTGTCTAGTGTTTGGGCGAATTGAGCACTAGTGAAGGGTACCAGAATGACAGCTCCAGAGACTGAAATTCTGGTTCTCTACAGTACTCACATAGCACAAGATCGCTTCCCCTACCAACCTGCCTCTTCTGGTCAGGAGGGCCCAAATCTAGGGGAGAGGAGAGCAGCTCAGCCTCCATTTCCCACTTGTTATTAGAATGAAACTTATTTACTACTGTAGTGCCTAGGACCAATCAAGACTGGGCCCTATTGTCAGGCTCTCAGTTGAGACTGGCAAGTTAGTGGATGGTGGTTTGTTTTTGTGATGTGGGATGACTAAGAATAGCCACAATATCACCTGCAGCTCACGTACACGCACACACCCCAAATCGCCATGACAACAACTTTGGGTCAATACTGACCCAAAGTGGATTTGAACTGGCAACTGAGAATAATCTCAGAATAATAGCAGGTGACCCTTCTTCTACACTAGACACATGCAGTTTGCATGTGACTGAGTCCTTTATACCTCTCTTGCTGATTCAGGCTGGTGGGTTTCCAGCAAATAACAGAGGTGCTGCTATGTAAAGGCTCTTCTAATTTCATACATGTAGAGCAACAGCAGGAGCTGTTAAGCTAATAACATAACAGACTTATACAGCTCCTTTCCTCCAGAAGCATTCCCAAGCACTTTGGGGGTTCACAGAACTAGACAGTTAGGGATCACTTTACTCATCAGGGAAATGCAACTGCTTCTAGGGTGGAGTGCATTGGCTATTTAACAGTGAACTGTAACACTGTGTAATGGTTTAAGAGAAGAAATCAAGGACAACAATGTATCTACTTGAACATGTAGGGAGAATTCATGCATGCAGAATCTAACTACCAAGTTATAGTCTGCCCAGAACTCTTAGATATAACGCCTCTCGGACTTGTCTTTATTTATATTCTGAGCATTTTTCTCCTGGGAAAAGTACTACTGAGTCCTCTTTGATATTCTGCCAAAGCGCAAAGTAGCATTTTTCAGAAGAGGCTATCAAAGTACTTTACAAATAATTAGTGAAGCCTTACAACAAGTGGCAAACACAGACACATCGGGTATGTCTACACAGGGATAAAAAACCCACAGCTGGCCCAGGTCAGCTGACTCGGGCTTGCAGGGCTCAGGCTCCAGGGTTGAAAAATCATTGTGTAGATGTTTGGGCTCGGGCAGGATCCTGAGCTCTGGGACTCTGCGTGGGTGGAAGGTCCCAGAGCTCAGGCTCCAACCCAAATCTGAATGTCTACTCAGCAGTTTTTAGCCCCTCAGCCCAAGCCCCACAAGCTTGAGTCAGCTGCCCTGGGCCACGGGGCTTTTATCCCTGTATATACATTAGGATAAAGGTTAAGTGACTTGCCCAGGATGAGACAATGAGTCGGTGCCAGAGGCCTTATACCCAGTCAAAAGCATAAACCTTTTCCTTCTCTTACTAGTGTTTCTATGTTTTTAGCATATTGTTAACCAACGTGGCAAGTTCCATAGGGTACATAGCATTCACTGAGACACTAGAGCAAAAACTAAATAGCAAGGAAAGGCCCAGGTCTGTATCTGGGGAATGATCGCCCCATTTCTTGCTGCTGCGCCTCCAACCCAGATAACTGCTTCCAAAATCAGATTAGGAGCAGGGCAATTGCAACAAAAGGAATCTGGTATCACAGTAACACACACGTCTTGCAGAGAGAGTTCTCAGAGCTCTTAGCAAAAGACAGCAGCAGTGGGGAGTCAATACCCACATACACAGAACACCTTGGCCCCATAAATATCTGGCCCTTCGAATCTCTTTTGTAAAACTGGCAGGAGAGCAGTCTAGCTGGTTACCTGATCTAGCAATTAAAAATTAAATTATCTGCATGAATCAAACTGACCTGGAGACGAACCAGCCTGCTTTCATCAAAGCCATACCTCAGCCAGGAGCCTGGGGAATCTTATCAGTCCCCTGCATTGATTATGGACTAGTAGGTGCACAGGTGTGTCAGGACCAGGAAAGCTCCTGGGGGTCACCCAGCCTGGAACTCCTGTATTTTGCAGAACTAATCCACGCATTATTCCCAATCAAGTCTCATGCAACCTGTCCTTGGGGGGCTCCTCGGTCATTCCTCGATACTATAAAGACAAAGACAAGACGGGCTAATAAGCAAGGGCATCAGGAAGAGAGACAAGTTCAGGTGCAAATTCAGAGACGACCTTCCCCACTCTTCAGGGCCATTCACAAAATACCCAGTCCCTGACCTAGTCTGTGCAACCATGTCTCCATCTAGCATCAAACCACAACACCCTGCACCTTTCTCACAGCTAAAGGAGCTCTCCTTTAGTTCAAGTAGCAGGAGTCTGTGACATTTAGAGTGTAAGTGCTCTGGGGCCGTGACTGGGTTTTGTTCTGTTTTTGTAAAATGCCTAGCACTGTGGGGCTCCAATCCTGAGCTGGGGCCTCTGGGCCCTACTATAGTGCAAATAATCACAAAAAACAGTCATTTTGGTGCCTTGGGTTCCGCTGGCCACTGCTGACTAGTACGTCTGTGTACCCGGAGCCACAGCTCGTTACAGGGAGGTTGGTTTGGCCCATTATAGAAATGGGGCTGGGGCTGAACTTCCCCAGAAGTTCTGGAGAGTCAAAACCTGGAGTTTTCTTTTGGGCGTGCCTCTATTAATAAAAAGTGTCCACCATTGCTAATAAGTTATGTCGGGATGCTCCCCGTTTCATTGCTTTTGGGTGCTATGATCATTGTGATGTATGTTGGAGAAAAATGACCATTCTATGGTCTTGATGCACATCTTCTCTCCTGGGGGTATGGTGCTCCAGGGCCTACTCTGAGACTGTAATGTCCCACAACTCCAGTAACCAACACCTTGTAGATCACTAAGAGCACAACATTTTGAGTATTTCCTGGGTTCTCCTCCAGCAGAAGGTTATACATTTCTGATAGGGTTTAATGTACCTTGACACCAGGCCTATTAGCCTTTGGTTGGTGAGAATGCTTCACATGGGCTGTGAGTGGCATTCAAAGGGGTTATATCTATGCGCTATAAATAATAGAGAAAGAAATTAGGTAGGGCTAGTGGATAAATCTACAGTCACACCTTTGGAGCCACAACTTGATCCAGTCATGGTTATAAACTGAGCAGGCCTCACTGCCTATGACCGTGTGTGTATATAACAAGCAAAATGCGCCCTGGTAAGAATTCTCACCATAGTGCTTTTGGAATCATTGCAGAACATCTCAAGGCTCCTCAGTCAGGATATACCAAAAGGTAGAGCTAGCAGGAGCTGCCAGGAGGGCTCACTTTTACACAGAGTTGGTCATCAGCATATCGGACATGTGTGTTCATGTAAGAACAGAAGGAGGGGCT
The DNA here is from genome assembly GCF_002925995.2 of Terrapene triunguis. Lineage (NCBI taxonomy): Eukaryota > Metazoa > Chordata > Testudines > Emydidae > Terrapene > Terrapene triunguis. The sequence continues at coordinate 18,828,376 of NW_020664482.1, forward strand.
GCCTATGTCCTGGATTTCGCTCTGTCATCCTTACAAATCATTTCTTGAAGTTGGCACATATTCCATCATTCAAAGGCGAACATCTGAGAGATAAGGTAGGTGAGGCAATATCTTTTATAGGATCAACTTATGCTGGTGAAAGAGACAAGCTTCTGAGCTACAGAGAGCTCTTCTTCACCAACAGAAGTTGGACCAATAAAAGATATGACCTCACCCACCTTGTCTCTCTATTATCCTGGGATCAACACGGCTACAGCAAACAACATCTGAGAGACTAATGGGATCTTTCCAAGTCACCCTAGGGAGTGAAATTATAGCAACTCACCAGCATCATGTTCTGCTGTAATATAATGAGACTTCATCATAATATTACATCTCAGGTAGCTGCAAAATGAGGGGAATAGATCTGAAACCAATGGGGTTGGCAAAGAGCTGTCTAAGGCTCCTTAGTACAAGATATTCATTTTTAGTAACTTCACTGAAAGTGCCAACAACATAGGTATTTGGCAACAATGGTAACATCTTCACCTCTGAGCCAGAGCCCCACACCAGTATACCCAATGCAGAGGTTGTAGTGCACGATGGGGGAAAGCACTGCCTATTTGGGGTCCCTTTCTTCAGCAACATGGTAGGTGCAGACTGGTTGTGCTAGTAAATTTTAATGATGATTTTGCAAGGCTAGTTATGACTTATTATCCCCATTTTACAGATAGGAAAACAGAGGCACAGAGATTGAATGGGTCACACAATAAGTCATCAACAGAGGCAGCACCGGAACCCAGAACCCTGGCACGCCTCCTGTGTTCTAACCATACTACATAGAATTGAGGTGGGTGAATAACTTGTAAGTAATACTATATGTCTTTCATTTTACCTCTCTTTGCCTGGGAGCAGATCACAATTTTATCACATTCAAAATTAATCACCAAATTCTGGGAATGATTCTTGGTCTGTAGCTAGTTCATTGCAAGTACTTGGCTGTCAAAATCTGAGTTCTTTTAATTGAACACATACATCATCACACAGTGGGTGAAATCCTGGCTCTATTGAAGTCAATGGCAAAACTCCCATTGGCTTCAGCAGAGCCAAGATTTCACCCAGTATGTTTCTATTCCCTAATTGGATTAACACAATGTTTAGAATCAGGTTTTGGGAGTAAATACTCATGATCACAAATGCACCTTCCACAAACTCTCCCTAATATTGGCTGAAATTTGCTATTTCCCTAAATGTTCCTCCCGCTAAATGCATTTGTTAGGAGGGTCGTGGAGAGTGAACACAACCGGGGCACAGACAGAACCCAGATGCATTTATTTAAATATCTGATCTAATATTTGTAATGGTTGTTACCAAGGAGACCAAACATACTGGACACAACGTGGGCTGTTGGTAAGAAGAGCGGCTCTCTTTTCACTTGTCTTTACAGTGTTAGCTGAGCAGTATCTTCAAACAAAAAATACATACACCTCTACCCCGATATATCGCTGTCCTCGGGAGCCAAAAAATCTTACCGCGTTATATCGAACTTGCTTTGATCCGCCGGAGTGCGCAGCCCTCCCCCCCCGAGCGCTGTTTTACTGTGTTATATCCAAATTCATGTTATATCGGGTCGCGTTATATCGGGGTAGAGGTGTATATCAGGATTTTTCCCTAAGGAATGTAGCATCCAGTTTCCCACTGGTACATCATCTCGGTGGCATGCAGAAAGCAGTTACAGTGATTAGTGAGCAAAAATAAAATCCATGAACATGCAATAACAAAGCACCAAATAGGAAAGTGATTAATACCTACAGATTCTAGTTTTTTCACAGCCACCCATCCCCCAGGCTGAAATAGGATTGTGATGCTAAGCACCCCTGTATTCACACCCTACACACTATTGTAATAATCTTTGCACAAAATATGCCTTGTGAGGTATCATCTGTAAACGAATAACTCACTGATCATAATATTCTTGTGTGATCTATGTACATGGTGGATATTAAGGGTTATGGATATATGCTAGAATTAGGTCTTAGGTATGTCAGGTCGCCAGGGGGTTGGTAGACACGTCTGCACTAGACAAAGGGCTTGTCTACACTTAAAATGTTACAGCAGCAAAGCTGCTCTGCTGTAGTGCTTCAGTGTAAGACTCTGCCTATGCGAACGGGATGGGTTCTTCCATCAGCATAGGCAATCCACCTCCCTAAGAGCTTGGCTACACTTGCGAGTTTGAGCGCATTAAAGCAGCCCTGTGCGCACTAGCTCACTCCCCGTCCACATTGGCAAGGCACGTAGACTGCTCTGACGCCGCGGCTAGAGCGCTCCTGGTACTCCACCTCGGCGAGAGGAATAATGTTTGCTGTGCCCCTGCTGGAGCGCCCCAGCGTCAGTGTGAACGTGGTGTTGCATTACTGCGCTCTGATCGGCCTCCGGAAACGTCCCATAATCCCCTTAAGTCAAGTGGCCACTCTTGTCATTGTTTTGAATGGCTGTAGGAATGCGGAAGTGCCCTTTGAAAGCTCCGTTTTTGACAGCTGGCTGCTTATCTGCTCCGAGACAAATCAACCATTACTGTGGAATGCTGTGTGTGAGAGAGAGAGGCGGGGGGAGAGAGGGGGTCTGCCGCTGTCTGAACTTACAAGACAGCATGCTGACATGCTCTCAGCCCCCTAAAAACCCACTCTCTCTCCCCCCACATACACACAACACACTCCCTGTCACACTCCACCCCACTCCACCCCACCCCCATTCAAAAAGCACGTTGCAGTCACTTGCATGCTGGGATAGCTGCCCATAATGCACCACTCCCAATGCCGCTGCAAGTGCCGCAAATGTGGCCATGCCAGTGTGCTTGAAGCTGTCAGTGTGGACAGACTGCAGCGCTTTCCCTACTGGGCTCTCTGAAGGCTGGTTTAACTCAAAGCGCTTTACATCTGCAAGTGTAGCCATGCCCTGAGAGGCAGTAGCAAGCTGTCTGCCTGGAGATTTAGGTTGGCTTAACAATACTGCTCAGGGGTGTGGATTTTTCACACCCCTGACTGACATAGTTAAACCAACCTAATTTTCTAGTGTAGACCAGGCCAAAGGAACATGTTTTTCCTATCTGAGAGGTACTTTGAAAGACAGTGAAAATGTATTTACATATCACGCGAACAGACCTATCCAGCTAAAAAAGGTTGGAGGCAAACCTCACACTAACAAGTGGGGGGAGGAGACAGCATGGCATCTACACCCAGCAGGAGAGAGAAGTTTGGTGCAGGTTTTACTTTTCAAAAAATAATTTTCAAGTAAATGTTCACTGGTCTATAAAGACAGGGGGCTGAACATCAAGTGATAAGCAATTGAATCAATTGATTGCATACAATATTACCGTATTATAAGAGAATATGGAACAAGGTCTTTTCGGGAAGCTAATGACACACTAGTGATTACTATAATTGTGAAACACATGTATTAACACTATATAAGGAATTATGGATGCTCATTGATATTAGGCCGTACAGACTGCTCAGACAGGCAGGAAGATCACAGCTGTCTACCTGTCTCCTGCGTAAATTAAGCATTGTGAGACCAGAAACAATGGAAGCTCCACTTACATAGAAATCAGCAGGGGGATGGGAAGCCCACAGCAAGGGAAAAGCACCATGAGGTCATCCTGCCTCTTGAAACAAGTTCACTGAGCTTTGGAAGATACAAGCAAGGACAGAAGCACTCTTTGGCATCCATCACTACACAGACACAAGGGAACAGAGCACTAGCAAGCTGAGAAAGATGGGTCCTTCAACCAAAAGGGGGTTGAAGTCTCTGGAACTGAATATAGGTGAGAAACCTGCTTAGGCAAAGATCTTTCATGTAAGACAATGAGGGAAGCCAGCAACTTGTACTTTTGTTGAAGGTCCTGCCTGAGGGAAAGTCAGCCATGGTTGGGAAGAAAAATGACTGGTGAGAGAAACTGTCTTGAACAAAGCCTGTCTCTTGTTAGATTAAGTTTTAGACTTTTCAATGAGTGTTTTCACTTTTATTTGCTTGTAGCCCTTTCTAACTTTATTCCTTTTACTTCGCATCACTTAACCTATGTCCTATTGTTAATCCATTTATTTTTACTATAAACCACCTTCATGCTGTGTTTAAAGGGAAGAGTGTATTTACCTCCATTAAGTTAATAAGCTGTGATGTGGTTTTGTCTCTTTACAGGAGCAACAAATCTTATATTATTTCTCTGAGCCCTCCAGGAGAGGGCTGGACACTTCAGGGCACGCGGTTTGGGGGAAATTCAAGACAAGGAGTGTATTGAGGTCACCTCGACGATTGTCACCCAGGCTGGGGTCAGAGCTGCTGAACCAGGGTTTCCTTGCTCACATACACTCAGGGTGTGGCCTGTGTGCTGGTAGGCTGGCTGTGAGTAGCCCAGGTTGGGAGCTGCAGCAGCAAAGCATTGTGGGGGATGCAGGGTTACAGGACAAGTGGTGAGACAACCTCTCACTGGTCTGGGCTGCACACCCAAATCCCGACGAGGCCGTCACAATGGGACTGTATTTTATTAAAGAAAACTGGTAACATTTGCCACATATTGTTCTATCTGGTTCTATATAGAACCTTGTGCTTGAAGCACTTTGCTCTTCCATGGAAATGGCCATATTACTAAATTAATGACCTGGTAACTGAATTCTTCCATCTAGCTGCCAGACTGGAATAATACAGGACAGCACGTTGGTTAGTCTTACTCCCTCTCCCTATGTTCACTGCTCAGGTATTATCGTGATTAATATATACCCTCAAGAAAGATGCACTTCCCACTTTCTTCACCCCATCTGCTTCCTAAAGCAGACAGCGTCCCAAAGATGCAATCCGCATTCCAGAAGGGCTCCTCAGATCACCATTACTAGTCCATCAGGAGAGAGGATAAAGTCCAGACGACTTCAGGATTAAAGCTCCCCGGGGTTGATAAGTGCTTTATTGACTGTCTGTGAAGCTAATGGCTAAAAAGTAACCAACAATGAACCGCAGGAATGCAAGTGCACTAAGGAATAAGCCACATTTTGAATCACTTAATAAGGCTTCTTCATTTTTAATGAGTTGTAAAGACAGGGGGATATGAGGCTGCTCTGTTTTCCTTGACAGAGGCCTGCTGCTAGGCACTGCATTAAAAATGCTCTCTCATTCCTCCAGGAGAACATCTCCATGGCTCTATATTAGGGTGACCAGATGTCTCTATATTATCGGGACCATCCCAATATTAGAGGCTTTGTCTTATATATACACAACTATACACCCCACACACACGAAAAAAGTGTCCCCATTTTTCACACTTGCTATCTGGTCACCCAGCTCTATACTAGGGACCATACTGAGTCAAGCTTCACCACCAGCCATGTGTCTCTATAGACTGGCCTGAGCTTGATACTAAGAGACATCTCTCCTGAACCTTTCTGCCTGGTTCTAAACAGTGCACTGAAAGGGACACTCAAGTTCAGGTTTAATTTGAAAAGAGCCTCATTAGGCCTTTGCCAGTGAGCCAGACATCAAAAAGCACCTTTCCAATTACACCCAGCCCCTGCAGAAGTATACAGAGTTGGTGTTAGGGATACAGAGAGGCACTGGGGCATAGATCCTGGATACATATGCTGCAGGGAGTGTCTGCTCATTAAAGGACTGCAGGGGGGCATACATATCCGAATTATTCTCACTCTTCAGATGTCTTTTCCAGACACACCTCGCCTCTTCGCTCTAGCAGCTATTCCTAAATCAGTCAAAATCACAGATTAAAGAGAAAGCTCTATAGTTAGACTCTATGGGCTTCCTTGATGGTGAAGAATGTGGAGTTGCAGCACTGGAAAGCAGATGGCTTAAGTCACTGAGAGATCCCAAAGCAGAGATATCTCTGACGGAGAGATAGACAAGCAAGCTAGGGACTCCAGAGATAGTGGATTGTAAAAGACTCAGCAACTTGGAGAACCCTGAGAAAAATATGGGCTTGGACCAGTGTATATTTACCAGCATTATATCAATACACCCTCTACCTTCTTAGGTTCAAGTTTTAATTGGCATTTTGAATGGGAACTGGATTTTAAAAAAATCACCTCCTTTCCTAGTTCCACAGAGGCACAAACCAAATTTATGCAGGTTCCCTCAGGCCACCCTTTGGGAAAGAGATGACTGCCCATTGAACTGCAGATATCTACATGCTAATGTCCCCTAGAAGATGTTCTGGGGGCAGAAGGCCCCCTTGGCCAGCAAGCAATAGGACTCTATCCCTTATGAGTCTGTTTCAGTCAAATGAAAAGCCATTTCTGTAAAGCTCAACCAGGGGACTCAGGACATGTTGGGGGATATGAAATATCTAGGGAACTTTTAATCTGTAAATTATCGGTTTAATATCCATCCTCTGTGAGTAATACATTAAAGCTGTTACCATATGATGGCAGTATGGTGACCTACGTGAAAAGAGTCTCACAGTGCAGACCTTAACGGCCATGAGCATGGGTTATATAACTGGCCTTATCAGCAGTGGGACTGGTGATTAAATGAGCCTGGAGGCTGGACTAATGAGGGTTCAGGGGCACTGGCAGCTGGTGGCGTGTTTGTATATAGGCTTACACTGCCCCCTACCCAGGCTGAATCTGTCCTGTAACTAAACAGAGGCCTTCGGAGCTCTCCATCTGGCATCTTTCCCTCACGCTAAATTCACTGGAAGAACTGTTGAAAAAGGAAAAGCTCAAACCAATTGCGGCACGATCAGCCAAACTGCTGATCCCAGCACCCCAGGCAGCCCATCAAAGGCTCTGGATAAACTGGCACCTTTCATCAGAAGCAAGATGCAAGTACAGGAGGAGTCTCCAGCGAAGTGGCAGAGAGCTGGAAACAAATTTGAATGGGAAGAACAGAGCAGTTTACTGTTACTGCTGAGCGTACCCTGCCCACTTTGAATTCGCTGCCCGAGTCCCCAGCCAGGCCTGCTTATCTGCCGCCTGATTTATCGAAGGTGACTAATGCCTGCTACCACTTTCTTCCATTAAAGCAGAACCACATCTTCCAGGAACCTGAAATATTCAGGTCTACTGGAGCTGGCTCCCTGCCATGCGGCTCTTTCAGAGAAACAAGGCTAATAATAGGTGATTGGAAGAGTGTTAAAAACCACAGAGCATCAGGAAAGCATGCCATACCCAGCTGATTAATGGAGCAATTGTCCTGCAGGTTAATTGTCCTAATCTGGGCATTAGAGCAGCTGATTCTTTGTCTGAATGATCTCAGCAAGAGCCTGTTCTTCCAGGCGGTGCTTCTGCCACTGATCCAGTGATAGCTAAAGCAGGGTTATAAAGGCCCCCTTGCTTTATCAAATACAACCTGGCTACAACAGTCCCCCTGCCAACATCGTACCACCGGAGCACAGCACATGTTGTAAGGACTATGTTGTGTTTAATCCTGCAGGAGTACAAGAAGCCCTCTTCCCACTTGCCCCCTGAAAAGTTACCATGTGCTGTCCTGCTCCTGGCCCTCCCAGAGATCCTGAAGGCAGTAACAAGTGTGGGAGCATAGTCCTGAGCCCTGCTCCACATCCATAAAGTGGGCACAGGTGATTTAACCTCCATTTCAGCGCCCCCTGCTCACACCCACTCCTTTTTGGGGTGTACGACCATAACAGACGTCAATGGGAGCTGCAGGTGCTCAGCACTTCTGAAAATCAGGCTCTAGATATTTCAAAGTGGGCACCCAAAATCAGTGCCCACTGTGGAAAACGGGACTGTCAGTGCCTGCCATTGGAGCCTGGCATTGCCCAGCAGCTCTGCTTGGTTCCATGTCTCCCCTCAATGCTTGCCAAAATCGGTACTGGGGAGATCAGGGAGCACTTAAGGTACCTACTCTCAGACTTCGATTTTCCTCCCATCTAGTGGATCCCTCAAGGCCAACAAGCCTGTTCCACTCTCATGCCCATGAGTACCTATAAGGGGCACCTCTGACCCCACAACACATCCAGGTCACCTACTGCTGTGTGCTGGGCTGGAAGCATTGTTTCTTCTCTTCTCTGAGTGGTGGAACAGTCTCTGCAGGAGATTTCACCACTGCTTTAGCTCGCCTTATTTTCCATCATTCCCATAGAAAGCCAGTTACTTGTCGATACTTTACACTTTCTGCCAGCGTGGCTAAACAAATCCAGACCCTGCTCAGGTTATACCCAGACAAGAGCACAGTCCTATGCTTCCATAATGCCATTGTTCAGCTAACATTTTTGTAACTCCCATTTCCTTTTAAACAAGAGTTCCATGTGTGATTAGCTCCAAGCTCCCTCTTGTGGTCTCCTTTCGGCAGTGTTACAAAAACCTCCCTCACCGGTATACTGCACATAACAGACAAATCTTCCAGACTAAATACAATCGAGGGGCCAGATTCTGTGCTCATCTCTCTCTCACCTCTAACTTTAGGCTTCCCCAGTGCTCCATGGGTGAAGAGGTTTCAGGAACATTTTTTATTGCTGGACAAAGAAAAAATTAAATCCAGCAGGGGGAAAATATGCTGGATATTCTTTCAGGATGTTTTCAAGTGCTCAGGAATCACATGGGAACAATCCTGGAAAGCCAATAAAGAGAGAAAAAAGTCAAATTGACACAACACATGCACCTAGGAAATTCAGACACTCAGTATTCAACATATAGAGAATGTCCCCATTCAAATTCAGCATGCTTTCAGCCACACTATCATGCCAGAGAGCACACTGAGCGCAGACAGGCCTGAGTCATAAAGTCTGGATCAAGATTCCACTCTGAATCTGTATTGTGTCGGCGTTCCAAGTTCAAACGTTGGGCTCCGGCTTGCACATTCTAGGGGTGAGTTTGAGTCACGCTATTTGGATTCACAGCTGCTCTTGGGTCTGCGCTTTCCCAAAGATGTGGAGAATCCCGATCTGATGTTCTATGTCCAGCCCATTTTAATACCAAGTTAACTATTTTCTTTCTTTCTTTCTTTCTTTCTTTTTCATTTTTGCAGTTAGAATATAGGCGGCACCTACTTGTGTCCAAACCCAGCACCTGACATTGAGAATACGCTATGCAAGCTGCTTCTTTGGGGGTTTTTTCCTGAAGGGGGGGAGATTAATATACATTTTCCTGAGCTTCTCACCATCATACCGTGAAAAAGTTGCTAAAAGCTGATGGAAGGACATTTATTATGTTGGAGAAGGAGGACTCCCAAAATAAGGGATGTGCTAAGCATATGGAGCCTAATTCACCACTGCCCTGCACCTTGTGTACTCATTTACAGGCCTGCAACGCATCAGAAAGGCTGTGTTTTATACCAACCATACACTTGGCACAGTATAAATGACAACACAAAGCACCCGGTGATGGCCAATGAGCCCATGGGGTGGATTCCTCCCGCCCACGGTGATGTCAATCAGGAGGATTCCACTAAGTCAGTCCAGTGCTGGTGTAAGTAAGAGGATTGTTTCAACAGGCTTTCCCGGCAATTTATAGAGTTAAAAACTAAGCCGCAGATCTGTGTGCAATGCTGCACAGCCCCCAACTGAAAGGATGCACGCAAGCTGATTTTACTAGGCTGAGCCACTAAAGCAGGTGATCGGTGAAATCCACCTGAATGCAAAGCCATAGGCACCACTCAAGCCTCACATTAAGGAACCTCTCCATTGGGATGAGTATTCCATCAGCTGGCTGGTTAGAAGCTCACAGGGTGCATCTTCCAAGAAGGAGGGTGAGGTGAGGGGTATGGAAACAGGAAGGGGCGATTGCTCTCGCTTGGAAATGACAGGGTGTGATGAGGGAGAACCGGGGCCTCTTCCTGTTGCATCATCCCTGTGTTTTTATGTGGTTTTCCAAAAGGCCAAGTCAAGGTCACACCCGTTACTTGTGGTATTTCCATAGGAACCCCCCGTAGGTCGTTTGAGTTCTCTCTGTGTAGGACCAGACAAGTGCTCGCTTTAAGGGGCTAGTTCAGATGAGTCTGAGAAATTGAATGTTTGTTATTTTGCAGCCTTAGTCCTCAGAGTACAAAAATAACAATCACACTTGCCAATCCACACAGTCTCTGTCCGTCTGTTCCTTCTCTTTTTCTTCTAAAGGAGCTGAACTGGGCACAAGATTATGGAGAAGAAATCAGCTCAATAATTTGCATTTATAGAGTCCCCTTCATCCCAACGGATCCCATGACAACTACAAACTGTATACGTACAGCACCAGAGAAACACAGCCACTTCTGGGTTGAAGAGAGGCAACCAGCTGGGATGTAGTATGCTGCATTATAGTATTGAGGGCTGAAGCAAACCCACATCACTGGGGGAGGGGCAAGAGAAGGGTACCTTTTAGCTCAGGGGCGGGCAAACTTTTTGGCCTGAGGGCCACATCGGGTTTCCAAAATTGTACGGAGGGCCGGTTAGGGAGGCTGTGCCTCCCCAAACAGCCAGGTGTGGCCCAGCCCTCCCCCCATCCGACCCCCCCTGCTTCTCGCCCCCTGATGGCCACCCCGAGACCCCTCGGCCCATCCACCACCCCCTGCTCCCTGTCCCCTGACCACCCCGGACTGCCCCCCGCCACCCCATCCAACCCCTCCTCTCATTCCTGACTGCTCCCCCCCGGGACCCCTGCCCCATCCAACCACCCCTTCTCCCTGTCCCCTGACCACCCCCGGAACCCCTGCCCCTGACTGCCCCCTGCCACTCCATCCAACCCCTCCTCTCATTCCTGACTGCCCCCCGCGACCCCTACCCCCATTCAACCCCCCCGTTCCCCACCCTCTGACCACCCCAACCTAGCCACACCCCACCCCCTGACCACCACCCCGAACTCCCCTACCCTCTATCCAACCCCCCCTGCTCCCTGCCCCCTTACTGCGCTGCCTGGAGCACCGGTGGCTGGCAGCGCTACAGCTGCACCGCCCAGAGCACTAGGACAGCAGCTGCGCCGCCCGGCTGGAACCAGCCACGCCACCGCACAGCACAGAGCACCGGGTCAGGCCGCGGCTCTGCTGCTGCACTGCCCCAGGAGCTCACAGCCCTGCCGCCCAGAGCATTGCGCTGGCGGCGCAGTGAGCTGAGGCTGCGGGGGCAAGGGGACAGCGGGGGAGGGGCCCGGAGCTAGCCTCCCAGGCCAGGAGCTCAGGGGCCGGGCAGGAGGGTCCCGCAAGCTGGATGTGGCCCATGGGCTGTAGTTTGCCCACCTCTGTTTTAGCTATTAAATTCCAAATTGTGACCTACTGCACAGATGTGCCTCAAGATTGAAATGTCTGTTGAAAAGAAAACCAGTCCCGCTCCTGGCCAGCAGGAAGGAAAATAGACAAGAAAAATGTAAATAAAATAAACATTTAAATGAAATAAAAACAGTTTATGTAGGACCTACAGTATTTTGGCCAACAGTTGGCAGAGGGAGCAAAAGTTAACAACTCCACTTCTCAGGGCTCTGACAACATTGATGGTGAAAATACTGGGCCATAAGCAGAAACGTCTTGTCTATTTTAGAGACAAGGTGGGTGAGCTGAGGTAATATGTTTTATTAGACGAACTTCTGTTGGTGAGAGAGACAAGCTTTTGAGCTACACAGAGCTTTTATTTGGGTCTAGGAAAGGTACCTTTCACCAACAGAAGTTGGTCCAATAAAACATGCTACCTCACCCACCTGGTCTCTACTATCCGGGGACCAGTACAGGTTATTACAGAACACCTGCCAAGATAGCAGTTGGCAGCATCCCCCTCAATGTTATTTGAGTCCATGGTGGAAATACACCGGAAGCTTAACTGCAGAAGCACATGGGGTTCAAAATCTAAAATCAATTTCCCAACACAGAAACCTGTTCTGCCTTTAGCAAGGCATGCATGAGCAGCACATTCAGTGTCTCTCCTACTGGTTTCCCCAGAGAGCTACCAACCAGTGAGTGGTTTAACCTCCATGTGTCACAAGGCCCATGGAGCTGAGCTCCTGCAGCCACAGCCAACTACATCGAGGCTTCTTGCTGAGAGGAAGTCTTCAAAAATCAATGGGCCCAGCTGCTGAAGCCCCATGTACCTGGTATCAATAGCAGCTAAACACAATGGTTCCAGGGTTCAAATAATAGATAATGGTGCGGTATGAACATTAAATAATAACTATTAAGGATAGAACAGACACCTAAACCACACCCAAACTCACCCTCCTCAGTGCTTTAAAGGAAGCTTTCAAGATGAAAAGCAAGGACTGTCATTTTCTGCATGTTTGTACAGCCCCTAGCACAGTGAGGACTTAACCTGGTGAGATCTTTAGCCACTACTGCAATATAAATAATTAACAAAAGTAATTTTAAAAAATGCTGTCTTTTAAAATGTCCTTACTGGGATCATAAATAAAATTGTAGAAAACTGAAAAGTTGTTTTGTTTTGTTTGTACTTTGAATCAATTCTGCTAGGTTTTTCTTATTATTTATGAAACTCACACTTCAGGAAAACTGACCAGTCAAATTCCATTGTCAAAGCTTTCTGGTTCTCATGCACTAGTTGTGCAGTTCTTTTGTGATCGGATGTCCAGTGACACAGGGAAATGCTTCAATCCTAAACCTTTCTTCTATTCAGTTACTTAGCAATTACTCCTAATCATTTACCATTACTCCCCCCCCCCCCTTTGTCTCTCTTGTCTGTTTCACTTGTAAGCTCTTTGGAGCAGCAACCGTTTCTGGCTGTACGGCATCTACCTCAGTGAGGTCCCAGTCTGGGCTGGGGCATCTAAGCATTACTATAACACAACAAAATAATAAGTAATAACTAAATACTAGGTTTTGTAAAAAACCCTTTTTGCAATACTTAAATGTGAAATCTAGTACCCTGTCTGCAACAGTGCCAGCTCAAGATGTTGCTCCCCCGCCTCTAGCATCCAGCAGCGCAACATTTTCTTCCTGAGCCTCTCTAATGAGCAGCCCTGAAGCATGAGGACTGAAACGTAATGATTTGAGCCTAATTAGTTTAACTGCAGATGTTGCTAATGACTGTGCACATAAATATTAAAAACTTTTCCACAATGCAGAATGCTAGTATCAGAAGCATGAGCACTAAAGCACCCGCACTATGAGATTAACTATTTACTGGCCTGCGCAGTAACACTGGCTGTGCTTGGTGGCTTCCTTTTTTCCCCCTAGAGGGTTGTCAGCCTGTTGTGAATCTTCCTGGAAATGCCTGTTGCAAAAGATACTTTCATTTAGCTATTGACGTGCTTCCTCTATGTCAAAAACACCCTGTCAGACAAATAGCCCCCATTCCGGCATTAGATCAGTCCCAGGTATTTACACGTCTGACATCATTAATATCTTTGGCTTGTTTACATGGATGCAGCTAATCTATGTAACAACAACATGTTCCTGTCACTGTCATCCTCCTCCATCTCCTGCCGTCCCCTCACTCTTTGTTAAAGAGACTTTTTGGAGTCCTGGCATAAATTGGACCCTAATCCTTCAATCTGATCAGCAACCTTGTCCTGCTGCAGAGCCCCACTGAAGACATAAGGTTTAGCCAATGGATAGAACCAGTCAGAAAATGAGATTTTGATCAAAAGGGAAAAAAATCATAGAAAATTTCAACTGTGCATCAAACAACAACAAAAATCGAAACCAGAAAACTTGGACTCGGAAATGTCACTGTGACGCATCATGAGAAATGGAGTGCAACGGGGAAGCCCAGCCCAGCCCATAGAGGAGAATGGGGGCATGAGGCACCTGAACTAAGACTCCCACGAGGAACTGCTGTGGCACATCCAAATTGAAATTTTCTGGTTTTGGCCAAAAGTTTTTGCCTTTCAGTTACTCAGTTTTCCAACTAAAAGTCAACATTTTCACCAAAAAAACCAACTTATTTAGTCGAAAACTCAATTTTCCATTAAAAAACAGTTTTGACTGGACATTTTTGACCAGCCCCATCACTGCACTGCTCTGTAAGGGGCCTGTGCTAGTCGATCTGACTGCAGGATTGGGGCCTTAGAGAGTAACCTCCTCGGAGCCTGAGAGCATTGCTACAGAGCCAAATATAATGGGGCTCTGCTAATGACTGGGGCCTCTGGCACAATACAAATAGGGTGACCAGATGTCCCAATTTTTATAGGGACAGTCCCGATATTTGGGGCTTTGTCTTACGTAGGCCCCTATTATCCCCCTGTCCCGATTTTTCACACTTGCTGTCTGGTCACCCTAAATACAAATAAATAATTGTCATCCCCATCCTCCTGGTTTGCAGTTGGCATATGTGACCCAATGGAATCTATAGGTCCCTCACAGCAGCCACAGCTCGAGCAGCGCCTTCAGGTTTGTTCCCGGGCTCGTGTTTGCATGCTCTTTTTGCCCAGTTCCTAGCTGTAAACATCCTGTGATTTTCACTTGATTGTTTGCACAGCTGAGAAAGTCCAGAAGGAGCAAACACGTTCCCCTCCTCCCTCTCCCACAGCTCCCTGTGGCCAACCAGCAGCTGCAGCGGGACTTTGCCAAGACTGGAGACTTCTCTCCTGTACAATACTAGGGGCCCTTGGATCGCACGCATTCTCCAGCGTTTGCAGTGCTTTCTCGTACCTGCTGGGCCTGGCTGCACCATTCTCAGCCTTCGCATAAAATGCCTTGAGATCCTGGGATGACAGGCACTCTAGAAGGCCAATGAATTAATATCACTGCAGCAGCTTAATAGGCAAGCACATGGCAACATGACAGGGAAGCACTGTCTGCCCAGGGGTGCCCAAGATTGCAGATCAGTACATTACATTTGCTGTTGCGTCCAGACCCCGCTGCATTCACTGCCCTCCTCCTGGCATATAAAGAGGAACCCTATCCTCCAACAGCCTCACTGTCTCCACAGTCATTGCAGGATCCAGTTCATTACTAGTCTCTTTGATCCCATCTTGCTCATGGACACAGATTCTCCTCTCCCATCAGTTAGTACCATAATCTGCTCTGCCATTCATATGATCTGGCCAGAACTGAGTCTGCATGGAGACTATTTTAAAAACACCATAACATAGGCTCAAACGAAATGTATGCCCCCAAATTTAAAAAAAAAAAAAGGTAAGAGGACCAAAAAAAATGTCACCATGGTTAAACAGTGGCGTAAAAGAGGCGGTTAGAGGCAAAAAGGCCTCCTTTAACAATTGGAAACCTGAAACCTGCTCGCAGCCCCACAGGGAACTCTGGACCCCTGGTTGAGAACCACTGGTCTATACAATTATGAATGGTGTGGAGAAAGTGAATAAAGAAGTGTTATTTACCCCTTCACATAATACAAGAAGTAGAGGAGAGCAGAGGGCTCCGTGTGTTGCCCTGGTTTCCAGGCACCGCCCCCCCACAGCTCCCATTGGCCGGGAATGGGGAAGCACGGCCAATGGGAGCTTCGGGGGAGGTACCTGGAGGAGCGGCAAGCAGCGCGTGGAGCCCTGCATCCCCCTCCCCCAGGGGCCGCAGGGACATGGTTCCAGCTGCTTCATGGAGCGACGCGGGGACGACGACGGCGGCGGGGACAGGAGGCAGCCTACCCCGTCCCCAGTGTGTGCCGCTGCCACCCTGGAGCCGCTTTAGGTAAGCAGCTCTGGGCCAAAGCCCTCCTGCACCCTGCCCCCCAACTCCCTGCCCTGAGCCCCCTGCCGCATCCCACATCCCTCCTGCACCCCAACCCCCTTCCCTGAGCCCCCTGCTGCATCCCACACCCCTTCTACACCCCTGCCCTGAGCCCCCTGCCTGCACCCCAACCCCATGCCCTGAGCCCCCTGCTGCATCCCACACCCCTTCTGCACCACAACCCCCTGCATCCCATTCCCCTTCTGCACCCCAACCCCCTGCCCTGAGCCCCCTGCCTGAACCCCAACCCTCTGCCACACCCCGCACTCCCTCCTGCATCCCACACCCCAACTCCCTGCCCTGAGCCCCTTGCTGCACCCCGACCCCCGCCACACCCCTCACCCCTCCTGCACCCCACACCCCAACTCCCTGCCCTGAGCCCCCTGCCACACCCTGCACCTCAACTCCCTGCCCTGAGCCGCCGCCACACCCCTCCTGCACCCTCTGGGGGAAGGGAAGGGGCGGAGTTGGGGTGGGGACTTCGGGGAAGGGGTTGGAATGGGGGCGGGGAAGGGGTGGGAAGAGGCAGGGCAGGGGCAGGGCCTCATGGAAGGGGTGGAGTGGGGGCAGGGCTGGGGGCAGCAAGGGGTGGGGGTGTCAGTGATGCGGCCCTAGGGCCAATGAACTAGTCCTCATGTGGCCCTCCTGGTCATTTGAGTTTGAGACCCCTGATTTAAATAGACTCTCTTGTGGGTGGACACCCCTTCCTCCCCCGTGTAGAATCCCAGCTACAAGATGCAGTTTTGGAGTCACATGTCCAAGTCACATGTCCATGCATGACTCAGAATTTACAGGTAGCAGCCATGGTTCACATGCTACCTTGAACGTCCTCAAATAGACTTCTTATGTGGATTGAAGCCTTCCAAGATCCATTGTCCGTTAAGTGTTTCTTGATTGGGCACTTAACTTGCAAATTCCTTTCTAAAGAAGCTACCCAATGCCTTAACTAAGGTTACGTAAAATCAAACAAGTACACAGCCAATATTCATAACTTTGAATACAAAAATGATACATGCATACAAATAGGATGAATCTATTCAGTAGAACATAACCTTTACAGAGATATGTTACTTGGCATATGTAGCATAAAATATATTCCAGGTATGTCATACATACATTCATAAGCATATTTCCATAAAGCATTATGGGGTGCAACATCACACCCTCCTCATTCAAATCTGAGCTGTAAACATCTCTTTTCTCCCTTAGTTTCTCTCTCCCTCTGCTACTATTGGTTATTTAGTGCTGCAAAGTGCAGCATTCATCTCTATATAGGCTTTTAGGATATGCTTTGTATGAAATGCAATGTTATCGTAGAGTGGTAACCAGTGCACGCTTTTTGTGGGTTTGTTTTTCAAAGACCAGGTTTGCATGCATCCTCCTTCATTTTGTTTTGCTTTCAGCTAAACAAGGCAGCACGTATCTACAGGAGACTTGGAACACATCACTGTCCTTTGCATGATAAGGTCATGTGCTTGGCACTGTGCCTTCAACCCCAGAAAGTGAAATAATGTAAAGCCTCAGGCTTTAGAGAGCCATATCCTTCTATTCTCCTGGAGGACAGGAGACACTCTATGGCCAAACTGAAGAATTTTAACTTCTTCATCCTACCAATTCTCATTCTGCAAGGAACAGCCGCACCTGCAGCTGTGATCTCATCAATTCGCACAAGTCCAGCAGAGTCAGGCTGGCTTGGTGCTTAGATGAATGGTTACCAAGGAACTCCTAAGTACCGTGGGAAATGATGCTAGTGATTCAGTAGGTGATAGTCTTTCCTGTCAGAACTGGACGACTGCTCTAACATGATACTGAGATGCTGGCTTTTGGTGTAGACATAGACTAAAGTCTTGACCATTAGTGATCATTGAAGATCCCATGCTATTTTTACTAGTGAAGCATTGATATCTTTGTTATCCTGGCCCAATCCCAATCAGGGTAATAACATTCCACCTCCCTAAAATTGTCCTGTGCAGTTTCAGTTAGAGGTGTCTTCTTTTTCCTGCCCTAGACTCTGTGTAGTGCTGCAGGGTGCTATTAGACAACTGCTGTGTTCCACCCTACAGCCATCTTTCATTTCAGTGAGGGGGTCAAGGATTCTGTATTTGTCAAAGTACATGGGGATGCTTCAAATGAAAAGCACTATTGAAATGGAAGACATAATATTGCTGTTCCTGGAAGAAGGACTGCTAAGCAGAGATGGGGTCCACCTATCAAGGAAAGGGAAGAGCATATTTGGATACTGACTGGCTAACCTAGTGAGGAGGGCTTTAAACTAGGTTTGATGGGGGCAGGGGACAAAAGCCCACAGGTAAGTCCAAAACATGAAGACCTGGGAGAAGGGTCAGAATCTGGGGGGGAGCATCGGCCATTATAACAGGGATAAGAGAGAGACAAGAGAGAACATAGAGGGGAAATCGAATCAGTATCTTAGATGTCTGTATACTAATGTGAGAAATATGGGGAATAAGCAAGAAGAACTTTAAATGCTAGTTAATAAACACAACTATGACATAGTTGGGATAATACACATGACTGCAATATTGGTATAGAAGGGTACAGCTTGCTCAGGAAGAACAGGCAGGGAAAAAGGGAGGTGTTGCTATATATTAAAAAATTATACACTTGGACCAAGGTTAAGATGGAAATAGGAGATAAAAACTTGTTGAAAGTCTCTGGGTAAGGAAAAAAGGGGTAAAAAACACGGGTGATGTCATAGTAGGGGTCCACTACAGACCACCAACCCAAGAAGAAGAGGTGGATGAGGCTTTTTATAAATAACTAACAAAATCATCCAAAGCACAGGACTTGGTGGTGATGGGGGACTTCAACTACCCAGACGTGTTGGGAAAATAATACAGCAGGGCACAGTTTATCCAACAAGTTCTTGGAATGTATTGGAGACAGTTTTTTATTTCAGAAGGTGGAGAAAGCTACTAGGGGAGAGGCTGTTCTAGATTTGATGTTGACAAATAGGGATGAACTGGCTGAGGATTTGAAAGTGGAAGGCAGCTTGGGTGAAAGTGATCATGAAATAATAGAGTTCATGATTCTAAGGAATGGTAGAAGGGAAAACAGCACAATAAAGATAAAGGATTTCAAGAAGGCAGACGTTAGCAAACTCAGGGAGTTGGTAGGTAAGATCTCATGGGACGCAAGTCTAAGGGGAAAAACAACTGAAGACAGTTGGCAGTTTTTCAAAGAGACATTGTTAAGGGGACAAGACAAGAGCAAGCTATACCACTGCATAGGAAGCTAAAGATGGCCAAGTTGCTCTTTGTAGGTGGTTTAGTGCACACTTATGGATGTAAAGATGGACAAAGATCAGAGACAATGGCAAAGGGGACAAAGGAGTTATGTGAAACCAGGAGAAGCAGCTCTGGCATGAAATAAAAATAATAAGAAAAGGTTAAAATGCAGATCTGCCCTGAAAAGTGACTCTAAAAATGGCATAATGGGGCCTCAATTATTTCACATCACATCTCCTCTGGAGATCAAATGAGGTTCTATTCCACTCAGGCATTTTATTCTGCAGCTCAGTTACCACCTTCAGTTACCTCTGTGCAACCCCATTGCCTTCGGATTCTGCCCTCAGCTAACCCAGGCAACTCTCCTGCCTACACCTATTACAATGATTGTCCTCAAAGAGATTGCACAGTTGTAAACAAAGGCACCCTCTGACCCGGGTGATTGGAACCTAGTTACCAAGGCTGTTGACGATGCACAACCCAGAACTGAAGCTGACTGTTTCCAATGGCTGTATTTGCTCAGCAGGACTGACAGGAATAAAGAGACGTGTTGAACTTAATTTTGTCACGGCAGTAAAGAGATGCAACTCTGGGCAGACAAAGAGATCAGGACCGTGGAATAAGAAGGTGCTGTTTTTATATAACCTCCTTTCAGACTAGAATCACACTTTTAAACTCTCATTCTTCATAAAAATCAGGGAAGGATCTGAAATGCACATGTACAAAATGAACTAGGAACCTGATCTTCCCAAGAGAGATTCTACAGCCTCTCTGCTCCCACATATGGGTCTTCTGTGCAGCTGGAGGAAGTTTAGAGGTTGGTGGCAAATGCACAAACCACTGGAGTCAAAGCTGACTCCTAAATATGAGGCATGTTTGCCAGGGGAATCTTAAATCCTTGTGGGGTTTGATTCTCTCTGCAGTTAGAGGCTTGAGAGTTTTACAAGGGTAACTTAAGCTCTCTGTGAAGCCATGAGGACAGGAAAACCCATCATAAAAAAAAATTCTCCCTGGCTCCCAGGATATAGATAAATATCTCCCACAGCCCCCATCCAAAAAAAAAGAGGGAGGACTCCAATTAAGCTCTGTAAATTGATCAAGCACATTGTTTGAAGTTGGTTTACTTTAAATGCAGTTGGATAAATATGGTGACCTATTAAACACACACACACACACACACACACGCTGAAAAAGTGCCAATGTAATGTTTAAAGTTAACTGAGAACAGAACTTTCCTGGAATCCATCCTTGACCTACCAAAACATATGGTTTCATTTTTCCCCCTTAAAAAAAAAAAAAAAGGGCAGATCATGTGTTTCCAATAGATTCCTTTGATATATTCCCAGGCAATCAAAAACAAGACGGCTGCCAAGAGGTAGGTCTAGTGAGTTTACTGTGAAAGAATTTATCATTTTACACAGAATCAATGAGCCATTTACAGCACTGTGTGTTGCTATGTCAGGGCTGTAGCCCGAGCAAGGTCACCTGTCACAAGCTGCCTGTGAATCTATTAGTTGCCGCTCCACCACCAAGGACAGCCGCTTGTAGCTGCCAGTGATACGGGTTCGGGGTCACCTCCATACAGATTGCAGACAAAGGGACAACCAGATACCAGTGGCTAGGGATGCTCACCCCATGCATAGATTCATAGATTCTAGGACTGGAAGGGACCTCGAGAGGTCATCGAGTCCAGTCCCCTGCCCGCATGGCAGGACCAAATACTATCTAGACCATCCCTGATAGACATTTATCTAACCTACTCTTAAATATCTCCAGAGATGGAGATTCCACAACCTCCCTAGGCAATTTATTCCAGTATTTAACCACCCTGACAGTTAGGAACTTTTTCCTAATGTCCAACCCAAACCTCCCTTGCTGCAGTTTAAGCCCATTGCTTCTTTTTCTATCCTTAGAGGCTAAGGTGAACAAGTTTTCTCCCTCCTCCTTATGACACCCGTTTAGATACCTGAAAACTGTTATCATGTCCCCTCTCAGTCTTCTCTTTTCCAAACTAAACAAACCCAATTCTTTCAGCCTTCCTTCATAGGTCATGTTCTCAAGACCTTTAATCATTCTTGTTGCTCTTCTCTGGACCCTCTCCAATTTCTCCACATCTTTCTTGAAATGCGGTGCCCAGAACTGGACACAATACTCCAGCTGAGGCCTAACCAGAGCAGAGTGGAGTGGAAGAATGACTTCTCGTGTCTTGCTCACAACACACCTGTTAATACATCCCAGAATCATGTTTGCTTTTTTTGCAACAGCATCACACTGTTGACTCATATTTAGCTTGTGGTCCACTATAACCCCCAGATCCTTTTCTGCCGTACTCCTTCCTAGACAGTCTCTTCCCATTCTGTATGTGTGAAACTGATTTTTTCTTCCTAAGTGGAGCACTTTGCATTTGTCTTTGTTAAACTTCATCCTGTTTACCTCAGACCATTTCTCCAATTTGTCCAGATCATTTTGAATTATGACCCTGTCCTCCAAAGCAGTTGCAATCCCTCCCAGTTTGGTATCATCCGCAAACTTAATAAGCGTACTTTCTATGCCAATATCTAAGTCGTTAATGAAGATATTGAACAGAGCCGGTCCCAAAACATACCCCTGCGGAACCCCACTTGTTATGCCTTTCCAGCAGGATTGGGACCCATTAATAACAACTCTCTGAGTACGGTTATCCAGCCAGTTATGCACCCACCTTATAGTAGCCCCATCTAAATTGTATTTGCCTAGTTTATCGATAAGAATATCATGCGAGACCGTATCAAATGCCTTACTAAAGTCTAGGTATACCACATCCACAGCTTCTCCCTTATCCACAAGACTCATTATCCTATCAAAGAAAGCTATCAGATTGGTTTGACATGATTTGTTCTTTACAAATCCATGCTGGCTGTTCCCTATCACCTTACCACCTTCCAAGTGTTTGCAGATTTCCTTAATTACTTGCTCCATTATCTTCCCTGGCACAGAAGTTAAACTAACTGGTCTGTAGTTTCCTGGGTTGTTTTTTATTTCCCTTTTTGTAGATGGGCACTATATTTGCCCTTTTCCAGTCTTCTGGAATCTCTCCCATCTCCCACGATTTTCCAAAGATAATAGCTAGAGGGTCAGATACCTCCTCTATTAGCTCCTTGAGTATTCTAGGATGCATTTCATCAGGCCCTGGTGACTTGCAGGCATCTAACTTTTCTAAGTGATTTTTAACTTGTTCTTTTTTTTATTTTATCTGCTAAACCTACCCCCTTCCCATTAGCATTCACTATGTTAGGCATTCCTTCAGACTTCTCAGTGAAGACCGAAACAAAGAAGTTATTAAGCATCTCTGCCATTTCCAAGTTTCCTGTTACTGTTTCTCCCTCTTCACTGAGCAGTGGGCCTACCCTGTCTTTGGTCTTCCTCTTGCTTCTAATGTATTGATAAAAAGTCTTCTTGTTGCCCTTTATTCCCATAGCTAGTTTGAGCTCATTTTATGCCTTTGCCTTTCTAATCTTGCCCCTGCATTCCTGTGTTGTTTGCCTATATTCATCCTTCATAATCTGTCCTAGTTTCCATTTTTTATATGACTCCTTTTTATTTTTTAAATCATGCAAGATCTCGTGGTTAAGCCAAGGTGGTCTTTTGCCACATTTTCTATCTTTCCTAACCAGCGGAATAGCTTGCTTTTGGGCCCTTAATAGTATCCCTTTGAAAAACTGCCAACTCTCCTCAGTTGTTTTTCCCCTCAGTCTTGATTCCCATGGGACCTTACCTATCAGCTCTCTGAGCTTACCAAAATCCGCCTTCCTGAAATCCATTGTCTCTATTTTGCTGTTCTCCCTTCTACCCTTCCTTAGAATTGCAAACTCTATGATTTCATGATCACTTTCACCCAAGCTGCCTTCTACTTTCAAATTCTCAACGAGTTCCTCCCTATTTGTTAAAATCAAGTTTAGAACAGCTTCCCCCCAGTAGCTTTTTCAACCTTCTGAAATAAAAAATTGTCTGCAATGCAGTCCAAGAATTTGTTGGATAGTCTGTGCCCCGCTGTGTTATTTTCCCAACATATATCCGGATAGTTGAAGTCCCCCATCACCACCAAATCTTGGGCTTTGGATGATTTTGTTAGTTGTTTAAAAAAAGCCTCATCCACCTCTTCCACCTGGTTAGGTGGCCTGTAGTAGACTCCTAGCATGACATCACCCTTGTTTTTTACCCCTTTTAGCGTAACCCAGAGACTCTCAACACTTCCGTCTCCTATGTCCATCTCTACCTCAGTCCAAGTGTGTACATTTTTAATATATAAGGCAACACCTCCTCCCTTTTTCCCCTGTCTATCCTTCCTGAGCAAGCTGTACCCATCCACACCAACATTCCAATCATGTGTATTATCCCACCAAGTTTCAGTGATGCCAACAATGTCATAGTTGTATTTATTTATTAGCACTTCCAGTTCTTCCTGCTTATTACCCATATTTGTCACATTTGTATATAGGCATCTAAGATACTGGTTTGATCTTGCCTCCCAGTTTTGTCCTGACCCTCCTTTCTGTCTGCCAATATAGCCCACACTCCCTCTCGTTTCCGACCCATCTCCCAGGTCTCCAGGTGCTATATATGTTGGGCTAACTTCAGTTTTCAGCTACGCTGGTGTGAATCCCAAGTAACTTCACTGAAGTCAATGCACTGAGAACAGAATCTGGCCTTCTGTTTCTTCATCATTTTGGCCCCCGTGATATGCAGCGCCTCCATCCCACCTCACAGAAGCCCCTGGCAGGGCAAGCAGTGCCTCTCCCCAAGATACTTCTGCTAGTCACCTGTCAGAATAAACTGTCAGAGACTGAACTTCTAATGCACTGCTGAATCTGGGTTCAGCAAGATCTGAATCCGGTCAGCTCTTGCTTAACTCATGGACACCAATGGGAGTTTGATATTAAAAGCAAATGCAAATAGATGAGACTATCCAGATTTTGTCAAGGATACTATACTCCCACACAGCTGCCAATTGGATCAGGTGTGTACTACCTGCTACTCTCGGGAGAAAGTACGTGTGCAGGGGAAACCATGCTATAGCATTTATAACTGAATTAGTACTAGCTAGTGCATAGTCTATAAGGGCCCCAGCTGGTCTGCGTCCTGGAATCCTCTGTACATCTGAACTCCAGAGGACTTCTGCACATGGACCCCCTGAGGAATGGACCTCGTGAGCAGCATTTGGGAAGATATTCAGAGGGAGAGAGAAATTAATAGCCAATAAAGAAAATGGCTTTTTGTATATCCATAGGATTTTACTCTGACTGGGCTCACTATTTGCTTTACAGTTTCTCTCTGCAAAGCATTGTCGAGTTCGTTCAAATACTCGGCATTTCTCTCTTGTGGCACCGTTTAGCCAAGGATCTCGAAACGTTTTCCTAACGCTAATTAAGCCGTGCAACGCTCCTGAGAAGTAGGGATGAAAATATGTTTGGGACACAATCAATCTAGAGCAACTGGCAGCAAACTGTAGGTCAGGATCTAAATAAATCTAACACCAAATGAACGTCTCTTTCAGAGCATTCTATTATACCAAAGAGCTTTGAAAGAAACAGACTGATTTGGGGAAGGCCTCTGTTTATCTGAATGCTTCCTTCAGTCTAAACTATTCCTCACAATGCCCCCTCTTCCCAACTGTTGCAATTTTGTTTGCGGTAAAGGCTATCATGATAATATCCATATCTCAGTCACATAAACTTCATGGCAGTTGGTGAGGACAGAACATTAGACCTTGCCACTTGAGCTGACAGAGGATCTCTGTTCGCTGCAACGGAATTTCGGTTTTGTGTCTTTCGTGTCTTTCACGCCCCAAGCAGGCAAGAGGGTCACCACACTAACTATGCAAGCCTGACACTGAAGGACAGTGATCCTTTTCCTAACAGTAATTAATTGAGGGACACATGCCTATGACACACGCCTCCTTCTGTGAAACACGCAGCAAACCTGTGAGCCTCTATTTTGCAAAGGGGGAGTTTCGATCTTTACGGCCCTGGACAATGTGCATGGAGATGGTTTCCTGTTACTGAAATGTTATATTAAAGTGTAACCCTTTTCTTTCTTGAGTTGCCTAAGAAAAAGCTAGCGACATTTCAGTGTGGATGGAAGATATGTGGTCTATCTAAAACCCCTTCTCCATCGAGTCTTTGTCCCTTGCAATTCCCTTGCCCCCACCAAATGAGATTATCTTCTCAGTCAAATCTTGGTCTTGGAGCAACACCAGGATGGCTTCAGATCTGCATGGGGGTTGAATTGATGGCTTTCCTTTTAAAGACAATACCTCTGTTATGTACCAGCTCATTTTCCTCCTTTAAAATGTCCATTTCAGTCTCAGGCTGTTAATAGACATCTGACCCTCAGTTCATCTTGCCAAGTATTTGCTTTTATTTCTGCCTTCTGATAACATTTTAAAATTCCTGACGAGATAAACAAGAGGATTAACTAAGTGATAAAAAAAATGAAAACCTGTGATAAGGCATGAGAGGAGCAGCAACTCGAGCTAGGGAATGTAAATGTTTGTAAAATTTGTTCTCAACTAGAGAGAGTTACAAGAAAGACTCAGCCCTTTATTCTCTGCATTGCTATTTACAGAAAACAGTTCGCTGGTCTGCTACCAAGGTGCTCCCCAGTCATGATAGCAAAGAGACAGGCATCAAGGGTAGCTCAAGCAATTCCCTCAAAGCCATTTGACCTCCCGCCCCCACCCACAGCGAGGCTGGAAAGCCCAACATTCAGTGTGCGCCCTTCTCTTTACAACTCCCCACATAAAGCCCTGGTGGGAGTGAGGGCTGGAGATTGTTACAAGAATAGTGGGTGCAGGTTTCCTATTAAACAAATAGCGGAGGAAACCTACCTTCGTTCCCCTGGTTCACTGACATTTTCCAGTTTATTCTCTGCATCCTACATGACTTTTTTCAGCAGCTGCAACTTCTGTTCTATCATGAGCTCCTCTTCTTCTTCCTCTCTCCTGTCCCTTTAAGGTTTTGTGTGTATATAACTGCCACCATTGAACTGGGTGAAAGCCACTTGACTTCTCCATGCTGGATGTCTGATAACACTGAGTATTTGAGAATAAATAGAACAAACTGGAATAGCCTCTTCAGTGAACTTAAGCCTGATCTACCCTTAAAAAGTCTTGCTGGCATAGTTATGGTGGTTGGGTGTGATTTTTTGCCAATGTAGCTATGTTGTCAAAAGCTCGAGTGTAGATGCAATTATACCAGCAAAAAGTGCTTTGGTTAGTGTAGCTTATTTCACCCAGAGAAAGCTACACTGGCAAAAGGACTTGTATCCCAGTATAAGCTTTGTCTATACTGGGAGGGTTTGATGATCTACCGGGAAACCTTTCAAGTGTAGGTGAGGCCTTACTGTCATTAGGATGCTAACCCAGAATTTTTGGCTTCTTGGGTAACTCCAAAATATATATGTATATATGTGTGTGTGTGTGTGTTCTCCTTCCTTCATCGAGCAGGTCCTCTCCTTTCACGTAGTCTATGTAGTTATACTAGAGACCAGTATAGTTTGAAATATTTTAAACTGCACCAGTAAGAGGCTCTCATGGTTTTTAGCCAGATAGTAGAGCAGCATGGTCCACTGGAAAGCACCCTGTCTGGCCTTGGCCAAGTCACTTAACCTCTCTGTGCCCATATAAGGTGAACTGTATTTGCTCTTAAGTCTTTTCTCCATATATACTTTATATGGGCTTCTTTATTAACACACACAAGTGAAAACTCTAGTCCTTTGGTGCCTAGCAGGGTAGATGTCTCAATTTTCCCAATTCATTAACAGGTGTTTGTTTTGGGTAGGCAAACTTCTTCCCAAGATATTACCCATCCACGCACTCAGTTATAGATAATGCCACAAGTCATCTCTGCTCAACCCTCGTTTTGGTTGAAGGTGCAAAGTGTTTCTTAGCTAACTCAAAGTCTGACATCTTTATAATTCCTTTCTGCATCCACTTGTCCAAAATTATTAGCTACTCAGTTATCTTTACTGAGGGTTTTCCCTATATATGTCCCCGAACTTTTTCCTATAGTGCAATTTGGTTTTACAATGTACTCCACACAACATTTTCCACACAGAGATGATAATAGGATTAGAGTGTAAAGCTTTATGTAATTTAAATAAACACCCTACTAAGGTGTATGTCACTGGTAATATACTGTTTTTACAGTACATTTCCCCAGGGCATTAATGTTCTAGCTTTTAATTATAAAGAATAGATCTGTGCCATATTTAAAGGCTTTTGATGTACATTTGTTGTTTCAAGCCTCATTTGTTTAGTCATTATGTAATCTGGTTCGTTTTAGTATGAAATTTTTGTTTTGTTTCTTTTGCAGAATATCCATTTGTAGCATTTGAGAACTAGTCATTAACCGGTGATGCTCCTACAATCTTTATAACATTACCCCTGCACTATAAGTTTAACATCAGTGGGGTTCATACCTCTGCAATTCATCAGATAATTTGTTTTTATAGAGGTATTTTAGTCTCGAGGTGTCTTTGGCATTATTTTTGTTTTCATACTTTGTTTATTGTGATTCCAAAATATTTCATTTCTTTTCAGACCCAGCAAAATGTCATTCTTTAATGTCTGAAGCCAGCCAGCCAGTATGTAGCGGTAGGACCTGCTAACTTAGTCCTTTTCACCTTATAGCCTCATATACTGCTAAACTCTGCTACTATTGCTAGTGTTTTTGGTATCAAACAGCAGGATCTTGGATTAGGAACAAACTGTTATCCACATTCCATAGTTATATTCCTGCATCCTAGGGCTTTTAAAAATCTCCTTATCGCTACTGATCGTGATTCTAAAGCTAAAGAAAACAGAATCAGAGCTAAAGGGCAAGCTTGCATCATACCTTCCACAAAGGGCAGGTTTTCAGATGTGAATTTCCTGGACGGACGTTAAATTAGCCCCTCTGCAGAGAAGCAAGAGCAAGGTTTTTGCATCATTTTAAGTCCCACTTAGGACCTCAAAATTAAGGCTGAAGTAGGATAAAAGTGACACGCAGGCCTTGTGCAAACTCTCTGCCCAGACTTGAATTTCACCCAGAGGCTTGATTCATGTGTTATCTTATTTATTTGGTAACACTTTAGTTCTGTACACCGTCATCAGTGGCAAACATCAACAGTTCCCTACGATGAAAGCAAGAGCAACACCAAGAGATTATTTAACATGGTCTTTTGCCATGACATTGCTGGGAAGAGGGAAGCGAGGAAAAGAGTTGGGGAGGGCGCGGGCGGAATGAAAATACAGAATTTTTCATCTTCAGGATGTTGATTTAAATCCCAGGGAGGTAGGCAGTGACTAAGGGCATGTTTACAGTTACAGCGCTGCAGTTGTACCGGTTGTACTGCTGCAGCGCGTGTGATGAAGACGCTCTATGCCGACATTGAATAAAAATCCACCCCCGTGAGCAGCAGAAGCTAGGGTGGTGGGAGAGCTTCTATGCACCCTAGCTCTTATGCCAGCGTAATTTGTGTCACTTGGTGGGTGGACTATTCAGACCCCTGAATGACATAGGTTTTGCCAGCATAAATGGTAGTGTAGACATAGCCTAAGGGTGAAGTTAGTCCATTTCCTAGTGTCCACCACACAATGCACACTGAACTACAGCTCAATTGAGAGTCTCACCGTGATCCAATTCTTGGCTGCTCTTGTGGCACAAAGGACCCCAACAATGACCAGATCCCCTAGCAGGAGCTTCCCAGCAATAGAAGGGCTCCCCACACTGACAGAAGGTGCTATAATACCCCTATTCCCCTCACAGTCCCTGACATAGGGATGTGCCAGAAGTATAGCCAGAGTGCAGAACGCCCTGTCCTATCTGGGCTGCAAACCAGCCCAGGTTGGAGCAGCTCCTAGAGCTATTAACTATATCACCGCCATGCCAGCCCCTACTCCATAAATATACTTTTGCCCCTTGCTTCTCCTGGGCTATAACTCCTGATTTCACGTCAAGAGGTGATTCCACCAGATCATGGGTAGGCTGGGACATGTTAGCATGCACTACCACTCTCTGACTTGTGAGAGTAAATAGAGATCTTCAGACTCCAGCAGAATCAGACTGGCCGCTTTGACCAGAATTAAATTCACACAGGAAAAAAATTAAAGAAAAAAAGTTATGTTAAGCTAACCTTACAAGCTGAAACCTTGTTGTAGGTTGAATTAACACCTCATTGAGATTAATAGGTGTGAGCTCATCCGTCAGTTAAAAGAACTGTAATGATAAACCCCTATCTAAGACAAAAAAAGAGCATGTGAACCCACCCCGGAGCTTTTACTGGTATTGTTTGGGGTAGAGGGTGTATGTGGGAAGGAGGGAACAGACCAAAAACTGGGAAAGAGATACACAGCGAGAAAGAGAGAATGCCCACACCTACCTGCCTGCCCGACCCTGGAAGAAACCCGGGGAGAGGTTTTGGGTCTGGAATGCAGGCTGAAAAAAAGTGCTCTTGGTGTTGGGAGAAAAAGCAGCAGTTTCCTGTATTTGATTCCTTCTACTTTTTAGAGACAACGGACTTCCAACTGTCTTTGTAAATAAACAAAACAGCATCCAAGACATACCTGACTGTCAACTATTTTTCCTCCTAACTGGAACAACCTACTAGACCCCAATATTTTGGCTAGCCGCTCGAGACAAAGGGGTGACAAGACAGACAGTAACAGCCCACAGCACTGTACATTGAATGGTCATACATTTCTTTTACAGCTCTGTCATTTAAAAGAAATAGGTGACCACAAATAATTTAAAAATATGAAAAGCCAGCCAGGAAATCTGGCTGCAAATGTTGGAAAATGCATTTCTAAGTGAAAATGACTCGCTTGGTTTTGCTCTCATGAGGAGTTAGGATAGAGAAGGGTTAAAGGCATCCGGAGACTCAGGAATGCAGACCTGGCATTCCCATTTCACCTGAAACAAGCACTTGAGGGTTTACACACTGAACTAAAAATAGGAAAGATTTAGGATATCGTTTGTCTTTAAGGAAGGGGAAACTTCTGAACACAAGAGGAAACAGGCCCCTTGCACACAGTGGGAGACCTGTTCTTTACAAGCAACAAATTAATTCTTGTTATGGATGAGAGGTCAGGAAGGATGTGAGAATTAAGTCTTCTGTTTACAGCCTGGATGATCTTCCCCGCACTGCTATGGCAACATACCATTAGACAGACTTATCCTGCAGCACCGTTAACCCTGCTCTGGGGCCTGATCCCGGAAGGTGCTGAACTCACGCTCACAGGGACAGCAGTGAGAGCGGAGAGCATTCAGGGCTAGGTTTACAAATGGATCTAGGTGCCTAAAGATGAAGCTAGGCACTTAGCGGGATTTTTCAAAATGCTTAAGCAATTTAGGCACCTAAGTCCCATTGAAAATCAAGCCCTCCGTACCTTGCAGGACTAAACTCCTAATAATTAGGTCATGCCAAGGAATTAGGCCCTGTCATATTTAGTATGGGGAACTTAAGACATGGAAAATTAAGATTTCATTTTGGACCAGTTTACATTTCAGGGGTGGTGTTAGCTTGTTTTCACGGCTTTCAACATTTGAAGCAAACTAGATGCTTTTGGTTTTGTGCTGTATATTAAAGAGTGGGCCAAATTTGGATCTCAATTAGACTGAAGTAACTCTGAGTTACTCTGGATTTACACTCATATAAGTGAAATCAGAAACTAGCCCAATGTGTATATATAGAAGCAAAAGAGGTCTCCTTCTGTGAGATTTTCCAAAGCTCCTTACAACAATTCCTAGTCTGTCTCTGGCCCTTCCTGGAGTTAGCTCTAATTTTTATTTTTAAGCATTCCCTGTTTAGGTTCCATAGTTGTTGCATGTCTCAGTTTACTCTTATTGCTTTACTTCATAAATTTATTTAGTCTAATTTTCCACTGGTGTGTAATCTGCATTTGACAGTCATGCAATTTCCTTTCAATTATTTTAAAAATATGTTTAGATGCAAACATTTTAATGAGTCCCAAATTTCCATGTGTGCAGTTGTAAACATTCTGGCATCTCTGTGCACAAAAACTCTACCCAAGGAGACAATCCAGATGAGGGCAGAGGCTTCTGTAAATGTGCACTGGTACCTGTTAAATGCAGAGAACTTGCACCCAGAACCTCTCCCTCTCCCTCTCTCTGAGAAACCCACAGTATACAGAGACAACACAATTACATCACTCAGGACTTTTCCCCATGTTTGGCGCAACAAAGAATAAACTGTGCTATTCTCAGTCACATCATATGGGCCCAGGCCAACTTCTGTTCAACAAAGGAAAGTTTCCAGTTTACTTCAGTGCAAGGCCAGGCCCTAAAGACCTGTGATAGAATAAGCTGCCCCACAGACAGCCAATCTGTTAAAGTGCTAATTCACAAATTGTCTCAAACTCCCTTACTGAGTTATATGCAAAGTCTCAAGGAGAAGATACAAAAAGAAAACTCAACTGCATGGTGCACCCTGCAAAGCTGCTTCTTCCATCTTCCAATTGCTCTTATCTCAAAAAGTAGAAAGTTGGACATTCCTACCTTAAGACTATGCTTTTGGGAGGACTTCCTCGAGAAGCCAGTACTTGCTCATGGCTGTTGGACTCCATTTTAGGTCATGCGATAATGAGGCAGGTAACTGCTGCTGTTCCTACCTTAATACAGCACCATCAGGTGTTAAGGCTGCAGTATTGCAAAGAAGGAAACAGTACAGCTTCCCATTGAGGGGGGATTCATACTAATAGGTGGTTAATTTGCTCTTATTCTGGTTTGTTTGTATGTGACTTGTTAGTGATAGACTCTTGTTCCCTCCTGGGCAAAGGAATTAGGGTGGGAAGATGTTTTAATGGGAGAAAAAGTCATTAATAAAAGAGCAAGAAAGAGAATGAAATGAAACCTGCATGGAGAAGTGGACAGGGCTGATTGGCTAAAACCAGTAAAGGGTGGAGCCCAGGGATTATAAAACTGATCTCTAGCTCCAGAAACTCAATCCAGGTCAGGACTTGGAGTCAGTTAGAGATGGGCTCAAAGGTTTCAACCAGATGCCTTTTTGATCTGAAAAGCAGGTTTTATGAAGGGGAGATTATTTCCTGAGACTGTTGTCACTGGACCATTGTCAGTCAAACTCTGTCTCACATGCAGTGATATCAACAGACAGTACATGTTACTGAGAAGCCCAGTTAGACCCTCCTTAAAATGGGTTGGATACCAGAACAAACCAGGATTAAATTTAAACAAACAGACTTTCCAGCATCCATCTACTCTTTCCTTAATCCTTGAGGGGGTCACACATATATTTTTACTGTGTATTCTTACTAAGTCAATAAAGCTATAACAATGTAAATGTAGAGCAACAGTTATGGGCCCAAATATTGTTGCAAAGTACACATTTCCTCTGCTAGCTCAGGTTGGATAGGTTTGGCATGGAAGGCCAGTGGGGGGGACATTAGCATGAGCTTGACTATACACAATAGAAGGGGCTTGTCTACAGGAAGAGAAGAAGAATCATTCACTTTTGAGTTCTAATCCCAGATCTGCTACTGATGTGCCTTGGCCAATTCACTTCAACTCTCTGTGCCTCAGCTTCCTAGCTGCCACATAGGGATGATTAAATTTACCAGAATAGAGAAGTGGTGGAAGGCTTAATTTGCAAAATGCTAATGTTGTCCATTTACACTACTCCTCAATGAATTCCCTGAAGAGCGAAAGCCCGTAATAATATAAGTAACTCCACTGCCTTCAAACTCATTTTAGAAAGTTAACAGAGGGTTTTGTTTATTACGTAACTAATCCCCAAACCCACTGCTCTATTTTTCATCTGCTGGTGCTGCATCTGTACTTGTGCTAGTCTGTAAAGGTGAAGAGGAGGGGGGTGGGAGACAACACACACACACACAGGATGTCACGCCTATTTTCCACTGAGCTACTTTTGCCAAGAAGTGACATTGTTAGAGCATCCAGCCAAAAATGACCGGGCTAACTGTAATCAAGTGATCTTTAAATAACTCCTGACAGATTTTTTTTTTTTTTAATGAGAAGTCTTCTACATCTGATTAAACTATACTGCAAAGGGGGACTCATAACCTTTTCAGTTTCCTGGCCTCAGTCAAGGCTGTGTTGCAATTACCAAATACTGCACTGCAGTTTTTAAGCTGAAAGAAACATGTGTTTCAAACTCCAATTCCCTTTGCACTCACTCAACAGCCTCTTTCCACAGTTTCGTGATTTTCTCATGGAGATCAACCAAATTGGTAAAGTAAATATTTCCGTCTAAAAAAACTCTTCATGAAAACTGCAGGCGGTTCAGTTCTGTTCTCATTTGTACGCTGGCGAGGTAGAGGTAGAATTAATTGAATTGAAATTTAATATAATAATAACATCAGACACAGGAGGTACTGGTGAGGCCTCAGCTGGAGTACTGGGTCCAATTCTGGTCACCACATTTTAAGAAAGGAAAACACATTAGCTAGTGGTGTGATAGAGAATACTGCATTGAACAGAGTATTTTGGCAGGAGCAGACACATGGAGCAGACCCCATTTGATATAATGCAAGGAAGAAAAAAAGTTTAAGAAAGATGGGACCAAGCTGGAAGGAATCCAGACGAGAGCAACAAAAACGCTGAGGGGTTTAGAAAACATGACATACGGGAAAGATTGAAAGAACTGAGCATGTTTAATTTAAAGAAGAGAAGGCTGTGGGGAGGGACATGAAAAGTTCAGGACTGTTATACAGAGGACACTGATCAGTGTTCTCCATGTCCACTAAGGGTAGAACACATAGGCGCTGACTCCATGGGTGCTCTGGGGCTGGAGCACCCACAGGGAAAAAATGGTGGGTGCTGAGCACCCACCAGCAGCCCCCCCATCAACGCCTCTTTCTCCCCCCAGCACCTCCTGCCCACTGGTGAACCCCACCGATAAGCGCCTCCCCCTCCCTTCCAGAGCCTCCCGGGGATCAGCTGTTTTGAGGCGTCAAGAGGCACTGGGGGGAGGAGGGGAGAGTGAGGGTGCAGCGTGCTTGGGGGAGGGGGTGGAACTGGATGGGGAAGAGGCGGGGCAGGGAAGAAGCAAGGTGGGGGTGGGGCATTGGCGGAAGGGGGAAATGGGGGCAGGGCCTGGGCGGAGCACCCCCCGGCAGCTTAGAAAATCGGCACCTGTGGTAGAACAAGAAATAATTGGCTTAGTTTGCAGCCAGGAAGATTTATGATAGATATTAGGAGAGCTTTCTGACTCTAAGAGTTAAGCACTGGAACAGGTTACCTAGGGAGGTTATGAACTCCCCATGATTAGTGGGTTTTAAGAACAGCTTAGACAAACATCTGTCAGGAGTGGTCTAGGTACACTTAATCCTCCCTTAGTGTGGGGGGTGGACTAGATGATCTCTCAAGGACCCTTCCAGGCCTACATTTCTGTAATACTAAGAGGTGTGTGTGTGTGTGAGAGAGAGTGCGCACGCACACCTGCCCATGCAGGAACAGCCCTAGGCATTTTTTCTGGCATCCTCCCAAAGCAGCCAAGCAAACAAAACAAAAAATCCCAAACATGGACAAGCAACACAGCCATACGGCACCCCCAGAGGCTGGTTCCCAGGGCACTGGTCCTGCTCACCCGCACCTAGAACTGGCCCAGTGTGTGTGATAGCTATGTCCATCCAAAGATCTCACAGCACTTCAAACATTAGTCATCAGATCTCAGAACACCCACCTACATTTTACTAATGAAGAAACTGAGGCACAAAAGAGGTTAATTGACTCACCCAACGAGAGTTAGTGTAAAACCCCTAACCAGAACACAGGAGTCCTGATTCCCAAGCCTATGCTCCAACCACTAGGTAACACTGCTTAAGCTTGACCAAGTTTGACCTTTTTTGACATTTGTTCAGAAGGGAACAAACTACGCCCTTGGGTTCCTTGTTCCTACTGCCAGTCCGAAGCCTGGATAAAGTGAGAGAGTTAGGCAATGACTTGGCAAGTAATCCCCATAAAAAATCTCTAGCTTTGACATGCAGAAGAAAAGGACATAAAACTTTGGCAGTTTCATTTGCTACTCACAACAGAATCAAGTTTCAGGATTCATCTAAATCTTCTGCTACATGCAGAGGATCATGGTTCTTCCATAAACCAGAGGGGGAAGTACCTTATACAGAGATAGTACATCCACTTCTGCGGCGACATCAGTATCTGAAGATGGGATCATGAAACACTCATTCATTACCAGTTGTTGGGAAAATGACTCTTGACTGAAGAACTGGAAAGGTTGAATGTTGATATATATGGCGTGCAGGAGACTTGGTCGAATCTGAACACCGAGAACACAGCTTTGACTCATAGCGGTGAAATCTTTCAATTGTTGTATGCCTACGATACATCTAATGGGCACACTGGTGTTGCTTTGGTTTTGTCCCTGAGGTCACAAAATGCACTACCGATTTGGCAGGCTTATTCCCCACTCCTAAGAGCCGCCATTATCAGTTTGAAGGTCGGACATGCGGTAGATTTTAATGCACATGCTCCATGTGATGCCAGGCCTGATGCTCGAAAAGATGTTTATTATGCCATCTTAAAGATGACATTGTATCTAGTATATCACCCCAACTTCGTATTGTCATTTTAGGACATATGAATGAGAGAATGGCCAGGATAAAACTGAATTTGAACTGGTATTCAGACCACACTGTTTACCAACAGAGAGCAGAAAATGGATGCATTAATAGATTCTGCTACCACACATGAACTATTTGTAATAGCTACGTGGTTTCTGAACAGGAAATGCCATAAGTATACATTCTGATATCTATCAGGTGATGGTGCAACATTGGACCACATTCTAGTTCAGAAACCCTTGACTAAACGCATCCAGGATGTAGATCTATTTAGGAGTGCTGATCTTGCTCTGGATTCTGATCATCGATTCCTAATAGCAACAATTATGTTCCGTTTAATAAAGTTCTAGAGACAGGTATTTACTATATCGAAACACTTCAATATTGATAAATTTATTGATAAAGCAATTGCTCATAATTACATGGTAGTGATTTCCAACAAATATTCTATACTTCATGACCAGCTATCTACCACCAAGGAAGAGTGGACTTTATTTATGCATTCCATCACAGAGATTGCTGGAGAACAACTGGGACTAAGGGATAAATGAAAAAGCATTTGGATTACAGATGATACGATCAAATTATAAGAGAGGGGAAAAAAAGAGGTGTGATATAGAATGGATGCACTGGACGGATGCTCTGGGCACTGGATGCATAGAGTCGAGTCAGTGAAGAGAGGCAGAAATGGGCAGTAGATGAAAATAAATGTCTAGAACGACCAGTCAACAGAGTCTGTTGGAATGATCATAATCAACAGTTGAATAGTGTGGCACAGTGTATTGAGGAAGCCTCTGAAAGACATGACCAGAAATGTGTATTTGAGATTTTGAAGAGCCTAACTAGATGTCCATTCTCGCAGCTTCCAACAGTTAAGGACAGAAAACAGAAAATCCTGCTAGGATTTTGATGCACAACTTAACTGTTGTCATGAGCATTTTTGTGAATTAATGAACAAGTCCCCACCAAGATGTAAACTACAACTTAATCCAAAAATGAATCCAGCAGAAAACAGGCAGATGACATTAAAGGAAGTGATGCTTGAAGTCAAACAGTTACAAAATGATAAAAGACAGTTACCTTTTCCATAACTGGTATTCTTCGAGATGTGTTGCTCATGTCTATTCCACAATAGGTGTGCGTGCTCGCCATGTGCACCGGTGCCGGAAGTTTTTCCCCAAGCAGTACCCCTAGGGGAGAGCCCCAGCGACTCCTGGAGTGGCGCCTCCATGGCGCGGTATAAGGGGCGCTGTGCACTCCCCCCACCCTCAATTCCTTCTTGCCAGACAACTCCGACAGAGGGAAGGAGAGCGGGATGTGGAATAGACATGAGCAACACATCTCGAAGAACACCAGTTATGGAAAAAGTAATTGTCTTTTCTTTTTTGAGTGATTGCTCATGTGTATTCCACAATAGGTGATTCCAAGCTATATCTGTTGGAGGTGGGAAGGAGTTCACAAATTCTCAGGACAGAGCACAGCCCTTCTGAACCTGGCATCCTCCCTGGTCTGAGAGACGATCGCATAATGCGAGGTGCACATGTGAACTGAAGACCACGTGGCAGCCCTACAAATGTCCTGAATAGGGACATGGGCCAAAAAGGCAGCCAACGAGGCCTGCGCCCGAGTAGATTGCGCCTTCGCAATTGGTGGCAGAGGGATTCCCGCCAGGTCATAACAGATACGGATCCAGTTGGAGAGCCACTGAGAGGAGAGCGGCCAACCTTTCATGCACTCGGCTGAGGCGATGAACAGTTGCGAGGACTTTCTAAACGGCTTAGTCCGCTCCAGGTAGAAAGCCAGAGTCCATCTCACATCCAGTGTGTGGAGGCGGTGCTCCTTACTGGACACATGGAGCTTGGGGCAGAGAACCAGCAGAAAAATGTCCTGACCCATGTGATAGGCGGAGACCACCTTCAGGAGGAACGAAGGGTGTGGGCGGAGCTGGACCTTATCTTTATGAAACACCATGTACGGGATCTAGGAGGTCAGGGCCCTGAGTTCTGAGACCCGCCTAGCCGACGTGATCGCAACCAGGAAGGCCACCTTCCACGAGAGGTGTGACCAGAAGCACGTGGCTAGCGGCTCAAACGGGGGCCCCATGAGACGGGCCAACACCAGGTTTAGGTCCCACTGCTCTATGGTGAAGGAGGTAGTCCAGAATAAGCTGGATCAGGGTGGACACCGGGGAAACGCCCCGCTCGTCCGCCCATCTGGAAAACTGAGACCACTTTGCCAAGTAGGCTCGGTGCGTGGAGGGCCACCTGCTTTCTAGGAGGACGCGCTGAACCCCTTCTGAGCACATCCTTTCCTCCCTATCTAACCATTGAGCAGCCACGCCATGAGGTGGAGTGCCGCGAGGTTGGGGTGGAGGAGGCAGCCCTTGGTCCCTGGAAAGCAGGTCTGTGCGGGACGGCAATGGCCATGGCTGGGTGAACCCAGGCCCGTGAGGGTCCCGTACCAATGCTGTCTATGGCATGCCGGAGCAGTCAGAAGGACCCGGGCCTTGTCCGTCTTTATCTTTTCCAGGACCTTGCCGATCAGCAGGAAAGGCATAGAGAAATGGCTTGACCAGGACAGGAGGAAGGCATCGGCGATAGCGCCCCATCCCAGCCCCCCGGGGACAGCAATGGTTTTGCCAAGTCCCCAACAGGTCCACCTGGGGAGTTCCCCACACTTGGAAAAGTCTGTGCGCCACCTCTGGGTGGAGAGACCACTCGGGCTGAGAGGAGAAGTCCCAGCTCAAGCGATCCACCCGCACGTTCCGGGCGCCCGGCAGATGGAATGCCTGTAGGCAGATGTCATGGGCTATACAAAAGTCTCACAACCTCAGGGCTTCGTGGCAGAGGGCAGAGGATCAGGCCCCGCCTCGCCTGCTGATGTAGAACATCGAGGCCGTGTTGTCTGTAAGGACCTTGACCACCCAGCCCTCCAGGTGCGAGCGGAAGGCCATGCACGCCAGCCGTACCCCTCTGAGCTCCTTGACGTTTATGTGGAGGGACAGATCCAACCACAGACCTTGGGTCTGAACGTTCCCCACGTGGGCCCCCCATCCCAGGTCCGATGCGTCGGACACCAGTTCCAGCGACGGGGCTCTGCCCTTGAATGGGACCCCTTGGAGCATGTTTCCCGGGGAGGACCACCACCATAGGGAGGTGATCACTGGTTCAGGCACAGTGAGGACTTTGTCCATCCTGTCTCTGGACTGGGAGAACTCCGAGGCCAACCAGAGCTGGAGGGGCCTCATCCTGAGTCTGGCATGGCGAACCACATATATGCACGCTGAACATGTGACCCAATAGCTGGAGGCACGCTCTGGCTGTTGTCACCAGAAACCTTGTGACTGTGTCAATGAGCCCCTTCAGGGTCTCGAACCTGTCCGGTGGGAGGGAGGCCCTGGCCGATGTCACATCCAGGACTGCCCCGATAAACTCTATGCGCTGCACTGGGACTAATGTGGACTTGGTGTTGTTTACCAACAGGCCTAGGGTGGCGCACGTGGACAGGAGCACCACGTGATCCCGCACCTGTGACCGGGAGCTGCCCTTGACCAACCAGTCATCCAGATAGGGGAAGATCTGGACCCCTTGGTGCCTGAGGTAGGCCGCCACCACCGACATACATTTCGTGAACACCCTGGGAGCAGTGGACAGGCCAAACGGGAGGACCGTAAATTGGTAGTGTTCCTGCCCCACTGTGAAACGGAGGAAGCGTCTGTGCCCCTCAAATATATGAAATGTGGAAGTACACGTCCTGCAGATCAAGGGCGGCGTACCAGTCCCCGGGATCCAGGGAAAGGATGATGGAGGCCAGAGAGACCATGCGGAACTTGAGCTTCACCATATATTGGTTCAGGCCTCACAGGTCCAGGATGGGCCTGAGCCCCCCCCCCTTGCCCTCGGGGAAAGGGAAATAGTGGAGTAGTACTCTTTGCGTCTGAACTCCGCTGGCACCACTTCCACCGCTCCTAGGCCAAGGAGCCGCCCCACCTCCTGCTCAAGCAGGGCCTCATGAGAGGGGTCCCCCAGGAGGGATGGGGACGGAGCATGGTTGGGCAGGGTAGAGGTAAACTGGAGGGTGTAGCCCCGGGAGATGGTGTTGAGGACCTAACGGTCCAAGGTCAGCTGCAACCACTCCAGGAGAAAAGCACACAACTGGTTGGAGAAGGGAAGCTTTATTGCGGGTGGATCCCTGGTATGAACTGGTAAGTTGCCCCCGGGCGTCCCGTCAAAATGGACATTTTCCCACCTGTTTGCCCTTGGAAGGCCCAGGCTGGGGGGCAGACCGGGATTGCCTCTGCGGGCGTTTCTTATAGTCCCAAGACTTTTTATAAGGGGGCTCATATTTAGAGTGGGTGGCCTGGGTGGGAGCCTGCTGAGGCTTAAACTTGGTCCTGGCCAGAGCCGGGACATATAGGCCAAGTGTCTTAAGCATTGTGTGGGAATCTTTCAGGCCGTGCAATTTCACATCCGTCTGTTCCGCAAACAGGGCCTTGCCAGCAAATAGAAGGTCCTGCAGGGAGGTCTGTGCCTCACTGGACAGCCCAGACAGCAGGAGCCATGACGCCCTCCTCATGGACACCGCAGAGGCCATAGACCTTGCAGCCATATCGATGGCATCCAACACTGCCTGCAGGGTAGCCCTGGCAGCCGCTGTATCCTCCTCCACCAGAGCCTTGAACTCCTTCCCGTCACACTCCTGGAAGGAATCCTCGAATTTGGGCTCACAAATTGAACTCATACCACCCAGGAGGGCTTGATGGTTTGCCACCCTTAACTGGAAACTCGAGGACGAATAAACCTTCTTCCTGAATAAGTCCAGCCTCCTTGAGTCTTTATTTTTCGGAGTAGAGGCTAGTTGGCCCTGCCTCTCCCTGTGGTTGACCAACTTGACCACCAGGGAGTTGGGGGCAGGGTGGGTGTACAGGTATTCATGCCTGTTGGCGGGCACCAAGTACTTCCGTTCCGCCTTCTTAGAGATGTAGGGCAAGGAAGCTGGGGTTTGCCACAAGGCATTTGAAATTTTTGCCACCCCCTTGCGGAGTGGAGGGCCACCTTGCCTGGTGCTGAGTCCAAGGGCTCCTCCACCTCTTTGGCTTGAAGGTTGAAGCTTGATGCCACCCTTTTCAACAGTCCCTGGCCTTAGAGTCCTCCTGCGGAACAGATGGAGGAGGGGCCGTAGTTGCCTTATCGGGGAGGATGAGGATGGGGGTGCAGTACTCTGCGTACCCACCGGTGCCAGAGGTCCCACCACTTGGTCATCCTCTGGGCCCAGAACCGGAGATGAACACCCCACTGACTCCTTCTGGGAGGCTGAGATAGGGAGGCCGACAGTCTCTCCGAGACTCCGGCCACCGAGCAAGCCACCACCAGGGGCTGCGTTGGGGGCCACGGGGCCCATTGGTACCACGGTGCCGGCTAAGGAGCCCGGTGCCACTGCACCTGCTGTGGCACCGGCGGAGCAGGCTGTTCAACCTGACTAGCCTGTCCCATCAACTGACGACTACTATATAGGACTTGCAAACATTGTTGGCTGCACACGAGAGGACACCACATCCCCACTCTTCTCCAGAAGGCCTGTCTATTTCTGAAAAATTTAAGATTTAATTTAATAAAAATCAAGTTTCAGGCTCTTATTTTTAAACGTAAAAACTTCCAAGGTAAGAAGCAAACTGATGCAATGCTGCCCTACAGCCTGTACTCAGATTTCACCACAGTTGCCAACTTTTATGTGGTAAATAAGCACCCCAATGTTCACAAATCCAAAAATCAAGCCAATCTCTAAGAACCCCAACACTCTATGTGACTAGATCCCCCCGGTGTGCAGTCTGGGACTGTGGTGGGCCCGCTGTGCACCTGACTCTCTCCCTCCCCCCGCCTTGTCCCTGCTTGATCCCCGGTTCCCCAACTTGCCGGGAGCCGATCAAAAAAAAGAAGCAACAAGCTACAACAAGCAACAAGCCAAACAAGCAACAAGCTATGTGCCAAAAACTAGCCAACAAGCAACTCACAAGCCAATTAAACCAAAAACAAGCCCAATTTCTGCATTTTTTTCATGGGTTTGGCATGTCTTGATGTCATGGTGATGGATACACAAGAACCTATGTAGAACAGATCAACTAGCCAGAAAAAAATCTCTCATCAATATCTTCTCGCCTCCCCGAACAAGCTTCTTTACCAGCAAATAATATTTCCTGTTTTGCCAAATTTCTGTCCCGTATCCTTGTTGTGCTCCTTCAGACATGCATAGGAGAAAGGAATAAAAATTCATCCAGAAGAAATAAAAGACAACAACAACAAAATACCACAGACTGAGTTTTATTTTCCAGCTCCTGAGCATGGCACCAGAAAAAGAGAATAGTGCAAAAATAATTCTTCTGTTAGGAAACAACTCACCATAAAAGTCACTGGGGAAAGAAAGCAGTTACTTTGCCTAAGAAATGTTCCTTCTACCATTAGGATCTCATAGACCTATCACTGGTAAACTCCTCAGCTTTTTACTAAAATAAATACACAAATAAATAAATGTAGCTTTTTTTTTTTAAAAAAAGGGGGGGGGCACAAATTATTATAAATTGACAGAAACACTATTCCTCACTCTCGACATTTATCTCATCAGTTTTTCCCCAAACTACAGAAGATTACATCATTACTCCCTCCCTCCTACACACAAAAATGTCCCTTTTAAGAGGCCTTTAACCCCTGAAGAGCAAACGGGGCCTCTTGCTGCCATCCGGTTTTATACATTTCTAGGAAGTCAATTCCAGTGTTACAGGATTTATTTTTACATGAAAGATGCTCAGATTCTACATTACATAGGGGAGGGGAGGCATTCATGTGCCTATGTAAGTGATTCAAACTACACTGGGATTCTGCGTATTTTAGCAATTGCTTTAAAGCGTCTGTTAAAATATAATAAAACAGGTAATATAATAGTTTAATATAATTATGCGTGAAGTCCAATTAAACCTAGGCCAGATATGAAAAGCTCAGTGGAAAGCAATAACATCCCTTTAAGAATATTGTCACGTGTACATTAGCCAATGAATTGTCCGGGTGCTTTATGCTAGCCTTCCATTGCTATACTGTATTCAATTAGAGCCCCTTTTCCTGGTAATGGGAGTTACATCCATGCCAAGGAAACAACAGAACCCTACATTTTTCCAGTTTCATTCTGCAATGACAGATCTATTTTTCCATTTAAAGATCCAGCCATTTAAAAACTGAGTAACCAATTAAATTAGAATTTGTTTTTAATTGAAACCCAAACATTTGGCACATCAAGACTCAAAGAGCAAGGAGAGAGAAAACTCACACCAAACACTTGCTCCAAAAGCGCTTTTCTAAGCAATAATACTGGGAACTGTGCATCCTGAAAGGCCAGAACACATTGGGACAGCTGTATTGTAAGGCTTGCCACATATGGATATGCAAAAACAGGTCCGTCAAACACACTTGCTAAGTGGGTACAAACCAGTGCAAGGACAAGAGAGAACCAGACTTATCTCTGCAACAGCCCTAATCCAACACTCACTGTAGTCAATAGGAGTCTTTCTACACTGTCGTCAGTGGGTCCTGGATAAGGTTCCTGAACTTTAATGAACTTTCGCTACATCCACAATGAGTGGCCAAACTGTGTTATGAACTGGGTTTTGCACCATGTTTAAATGGTGTTTAAAAGGCCACTTTCAAATGTGCTACAGTTGCACTGCAGAAAAGCCAACTGTGCAGAAAGCCATTGCCGTTGTCCATGGATTGCACAGCTAAACAAGACAAATGAGCTCACAAGCAAGGGAGACAGACAGAGACACACCCACCCTTCATTAAAATTTCTATAGTGCTGTGACCAATTGTTTTAATTTAACCTCTGGCTCCCAGATTTGCTGACCCAGTATTATTTAAGAAACTATTGGCAGCTCATGAAGATGAGAAATATCAAGTTCCTCTTCTAAAGATTAACAATGAAAATACATCAACTCCGACAAGCCTGCTGAGACCTACTCACCTCCAGATGATCAGCATTTTTTCCCTTCCAGTGCAAGATAAGGGGGGGGAAATAAAGCAGTGGAAGTATTCAACTCATACCAGAAGTAAACGAACAAACTTTACATCAGCAGCTTAAAGACAAAGGGCAAGCTTTTCAAAAGTAACTTGTAATTTTGGGTACCCAATTTCAGGCACCCAAAAATAGCCAGATTTTCAAACAGTGAGCCCTTCTCAAATTGGGCAACCAAAAATTGAAGACCCCTAAATTGTTAGTGCCAGTCAAAATGTTCCACATTTAATTTTTTCAACTGGGGGGTGGGGGTGAGGGGGCAGAGGAGGGAAAAGAAAGGGGATGATTTTTTTGCGAAACATTTTTCAGAAAAATTTGATCCTGTTTTTCTGACCTGCTATATAATTGGTTGGAAAAATTCACATTTTGCTTTTTTGACCAAAAAATTTTTCAACTAAAAAAGGGACACATTTTTCCCCATAATTGAAAACACATTAGTTTCCCCATGTTTCAAGCCAGAGAACTGGATTCTCCTCTCACACTGCTTTCACAGTGGTGCAAACTCCATTTACTTCAGTGAAGCGATTTCCGATCTACACCTGTGTAAGTAAGATTAGAATCAGGTCCCAAAGTGAATTGGATTGAGTGTTAATACACTTTTTTGACAGAAAGAAAATGTTTGTGGTAATTAAAAACAAAAAAAAGCAAACCTATGATAAAAATAAATT
Organism: Terrapene triunguis; assembly: GCF_002925995.2. Taxonomy (NCBI): domain Eukaryota; kingdom Metazoa; phylum Chordata; order Testudines; family Emydidae; genus Terrapene; species Terrapene triunguis. The sequence continues at coordinate 18,872,472 of NW_020664482.1, forward strand.
TCAAAACACAGGATCCATATTTTAAAACACATTGAAGATATTTTTATGGGTAACTACAGACATGATAATACAGACATTTACAAAAGATTTAGTGCATATTTACACTTTTTAAAAAAGAATTAAAGCTGCCACATTCTTCAAAGATTTTAGGGCTATTTCAACAACTGAGTTACAAAACAGCTCATTCCCCAATTATGAAATCAGCTTGACAGTTTAAACAAAAAGGAAAAAAATAATCCACACAATTTATTTTAATATAGATTTATATAGAAAAAAAGACCATTCTCTTGATACATTTTCTAAGGTTGTTAAATAGCAAACTTATCGTATTTCCATTCATGGTTTGATATTTTGGACCCTAAAGATAAGCAGCACATTGGTCAGTTTCTTCTGGCTCTTCCCTGTAGGTCACAACTCCAGGGAAAGGAAAACCAAGAGAGTATAAAATGGTAACCCATCTAACAATTACTATTCTATAAATGGAGAACTAGAGAACTAGAATCCTGGAGAATCTCTCTCGGAACCACTGAAGTCAATGGGAGTTTTACCATTGACTCTATGGAGAGGCAAACCTCTAAAGGTTCTGATCAGTATCAAGTTGACCTGTGGATGTTGCATGGAACCCCAAGGGACAAGTCACCCAAGATTGATTTCAACACTTCTGCTTCTGGTCCCAGCCAGAAAGCAGAGGTGGCTGAAAACTTATTTAAACATTTGAGAACTAAAACAAAAACCCCAAAGGCTCTGCTTGAATTAGGAGAGGGAAGGGCCAGTTATTTTAATCTAAACTCCTTAGCTCAGCACTTGTTTTACATTTACACAATAGTGCAAACAAGACGGGTTTCAATGCTTTCCTGAAAGCCTAAGAAACATGACTAGAAATCAAAAACTAAAACCACCCTAGAGTAAGATCTTTTTGGGGGGAGGAAAATAAGTATTTTCGTCATAAATACAGTAGTACAATTATATTTACTGTCTTTTACTTCCTAGAGATAAAATTGCTAGCTTTTTTAAAAGTTCCTATATGAATATATGAAAAGAGAACCCCCAGGCACATTCGACATAGTGTGGAGAATTAGAGTAAATCTTGTGCTGGCGCTCACTAGTCCTAATGGGTGTTAAAAACCAAAGGCCAAAAAAAGTCTGTCCATACTAAATGCGCAGTGGTACACTGCCACCATTGTAATGACCAGATAAACAACAGTCTCTTTGGTGGCTGCTAGTAATAGGATTCACTGGACAAATGTCTAGAGAGACTATTGCAACACATAATTTGAGCAATGGGCTCCTGGAGCATGCAGAGTTCTTGGTAACTTTTGGGTGAATTGTGCAAACAGCCGCATGGATAGCTCTTAGGAAAACCCACTAATTCATTTAATCAACAAACAGCTGTTAGATGGGAGCCATTTAAAGTCACTAGTGACATGGGGCCAGATTTGAACCAATCATGTAGTGATGAAAGTCTCTGACTCCTATTACTCAGTCCCCTGGGCCATCAAATCTCAAGGTAGTTCCCCATGGAAAGCATTTGTGGGATTGGACACTTCATGAGCATTTAAGGGGAAGAGAAAGAGATGAAAAATGTATGCTTGTTCTGCTCTACAAAGAGGAATATGAGGTTTTCCTTATAAAAGCTGCAACTCTGCTTCTAATACCCGAGTTTAAGACAAACTCTTAGTCTAAAGTTTGGTTTGAGATTTAAGATCATTGCAATTACTTTGAATTACAATCTTACTTCAGCAGAAAGTAGTCTACAGAAAGAAAAGGACCAGGTGTGCAGTTTGACTTCTTTAAGTAGCTTCCGTTTAAAAACAAAACTGAAAAATCTGTACAGAGAAAGACTGAAAACTATATTACACGTCTCCCCCAAAGAAAGCAGCGTGTTTAGATTCACATCAGGATCACTTAGGGAAGCCTTAGGGGAAAGAATATATTCCTGATGGCTCCTAGTTTGTCAGCTCAGCAAGAAGACCTCAGATCCCCAGCTCACACAAGAATAATACACCGCTGTTTGCTTGCTTCCTTTTTTAAATGGCTGACTGTAATAAAAATTTAACTCATGACATCAATGCTAGAAAACAGGGAAATTAACTAAAGCAATATGAAATTGTGAGAAATGTTTCCTTCCAAACTCATTCACATTTGCACAGAACTGTCAAAGCCACCATGTAATACTGAAGTTTTGCATTACTGGAGACTTCTAGCCTGCATTTTCAGGAGGAGACCACTGCTGTGCAACATCTGTGTTTCACTCAGAAAGCTTAACCCCCTATTTCTTTTCTTCATTAGACTAATTACAATGGAATTTTGTTATAAGGAATGAGTTGGGGGAGGACAAACAACCAGAGTTGACTGGTCCATCCTAATCATCCACACACACGGACCTACGCAAATTGGAGTTTACCCAATCAGACATATGTGCATAATTGATCCATAAATTTTAGTACCAATGCAGGTCAATTGAGTTAGAATGGACTAATGGGCACAGGATGTAACATTTCTTACCTGCTTCTAAGTAGCACTCAAGAACGTATAGTTTTTCCAGACTAACGAAAAGACTTGCACTTCTCACACTGAATCTCTCTCACAGCTATGTTCTCAATCTCCCTAGCTGTTCACTGTATTAAACCCAGCCCATAGGGAACAATCCTATGGCAGGAAGAGGGATACGGTCACACAATGCTTCCAATGACTACAAAGGAGGAGAGGCATCATTTAGAATCATCCAGGGTAGGCATTACTTGATGTCATGGGATGAAATTAAGCAAAAGAGAACATTAGCTATTTTCAACAGTGAGAGCTATGAGGCTGTGATGGGTATCCCCATGGAAAGGGGTAGAACACTTGCCTGGACAAAATATAACAGAATGAACTTTAAGGAACAATTCTGCACAGGCCAAGGAAAGATGAGGACCTATGTGGTAGAGATGGGCCAACTCAAAGTACAGCTCTGAATTATCCCAGACATTGTGGGTGTCCAGTTTCGTGGGTGGATTCAGGCTGTTGGAGAAAGAGGTCAGTGGCAAAGTCAGGGTATTTGCACTGGGGCCATCTCTTACCAACATACTTTGCCGTCTCTAACTTTTATGGTTCTAAGACTTCTCAGTGATTAAAATTAGCAAGTGGCAAACCCACCAGGACCAAGAGGAACTGCCTTTCAAGAGCAAAGCGTGATCCATTTCGCTGAATGATTGCTTCAAGTAAAATATAATCTCATTCTGAGCGGATATTCCGGCATTACAGTGTTAACTTTGGGACAGTGGAAAATCAAGAAAGGTATCTGAGGCCTACTAATGGGGGACACCTTTCTGGGTTTTCTTCTCCCCTGTGAAATCCAGGCTGCTTCCACTGATCTGTTAGGGCCAATTACTTTGATCCTTTTAAAAGTCAATTAGCCAGAGGCTAGAAGACATAGTACCAATAGGTGATTGCGCTGAAGCCTTCGTACGCCCACTGCAATTTAGGGCCTAATGCACTAAGGCGCCAAGTGCTTTCTACTTAGTGGGAGTTAAGGGTACTGAGCCCATTGCAGGATAAGGCTTGGTGCTTTAACATGAAGCTACGTCAGTCCATAGCAAGATTTGGCTACTACAATACTGTAGTGGAATTTTGGGATCAGCTGAGATGCTTTAGCAGCACTGTCGGGTAAAGACATAAAATTTAAGTAAACCAAGTGTTTTAAAACAAACTAATATTAATACAAGTATTTTCATAAAATTTAAAAAAAAAACCTCAAAACAAGCCTTTTTTAAAATGTGTCTGAACATCCCCCTGCAGGGTTTGCAACCCAAGCACTGCAGCATTTGGGCTAGTTCCTAAAAACCTGAAAGTGAAACTGATGATGAACAGATGTGAAACTTACTCCCTTAAATACTTTAAAACACAGAAATGCTGCTCTCTCCAGTTACAAGAGAGAAATATTTTGGAAGCACACAGAATTTGCCACTTGAAACTTTTGACAATAACCAACTGTACCCTTTACCTTGTGTAAGGTACTAACGCGGACACTTTGCTATATGAAAAGAGAATCCGTTATTTCATGGAATGAGGGACATACAAACTAGAAAGAGATTTGAAATAGAGGGAAATATACCAAAAATAATTCTCTATCAAGGTCTAATGCAGCAGATCAAGTTGCTAATATTCAAATACTACAGGGCTCAACACCTACACCGGTGGAAATTCAGAGTAATTTCACTGAAGACAGTGGAGTTTCAATAGTGAAAAACAGATGTTATTGAGATCAGGATTAGGCCCACAGTTTCTTCATATTTATTAACTTAAAACCTGAATGTAATATATTATTTTTTATCTACTGTATAAATTACTCAAAATTATATATGTATAAAAGTACTGGGGACCCTCTGACACTGCTGAAAATGACAAACATAACAATCTCTGGAGCTATTAAAAACAATGTGACTGCAATAGAGTACAAAAAAAACCAAAAAAGTGCATGAGCACATTGTGAAAATTGAAATCATTCTGGCCCTGGAATATGGAATATCCATGCTGACTTCGTACTACTGAGGGCAATAGAGAAAAAAAGCTCCCTTGATCATCTCTTATAAATTTTACAAAGCTACTCAGAATACCTGTACTCTGGAGCCTTCAGTGACATTCAGAACAAAGCACCGCAATCTAGTTGTGATGTTACGTGGTCATTGTGTGACCTGGTGCTCAATAAATTTGCAGAGTCATCATGCCCATCTTGGCAGCGTTCAAATGAAATTAACCAACTGCTGTGAAAGTAAGTACTATTTTTTTTTTAAATACAAGGTTTTAAAAATACTGAAATTAAAAATAGAATTTAGTGCATTTAAGACCTTGGTTTTATCCAGACATTACCAGATCCAGTATTAAAAACAAGCTTGGGGAGGAAGAGAGAGGAGGAAACGACTTTCAAAGAACAAGTATTTTATAATTTAGAACAAATTATAAATTAACCTGTCCACATTTTTGAGACCTAATATACAAGAGCAAAGAGCTGAGTGTTCCTTTATTACTCAGGTACTATATTTTTTCCAATAAAAATGTCTTTTTTAAAAAAATTCTTGCTATTATGTCCCAGCTTTGATACAAGTTCGGCCTTTCAGATGAGGTATTCCACCATTTCTGCATCAGTGAGGTCCTGCCCCAAACTGTGACCAGGCGGTTTTCTTTCCAAAGTGCTGGAGTGGAAAACTGGCCCATCTATATCAAGAGGAGGAAACAAAACAGAAAGAATCAAGCTATAACTCCAGTTGCCAACTACAGTTACAGTGGGGATATGACTGGAACAAGGAAGTTTCCTGCTTATTCATAAAGGCAGTTTGTGATGGTGGCCAAAAGACTGACAGCAGCTTTTTAAATTTAAAAATTCAGATTTTCTCTCTCTTTCTTTACTTTCTCTCTTTCATAGTTATGCAATGATGTATAAATCTGCAGTGACTGCGTTAAAACCAGTATAGTCACTCTGTCTTTACACTAACGTAATGGAGATCAGAATCTGTCCCTTTAGCATTAACGTTTCACCAAAGGGCCCTCTGAGACCCAGCCTTTACTGTGATAACCATCTAACTCATATCACCCTACCAACAACTAAACCCATAGAATTGGCAACCCCAAAAGGCTCTGCATGACTAGCACCCTCATACCAATGTACACTGACCTCATACCAATGCCCCCACTGGAGACCAGTTGGGTCTAGTTACCTGTTTTGTCTGAATTGTAGGGCACACTGGTAGTGGGGAGTCGTCCTGGTACAAGGGCCACCGCAGAGGAAGCAGCTTTATTTTGTTCACTTCCCCTGTCTGTCTGCGTGCTGCAATCTCGGCTGCCTGTTTTCGAGTGTGCAGACAGCAGCGGGGTGGAGGGAAGGACCGGCGAGGGAGTTGAAGGAATGGATTCCGAGCGATATTCTGGACCCAGCAGAACACCTTTGTGGACAGAAAGGGAGGCAGATTTTAAAGCACTTACGTATAAGGAGCATCGCAGCACTAGTTCTGCCCAGTTCACAGTTCTGCACTTCCCCCCCTCCTTTCAACTGCCAATCTCAAAGTGCTTTACAAAGGACTGCATTATCCCCATTTTACAGATGGGGAAAGTAAGGCACAGAGGTTGGGAAAACCAAGGTCACTCAGCACTACAAAGGTAATGCTGGAATATGTTTCATCTCCCACGCCCTATCTCCAACCACTAGACAACGCTGCTTCCCCTCCACGGCCCACTTCTGTGTAGTCCTGCTCACCCTGAAGTTAATTGCAAAAAATTCCCATTTACAGCAATGGGAGTAGTTTTGGGCCCCAAGCCATCTACAGAAAAAATAACTAATAACTTGGACTAATTACAACACATTTTCTCCAAATAAAGGCTGTGAGTCCTTCAGGCCAGTGACCATATCTTTGTATCTGTTTGTAGCGCACCTAGCGCCCTCGGTCAGTACATCGTCCTTCCATTGCTCGCACTCCCCCCGAGTGGTTTTAGACCGCACTCCCTTAACATAGCTAGCAGTGCTTTTGTTAGGATTACAATGTTACCTAAACTGCCCTTCCAGCTTTTGTCCTCCCTCTTCTCTTCCAATATGGGAGTGCTGCTCAGTGTTGAAGAGTGGGACAGCAAGCCTGACCCAGTGTTAGAAATTGACATCAGGGACTTAGCTGGTCTCATTGAAGATAGCTGATCTGTCTTACTGGTCTCTTTCCGGGAGCGCTGCTGGAGGACTTTAATCATGGCATCCTTTTCAATGATCTGAGCATGGAGAGTCTTTATCCTGAGAGGATAACAAAAAGAACACTATCTTCAGACTGATGCTTCAAAGTCCACTGTGCTCTTGTAAATATCCCTTGCTTTTTAGGCATTCGGGGAATTAGTGCAGCTCTTTGTTAAAGAGAATGCAACCGAGCTAACTGACTTGAATAATGGGTGCTCACTGGCTCACCGTGCCATAGGGCCAGATCATGGACAAGACTTTCTACACTTGACAGATCTTCACTGAGCTGCCCACCTCAGGCTACTGGACACAACAACTGCAGAGGCCATTTGAGATCCAAGAGCTGTGGTCAGACAGCAAAGGGATAAGGAAGAGGAGGGATTAATGCTCTTCAGCGAACCTGCACTGTGCCAAACACCAAGACAAACACCCCCATGGAACCGCACTGTTAAGACATGATCCAAATGTATCTGAGCTTGGTGTTAGAGGCACGCGTCTGTATGAAGGTGGTGAAGAGGAACAAGAAGATCAGACAAATAGGGACAGAACATTAAAAAAATAAATAGAATCAAAAGTCTGAGGGGCACTTTACTTATGAATCCAAACCATATCAATAGTGAAAGAAAATGCAATTGTTTTGTTCAACCAAGTGAGCACAACCCGGTATCTCTCATATTTCATTGCTATAAGTGAGGCTACCATACCCCAACGGGATGATTCGCAATAGCCTGCCCCAGCCATCAACTTAAAATTACAATACGAAAGAAGCTGTCTGAGAACGAACTGCATTTTACCTGCCCTCCATGTCAAGACACCGCCTATTGGCCATCAGGATCTCCTCTTCTTCCTTCTGAATGCGAGCTTCCAAGGAGGTGTCGTAGCTAGCATTAGGCGAGTGGCTGATCACAGTTGTGTCCCTGAGAATGAGCAGTATAGCAGATAAAGGACCATACGAATCCACTGTCCTCATCCCAACAGCACACAATGATCTCTCAAAACTATTTAACAAAGATATCCACTTCTTTGAGTAAAGGCTTGTTCAAGGTCTCCATTTCTGGCTATGGACCTCAAACCAGGAAAATCCATCTCCCAGCACTAAAGAAACAATAGAGATGTCTTAAGTCACTAAAAACAAGGGCCTACTCTACACACAATCCTGCTCAACTAAAGGTGTGTTCTTAAACTGATTTAGTTAAACCTGGGCAAGTTTGTGTGTAGTCAAGGACAAGGATGTAGAGGAAATGGCACTCCAGGATGACAGGCTAGACACATATGTTCTCTTTTAAGCTAGAATATAGTGAATTTATGTCTGATGATTTTAGATATATAGTCCTCTCTCCTACAGGCTAGTGCTCAAATGTATTGGGTACTGGTTGGATATGGAGCATAAACAGCCCTCTTTCACTTTAACTTCTATGCAACACACTTAGGGTTCCCCCATTGCAGTAGTTCTCAACCTACTTACCATTAGTGTGTTATGTGGGCCACATCCAATACTACCTGTATGGCCCTGAGGATGTCGCATGGGCCACAGCTCTCTGCTGATTGGGCTGCAGGTTGAGAACCACTGCCCCATTGCAATCTTTGCATAGTCTACTAAACCCACACCAAGTATTTAATGCTGCTATACACTTACATTTCAGATAGATTTTTTTTTTTAAACACGTCCTAGGAAGACCAGCCTGCCATTTAGGTTAAAAACACCACACACCAAACACTCAGGCTGAGATTTTCAAAATCAGCTAGGGGATACGGACACCAAATAGGAACTAGGCATCCAAACCCCTTAGGTGGTTTTGAGAGTCTCAGCCCAAATGTTAGAGTAGGATGAGAAGAGAGTTTATGTTGATACTTTGTAGCATCCCATATTTTAAACAATGAGATGCAGGCTAATAAAACTATTACAGTAATATTACATCCCTTGTTCACTTCAATACCAGTCGTCATGCTATACCATTATACCACCATGTGGGTCCTAACAATTAGAAGGCCCCATACAATATAAATGCACATTCAAATAATGTTAAGACTGCAGCAGCCTGAGACAGAATGAGAGCTACCAAATCATTATAATGTGCCAATTTTACTTCCCACGTCTGGCAGGGTTAAGAGTGAAGTGGCCAGCCTACCTCTCACTCTGCCAAGGCACGAACGGGGATGCAGTGAATGGCAAAACCCCAAAATAAGGAACACAAAGAGACTATTCAGACAGGAAACTTAAAAATGGTGTCACCTTGAAATGAGGAACATTTGGGAGGAATGGTGGCCAATCTTAACTTGGAATTAACTTTTTGTCCGTCAGATGCTAGTGCAGTAATAGATCTGTCTCTTTAAGGACCAGCAGTTGGAAGGAAATAGGAAACTAAAGTCTGGAGATGGGAGCTTTCCTGACTCTGGAAACCTTCCTTGCTTGTTTATTTAAATACAATGTCAACTGGCTTAATGTGTCCTCTCCCCATATGTGACAACCAACAGACCTCACTCCTATTTATCAGCGTGGGCTGAAAATATAACATGTCCCCTGGACACACTTTAAAGAAGTCATTTAGAGAATCTCAGGGAAGCTGGGAAACAGTGCACAAGAAGCATTAATACCTTGAGGTAACAGGCTGCTTCTGGAGTGAGAGAAGATAACCCTTTAAATGCTAACACTGCAGATGCTGCAACTCTCCTTGCTGATTTTTACTATGATCCTGTAATAAGTTACGAACTTAGGCAAAAGTAGCAAAGTTGCAACATCTGCACTTGAATCTGGCTTACAAAATGGCCAAAAAAAACTCTTCTGTCAGGAGCCAGGCACCAGTTAGCAATAAAATCACATGTAAGCACTACCCAATTGCACCCCATTAGCAGCACTTGCTCACCAGCTAACTGAAGCCTATTTACAACCTATTTACTATTTATTTCTGGATAGTTGTCTTGGAATCTAAGTTGGATACCAAATTTCAGACACCATTCCCTCCCTGCCCCCACAAACGATGCCATCTCTACGCAGCCGAATGCTTTAAGCGGAATTTCTGTGTATGTGTCTCTGGTTAGCAGCCATATTATGGACAATACCACAAAGTAATTTGCAAAAACAGTCTGGTGAACAAGTGTGGCATTCAGGCTGAACGATGTGAATCACCAAGCTTCCCCCATCTCACGTGACAGCAGCAAGGACAGATTCTTGTAAATCTTTTTCTGCTCTACCATCTATTTTTGAGTCAGCAGCTTCCAGGAGCCATTCAGATGAATACGTGTATGAAAACACAGTTCTTTCATTTGATGGAACAGTCCCTTCAAAGTTTCTAAATGCTGGCAACTACGCAGGAATCCCAGCAAAAGCAGCCAAGCTCCACCTCTATTCCAGGAGTTTTAGCTGATGATGTGTGGAGGGCATGGAGAGGAGTCATGGAAAAGCGAGACTAAGGGTAACATTCATCGGTAGGAAATATGACATTCTACTGGAAAAATACCCTGCTATGAATAGTTTCATTTACCTCTGAGCAGCCACCGTAGCTGCCGCATCCAAAGCAAACTGTCTCATCACGCTCTCCTCTAGGTACTTCTGTTCCCATTTAGTCATGTCGGCTTCCAGGGCAAGAATTCTCTCCTCCTTCTCCCGCAGGAGTTCCATAAGTGCTGTGGCGTTGTACTCCGAGGCGCTGGCAGTCTGAGATGTACCTTGACGCTGATTTTCAAAAGAACAAAATGCATCAGAATAGATTTGGAAGAGCCTGTTTTCACATGTGGGATGAGGAGGCCGGATTAGTTATCAGCTTAATGGAGCAATCACTGGGCAGAATTCTATGGCCTGCGTTAGGCAGGAGGTCAGACCAGATGATCGTAATGGTCCCTTCAAGCTTTAAAATCCATAAATCACCAGCTGGGGCAAATCAGCTGAGCTCCACTGAAGCCACTGAAGATATGCTGATGTACCCCAGTTAAGAGAATGTGGCCCATGAATAATTCTTTCATGAACACTGTGACCCAATTAAAATCCCCCCCCACGCCCGCCCACCCACCACCACTACTATATTATATATATATATATATTTTGTATATATATATATATACACACACACACATATACACACAGGGGCGGCTCCAGGCACCAGCACACCAAGCGCGTGCCTGGGGCGGCAAGCCGTGGGGGGGTGGCCTGCCGGTCGCCACGAGGGCGGCAGTCAGGCTGCCTTCGGCGGCGTGCCTGTGGGAGGTCTGCCGGTCCCGCTGTTTCGGCAGTAATTTGGCGGCGGGTACGCCGAAGGCGCGGGACAGGTGGACCTCCCGCAGGCATGCCGCCAAAAGCCGCCTGACTGATGTGCTTGGGGCGGCAAAATACATAGAGCCGCCCCTATATATATATATTTCTGGAAAGCTGTATCATGTTACTCAGATGTGGTGAATCTACACAGCCAAAATAATAGGGATCCCAATTCCAATATCACTCCAGATTTACACTAATGTAAGTAATGCCTCTACCTTAAATGGAATTACACCAGAGTAAGCAAGATCTGAATCAGGCTAAAGAGTTTAACAATCATTAGTAACGTTGTTGTGCCCACACTGAGTTATGAACAAGCGATGTGGATAAAGCCCAAGCCACATCATAACCAGGTTAAACAAATGCTTTTGCCTCTATTGAGCAGAATTCCAACACAGCTCCAATCACAAGATGCAGCATGTGATATCATTCACTTATTACGAGAAGGAATATAATTAGTTAGAAAAGCAAGTTTTGTTTATAATGCAAAGATGGAAAGTGTCTGGCCCAATGGCAAAAAGCCACTAGAGGCAAGGGAATTAGAACTAGGAGGAGACAATGTATGAGACCCCTTGTAATTTTTGCAAAATTAATCCCGGGTATTAGAAAAGAGGCTGAGATTAGACATTGTCACATATAAAGTGGGATCACATGCTATACTTGGGAACTGAGGGGAGGGAAGTAATTAAATTCTAAGAGGAGGTTTGGAACATAGATACATTTATTCCATTTGGAGCCAATAAGCCAAACAGAGGCATACTGGAAAATACAAAAAGATGTTTGAGATTTTCTATGCTAAAAGCTCAAAGAATAATATTAAACAGGAAAGTATTATAAGGAGATCTTTTCTTGCAGTGCAAGACCTTGTGCCCAGAAAACTAGTTATGAAAAGCTCATTTATAAGAGAAGGAATCAAGCAGACGATCTAATATGTGTGGCTCAGGATTCAGATTATTTTACATTTTCTGTTTCCTTAAGAGGAACCATGGTTTAAAGCAAAAATCTTGTTACGTCCACTTACAAGTTGTTGGTTTTAAATAACCTTGGAATTTGTACACTTCAAATAATTCTCAAATTATGTCAATTCAATATATTTTCTATACTATATATAAAAAATTCTTCCTATCTAGAATAACATTTATATCTAAACCCATTATAGAATGTGTTAAATCTGGTCTTCTTTCAAGACAGTTTCATCAATAATATAACTTATTTCTTCCTTCATATACTTATGTTTAAACTTTTTTTTATTAATCCTATCATTAGAGTCAATCACATATATATCATATCATTTCTAGTAAAAAAATGGAAGTAGTTTACCATTTAATTTACTGTCTATTATATCGTGGCATATGTTTCAGTCAACTGGATTTTTAACTGTAATCTGAGACAGCCCCCACTGTCCCCAAAAAACAGTTAACTGCAAACTATCATATTGTA
>NW_020664482.1:18885251-18957905 GCF_002925995.2 Terrapene triunguis
AAAATAATTGAAAATGGTGTGATTCTATTGTGTTATTTTGACAAATAAATATGCAGAATTTTAAAATACTGTGCACAGAATTTTTAATTTTTGTACAGAATCTTTAATTTTTGGTGCAGAATTCCCTCAGGAGTAACTGACACAATAATGGCTGAAGAAGGCAGTACTCCCCGGGAGAGTCAGAACCCAATTTGCAGGGAACCCTGTGTTGCAAAATTTAGATTCTCTTGATTTCGCCATGTCATCCCTTCAAAAAATTCTCATCATATGCTCCTCAGTCCCTCTGCATAAAGCCACTATAGACAGTGCTTAATTTGTAATGAAAGAGGTGCCAGGGCTCAAGCAATTTTTTTTACTTTCGTAACTGATGTGGCAAGCCCAGAGGTGCCGGGGCTATGAACTGCCAAGCCCAAAGGTGCCGGGGCTATGAACTGCCAAGCCCAAAGGTGCCGGGGCTATGAACTGCCAAGTCTAGAGGTGCCAGGGCTCAGCACTGGCACAAATTAAGTACTGACTATCGAGAACCCAGTGTGAGTAGGTAAGCTTCAAACAGCAACATCTTATTTTCCACCAGTCCCAAGTCTGGCATCATTTATTCCCAAACTCAGCAGAGACCTAATCTCACAGCATGATGCAGTGCTGCTGCCCTAGGGGATTTTCCAGAGACAGGTATTTTATTATAAAGGTATGATAAACGGTGAGTAACCCAACCAAAGATTTCCCAAACAGGGCAGGTACAGTAAGTAGGTATTTTTACCTCTCGATTGCTCAAGATTTCATATTTATTTGGATCTGGAGATGCAAGAACATTTTAATGCAATTTTACATTAAACTCTTGCTATTGAAAACATTGATTTAAAAAAATGATGATAGGAAGATCAAGCTATTCATCCAACAATCTCAAAGTGCTTTACAAAGATTAAACTAACCCTTTTAATTCCCCAGTAAGGTGGATATTACTGTGCCCGTTCTACAGTTGAGTTATTGGAGGCTCAGAGCAGTTAAGTGACTGCCAGAACTCATATGCAGCGCGTCAGCAGCAGAGCCAAGAACAGAACCCAGGAGTTTCTGGTTCCTTGTCCCTTGTTTTTGCACAGGGGTCACACTTCCTGTACAAATGCAGGGTACAACATGATAAAGTGCTTGGAAAAATGCAAAAAGACAGTAATTCATGCAGGAAAATTAGCAATGATCAGGATCTCTCTAACTCTCTTATGCATGAAATAAACCAAGGATCTTGGGGCTCCCAGTGCTATCCAATGAGTTACTATATTTCCAAAATTTTATAAAGCACAATTTTTTTTTAAAAAGCAGCCGATCACCTGCTAAAAGAAAAAACATTGACTAGTTTTATAATTAAATAAATGCGAGAATGTGTGTGGATTAAGTTTTTGGCCTACAGTCAACAAATACCAAGAGCCCAGCCAAAAAAAGAATTAGGCCACAGAAATTCAACTGAAATGGTTCACTTTGAAAATGCTCCCAGCAGCCGAACCTGCAGGTGAAATGTTGTAACACAGGTGATTGCCCAACATAGTAACACTGCCCGCACATGTTTAACTAATGTACCAAACCTAAAGTACAGGCATGGCTTGTTCAGTGGCTTTTCGTAAAGTCAGATTTATTTTTCTCTAAAAAAAAACCTGAGTTATCCTTTCCATGTCAAGCAGCATTAGGTACATAAAAAATAAGTTTAAAAGGGGCTTTAGTACAGAAACACTCTAACTCATCTTTGTTCAACTAAATTAAAAGACGGGTAAATTTTAACATCCCTTTGGGTACGTCTGCACTGCAAGCGAAGCACAGTATGGGTAGGCATACACTTTATAACTTTAATCTAGCTAGCATAGATAACAATAATACAAAGATGTGGCAATACTGGTCAGCAGTGGCTAGCAACCTGACTATAGAATCTAGAAATGTAGGGTTGGAAGGGACCTCAAGAAGTCATCAGGTCCAGCCTCTTGCGCTGAGGCAGGACCAAGTACACCTAGACCATCCCTGACGGGTGTTTGTCCAACCTGTTCTTAAAAATCTCCAATGACAGGGATTCCCAAACCTCCCTTGGAAGCCTGTTCCTGATCTTAAATACCCTTATAGTTAGAAACTCTTTCCTACTATTTAACCTAAATCTCCCTTGCTGCAGATTAAGCCCATTACTTCTTGTCCTATCTTCAGTGAACATGGAGAATAATTGATCACAGTCCTCTTTATAAGAGCCCTTAACGTATCTGAAGACTGTTATCAGAGATGGGAAAAATACCACTTCATTATATAACTTTGCCATATAGAGTATACTGTGTGTGGATTGAGTACAATAATTGTAAGAGGTAATGTGGTATCTTGGAGATACTTCAGGGAAATCAAATTTTCTGACTTCTTCACTACTATGACTATCAGCTTGGAGGAATAAACTGTGAACCTGGGTTCATCAGCTGAAGTCTTATTGCAGAAGTTTAGTTCTATTTCATCTTCTGGATGGATTTGTCCTCAATATAAAAAGGCCCAGGAATATTGCAGCCAAGCACAGAGGGATTTTATTAACATCAATCAAGAATATGAATATGTTTTCCTAAGACTGGAATTGGAAACAGCGTTTCTTGAACACTGCCAACATGCTGCAGGCAAAAGAAAAAAAAAAAAAAAAGCAGCAAGCGGGGGCTTTTTTTTTTTTTAAACTCCCGGGTTTCCCCCCCCCCCCCCCCCAAACAAGAAAACAAAACTGGCTGCTCCACGCCAATGACCAGAACAACATCTGCCAGTTGGACAGACAGCAGCAGGGGATGCTTGAGTCCTTCTGTAACTGGCCTCTCAGTCAACAGGTGCTCCACTTAGCTCTCTCTTGCTCGTTTATGAGGATATAGAGAGCAGTATCTGCCTCCCGTTCCTTCCCTTCCAGCAAGATCTGGAAACTCTGGCGACTAAGCGGCTGCAACTTTGGACCAGTAATACCTGCAAGTCAAGAAGAGCCTGCAGGGAAGCACTGTACATTCAACATGCCCTTTCCCATCACCAACGGCCTGCCGGTTCCAATTTCTGCTCCAAAAACTCCTGGCTTCCAGACTATTTCTTAACATTTTCCCCAAGACCGCCGAACTATTTAACTCCCAGATGCAAATTCTAACCAATTTGGATGCTTTGGTTGCTAGCTTCACTCTATTTCTTTGCATTATGAGATTAATTTATCCAACATAAACCCATTTGTTAATCTTTTCTCTTAGTATGGTATCAAATTAAGTTTAAATCCTGTGTGCTTCACTGTGATTTATTTGTAAAAAATAGATTGAGAACGATATTTTTTTAAACACACAAACATAACAAAATGGCAGATTTTTAAATGATACTGAATGTAATTGGGTAATAAATTAATGTTCACATTACTTATAGTAACTCATCTTCTTGGGGCGTGCTTTGAAGTTATTAATATTCTTACATTAATATAGCACCTTTTAAAATCAAAAGATCCCAAAAGACTTCAACTATGCCCATGCAGGGCTGGGAGGCTGCCAGCTATTGCACAGCATCCCAGCACAACCATGCTGGGGGACAGAACATTTTCTACTGTACCTGGTGCAATTCTAACAGCAAAGGGCTACATACAGACATACAAATCCTTTTATCTTCACTGCCTGGCTACTTTGCAAAGTTCATTTCCAGATACCTAGGGTGTCGTTTTAATTCTGTCAGACACGTTAACTGTAGCAATGATGTCGAGTTTAACCATTTAAAAGAGATGCTGTCATTTTTCCAGGAAAAATTCCAAAACAAGACTCTCCCTTCTAAAATATTCCTCCCGAAGTCCTGCCACACAGTTTTACACAGATGTCTAAGCGCGACATAATGGGTAATGGGAATAAATTGCACAAAATTAAAATCAGTCATTGAAGTGCCCCCAAAAGGTTCTTTGGTCTCCTGATCAAGCAGTTTGTTCATTCTTCTTCTTTTACTGTGAAGACTGTTTCTGCAGTCAAGAGATTTCTGCAATAAAGAGCAGCAAGACAGGCTAGGGATTCTAAGGCTACATTGTTCAAGAGAGTTCTGGCTGACCTGAGCAGTTCTTTGTTTCCAAGTTAGTCAGAAAGATTTTATTGCTTAAAAACGACTGCACATTGAAATCCATGAACTACAAGGCTCCCAGCAAACGGAAATAAATCCATCTCTCTAAATACACAGGAATGAAATAATTAAACAAATACATTCACTGAGCTGTGGAGAGCAGGAACCAGCTCTTCACAGGGGAACATACTTAAAACACCCACTTCCCAGAACAATGCAGAGAATTCCTTAGCAATTCCAACCACCAGGCTACCTGAGGTATTCTTTGCCACATGTCCAGAAATCAGTTATAGCAAAGAACAATGTGTTCCCATCTAGATACGGGCAGCTGAATATTATTAGATTGCTCACCAAAAGAGACTGATTGGTAAAACTCCAAGAGCCAAACAAATACAGTTCATCCATTTTATTAAGCTCTTTAGAGACAAATCCTGCAATATCCTCCAGGGCTCCAGAATCCTTGTAGTTAAACTAGTGCCATTCTGTGGGGCAAGGCAGTGGGGTGCGGAAAGACAGCGGAGGTCACATCCATCCAGTGACGAGCCCAGCTCTGCTGGGGGTTTCAGGTGGAGGGAACAAAGGCACTCAGGGCAGAAGACCCTTCCCTATACAGGTCCTTAGCTGCAAGGGGAGCACTATGGACACAGAGGCTGCTGCATCCTTCAGGCCGGAATAGCGTCCAGGGAGCAAATTCAGCCCAGAAAGCAATGACAGGAGAAAAGGAGGGGAAATTCCTCCCCTTCAAAGAGATGCATAGCTCCAGATGAGTTACTCAGCGAGGATTTTTGGGAGAGGACATCTTGCGTAACCAGCAATGATTCAGAAACCCTCCCAGCCATTATCCTCTTTGTTTTGGATAGCACTATTGCAGCAAATTGGTAACACTTGTCAGCATCTGCCTCCCACCCGCCATTTTTGAGATCTTCAAGGTATTTTTTTAATCTATCCAGTGTGTTTTGATTCTATAATGGGTTTATCCTAAATCTGAATCAGTTCAGATGCAGCTAAAAATGTATTTCCCCACAGGAATTTGCTCACTATTGCCGAAACATACAAAGAAAAGAGTGCAAGCACATTTAACCCGTATATAATGTATATAATTCTCTCTCTGCTGTTGGAATATATTCCTGCAAGATTCCTGTGAACCCTCAGTTTGATTGAATTCAGTTCCAGTAAGACGCCACTGGCCTCAGCAAGAGCTCATGCTGAAGCAATTTGGTAATACTATCCTCTTACTAGGGAGTAGGGTTTGCTGCATGGAAGGTCATAATATTGTCTCTCCATTTGTTTGGGTTAAAGCCTCAAAGCCACCTCTGGAAAATTACTAACAGGCAGAAACAGAGTTGGAAATGCAGCAGTAAAAAAGCCATTTCTGCATCATTACAGAACGACGGGTCATTAAAGACGTGCACACACTACTTCGGGGGGGGGAATGTAAAAGACCTTTCTCTTCTCCCATTGCCATACACACATGCATGAACAATGTTTGCAAATAAAGTATTTCCTTTAAAAGCGATTGTTATGAATGACATCTCAGATACAGCATATAAGATACAGTAGACACCATTAAGAAGTCAACATTTCAACAGCTGCCCACAGATAAACCTCACAGTGTAACCAGAAATATCACATTACTCCCCTACACTGTAGATAAACCAGAAAAAACTGGGCTACCTTAGCTCTGGTAGCTGGTTTATGTTCACATTTTATGGCTGTAATGTCTTATGTCTTCTAGAAGCTTCCTTTGCAAAGAATATTTCCTTCAAAATTTGTTTCCAGGGTTTTCCCCAATGTACTTTATACATGTGGGAGGAGGTCGTTTTCCTTTACATTGTGAGTTGTGCGTGTGTTATCTACTAATCTGTACTTTTAGTGGCAATTGCTTTACTTTGGGACTGTTGTACCTGGAACCAGGGCCGGCTCCAGGGTTTTGGCCGCCCCAAGCAGCCAAACAAAAACAAAAAAAAGCCGCGATCGCGATCTGCGGCGGCAATTCAGCGGGAGGTCCTTCGCTCCGAGCAGGAGTGAGGGACCGTCCGCCGAATTGCCGCCGAACAGCTGGACGTGCCGCCCCTCTCCGAAGTGGCCGCCCCAAGCAACTGCTTGGTAAGCTGGTGCCTGGAGCCGGCCCTGCCTGGAACGCTCGGGCTCTGTTCCGTGGTGGCACCGAGAGGATGAAAGTTATACTCCGATAAAGTTGCATTTTGGGGGAAATGTGGCAGCCTGGTTGAAGTTTGGGCCTCCATCAAGAAGATGTTAAGAGTCGACTGGCTTAAGGAGAAGTTGAGTTTAAAATCGTCTTTTTAACATAAGACTTCTAAAAGCAGTGCTGATGACCCTTTCCTCCATTAGCACCAGCTGTGGCTGGGTACTGCACTAGGCACCTATGACAAATTCCTGTTGCCATACTGAAAGCCTGGTACTCAGAGTCAATGGGTCTGGTCAGTATGGCCGGTTCTGTAGATTCTGCAACTCTGTTAACATTAACTTCGCCAGATTAGTATGTGCTACTTACAGGCCCAGTGTCTTGCCCACTGTAGACTCTTAAAACCTGTTAGTTAGCATGTAACCCAACACATGCTAACATTGCAATTTTAAATCCTAGTCCAGACAAGACCTATATTGGAACAAATCCTAGACCCCTAGCATCTTCCTGCATGCTGTACACCAAGACCACTCAAACCTTTGCAATGCAATTGAGGACAGAATGGCAATCCATGCTCCAAAACTACTGACTCCTACAACAGGGGCTGAAGAAAAGTCTGCTTTAGTGGCCAGGAGTATTAAGTCCATAGTACACAATTAACCAGTTGGGATTGCAAGATATTTTACAGCCAGCGTGTATTTTAGTTCTGGTATATAGAATTCATGTAAACTATGTTTTAGTTATATAGACAATCGGGGTTTTTAACTGAGCAGGAAAAGGCTAAATATTGCCCTAGAAATGGATTTGGTATGACATTGTCATCATTCAAGTGTTACCGTGAAGCTGTGGCACTTAGTAATGAGGAGAAGGAAACTGACTAGAAATATATTACCTACTTTATATAAAAATGTTGCCCTACATAATGCAGCATACATGAAGCCAACCCATGCTAATGCTAAAATACTTGCACTTCAATCGCACCTTTTAACTCAAAGAGCTTTAAACCACTCAAGCCCACAACACTTCTATGAGATGGGCAAGTGCTACACCCTACTTTGCTCAGATGAGAAATCGATGCAATAGGGGAAATTTAAGTACTTGGCCCAAGGTCACACAAAGTCAGTGGCACAGCCAGCAGCAGAACCCAGGAGTCCAGGCGCCTGCTCCAACTGCCAGACCAAATTGTCTCCCTGTCTGACCTACACTGTGCATTCCTGCCATGCTAGACAAAATAATACAGCATAGCAATGGTTAACAATGGTTAACAATTCCCTCAGCAACCTCTCAGATACTCATTCAAGCAAAAGAAAGAACTAGACTAGCAGGCATATGCCAGCTATTCTGCAGCCAGCCCATTCTTCTTTAAATTCAACGTCTCAAAAAAGCTAGCAATTTTTCCCATGATCCCAGAGGCAGCCACCAAAATAGCTGTCCTCTTGATCAGCCTGAGCCAACATGAGGAAGAAGATTCATTGGCCTGGATTGTTGGCATTAGCGCCAGCCATTTCCTTAACTACATTAAGTAAATTTTCTCCTTAATGAGACTGCCATGGCCACAGGAAAACACAGAGGTTCTTTGATCGGGAGTTTAACAAGTGTTTACTAATTTGCACCTACAGCCTAAACAAGACACATTTTGCTGCAAACTGTAAGCCAGGTTTCCAAAGAGCTCAGTTCCCATTCAGGCACCTCAATGAAGAGGACAGAATTGCAAGTGTTCTGCACCCAGCAGCTCCCACTGAGAACCAGTGGGAGCTGAACTCATCTCAAAACTTGCCCTTGTGAGTCAATTGGTCTTCTCTTACCACTGATTGCTAAGCAGAAGTCCCCACTGAAATCAATGAGGTACGATATGAGGCGACAACGGCACGATGTGGTCCTAATATAACAAGATTTCTCCCAGATATATTGAGTAGTAACATTTTATTTTTAAATGCACATTAAATAAAAGCATAGTCCTTAACTACCAATGAGTAGTTATAAATACCTAAGATAAACACACAGAAAGATGGGGTTCTCTTTTTTCTCCTTGGGTTACTGATCTTGTTATATACATGCCCCTGGCCTACTGCGTGTTGAGAAACATAAGTGCCGGGCTTCTAGTCAGGCCTGCGTCTCATACATAGCAGTGCAGAGCTACCGCTGGCTCAGTTGTAGGTGAGCATCAGGAGGAGGGAAAGCCACAGTTCACATTACAGCTTCGAGCTGCTACTGAGCTCCTCCCTCAAGATCTTACCAAGGCCCTCTAGCAAAGGGAGGACAATTAAACCCTCATTATTTCTGAAGTGGAAAAAAAAATATGGACGATAAACACCACCTGAAATCATTTTTAAAGCACAGATAAGCAGTTAAGGGCAAACATTATATGATACACACAGACATATACTGGGTACCTGTAGACATATTTGCTTTGAGTTCCCTTTAAGTATCCATGATCATACCCCTACTATTGCTCAGAAATAAACCAACCTCATCTAATTTTAATTTCAATTGCACCTTATATTTTAAACTTTTATTTAAAGAAACATTTAATCTACTATTAACAGTGCAGGACAATACTCTGTGAGCGTCCCTTTCTCCTACTCTAGCAGCCTCCACGATGTGTTTGGAGAACTCCAAGGAGGCTGCTTTCTCAGTATTACTAGTACTTATATAACCCTTTCACCTGCCACCAAGATCTTAGAATACAGAATATTAATTAAGACTCAGAACATTCCGATGAGGTAGGCAAGTAGTTTTATCCCCAGGTTTTAGAAGAGGAATATACAGGCTCAGAAAGTTAGGTGACTCGCCTAAGTCTGTGAGTCAGTAACAGAGCTGAGAAAAGAATCTCTTCATCCTGATTGCAAATCAAATTTTTAAGTTCAGCGGCACATAGTTTCTAGCTCTGATATAAACTAGAATAAATTCTGTTTTTTAAAAGGATCTGATAGATATCAGACAGGATGAGAATCTGCTGAGTAGGAAGCCAAAGAGGAAGAAGAAGAAGAAAACACCACACAATACAGGATGCAACAACTGAAATACACACATATACACACAGCATCCCTCAGGCCTTAAACCAGGGCCACTGCCAAGTGTTAACATAACTAACTCCACCCTCTTCTGCAGCACTAATTTGGAAATTCCTGACAATTATGGGGACTGCCTATTCGAGTAAAGCACGCAGGAATCAAAGAAATCATTGACAAATTGTTCAGATATCTTGGTCACTGGATACCACTAAATCATAGCCTGACATTTAGAGTCCTTTTCAAATTGTTACTCTGAGCACTGAACTGTTTCCTGTGCCTGCTTTTGGAAACTTACTGAAAGAGCAGAACAAGGATTTGAGAAGCCCTCACAGTTTAGTGCCAATGAGGCAACAAATCCTTCATGATCCTAAGTATTTTAATGAAAAGTGATTTGGGAGACCTGGAAAGAGTGGTCATTTTTTCTCCATTCTCCCCATGCCTCCATTAACGAGTGCAACCCTGACAGTTAATTTCTGCTCACTCGCTGAGAAGCGTCCGTATTTATCTGCAACAGGAAAGGTGGCACTTCCTGTGGGCCCTAGATTCAAGCAACAGCTGGATAAAAGCCACCACAAACCCTTATACAGACTAGACTATAGTGCATTTGACCTAAAAACAGGGATCATTAAGTATATCCCATGTTTTATTTAAAAACGTAAGTCTATTGGCAGAATATTTATAAGACCGCAGCATACCACTAATCTCTTACTAGTACAAGATGGCTTTTTAGAAATACAACATGTGGATGTTTATATACTACTAATCTGCAGGAATTCAGATGCTACAATGATGGAAGCAGTGTCAGAATCTAAATAGGGGCTCAAACCCGCAAGGACTGTACACGTGCTTAAAGTTAAGCATGTGCTGAAGTGCTTTGCTGGATCAGGGCCAAAGCGCTACACCCATTGCAGGATCGAGTCCTAGAATAGTCTGCATCATCAAACTGCATCATCTCTCATTTTAAAAGCCTACACCTGACAACTCTTTACTCTCCTGAGCATACACAAGGCCCAATTCAGCCTGGGCATAAGCTGCTGCAGCTCTTCCGAAGTCAATGGAGTTGTGTCAGCTGCAACCAGGGCTGAATTTGCCTCTTGGTCTTTAACAACCTCTCAGTCCTCCAGCCTCCTCCAGCTTCACAAAGTCCCCACCCCCTCTCAGGCCCACTTCCCCTGGTATCTTGAGGAGCAAAGCCAAGTCTCCCACACAGCTGTGCACCGCACTATACCTGGGGCAGCTCAAATATTCTGCAGCATTAGTGTGACATTGTGCTGGTGAAAGATGCTAAAGGTCAACAGTCCCTGAGCCTGAATTCCTCTGCTTATCTCCAGAACAGGCAGCAGCAGGGCCAGCTTCCCCCACACAGGCAATTCAACCCTAATGTGCAAGAACTCCTCATATGTTCAAAGGGGAGCTCATAATCCATATCCATTCAATCCTTAACCTCTCTAATTCGGTGTAAAACTGAAGTTCCATTTCTCCAAATGACTCCTCATCCAACGCGCTCTCTCTGCCCTCTTCTCCTCCCACAACTCTAGAATTTGCCAAAGTCTTTCCCCAGACATCCCACTTTGATTGCTTCAACTACTTGCATCTTCATACCTTCTGTCTCAGACATGTCAATCCTCTCCTTTAAGAAGAAACTGAAAACCCTCCCATTCCACTGCAATAACCATGTAGCACATGCATGGCTCCTGTTTATATTGTACTTAAGTCTGTAGTTCCTCAGGATAGGGATTCTTTTGGCTGGCGCACACACAAATGACATGGGGATGCACACCAACCAAGCAGCACTGTATAAACGGGATCGTAATAGTCTGCAAAGATTGCCATTTGCCAACCATCATGGGGGGTTTTATGACACGGGTGTGTTTCCACTGGGAAACAGAATGTCGATTCTTTGCTTATTAAAAAAAAATTGTTAATTCAAATTATGCTTTTAAAACTGTTTTCCTTTATTAGCTACTCTTCAACTCCACCCAGTTCAATATGAGTAAGGAATACAAATTGATCAGTGTAGCTTTGTACCAGAACACCACCATAGTGTTAGTGGACAACGGGGTGAACAGAGTTTATTCACGATTAGTTAAAAGCCCGTCCTGACCTGAGTTCCCCCAAAATTCTGAGGGTGTTTGGATTTGAGATTTCAGTTCAAGCCCATCTTTATCATCATTTAAAAAAGGAGGAAAATGAAATGTTGCTGCTCGAAGGATGAAAGCCCTTAAAGGAAATACAGGCTTATGACTTATACACTCTGTTTTTGCACCAATTTAATTAACTGACACAAGCTGAACAGATACAGCTTTAAAGATAGCAGATTTCCTACCCAGTTTGTAAAAGGCAAATCACTGCCACATTCTCTTTTGTTAACACGTACCTGGAGCTACCCCCATTTCTCTCTACCAGTGACCTTACCTCTTCCTCCAGTTTCACCACCTTGGCCTGAGCATTGTTTAAGGCCTGATCACGGATCTCAATGTGCCTTCGCTGATCCTCACTGGTGGAGCGTGCAGCAGCTAGTTCTATCTCCAGTTTCTCCTTCTCCCTCTGTGTTTCTTTATCTATAGAAATAAAGTGGGAAATGTAAAATGGATGGAGCTTTCCTTGACAGACGTCTAGGAGTGGGGCATTCCCCTAAATTCTACCCGTGATCAAGAAGGAGAGGGTCTTTGCTGACAGCTGCTTGCTCTCTAAAGAAGGGAAAAGGCAGACATCTCTCTATATACAGAGGGACAGAAATAATGGATTGCCGAGAAAAATATGTTAAATTAGGTCATTTATCTTACCCTGATTAGATAGATGGCTAAGAGGACAGAGCACCTTTTATCTCTAGCTCACTGGTTTAAAATCAGAAAACAAGCTAACCTGGTAACATCACTGCTTGCTGGCTGGGTGATGGCAGGGGTGCAAAGGGGAGCTGTCCGGCTTAGGGCCATAATGTAACCTTTGCTTTTGTGACTCCCTATTCTGTCATTTTTAAATTAATCTGTAAATACAGAAATATAAATAAATACCATGGCAGCTCACTGACCTCAGTTCAGTTCCCGACGGGCAAGTGTCTTCACTACTGAAGCACCACCCCAGCAGCCCCCTTTTCAGACATTTTCAGAGGGGCCAGGCAATGAATGAGCAATGAAAGCTCATCTCTTCTCTGTCACCCTTAAAAGTGACACCCCAGGTGGGGACTGGGGCACGTTGGCCTGCACTGTCACTGGTCCAATTGTACCCGTGCTTTGGTTACATAAGGAATTCACCTTCTAAGGCATCACCTGGCACCATTTGCCAGCACTGTATGCCCTTGCCAGTTGTTTACATTGGATGAAGAACTGATGCTTGATACAGGAATTACTGGGTGAGGTTCTAGGCCTGTGTTGCACAGGAGGTCAGACTAGAAGATCATAATGGTCTTTTCTGGCCTTAAAATCTATTGAATTGTTTGGATTTCAAATTTAACATTGCTATTTGATGGTTTCTCATCTCTTGATGCAGGGATTAGTTGGCTCAGATAACACTGCTAGCGATGAGGCACACAGACTGCAAGCTTGGACTTCAGGTTTTTAAATCTTTTCCGGAAGCAGATTCACTTGGGCTATTGGTACAATTTTACAGGTTTGCTTCCTCTGCCCTCTCAAGTGTTTATTTCAGTCCCGACTGTATTTCCCTTCAATTCTAACCTCATCAGGTCCAATTCATACTGTGAGAATCCAAGCCACGCTACTGGTGTCTCAGCTGGACAATGGGTGGTGTCCAGATTTACACACCCCCACAAATGCCAGAAGCAAACGCACACACTGTCATCCTACCATGGAAACAGCCAAGTCAAGACAAGATCGACTGGAATCTACTCCATGCTCATTGACTGCTCCAGTTAGGTTGCCATCCGTCAAGAGCTGAACTTCACGAATGCCTCAGAATCCATGCAGTTACACTGCATGTTCATTCACAGAAGAAGTAAACAGGACAAAATCAGGGACAGGGAAAATATAATGCAAGTGTGTAAAGCAAACCTATAAATGAGCAAAGCAAGAGAGCTGAGCGGCCGTGCTTTCTGCAGAGTCACTGAAGTCCTCAGCAGAAGCCAATTACTTGCACTGGTAACATTAATTCAACTTCAGAATGCACCCCTGCAGCAATCTACATTTGGCATTGAGGACACCAGAGAAACTGCATTCCAAAAACTAATATCTCATGCAAAGGAATGAGGACAAGCGGTGGAAGTTTTTGAAAAACAGATGCCAGACCTTAGCTGTTAGTATAGACAGTGTGTGGTGTACACCAGCGTATAAATATATCTACAGGTGCAGAGCGGTTTCCATTCTTCCACCAGAAAAGAGCCACGTGTGGAGTGTTCGCAGCATAGAGCGGCTACAAACTCCCTTCTGTGAGGGGACCAGAGCAGCCCAAAAAATGGTTGCTGTGGCCGGGAGGGAGCATGGCTAGGGCAGCCAAGAAGAAGCATGCCAATGCAGCACATTCCCCACGGGGGCAGCCTCTGAAGTGGGGCTGTTATGGACCCCTGATTGCAACCTTAAGCTGGCTTCTGCTGGCAGAAACACGTGGGACAACAGGTGGCAGCAACACCACCTGCCCTTCCGTAGGTGATTCTTTCCTACAGCCCAAGGATCACATCAGGTGGTACTGCAGGTTTAAATCACAGCCTGGAGGACTGTAACCTACAGATTCACACCTACAGGGCCCAATTCTGCTCCCAAAGTCAATGGCAGTTTCGCTACTGACTTCAGTGAGAACAGGATCCAGCCTGTATAATTTATGCAGACAGACATCTCACATGAGCTATGGTACACCTCTATATATCAAGCAATAAAACACAGCATTTCTCTCCTCTTGTACTTTTATCTCAACATCTATTAATCCAGTTTAAAAAAACAAACTCATCTCACAACTAAGTAGACTTCCCAATACCATCTTCAGGGATTTACATGGACAGCTAAGCCCTGTGACTTCAAAGCCACATACTCACAACATGAATGGCTAAGTGAACAGAGGTAGATTGAGGACAGCACAAGGGAGGGATTTCAGCACTGCAAAGAAGGAGAAGCAGAGTGTATTGCACCACAGCAAATCCTCTTTATTTTGCAATTTTATCTCTCCCTCTCTCTTTTTTTAAACACATTACATAACACAACTGGAAAGAAGCAAGCATTGTCAGAAGGGTGGAGTGCACCATGGAATTAGGAGGAAAGTTGACTCACTGCCATAAGCCGCAAGATATTTCAGTACGGGGAAAGGCAAAATTTCACACCTGCAATTTTGGTTTGCCCTGTGATGGATCCACTGCTCTGGACATAAGTCATGACCCTTGGGTATCTCTGCCCAGCCCAGCAGAATAGAGGCAGAGCTCCTCCTTTTTATTCTTTTAGACTAAAAGTTCTCCCTGCCAGCATCTTTGCTAAACTGATCATGCCAATGAGCGACTGTCTGGGAAATAGCTGGGGGATCCACAGCCCTGGATCTCAACTTAGCTCCTCGTCTGCCCTTGCCTCCTTCCAAGCCCTTGCCCATGTGAGGTATCAGAATTCCACCCTATGCATGGAAGCACACTCATGTTAAGCCGCTCACCACCTGATAGGATTTACCCTGTAAGCAGGTTGCTTTGTGTTTGTAGGTTAGCAGATGTATTTTATGTGCTGACAGAAGGAGAAACCTGAATTCAACTTCTTCTTGCACTGGTAGTTTCAGAGACTCTCTAATATGCCCTACATCACAGTAATATCTGAGTGCATGACAAGACAGACTGATATGGAGTACACGACACCGCCTAAGTGGAGGATTTTTCACAGCCTGAATGGCACATTTTTCCTAGACCACAGTAAACCTCTGACTCACTTTGTGCAAAGAGCTGAGAGATGGTTTTCCGATTGTCCTCAGATCCCTCAAATTCCTTCTCAGCAAGCTGCTTGTTGGCCGTCTCCATACGCTCTGCAGAATTTTTTTTGAAGAGGAGAAACAACAAGAGAATGAAAAACTTTCAGAAATGCTCTTAAAATCACTAAGTGAGTTGCATCTACTCCGGACATGTGTAAAAACAAGTTCTATGCAAAGGACTCCTGGTTCTAAACAATGTGAAACAAAAGGCTGGATCAGAAACTGAAGGGGCAGTTGCTTTCGCAACATGTACAGATGCTGTTTAAATATTTCTAGCTACAACACTCTTGGGGAATATTTTAGAGAATTCAATGGGGGATGAAGCTAACAGAATTCTACAGAAATTACTCTAAAAATCTATGTTGCACTGCAGTGTTGTTGTAGCTATGTTGGTCCCAGGATATTAGAGAGACTGGGTGGGTGAGATAATATCTTTTATTGGACCAACTTCTATTGGGGAGAGAGACAAGTTTCGAGCTTACACTGAGCTCTTCTTCAGGTCTCTCTCTCAGATTACCTCACCCACCTTGTCTCACTAAAGTTCTATAACATGTAAGCGTTTAGAAAAAAAATTAAAAAATCACAAGTGTGTTGAACCATCCTATGGAATTTTATCCCCGGGATATAATTTTCTTTTAAATAATACAGAATGACTCCAAAAACCTATAGAAAGGATATCATTTTTTAAAATTAACTTCCGCCACGGTATGTAATTCTCTCGCAATCCTCCACTAAATCTTCTGGGCAGAAGTTGAAAAACTATAAGCCCTAGTGGCCTGATCTCTGATTACCTGACTTTCCAGAAAAATGAATAACCCTAATAGTAAGTGTATCAACATTTGTCTCTTGAAACAGCAGAGCTAACAAAAGGCTGTATCAGACTTAGGACACGTATATTAATTGCTTATGATGTCTGATTTGCTGGGAAAAGAGGTTAGTTTATTTATTACAAGCTTCTGTACGTCACCCTCCACTGTAGTACTAGGCACTATGCATTTTAAAACCTACACTGGTGAGTCTCAGACTCAGGCTCGCGCTACAGCGCTAAAACCAGCTGGGTAGAGGTTTGAGCTCGGGTTCTGAAGCCTAGGGAAGCCTTCAGAACCCAAGCTCCAGCCCGAGATGCAACCCAGGCTCTGAGAATGGCTGCTGTGGGTTTTTAAAACCCTAGACATACCCTACGTGACGTTAGACCGAGACAAAATATTTCCCATTCTCCCAAGTCACCTGGCTTTAAATGGTTAGAGACCATGAGGACAGCGACAGCAGATAACACACAGGGGAACCAGAAAGCTTTTATAGAAAAGGCTGAATTAGTTAAAATTATTCTGAGTTTATGTTTCTAAAACCACAAGCTGTTTTCTCCCTTTGAAAATTAAATGCTTAACCATTGCCAATCTAGGCTCGAACACCATTCGCTGACAGCCTTGATTCCCAGCCACGGTACTGCTGCAACTTCTTACCAAGAGCCAGATACTACTAAGGAAATACAGACAGCATCTTGCCCTGGAAGGGAAAGGGGAGTCTGAAGGAAGAGCTGCCTGGATTGATAAGGAATGTTAAGTGCAAAGGGGTCACTGGACAGGACATGAATGTCAGCATTCATAGTTTCACACTGGCACTTGAATAAAATGTTTTTAGAATACAACGTGAGAAATAGCCCCAGGATTATATCCTGGGATAGAGTTTTGGCTTGTCACTATCTTTCTGTTTCCTTAATGATTAACAGGCTGAAAGTTAGATATTGCAGTAATCAACCGAACCTCACCTTTCTACACCCCCAGCATTCTGCTGGCAACACTAGACAGTTGAGAATACCTGGAGTATCATGTCATGCTCTGTAAGCGGATCAGCCATAACAAGTGAATCACAAAGGAAAACAGACCAGTACAAAAGAATTTATTTAAACAGACATTTTTAATGTTTTACCTCTCAAATCCCTGTTGAAATCATGAAGCCTACGAATTTCTCCTTCAAGCTTATTTCTCATAGCCTTTTCCAGGGCATCCCGCTTAGAGGAGGACTTCTCCAGGTTTTTATATGCTTCCGAAACTTGCTGAATTTCTGTTTCCAGCTGCAGAGCAAATTAAAGCATCCATTTCCTTTAGCATTAACAATGCCTGGCACTTAGGTAGCATCTTTCTTCTGAGGTTCTCAAAGCGCTTTATTGAACAAAGATTTATTAAGCCTCAAGTGAGGGAAAGCATGATTACAGCCATGGTACAGGTGGGTAAAACTGTGACACAAAGCGGTTGTGACGTACCACAGGTCACACAGGGAGTCAGCAGCACAGCTGGACATAAAGAGCTGGAGTCCTGTCTTCCAGGCCCTTGCTCTTGATTACAACAGTCAGTGCGTGGAAACAGTTACTTGAAAAGACAGAAACGCCCTTTTGCAGGTGTTGATGCTGGGGCCTGGGAGCAGGGGCACAACTACCCACCATGAGGTTGGTCCAAAAGCAATTTCATAGAAGGACTTTGATGCAGATGGAAAAAAAATAAAGCCAAAGAACAAGCAAAGCAGATAAATAAAAATTATATTTTAAAATATTAATACCAAACTGTAAATTACTGATGTGCTTTGCAGATTTGTATTTATTTACGGGATAACAATCCACCGCGGGTACTAAACCCTTCTATTGTGTATGTTCTACTTACAAATCTTCAATCTAATTAATAAATAACAATAATACCCAACTCATAGATAGTGTTTTCATCAATAGATCTCCAAGAGATTTACAATGGAGGTCAGTATCATTATCCTCATTTTACAGATGGGGAAATGGAGGCACAGAGCAGTGATGTGACTTGCCCAAGGTCCCCCAGCAAGCCAGTGGCAGAGCAGAGAACACAGCCCAGGTCTCCTGAATCTTAGTCTAGTATCCTATCCACTAAGGGCATGTCTACAGTGGCACTTTGTCGGCAAAACTTTTGTTGTTCAGGGGTGTTAAAAAAAGCACACCCCGGACGACAAAAATTTTACTGACGAAAAGCGTCGGTACGTACAGCACTTTGTCGGCAGGAGCGCTCTCCTGCCGACAAAGCCGCTGCCACTCCTCGGGGGTGGAAGTTTTTTGTTGACAGGAGAGCTCTCTCCTGCCGACAAACAGCAGCTACACTGTGGCTTTTAGCGGCACAGCCGTGCCGCTAAAACAGGGGTGGGCAAACTACGGCCCGCGGGCCACATCCGCCCACAAGCCGTTTTAAGCCAGCCCACTCTGGCGCTCCAGCCGGGGTGCTGGGTCGGGGGCCGGACCATGAGGCTCGGCCCCTCTCCGGTGCTCTGGCTGGGGTGCTTGGTCTGAGGTGCTTAGTCTGGGGTGGCCCTGTTCCGGCTGGGGCACTGGGTCCGGGACCGCACCACGCGATTCGGCCCCGCTCCGGCCGGGGTGCAGGGTTGGGGGCCGCACCACGCAGCTCCTGGAAGCCTTGGCATGGCCCTTCTCTGGCTCCTATGTGCTCCAATGGGAGCTGCAGGGGCGGTGCCTGCGGATGAGGCAGCATGCAGAGCCACCTGGCTGCGCCTTTGGGTAGGAGCCAGAGAAGGGACATGCCACTGCTTCCGGGAGCCACTTCAGGTAAGCACCGCTCGGAACCTGCACCCCTGAGCCTCTCCCCACGTCCCAACCCTCTGCCCCTGCCCCAGCCCTGATCCCCCTCCCGCTCTCCACACACCTCGATCCCAGCCCCACCCCAGAGCCTGCACCCCCAGCCGGAACCTGCACCCCTTCCCGCATCCCTGCCGCAGCCCTGATCCCCCTGCCACCCTCCGAACCCCTCAGTCCCAGCCCAGAGCAGCCTCCTACACCCCAAACTCCTCATCCCTAGCCCCACCCCAGAGCCCGCACCCCCTCCCACACCCCAACCCTAATTTTGTGAGCATTCATGGCCCGCCATACCATTTCTATTCCCAGATGTGGCCTTCGGGCCAAAAAGTTTGCCCACCCTGCGCTAAAAGTTGCGTAGTGTAGCCACAGCCTAAGAGACACAGCTCTGAAAAGAAACCAGACTATTTGGTCAGTCGTCATTTAACTTCAATTTACAGAGTCTTGAAGCCACAGTCATTTAAACAGTAAAATATAGCTTTCCCCATCCCCTCTCACTGTACAGCCTCTTGGTTTGACGTCTAAGCAGGAAACTGCTCACCAGAGACAGAAGCCAATTCATTTCTAGTTCTCCAAAGCAGGCAGGACATGTTAATCTCACTTTGGCATTAACAATCCACCAAACAGCAGACCTCACCAGACCTCCTTGGGCAAGAAGTTGCTTGGAGGGGTGAGGGAGGGGAGGAAAGAGAATTCCTTTATCCCTTGTTATCAGGAAGCTGTCAAACACTTCACTGAAACACTTCCCTCACTGGAACCTTCCTAAAACCAAACAAACCAACCTGGGCAGAAGTCATGCTGGGAATAAGCAGCCGTGGGAAGAAACAGCAAACACAGGAACTCAGACATGGTACGAGAAACAAGAACAACTAGGTAAAAGTTACAACAGCCAGGCACTTCAAGGGCCTTGCAGGCTGTTCAGGGGCCAAAGTGCAGTTCAAGGCCCAAAAAGAGATTTGCAGAGTCCTGAACTGCAGCCAGTGCTCATCTTCTCTCTACATCTGCAGGGGAAAGGGAGAGCTGACTGACCAGCTGCAGGTTCTAATTGCTGGTGAATTCAGTAACCAACAAGCAATTTATTTTTGTTTATCTATCAGGCGAGCACAACTACAAACACACACTCCTTTTAAGAATTATAAAAGCCATACGTGGCAGTGTGATGGCGAGGGCTGTCTCTCTTACTTTGCCAATCCCTGCTGTATAAAGCAAGCAACAGTGAGGCTACTAGAATTCCACGTGACTTGTGTTATGTTAGGGATTTAAGTGGATTTATAGTGCCAGAGAGAAGAGCTGGCTTGACAGCCCTGTAGGTCCAAACTTCTTTATTTACCCACAGATCAGGGTATACACAGCATGGGTAGCAGCTGTGCAAGCTTCTCTCACAATGCCATCAGGCAGTTTTGGAGGGACCATTTCCGGGGACAAAAAGGTAGTTCAGTCCCCATGACTGACTTAGTCTCTGGCCTATGTAATCTCAAGTATTTCTGGAGAACCCACCATCATAATACCTAAGCCTTCTCCAGACTTAACAGGAAGATCATACCAGCTGCAGCCTCAATGTTATTAGCACTGGCTTTAAGTAACTGAGCTAACCAGTCAAGCAACCCGCCTCTCTGAGATTGGCACCCTTATTGGGAATACAGGCACAATCATCTGCTAGGTGCAGAAATAAGGCCACCAACTCATCACACATAGATCAACAAAACGCCAGCAGATGATAAAGCTTAGGCACTACCAACATGGGCAGGTTCCAAACTGGGATAGAGATGAAAGGCTACAGAACAGATAACCAATCCCCTAAACCATGAGCAGCGGGTATAATAGGCCAGGAGAGGCTCTGCCTGCCCTGGCGCTACCGCTGGACCTCCAGTTGCCGGTTTTGGCAGTTTCCACGTCCACAGGAGGACTTTTTATTATGTGCTATGCAGGTTCCGGGGTGGCTGAGGAGGCCCCGGCACCTGCATGGTGCATATGAAGCTGAGAGGCAGCTCCAACCCACCCGCCGCTGCCTGGCTGCTCTTCTCCTCCCCAGTGGCCTCCCCACTGCCAGTGACAGTCTTCCCTCCCCAGGATCTGGACGCCTTTCTGTCCTCAGACAGGTACATTGGCCTCTGTGCACCATGCCCCCTTAATGTGGGGAGATGAAGCTGCCCCTGCCCAGAGGACATGGAGCCCCCAAGGGGCAGGTTCCAGGGCAGGGGGGCTGCAGTGCAATGGGATTGGCGCCTCGCTAGGACCCGTGAGGAGCTGGCTGGGAAGAATGGCTGGACTCCCTGCCTCCCGGCAGCAGCAGCAGGAAGTGATTGTGAATTGCACTCCCACCCTGCTGTGTGCAGTGACTCGGGATCACAGGCTCCTTGCCAGGTCCCTGAGCCCTGGCTGCAGCTGGGAGCGGTGAATCTTGAGCAGTAACATTCCTGCTGCTCCCCAGTGCAGAGACCTCAGCCTAGCTAGGGCACCCGTTCCTTGGACCTAGCCCCTGCCCCCAGGGAGGGCACCACTTGGATGGACGGTAAAAGAGACCCCCACCCCGTGCCTCCCGGTTCTACCCTGGCTGCAGGGGGAGGGTTTGGCCCCAGGCTGCTCCCAGCTGGGCTTGCTGCAATTCCCTCCCCTGTGGCCCGGAAAGCTGCCTCCAGGCCAGCTCCCATTCTCTGCAGGGTGTGTGAAGCCAGCCTGTGGTGTGCTGAGGGCTGGGACAGTGACGCGTGGGGGAACAGAGACGGGAGAGAGTGCAGCTGCAAGGGAGCGCTGTGCTCCTTCTGCGCACACATGGGGTTACTTGCATGCCCCTCGCCTCAGCTATACCTGCAGACGTGCACGCCACTCCTCTGCACCATCAGTGCAGTCTTGTACATGCCTGCCTGCCTCCCTACCATCTGAGTGTTACTCATTACTTGCTACGAGATCAGAGCACTAACGGCTTGGACAGCGCAGTGCAGTATTTGTGCACAATTACCCTTCCTGTGCCATTTAAAGCAAGAAACCGATAATGGTCCTTTCTCACAGTTTTACCGCCCCGCCCAACACCCCCCATGTCTATTAGGAGAGTGGCTTTATTGGGTTAGGGGAAGGAGGAGACTCTAACTGAAGAGATTACTCCTAGGTATCAGAGTTTTCCTGAGGAGCCTTTAATTTCCTCCACCAAACCCCCTTGCTCTGAATCTAAAGGAAAAGTTGCTGCTGCTTTTCAAAGTGGTATTCTTGAGCCTTCTCCGTTTATGGGGCTTATATTGCACTCTGTGTGCTCTGAAGCAGGGCAGCCCAGTGTACCTCTTGCAGGGGCAATCCACATAACAGCTGTTCAAGGGTGTGGGCAAGAGGGAATTGAAGGGGAAACAGGGATGTGTGAAGGGGCAGGAGGCGGGTGAAGGGAGATGCAGGGAGCAGGATGGAATGGGGGGTGGGGGCAATGGGTACACTGCATGGAGGATGGGGCAATACAGGGGAATCAGGGGGAGAATTGTGGAGCTCTGGTAGGAGGAGGGATGTGGGGGGAAGGTGAGCAGAGGTGGGAGGGGAAGGAGAGGAGGGACCAGCAAGTGGGGAGGAGGCAGGGCCTGGGACAGAGCGGGAGTGGAGCGTGGGCGGGACCATAGGTGGAAGAGGTGGGAGGGACGCGCTAGCCTCCCCAAGGGGAAGCGTCATGTGCCGCCCAGGTCCTGAACCATCCAGCTCACATTTGTTTTGTTGTCATTTTAACTACAGAGAATATTAGACAAGGGAGAAGGTCAGTTCCATGCAACACCCACCTTCTGTAACCTTGCCACTTTCTCATAGCACCCATCCAACTCCTGCCGTAAGGATCGGTTCTCCTCCGACAGGATCTCCACCATCTGCTGGGCCCTGGAAACAATGGCAAAAGGATCTACTTGCATCTGCTGATAAGGAGAAGGTATCTGCTGAGCTCTTGGCATTAATGTGTAGGAATCTCCTTGCTGCTGTTGCTGCTGGCCTAGACCGGGCTGGCATAGTCGGTAGAAATCTCCCTGATGGACCTGGTTTGACAGGAACAGCTGCTGGGTCCGTGGTAGAAAGCATGGGTCTCCCTGATTTGGAGTCAGGGGTTGCTGATGCTGAGAAGGAGACAATCTGGATGGTGGTGGAGACTGCAGTAAGGTCAAAGATCCCAAGGACGTTAAGGAGGAAGTTGGGCTGTGATGGTGAGGGGGTCTCTGCTGTAACTGCAGGTGTAGATCAGGGTTTTGCCTGTAAAACAATAAGAGCAAATTCAGCTGAAGTTCTGCAGAGCATCACACATCAACCAAATCGTATGGCAGGTGCCGAATACAAGTACATGTAACAGCTGCTACTGGCAGGATGGATGTTCCATGCATAAGACTTTAATGCAAATATGTTAAGTATGAAAAAACATATAAAGAAGCGCTTCAAAACCACTAACCAGCTGTGTGGAAAAAAATCCCAAACATAACGACTGTCCTAAGCTCATGAGTACGTTTGTACAGAGATGGCATAAGAAACTACCTTGAAATCCACTCTGTCAACCACTCCAGAATAGCACTATTGTAATTCAGAATACACTGGCAATATAGTTATTAAAAATCAAATCGGCACTGTTGAAAGAGGAGAACTATTTTATGTGTTTACACTTTTCCTCACTTTACATGGATAAAATATTAAACAAAGGACAGTTGAGCCAGTCCTGTACTGAATTGCATAGGCTCCGTTGCAAAGGTCCTGCCAACAATGAATATCCTGCTGCAATTCAGGATACAGATTTAAAAGGAACAGGCTACGGTCTTATTTATTACTGTGCCAGCTGCTGCTGGCTCAAGTACACTGAAATACCCACTAATGAGCCACAGCACTGCCAGCGGAGAGAGTTAAAAGGAGGTGATAGCCAGCCTGACAGTTGGGATCAGAATTTGGGTCCAGAACCTTCCTCAGTCCCAGCTCAACAGGTATTTTACAGATCATGTCTGTACCCGATATGCAGAGGGTGAGAGTCTGTCACAGATCTGCCTAAACAACTTTAACTCAAGCTGTAGCAGCTCATGCATGCAGCTCTGGAGGTCCCCAGCTCACATCCTGGTGTGTTGGTCAAGATGGCGGTTGTCACTTGAGCACTTCATATATCTAATAGACTGCTGCTCAGCCTTAGGGAAAGGAGTGTCAGAGCTCTTCCCTCCAGAGACTCCCTCTGGTTGATGTGTGGAACAGCACTGTCAGCCTGCATGGGGAGCCACGGCCAGCCCTGGAGGAAAAAAACTCTCATACTGTTGTGGGAAGGAGCAAAAGATGAGGAAACATGAGGATCTCTCTCTCCCCATCCCACCATACACTTTCCACGCACATATGCCCACCTCCTTTAAAAAAAGTTCAATTTGGTGAAGTTCTGAGGACACTTTTTATTTAACAGCCTAGTTCTCTAAACAGTGTCCAATCCCTTCCTAAAAGTTATCCTGGTACAGGAAAAGTTTGGTATTTCCCATTCTGTAAAACATTCCTGTTCTTCTGCTGTAACTTCTTAACCCTTTGGCTGCTGCTCAAACTTACAGGTGGAATGCACTCGCAACCCTGCATCAGGTATGGCCAGGAGGAATGACACCTATTGTGCTGCTCTGCACTACTGAACATACCAAGTACATCCGGTGGAATACACCTACTGGGCTGCTCTGCCGAACGCACCAGGGACGTTAGGTGGAACACACCTGCTGCACTGCAGAATTCCCCAGGTACATCCTTCCATTCCATCCAGCAAAACATTAATTAATGATTTCAAGTGCTTAAGTGGATTAGTAGCTAAAGGGTTACATGAAATATTTGTCAGAGGATGTTTGAGCACTTAGAATCGTCTTCCTGTACTGTACAAAAGCTCATGCATCATTTTTTCATACACATCCAAAGAGGAAACATCTGCGTTAATCACATCTTGTTAGCAAGATATTTTAGAGGTCATATATTCTGAGCTTCTGCATGGGATATACTACCTCGGGTTACATGTCCTATGCCTTATTTAACATAAATGCCTGCCACTGTATCCAACATGTGGTTGTTACTTTTAACTGGCCTTCTTCTGGTCAAAGCCACCCCTGTTTACATGGACCAAGTTACATCTGTTGTCTCTCATTACTAGGAACATAGGGTAGAAATCCCCACTCTGGCTCTCACGTTCCCTAGCAGGCTAACAAACGCAGCCAGAGAGGTAACTCACTGTCACTTCAGAAAAACTAAGTACTGGTCTGGTTATTGTCCATATCATTACTACCCTCTAATGACTGTGGTACTTACTGATTGCTAGCAACATTATTTCAATGAATGCATTTCCCTAGGAAAGATCAGATGCAGCATGTGGTTTTCAGGGATTGGGGGAAGAAAGAGAAGATGTGCAATTAATTTCCTCAGCAATGTTCAGCTCAGAAGTAACATCTGGTTATTTCTCTACTGGGAGGTCACTGCTTTAAATTTTTCTTTTAACCCAATAGTGGAGACTGAGGCAAAAAGGTCAAGAGACTTGCTCAAGGTCAATGCTTCAACCAGGAGAGGAATCTGAGTCTTCCTGACACCCAACCCTTTCCTCTAACCATAAAACCTAAAAGAGAACCTGCCCCTAACATTCCACCTTAAATGGCCACAAATGTCTCACAGAAACCTCTGAAAAAATATCCCAATTAGAAAAAATTCTGCAGATGAAGCTAATCTTGAGCTATTTTATTAAATCATCAAGGAAAGTTACATGAAAAGTTAGACTTTTGCTTCTTCAGAATTCACTGGCTCCTGGAGTTTATTCCCAAATGACATCATAATCCTCTGTGTGATGTCAATCATTTCCATAATAACCTGACCATGATGTCAAACACAGCACTATGTTGACCGACAGTGGTCCCATCCGTTTCTGCATGAATTTACATTTTAAATAAATAAGTTTCCAACCCTTATGTTTCCAAGAAAACCTTCCAGACATGAACTGATGTACCCTCTGTCCGAGTATGCAGCAGACAGCCTGAAGCAATAACCAACACAGGTCAAATGCCTCCATTAATCTAAATGGTTTGTTAACAAACACTGTAAGCCTAAGAAGGATCATTTAAATGTCAACATTATTTACTACTTCAATACAGATCATTTTAGTGGAAGTATTTTGTTACTCTGCAATGGTGAGTAAAGTTTGGGAAGAGTATTACTCTTGTGACAGTGTACCCCATAAGGCTTTATGGGGAGGGGGTGCTTATAAATGTATGTATGACATAACTGGAATATGTTTTGTGCTGCCTGTGCCATGTAATATATCTCCGTAAAGGTTATGGTCTACTATATCTATTCATCCTACTTGTACATATATATCATTTTCTACTTGAGGTTAAGAATATGGGCTGTATGCTTGCTTGGTTTCTAAGTAAGCTTTGGGAGGCATTTGGTCAGCTTCTTTAGGAAAAAGAACAGGAGTACTTGTGGCACCTTAGAGACTAACAAATTTATTAGAGCATAAGCTTTCGTGGGCTACAGCCCACTTCTTCGGATGCATATAGGATGGAACATATATTGAGGAGATATATATACACACACATACAGAGAGCATGAACGGGTGGGAGTTGTCTTACCAACTCTGAGAGGCCAATTAAGTAAGTGAAAAAAAACTTTTGAAGTGATAATCAAGATAGCCCAGTACAGACAGTTTGATAAGAAGTGTGAGAATACTTAAAAGGGGAGATAGATTCAATGTTTGTAATGGCTCAGCCATTCCCAGTCCTTATTCAATCCTAAATTGATCGTATCTAGTTTGCATATCAATTCCAGCTCAGCAGTCTCTCGTTGGAGTCTGTTTTTGAAGTTTTTCTGTTGTAAGATAGCCACCCGCAGGTCTGTCATTGAATGACCAGACAGGTTAAAGTGTTCTCCCACTGATTTTTGAGTATTAGGATTCCTGATGTCAGATTTGTGTCAATTAATTCTTTTGCGTAGAGATTGTCCAGGTTAGCTGTGACATTATCGGGGATACTGTTCCTGATAGCTTGTAGTCCATCTTTGTGTGTATTCCACTACAAGCTATCAGGAACAGTATCCCCGATAATGTCACAGCTAACCTGGTGGCTGAACTTTGGGACTTTGTCCTCACCCACAACTATTTCACATTTGGGGACAATATATACCTTCAAGTCAGCGGCACTGCTATGGGTACCCGCATGGCCCCACAGTATGCCAACATTTTTATGGCTGACTTAGAACAACGCTTTCTTAGCTCTCGTCCCCTAATGCCCCTACTCTACTTGCGCTATATTGATGACATCTTCATCATCTGGACCCATGGAAAAGAAGTCCTTGAGGAATTCCACCATGATTTCAATAATTTCCATCCCACCATCAACCTCAGCCTAGATCAATCCACACAAGCGGTCCATTTCCTGGACACTACTGTGCTAATAAGCGACGGTCACATAAATACCACCCTATACCGGAAACCTACTGACCGCTACACTTACCTACATGCCTCCAGCTTCCATCCAGGACACACCACACGATCCATTGTCTACAGCCAAGCTCTAAGATATAACTGCATTTGCTCCAATCCCTCAGACAGAGACAAGCACCTACAAGATCTCTATCAAGCATTCTTAAAACTACAATACCCACCTGCTGAAGTGAAAAAACAGATTGACAGAGCCAGACGAGTACCCAGAAGTCACCTCCTACAAGACAGGCCCAACAAAGAAAATAACAGAACACCACTAGCTGTCACCTTCAGCCCCCAACTAAAACCTCTCCAGCGCATCATCAAAGATCTACAACCTATCCTGAAAGATGATCCCTCACTCTCACAGATCTTGGGAGACAGACCTGTCCTCGCTTACAGACAACCGCCCAACCTAAAGCAAATACTCACACATCGCTGAACAAAAACACTGACCCAGGAACCTATCCTTGTAACAAAGCCCGATGCCAACTCTGTCCACATATCTATTCAAGTGACATCATCATAGGACCTAATCACATCAGCCATACCATCAGGGGCTTGTTCACCTGCACATCTACCAATGTGATATATGCCATCATGTGCCAGCAATGCCCCTCTGCCATGTACATTGGCCAAACCAGACAGTCTCTACGCAAAAGAATTAATGGACATAAATCTGACATCAGGAATCATAATACTCAAAAACCAGTGGGAGAACACTTTAACCTGTCTGGTCATTCAATGACAGACCTGCGGGTGGCTATCTTACAACAGAAAAACTTCAAAAACAGACTCCAACGAGAGACTGCTGAGCTGGAATTGATATGCAAACTAGATACGATCAATTTAGGATTGAATAAGGACTGGGAATGGCTGAGCCATTACAAACACTGAATCTATCTCCCCTTGTAAGTATTCTCACACTTCTTATCAAACTGTCTGTGCTGGGCTATCTTGATTATCACTTCAAAAGTTTTTTTTCCACTTACTTAATTGGCCTCTCAGAGTTGGTAAGACAACTCCCACCTGTTCATGCTCTCTGTATGTGTGTGTATATATATATATATCTCCTCAATATATGTTCCATCCTATATGCATCTGAAGAAGTGGGCTGTAGCCCACGAAAGCTTATGCTCTAATAAATTTGTTAGTCTCTAAGGTGCCACAAGTACTCCTGTTCTTTTTGCGGATACAGACTAACACGGCTGCTACTCTGAAACCTTTCTTTAGGAAGGAATTCGCCAGGTTAAGTACCTGATCAGGAAACACTTGGAGAACAATGCATCTTGGAATGCTCCAATCCACATAAGAAGTCTTCCTGGAGACATGCAAGATACCATGTGGACAATGGCTTCGGCCTGTAAAGACTGAGTCATGCAGGGACATGTGACTTGCCCAGGTGACTCCAGAACTCCATCTTGGAGCTGGACTTTGCATAGGAGGGAGGAGGGGGGTCTCCACCCACAAGAGAGAGTCTATTTAAACCCATGTGAGACCCCTCCATTTTGTCTTCAGCTGGCTAAGGAAGGAGCCTCTCCACCCCCCCCCAGGATACTTGAAGGGAACTGGAACAAGCGACAGTAACTATAGGGGGTGTGAGTGATTGCTGGACCCAGGCTAAAAGGAGATTAGCCTGTAAAAGGGAGCATTCTGGAACTGGTGAGGAACTTATCTGTATTTAGTTTGATTAGACATAGATTTGCGCGTTTTATTTTATTTTACTTGGTGACTTACTTTGTTCTGTCTGTTACTACTTGGAACCACTTGAATACTACTGTCTGGATTTAATAAATTCACTTTTTATTTAGTAACTTACTCAGAGTATGTATTAATACCTGGGGGAGCAAACAACTGTGCATATCTCTCTATCAGTGTTATAGAGGGCGAACAATTTATGAGTTTACTCTGCATAAGCTTTATGCAGGGTAAAACGGATTTATTTGGGTTTAGACCCCATTGGGAGTTGGGCATCTGAGTGCCAAAGACAAGCACACTTCTGTGAGCTGTTTTCAGGTAAACTTGCAGCTCTGGGACAAGTGATTCAGACCCTGGGTCTGTGTTGGAGCAGACGGGAGTGTCTGGCTCAGCAAGACAGGGTGCTGGAGTCCTGAGCTGGCAGGGAAAATAGGAGCAGGGGTAGTCTTTGCACATCGGGTGGCAGCTCCCAAGGGGGTTTCTGTGATCCAACCCGTCACAACTCTCTCTACCTCTTCACTTGATTGCAGGTGAAGAAAAAGCAGAAGGAGCAGGTAAGTATTGAAGGGAGATACTATTTTTGTGCATGTGTTCCTGATAACAGTAATAATTAAAAAAAAAAACTACTGGAAAAAAAAGTAGATATAGAAAATCGCAGCTGGGCTATTGCTAAACAGAATACATTTCCAATATTGCCAACAGGCCCAGGGTCTTAGAGCTCACCTACACTGCATCTCACCTTTTAAAATTAGTCAGTTCCAGCACTGACCTGAAAACCAGGACTCCTTAGTGCTGCTACCAGTTCTGACACCAGATACATGTCTGATCTTGGGCAAGCCACAAATTCTAAATTCCTTTACTTTCCCCATTTGTAAAATGGGGGTAATACCATCACCTTTTAAAAACACCCTGAAATCCTCAATTGCAAAGCTCAATATACAAGTTCGAATTGTTATTCAGTGTTGTTAACTCCTGCAATTTTCTCGTGTGGTAGTTGGTGGTTTTCTCAAAGCCCCAGCTCCTGGATTCTTCTGATAATGAGAGAACTACAACTGTCACCTTATTTTAATATAGCATGTTTCTAACCCTCATAGGTAGGGGGAAGAGCTTGAGAACATGACCGCAGTGAACCACAGAGGCTCAGAAACCAGTAGACAAATAAAATGAACCCAAAACGTTTTGTGATTTTTGTTTGTTTGTATTTGACTTCAGGATTTTTAAGCCAATCTCATTATGTTTGAGGCCCAACTCATTATTTTTGAGCACATAGGGCTGGCAAGTTATTAACCAACTCAACAAATACTTCACTCTGTGAAAGACAATGGCTATCCATAACTTGACGTTTTATGCATAACTTAAAAATATATATTTTTTATTTACAGTTCTGCTCACTACGCGCTAGACATTATCCAAACACGCAAGAAAAAGCTCACAATCTATGTATATTATCTATTAAATTTGCGCCAGTGTACAACTGAGCGATAAGCTATACTGGATGGGGGCATCAGAAATTCCAACTGCAGAAGAAATTAGAGCAATAATTTTATCAAGTGTTTCCCAAATTGGGAAAACCAAATCCTAAGGGCCTCTTCACTTTCAAGACTGCATCTTGAGAGAATTCCTGCTTCCTTTCCTCTCCCTGGTGCATCTCTGTGCAGCATACAACATGGAGCGGTGCAGATTACGTACTTTGATTTGTGGTTTTGCCCACTAAAACAGAAAGTAGGTATTTTAGCTGTGAGGGCAGAGACGTTGGAAAATACTACATGGTAATAAGAACAGCAAGCAAAACAATGCAGATTCCTGCATTAGAAGCCCTGAATGTTGCATGCACTGCACACATCCCATATTGCACAAAATCACCAGGTGGAAATAAAAAGACCAGAGAAGGTGCCTGGCTCATTAAAAACTCTCCTTCT
This sequence comes from Terrapene triunguis, assembly GCF_002925995.2. Classification (NCBI taxonomy): domain Eukaryota; kingdom Metazoa; phylum Chordata; order Testudines; family Emydidae; genus Terrapene; species Terrapene triunguis. Next base: position 18,915,985 of record NW_020664482.1, read on the forward strand.
CCCCTTCCTCTCCTTCATGCTCAAGCAGTTACACTTCCCCTTTCTCCCACAGCCTCTCCCATCCCAAACTTGGAAACATTAACCACCAAAGTGAGCAGTCTTCACATGATCAAACAGACAGCTGAAATCTAACTGAAGAATTTTCGTTCTGCTTCCTATTCATACCTGATTATCATCTACTTTGACACAGCTCAGGCTGCAGAGGGGAAAACAGTATGCCGAAAAAATACTAATTATGGGCCTAATTCTGCAGCACTCGTTCACAAGTGCAGTCCCACTGCGGGCAACAGAAGTAGTCCCCCATGCAAGAGCTGATGGATCAGGCCCTAAATGGGGCTGGAACTTGAATTATTCATCATGAACACTGAAGTGCAACAGGCAGATACTAGGGAGAGAATCAGGCCTGTGAAGCTTCACATTTATCTTGCTCATATTAAATTATTTTTAAAATTTCTAAAAGTGCCAAGTAATAACATGGATGTGTCATCCTGAATCCCTGGCTGGCCTGATATTTCCATGAATCCAATATCATTATGAACATATATATGTTCCCAAACTACCACCACCCAGAAGCAGGTGAGGCAGAGCAGACAGTTTGCATTTGGTGGGTTAAACTTACCACACCAACCATTCTTTTCCCAGACTCAAAAGAGTGAATCATGAGAATGCTGTGAATTCCCTAGTGTTTATCTTGCTCAACCAGTTTTCATTTAACTGGGTTGTTAGGTCACCCTCAAATTCCACTGAACAATGAGGGGGGAAAACCCTCAGAAATGGGTGTGGTTTCAACAGCAGAAAGAAAGGTCTTTATTTCCTTTATGTGCAGTTAAAAAAAATTATTTATCAGGATTCATTTGGGTTTTCAAATATAAACAGCCCCAGTGCATGGACAAGAGAGAATTTTGAAGATTTTTAGCATTCCAGACGAGGCTGCAAAGCCATTCATTGTCCTTCCCTGACTCTCAGAAAGTGTCCCCCTTTTAAAAGTTGTGTACTTTTAAAATGCTCAGTCCATTACCCAGCTGCACCTTTAGCAGCACAGAAGGTTTATTGTTTTAATGACAGTATGTTTAAGGAGGGAGGGGGGATGGGTTTTGCTATGCTGCTCTGTAATTTATGGATTAGGAGTTAACATTTTAGTCTTCTAATTGTTCCACCATTTCAGCAGTTGCTTCCAAAGGAAACCTCTGCCCTGTGCATCTATGCAGGTTAAAAAATAACCTTGGTGGATTCACAGTGCTTTGAAGACAAATTTAAGTTGCTTCCCAATACCTGAAAACTTGCCAGCTGAATCTCCTTCTCTCTGAATCCATTCTAGTGGCCAGGATCCAGCCAATACAGACAAATAGGCTGTTGGTGTGGTTTCAAATGCCTCTCTTTGTACACAGAAAATAGGCTAAGTCTCTGATACAAACAATATTCCCAGTGAGGGATAATCGTTAAGGGTCTCTTGCCCTTTTCAGCTTGCATTGCAATTTGTGGCCTTGCCTATGGATTTTGTGAACCATTTGCAACCAACTTCTGCAGTCATTAGTCACATTGGAAAAAAAAAAAACAAAAAAAAAACCCTCCTCCTTTCCTGGCTTATTTATTATTTATGTAGACAGATCAAAGGGCCTTCTCACCAGGCCCCTTTGCTGCAGAAAGCATTCTGGATCATAAACAATGGCGAATGAAGTCTGAAAATAGCTTCCAATAGGGCTGGAAAGGATCCACATAGATTCAGATTCTCCAGAGCTCTGAATCTATTCCAAAAACATTGGCTCTCCTCTTCCTCCCACCCCACTCTTTAGACACAAATACACACAGCCTCCCCCGCCTACTTTTGTAATACTTCACTGACCTCATGTTTCTGCTTTAGAGCATTTTCCAGCCACAAAACAAGGCAGAAATTATTACACTGATGCCCACTAGCTTGAAACATTTTAAGTGGGTTTCCACTTGGATTAAGAGAGAAATCTGATCCACCTGGGGCTGGGTCGTAAAGTTAGGTAGGACAAAAGAAAATGTAGGTTAGAGCCAGGTTGCATTCCAGTTTAATAAACTTGATCTGCTTCACCCACCCAGGATTCAGTATTGACCCCAGATCAGATCCAACTCCTGAACTAGAGCAAACTAGAACCGGTCAGGATCTCAATTAATTCAGGGGGAAAATAATGGCTGCTAAACAAACAAGTCTAGGATGGTGCACTTTCCCCTTTCCTAAGTGATCTCATATAAAAACATTTAGGTGTGGTTTATACCCTAATAATCTATTGTCCTGGCAGATCCAGTTAAAGCCTGGCTTAGCCTTGCAGCAAGAGACTGCATGTTTCAACAGTGAATCATGCTACAGCTTTGGCTTTTTAGCAGAGCCGTTGCATGGCTCAGGAACCTGGATAAAACTCAGTATGGATCCATCTATGCTGCAAGGTCAAACTTTATTTTAAACAGCATTAGGCCACTACGGCAAGGAATTTGGCCCCTAACACCTGGGATACAGTCCTACCATACTATAGCCTAACACAACAGAGACGGGATCTTTGTTCAAACACAACCGGCATTCGGAGGCTGAGTTTTGCCCCTTCTTTGCTTCTTACAAAGATAAAAACCACCGAGTTGGGAAGGTGACTAAGCAGTTAAGGGGCTGCTTACCTGATTGATCCATACTCAGGAGGATGCTGATATCTCATCATAGGCCCATCAGATCTACTCTGCTGGCTCATGCGATGATCACCATAGAAATGTCCAGGGTCCTGAGGTTTGCAGTTCATGGGTGGGGTGGACATGTTTTTGTAAGGGTACTCTGGTGGAGGGCCCCGGTGCTCTATCACTTTCATATTCGGCTGGGGAGGCGTGGGCACTGAGTTTTTATAGAAATCATTGGAACCGGAGTTTTTGTACAGGTCATTTGGCTGCTGGGGGGAAAGTGGAGCACTCGTGACAGGTGCGTGGGCCTTGACACCACTGGTGGCCAACGACAGCTGCATCAGCCTCTCACTAAGAGAGCGAACGTGTCCTTGCTTGAGGTCCTTAAGTCCTTCATCCTGATGGACTTTCCCAGGGTTCACTCGCTGAACCGTAGGCCGCCCTTCAGTCCTCATCTTTTGATTGGTTACCCCCGTCACATAAAACGCTGCCCCAACGCTAGCATGCGGCTGGCCCCTGAAATACTGCGACTGGACTTTGGCTTCTTCGTATGTTGGGAGGTCTTCACTGTTCTGAAGTCTTGGAGAGAGCTGCTTCTCCATGATGCTATTGTCCACCTGAATCTCCTGGCCCTGGGGCTCTTGGCGGGCAGCATGAGTCACAAGCTGATGGTCCTGGGTGCTCAGCCCTTCGTTCTGAGACCCTGGACTCCCATTGCTGTTGAAAGGGGGTGCATTTCCTGTGGCTTGTTGATGTAAGGCAAGGAGGTTGCGGTTGTCATTTGGGTTTCCGTATCGGAGCTGCTCCTGCAGCAGACGCTGTAAAACTGTCGTAGCTGTTTGCTCTTCTGAATTCCTCATCTCAAACTGTGGTGCCTTTGGGGTGGAATGCAAAAGCTGCCCTTGACCTAAGGAGAGGAGACATGGTTAGCAACTCTTCACTGCCTCACAGAAGGGACGGTTTAGGAGCAATGGCTTGAAACTGAAGAAAAATATAAGTTAGATATAAAGGATTTTCATAACAATGAGGGTCATTAAGACCGTCAGACACTGGAAGGACCTGCCTAATAAGGTGGCGAAGACTCCATTGACTGCAGGCGGCAGGGCTATGGACGAAATGCCCCAAACAGGAAGGCTGAGCATTGGCAAAAAGGAGACCTATAATTCACAACATGGTGGTAAAAATGACTGAGCCCTGTCTACATTGTACCCATTCCTGCCAATGGTGAATTCTGGTTCCCATTTTTGCCACATAAACAAGGACCAAGAAGAGAATAGGGAACTCAGTACGTAATCTGTTAAATTTAAGAAGAAAACAAGAGATACATCAAATAAGTTATATGCTTAGAGTGAAAAAGGAGAATCCCCATCACTTGGGTCATTTAAAGTAAACTAATGAACACCTGACTAGACGGTTATTTTTTAGAGTAGCTGTAGCTTTGGGGGCAGATTTTTAAAGCCCAGTCTCCCTTTTGCACCCACTACTATATACTGGTTTAAGTGATGTCATTTAGACATCTAACTTCCTGACACACAGGCATAATAAAGTAGTTAGATGTCTAAATGACATCAGTTGCAACCATACAACTACAGGGGGAGGGAGGGCGCTCTGGAGAGGAGGAGGAGTCATCAGATTGAGGCCCACAAAATCCAGACTCTGAGTTCGAGTCTGAGTTTGAAAGGAAAAGCATTGTGAACCTCATTTAAGAAGCTCATAGATTAATGTTGAGTACATAACTAAGGCCTTGTCTACACTAAAGGGAAAAGTCGATCTAAGCTACGCAATTTGAGTCACATGAATAGCGTAACTCAAATCGACGTAGCTTAGATCTACGTACCGTGGGGTCCACACTACGCGACATTGACAGGAGACGCTCTCCCGTCAACTCCCCTTACTCTTCTCGATCAGCTGGAGTACAGGAGTGGAAGGGGGAGCGATCAGCAGTAGATTTAGCAAGTCTTCACTAGACCCACTAAATTGACCGCTGATGGATCGATGTAGACAAGCCCTAAGTAAGGGCTTGATGATCAGTGAGCCAATGTGGTCAGACAGGGGACTAAGCCATTGAATCGCCCATTAGAGTTGCAAGTACTCAGCACTTTTGAAAACCAGGCCCAACACATCCCTTATTGGGCATGCAATGCAAAATGACCTAAAATCCAGGGTCATTTTTGAAAGTGTGAGCAAAAATAGCTTGCCCCAAGTGACAGTCTGTGGCAGAGCCAGGGATAGAATCCAGGTCTCCTGACTCTTCTGAAGTCTTCTTCATTACGTGTCTTAACTACATGTCCATCCAGCCTTCTCTACTCTGTCATGACAGCTTACAGTGTAGATATATCAGGCACAAACTACTGCCTATGATGTACTGTCAGGAGAGAAGGCTCTTCTCCAGAGTCTACTAGAGAAAAAATTAGAACATGCCCTATTCCATAAAGCCTTTTCAACAATCTGGGAATTCAGATACTGACACACGCACTGGAATTTTACTTCTTTGAAATCATATCTACTCTGGCATGTACCTTATTTCCGTCACTTTGACTTCCTCAGTCAGGAGGAGCAGTTCTGATACATGAGGGGACACCTGGCCTTCCGCCTGCAAGTCCAAAATCTCCACTCAGAAATGGTTTTGGTCCCTTCAGTAATTGGGATCACTTGATGCTCTCTTCACTCCCCAAAAAATTCTGAAAAAGAGAGAACATTTTAACCAGCAGTTAGGAGGACAGCAGGAGTTACAAAAGTTGGTCAATATTTCATGCTCCCCAACCCTTCACCTACTCCCCACTTTTCCCAAACCTAAGGATTTCAGTCCCTATGAGATGAACAAATCCTGCTGCACAACATCCAACTCCACGCACTTCTTAATCATTACAGTTTTCTGCCTTGAGAACGACTGTCGCCCTCATGCTCTGTCCTATTTGTGCCTCCAAGAGAAACAGTGATAAAAACTCCCTAATTCTTTAAATCCATTGGTTTCCTTTTTGGTAGGAATGAAAGCTGCACTGCTGAAGATGCCCTGACGGCTGCCTTTCAATGATACTGTATATATACACACATCAATAATAAATATAGTACCTTCCATCAGAAGATCTCAAAGCACTTTACAAACATTAATAAATTAGTCATCATAACATCCCTGTGGGGCAAGTAAGAATTATCCCAATATTTAGATAGGGAAAATGAGGAACAGTTGCCACAGGTCTCGCAGAAGTATATGGCAGAGCCCAGATCTACCTCCCAAATCCTGTTCTTTAGCATCATCCTTTGCCCTTTAGGATGAAAAGCACTACAGCAATTTAAAATAATATTTTAATATCTTTGAAACTAGAGGGAGACAAAAATCAGATCAAACTTCTACATCTATATAAAAATCCCCCTATATATAAACAAATTCTTAGGTGTGTTCTTGACTCTCTCAAATAGATATGTTAAATCGACTACTAAACTAGGTTCTCTGAAGAGGGAGTGAATCATGCAAAGGAAGTGGAACCTACTAATATATACAGCACTTACGTATTTTAAGAACAGACAATTATAACAAAAGAAAATAAAGCAAGCAAAAAAAAAATTAGTCACTGAGGTGTATAATTTAACATGATTTCCTGGAATGCTGCAAAAAATAAAGTCAACAGATGCAGTGAAGGAATGCAGACATGAATGCTTCTGTCTCAGTCTTATTACAGCACACATCCACACCCAAAGAAATGATCTCAGGTCTGCAAGTTAACTACTTAGGATGTCATCAGCAATTTCAATACACATGAACAATATCTAACTATGGAACAAGCCTGTGTTGTGTGGTGTGCTACATGCAAGATGGTGGCTAAGAACTAACACCTAATGTCAAATTCTTAACAAGTGACTTAACTTGAGAGGGATATATTGAAAACAGCTGCCAAAAATATGCAGCAAGAGATCCTTTAAACCCAGGCTTTAAGATACCAGATAACTAGAGTAATTTCCAGCCTCTTTTCCCAGTATTACACAACTTAAGTTCAAGGATCCTTAGTACCACTCGTACCAATATAATTGTTTATTTACTTTTTACAAAGTTGCCCAAAGCAACCTTTTTTATGAGAGCACAAAAACGCTTTTATCATGTAATATGATGTTGTCTTTCCACTCAACTACAGTACTTCTTTGGTGTCAAGTGGGCAAATGTGGATTGTATCTTCCTGTTAAAATGCAGTCATTTGAGGGAGAATTCCATAAATCCTGCTTCTCAGTTTAAAAGATATCTCAACAGAACAATTCAATATTAGAGTCTAACACCCTCTAATATTCCTGAAACATTAAAGAAGCGCTAAGTATCACTGCAGTTATTTCACACATACACTTTTACATCAACACAGCACTAACTTCTTGCATTAATCCAATAGAAGAAACAAGACCACATTCCACTGCAAAAAAACTACCAGTTGTGATTAAGGAACACTAAATAATCCACCTGTACTTTCGGCCCAAATTAGGAACCATCCATGGAAAACTGAGACAAGAGGCGAATCCAGTTATACTATGGGAATGCTCTAGCCAATGGATCCTGCTTTCTTGAAACTCCAGCTGTTAGCAATGTGATTGCTAACCCAACTTTGTTAGCTACACCTTATTTAATTATCACTCACAAAGAGGGCCTTGTGCAACTTGCTTCTGTGGCAAGATCCTTGTATTCTGCAGCGCTCTTGTGCAGAATGCTGGAAATTCTATGGCGGATCCATTTAAATGGAGGTTTTAATGTAATTAAACATGAAAATGATCCATATAATCAGTACTGCAGCTTATGTGTTATTTATTTGGATACCAAGTTCTATTTATACTCTCCCAATATTTTCAGTTTTCAATGTGCCAAAGGTTTCTCCACTGTAAACACAGAAGTACATTGCAAGTTGTCAAGGGGAGGCTGGAGGTTTTGGCACCTGGAAAGGCATGGGAGGCTGGAGGCTGGGCATAATCACATTGTATGGTACCTATGCCAAAATGATTGGCAGTGAACTAGTTCATGCTGCCATTTAAATGGTCAACTTTAGGTTTCAGGCTTAACCATTAAGATGAATGGGGCCACTCAGCCCTACTGTTTCAGACAACCTGCAAAGTCATTTTCTTCCCAACCATAAAGGCTAGAAACACTTTTTACAAAGAAAGATTCAATTCTAGAGTACAATTCTGCTGCAAGGGGCCAATCAGAGGTGAACTTCACAGACTGCATCTATGCTGACAATTTTTAACAGTTCTCTCACCATTAGTGAAAGACCTAGTGTAGGAATTTAAACACCATGGTGACAGCTAACCATGCTCAGACACGCATTCGTGATAAAGCAACAGTGGGGGGAAAATATTAAAAATTCTCAATGAAGACAAAGCCCATGTGTGCCTGGCACTTTGCAGACACACAAAAACAAAGACCTCCGCCTCAAAGACCAAACAATTATACCATAGGAGTCCCTTGTCACTCACTCATTTCACTCAGATTTAGTGAAGAATTTAAAATGATCACATGGGTTGGCTATCAGGAAACATAGCAGTACTGTTCATTTCTGTGCATCACACACATTTGCTTGCATTATGAAAATATACTGACAAATGAAATACTCACCACTCTTGATGAGTGACTACAATGATATAGGAGTAAGGTGCCACAAGTACTCCTGTTCTTTTTGCGGATACAGACTAACACGGCTGCTATTCTGATACAATGATATAGTTACTTATTACTCTGCGTGGAGTGACTGCAGCAGTAAGAAGAACACAGGTGAAAGGACACATCTCTTTTCTGCTTGCGAAAGTAAGTGGAATGTAAGATTCCCGGTGAATGCAGCCTGTACACACTTGCCCTGAATTACTGCTTAGCCAAGAAGCTAATTAGCTAACACATCAGGTGGGATAAGAACAGGTTCACCTCCTCCTCCTCAGAAGGGCTGAAGTACAGTTAAGCACATTCAGTTTTAATACTCAATCCTGTACCATCCATACAAATAAAATATAATCCAATGGCTTTATGGACTCACAAGCTCCACAGTGGAGAATAACAGCATTCCCAAGTAGCCTAATGGCTTTGCTGGCTGGTGCTATGGTCTATTTCTTTAGCAATGTAGATATGATCCAGACCCTCCCCCAGGCTGGCAGGAGCAGATACAGCTTGGCTCTCTGTCAAACACACTTTAATAGGCAGCTGAAAAGTTCTGCGGCATCAGAGGTCTTTGCTTGCCCTTGTCGGGCTCCAGGAAAATGGTGAGGAGATGCTTAGTGTGAAGGTGACGGTCTTGGACTGTGTCAGAAATTAAAAGGTATCGCTAGAAGTGCTTAGATAAAGGGGGGGGCCATGAAGCATAATAGATACCTTAGACAGGGCTGGGTAAAAGCACAGAGGCTATCTCACATTCTGAGTGATCTGTAGCGAAGAAAGCAAGCTTCCCCTTACCATACAGCCTAGACATGGCCCCAATCCTGCAATCGCTTATTCACATGAGTAGCCTTTACAATCTTCAGGCCACCTGGAAATGCAGTTACTGCGCACGCGTACACACACAAACACACCCTTTGAAGTGGCTGGAAATGTTGGGTTCATGAGGGTGAGGACATAGAGTCATTTAATGACTGATGCACGTCAGGGTGCAAGAACAGGGGGGCCCATGGCACCCCACTTTTTAACATGGGCATAGTTTGGGGGTAGGGAGATTCGTTGTCCCCCCCCCCCAACTGTAAGCCTTGGGCAGGTGGAGGAGCAGATCAGGTCCCCTGCCGCAAAGCGCAGTGCCTGCCCACAGTGCCAGCCTCTTCCCGGTGCGGGCCCCTCTCAGTGGCCCCACTCCTGCTCCTCTTAGCCCCAAGGCCCCACCCACTGGCCAGGCCAGAAGCCAGGCCAGGGAGCCGAGGATGCTGTGGGGAGCCCTGGACCCTCCACCTGTCCTGGGCGGCGCACTCCGGGTCCAGGTGGCAGGGACAAGGGCTGGGGGTTGCTCTCGGGCCCCCGGCCCAGGACAGTTGGAGGGTCCCCAAGTTTACCACCACCTGGCTCCAGCTTTTTTCAGCCTGGCCAGAGGGCAGGGCTTCCGGGAGAAGAGGAGGAGCAGGAAATGGGACCATGGAGAAGGCAGGGCCACAGGGCGGGGCCTCGAGCCTCCCACCCCCCACTTCTACCAAGGTTCCAGCGCTCCTGATGCAGTTTATAACTAAGCATTCTTAACTGTACCCCAACCCTTTCCAAGGAGGAGAGAGGAGAATATATGGAAGGATTGCCCTTGAGAATAAAGGTTTTAGAAGTGTGCATGCCCTCTGTTTCAAATACCCAAAACCCCAGGGGCATACACGCACAAGTCCCCAGAGTTCTGATAATATTTTACCATCTGCGTCTGTTCCCAATTAAATTTCAAAGTACAGAGCCCACAGGTAAATGCCATCAAAGCAAATCTGTTGCCTAATATGTGCTTCCCTAGCTTAGATTCAATTATCCCTTTCTCAGTTACTTGTGTTTGCTGACTGTGTCTCAGGTGATCTTGCAGGTGTGGCACCCAGCAGGTGCATGTATCAGTGCCAGCATTACACATCTTCATACCAAAGGGACAGAGTCATCACATGAAAGAGAAAAACTTCCTCCTTTTAGCTAAAACCAAGAAGTAGTGCCACTTGGAATCATGCAAATTACACACATGCTTTTAGCATTAGATCATCAGGCACTCTACTGCAGTGAGGGGCTCAGGAACCTAGGTAGATGGATCATAGTTCTAGTGACTGATACAACTCTCAGGTACCATCTTGGCAAGAATCGTACAGTGGCTAAATACCCTCCCCACCTGCTCACCATATTGGAAGCGGATCAGAGGGAAATAAAGGAAAGCGTGGCAAGCCTGAACTGAAAGCACTGAGTGAAAACCTTACTTGCACTGACCTAATAAAAGTTGAGTCATATCATCAGTAAGGGTAAAAGGCTCCTCAGGAGCCTGAAGGAGAGGTGAAAAGACCTCAACCATACTCCCAATTCCTGTTTTTCCATCATAAAGAAAGTATCCGTTTCTTTATGAGGACCCTATCAAGTAATTTTAGCCCAATATAATTTAGGTTTTTTGTTGTAAAAAGGAAGCAGGAAATGCTTTACAAAATCCAGTATACATGGAAATGTTTCCTGGGCTTGTTTTTAAATATTTCAGTAAAAAGAGGTGTTAGGGGATTTAAAGGTTCTCCAGCAGTACTGTACTGGAAACCCAAACTCAACAGTGTTGATCAAATGGGTAAGGAGCATTATTCCTGATATCTTGGTCAAATTGCAAGATCTACCGACATAAAATTTATCCAGCTGTTTCCAGTGGATTTGATATTCTTCACTTCTTGTCCTATACAGCGTTGGTGTGTGCTCTTACACAGCTGCTGCAATGTACTCCAGAGGAGACTATTGTTTAGCAAGAGACAGTAATTCCTGCACATCTAGGGTGAAATCCTGACTCCACTGAAGTCAATGGGAATTTTACTATTGACTTGCATAGGGCCAGGATTTGACCATAGATGTTTGCATGATATAACTAGATCAATTTTGAATAGAATTAGTTACACTAGAAAGTGCAAGTTTTCTAATACAGACCAGGCCTTAAGCCGCATTAAGGTCATTGGTGAATTTTTTCAATATATATTAGGCCAAATTCATTTTTGCTGAACTTCAGTGACTTCAACAATTCTTTAGTTTTTTAGAGCAGCCTTGTGAATTGTCAAACCCAAACAGCCTTTTGAATTCAACATTTAGTTTTGTTTTTATAGACACTTGACTCCTGCTGCTAGTACTCAGGCAGCGCTGGGCTTCTGTCGTCAGCAGCCCCATCCCACAAATATCCCAAGTATGCGTCGGCCGCATTTTCATTTCATTGTGTGGTTTCTCCATTCCTTTGCTGATTTAGTCCAGGCCTCTCTTTTGCATTCTCAGATAATGAAAACCATGTGAGGTTAAAATAAAATCTTCAAACCCATAAATCAGTTTCATCTGCATTATCAAGACTGAGCAAAATGTTTAGGGCGGTTCATTTGTCCCTATAAATAGGATCAAAATGTTAAGCTGTGCATTAGATAAAAAGGTCAGAATCAACTTCTACATTTTAAAAAGCAGAATTAATTCCTACAGCATAAGACACAGTGACCATGGAAATGCATTACCTAGCCAGAGATTTATGTTACATGTTATTCTTAGGTAGTTTTTCCTGATATGTCAGTTATGACATACCAAAAAAATTCAGTTAGTGCAGATCTCTAATATTAAAAAAAACTGGCAGTGGATAATGGAAAAAAAAAAAACTTTACCATGGCCTGATGTTAGCATAGAATTAATTCCCTGGATTTTGCCTATATATCACAGCTCTAACCTTGTTTAGGGCCAAATTCTAAAAGCCCTTTTCATGCTGAGAGGCACTTTATTCCGCAAACAGTCATACTGAAGTGAAACGGCTACTGGCAGAGTGTGGGTATCAGAATCTGGCCCTTCGTTTTTTCAGGGTTTTTATTTGTAGAAAGAAGCCAAGTAAATACATATTTTTCTATCCACTGGCTAAGTATTGACAACTTTTTAATTATTCATGAGCCTCACAGACTATAAATACCTCCTTCTGAGCAACTATGACCCAATCCTCCTCCTGAGGGGCTATAACCAGGCTCGGTTGTGGTAGTACTGAGACAACCCTAGGTCACAGACAGGCCTGTTATGTGGTACCCGTGGTCTGAAGTGAACTGCAAAGCTTTTTTTTTTTAAATGAAAGCTGGCTCAAGATCCTGTTTAATTAATGTTTAAAAAGTCACAGCCGTTTAAAACTGATCTGCGTTATTCTTTCATCATAATGATGTGTGATTTGCATTTTTAAATACTTTATGAATATTAAGTCTCAAAACCCCTGGGAAAGGGAATATTATTGTACCTATTTTACAGATGGGTAAACTGCAGTACTGAGTGGTTAGGGCTGAGCTACACTTAAATATTTTGCCAGCATAGCTGTGCCAGTTAGGGGAGTAATTTTTTTTTTTTAACAATATATAGCTATGCTGGCAAAAGCCCTAGAGAGGATGCAGTTATACTAGCAAAAACTTGCTTTTTCTTGTATACTTATTTTGCTCAGGGAACTGGTATAAGCTATGTTGGGGAAAGGATTTGTTTGTCAGTTTAGGCTGCATCTACACTAGGAAGTTTTGCCAGTATAGTTATACCAACAAACCTTTTATACATAGATCTGGCCTAGGTGACTTTGCTCAAGGACACAGGAAATCAGAGACCTTGTTTACACACAAAACTTGCACCAGTTTAATTAGAATTGGTTATTAAAATCAATTTTGTATAAACAGTGCAAATACTGATGAAGACACTATCAAATCATATTACACCTGGTTTATATCCATTTACTTAAGGTCCATAATTTACCAACACAACTTAAAGCAAGAGTTAAACTGATTTAAGTGTCTTCATATTAAGGGCTTGCACCAGTTTGACTAGATAGATTTTTAAATCAACTTAGTTAAATCAGTGTACTTGTCTAGTATAAGCAACGTCCTAGTTTTATGTTCTAACCATTACTGATGTATTATATGCATTAACAGTGGTTGCAGGGAAAACAACCAAAAAATATTCCAAGCTCCCCATGATTTTCATATATTTTGTTCTAAAATATAATTGTGATATAAGCTTATATGCATATGTCATTCATGATTCAGAATCTCAGACAGTATTAAAGAGCTGCTTCTGTTTTTTAACCAGAAGCTTGTTATTCAGAGATAAATTAGACAACAGAACAAAGTAAGTCACCAAGCAAAATAAAATAAAATGCGCAAATCTATGTCTGATCAAACTGAATACAGATAATCTCACCCTCAGAGATGCTTCACTAAGTTTTTTCTCAGACTGGACACCTTCCAGGCCTGGGCACAATTCTCTCCCCTGGTACAGCTCTTGTTCCAGCTCAGGTGATAGCTAGGGGATTCTTCATGATGGCTCTTCTCCCTCCTCCTTTGTTCTCTTCCACCCCTTTATATATCTTTTGCATAAGGCGGGAACCCTTTGTCCCTCTGGGTTCCCCCCCCCACTGGAAAAAGGTTAAAGATGGATTCCAGTTCAGGTGACATGATCACATGTCACTGCAAGACTTCATTACCCACTTGCCAGCACACACATATACAGGAAGACTCACAGGTAAACCACAGCCATTTGCACACAATGGTCCTGGTTAATGGGAGTCATCAAGATTTCAAACCACCATTAATGGCCCACACTTTGCATAATTACAATAGGCCCTCAGAGTTATATTTTATATTTCTAGTTTTAGATACAAGAGTGGTACATTTATACAAATAGGATGATCACACTCAGTAGATTATAAGCTTTGTAATGATACCTTACAAGAGACCTTTTGCATGAAGCATATCCCAGTTACATTATATTCACTTATTATCATGTTTTTATAAAACCATAGAGACTGCACAACGTCACAGTTAGATTTTATTATGGGTGGCTAACTAGCATTGACTTCCTGCACTACATCGCTGTGCAAGACTCCAGCACACAGGCCTGGCTCACTTAAAATCACCGCAGCAAACACCACGTTTAATACACGATTTTAGAAACAAACTTCAAGGCAGTCTATATTTCTCCACTGCTCAGGGAAAGGGTTGTTTGTTTGTTTATTATTTATTTTTAAAATAGATCACTCATTAACTCTACCAGATCAGAGCCACTCATTCATTCCTCATTCTCTGATCTCTCACTTAAGTCAACTGTTTGGTTCGCACTTTAATGGCCATCAATATACACAACACATTTATACAGATAAGATTTAGTAAGTTATTATTTAGAAAATACATCTGGGTGTCTAAGTAAAGAAAAATTACAACAGCTTTGCAAAACTCCTCTCGCTTGGAGGGGTTTAACGGATATGAAAAGTAAATATTATACAGCAGACTTAAACTTTAATTGGTCTTATGATTCTTTTGCTTTATTGTTTCCTGTCATCCCATGGCGGGGTTGGGAGATCTTTGCCTGAGCTATTAAAGTTTCATGACAGTTTTGCAAGGCTGAGTTATATGCAAATTACAGAAATATTATGGTTTTATGATGTCTTCTAATACACTTAACTGCAACATTTTCATACGGACAAATTATCAATCTAGTGGTAACTCCAGTCTAGCGATACTTGAAGCATGAACCAAATATTTTTACAAGAACTGAAACTATCTCCATGGCACTGGGCCTGCAATAGATTCACTCTATGTGGCTGGCTGGCACTGCATTCCAAAGCAGCTTTGGGATGCGCTCTCTTTTTCTCTGAATAGGAATTTAACAAATTAGTGAATCATGCCGCCAATCTGGATTCATAAGAAAGCCATTTGCCTCCTCTCTCATAAAAGACAATGATCTAAAGCAGCAGTTCTCAAACTGTGGGTCGTGACCCCAAAGTGGGTCGTGACCCCATTTTAATGGGATCGCCAGGGCTGGCTTAGACTTGCTGAGGCTCAGGGCTGAAGCCCAAGGCCCTCTGCCCAGGGCCGAAGCTGAAGCCCGAGGGCTTCAGCCCTGGGTGGCAGGGCTCAGGTTACAGACCCCCTGCCTGGGGCTGAAGGCCTTGGGCTTCAGGTTTGGCCCCTCCACCCAAAACAGTGGGGCTTGGGCTTTGCCCCACCCCCCAGGGCAGCGGGTCTTGGGCGGGCTCAGGCATCTGTCCCCCCTCCTGGGGTCATGTAGTAATTTTTCTTGTCAGAAGTGGGTTGCGGTGCAATGAAGTTTGAGAACCGCTGATCTAAAGCAGTGATACTCAGACCTCAGTGGTCCAGGAGCCAAATTAGCAATCAACATTACCCAAAAGAGCCAGAGTCATGTGAATTCATTGTTTCATTTACTATATATATTATTCTCACAGCAAAATGACTGACCAGCATTATTATTTTATCAGCTACAATTGGTCAATAACAGAGTAAAAGCATCTTGACTGGTTAATAATTAAATCACAGTGTTTTAATATCATGTGCTGCAAAGTGCCCCAGGAGACACATTAAAGAGCCACTTGTGGCCTCCTAGCCTCAATCTGAGTATCACTGATCTAAAGACAGATTTCAGCTGATTAAATGAATATGGGGGGGGGGGGGGGGGGGGAAGGGGAATTCAGCACCTTGTGGAGAAGCTCAACCCCAAAAGTGATAATGTCCTATGGGGGGAAAGCAAGTAAGAGAGACGGATGAAAGTCCACCTGAGAAAATAACCACAGATTGGACCAAATAAGACACACACAAAATTCTTGGTAACACGAAACTTGCCAATTTGCAGAAGCATCATGGCCCAGATTTAACACAATGGCATAGATGCTGGAAGTAGGGGTGCTGCCGCACCCCCTGTCTTGAAGTGGTCTCCATTATATAGTGTTTACAGTTTGGTTCAATGGCTCTCAGCATCCCTACTATACAAATTGTTCCAGTGCCCCTGCACAATGGATTGAATTGTTTTGGCAAATCCTCTACTGCTTAATGTCACTTCATACCTACAGCAATGGGCAGAGTTTGGAACACTTATCTGAACAGCCAAGAGAGTCAGATCCTCATTGTATTCCAACTGGCTATAAGGAGAGAAAGAGCCTTCTTCTACCTTATTGCCAGTCACGAAGCATGGCCGTGCTTACAATATTACAAACACTTGGTCTCCATGGAAGGAGCATACCTAGTAGCAAACACTAGCAACAGAGAACATTCCACTCCCATCCACATCATCCACAATAAGAGAAAAACTCTGTAAGACTATTACCCTTAGAAAACCTTCCAAGAGACTTCCCCACTCAATGAATATCTACCCTTAGCACCAAAAATCCATGAAAACAGGATGTACCATTAAAGTTCGGGAGGGGTGAGGGTGTCAAAAGAGGGTCTCCTGCTTATTTTTAAATTATTATTTAAAGAGGGAACATAATCCAAGAGCAGAAACGTCTAACAAGCCTAGAACCTTATGCCAAGCACAAGGATGTGCTTTTTCTTTATAAATTAAAGCATGGCCCAAAGACAAACAGCATTCTGCTACAGATCCAAAATCCCTGCGTTCACAGGTGTTCAGACTCAGGTTTTTTGATTTAGACCAAATTCTAATGCAAAATCTTAACATTGAGGAACAGTTGTACTTTCACTGGGGTAAAATCAATGGCCCCTTTAAAAGCCATCAACATAACTGAATGAAGAACTGAGAGCCAGCAGTGTGCCCTAAAAAGGTATCAACAGGTAGGTACACTCACAGCTGAATAATATTTTTACGTAAGCAGACAAAAGGTATTTTCCCATTGGACTGCCAACTTCAGTTGATTATCGGGAGTAAAGCAGCATCACTAATTTTTTTTTTTAAAGATATCAGTGCCCTGAATCAATGTCAAATATTTCCCAATGTTAAAAAAAAAATGGAAGTCTCATTGAGGAGTAGAAGTTTTACATATTTATTATTATTTTGTGAAAGTTGTGAAATGTGAAAGTTCTACTTTATTATTTATTTTGTGCTAGGCACTGTACAAATACAGAGCAGAGTGACCCATTAAGACATCCCCATTGAGAAACTCATTATTTCTAGACCTGCTTAGCAGAGGGGAAAAAACGGGATGTGAAAATTTGCAATCCAAAAATCATCAATTTCACTAGCATTGTAAGGAATGCTTGGCAATGAAACACTGCAGCCCTACTATTAAATAGGAAATGAAAACCGTCAGTCAGTTTATATGGAAGGTGGGGAATGGGGAAGAGAAAAAACATTTAATTCTCTGTACTCCCACTCAGTCTTAATATTCTTTTACAACGGGAATGGCTTGCATTAGTCAGGGTACATCTGAAAGTACATAATTCAAGCCTTTATTTACAATCATCAATCTTCTTTATTCTGGAAAGATCCCTACCAGGTGGCAATGAGTGCATAAATTGTTAAAGCCAACATTAAGTGCCTGTGCATCGTCAGTCATTTTGCATTTAAAAACATTAGTGCCTTTGACTATTAATGTGGATGGCATATACACCATCATGGGAACTCAATGGAAATTCACTAATAATGTACCATAGAAGTGTTGCCATATAACCCACTTCAGCATAAAGAAGCTGTAAAAAGACATTCTCCAAAGGCACTTTCACTATATAGTATTTTTGGAAGGTAGTGGGGCAGAGATTAATGTCCTTACCAACTCTTTCCATATGGATCAAACATTCATGCTATAGCCTCTTCAGGCACTCCAGTCTAGTAAACTATGGAATGTGATCGTCTGACCTTAAGTACACCTCTACCCCGATATAACGCGACCCGATATAACACAAATTCAGATATAACGCGGTAAAGCAGTGCTCCGGGGGGGCAGGGCTGCGCACTCCAGCAGCTCAAAGCAAGTTCGATATAACGCGGTTTCACTTATAATGTGGTAAGATTTTTTGGCTCTTGAGGACAGCGTTATATTGGGGTAGAGGTGTACTTCCAAATCAGCTGCCCTTTTAAGTACACTATATACTAGTGAGATTTTATACATTCAAATTAAAAGTAAGAGGATGGTCTGGTGGTTCAGATCTCATATTCTACACTACATGTGGACCACAGATTCAATTCACAGTCACTAGACTGCCAGCCAGACTGGCAAAGGGCAATATTCTTTGCTCCATTTCCATGAGCAGAAAGAGCCAACAATGTCACGTCCCAGTCCCAGTTTGGAAATGCGGAAGCAGCCCCAGCTCTATAGCATGCTTCCTGGGCCCTGACTCAGGGCTCTGGGGGTAGGGAGCCTTGGTGAGGTGGCAGAAGTGGAGCAAAGCAGCAGTCACACTCTGCAGTGTGCTCCCCTCTGCACCCCACAGATTTGCAACTGAATTTCCAGTCAGGCATCGATGCTGCTTGCTTGAAAAGTCGAGTCTGCTAAGGTGAAGGGACAACAGGATAGCTAAGCAGAGACACAAGGCCTCTGCAGATCTCAGGAGATCCACCGATTTAGAGGACACTGACAATTGCCCATTCCATGGTAGTGGAATAGGAGGTCTTTTCACTCCCCTTCCACACCCCACACCTCCAGAAAGAAAGGGACATTGTGAAAGAAACATTGCAAGCCAAAACTTGGAATTTCCTGTGTTATCCTCAGGGAAAACCCACACAGTGGGGAAGAACCTGGCACTGAGACAGGGAATGCCACAGAAGCAGCCAGAACTGTCCTAGGGAGACACTTCAACTTTCAACATGGAACAAGAACCCTCCATGGATAAGAGCAGTCCTGGTATAGTTCGGGTGGAATCTCACAGAGCCTTCTGTGGCCATGACACAGAGTTTTGGAGGAAGGGAAGGTGGGTGTAGCGGAGAGGGAGAAGAGAAATTAGAAGCAGGTAAAACAGTTCTCACAGACGAACCACAGTACATGTGCACTAACCCACTAAAGAAAACAGCATGCCACAAAAAAGTATGTTGCCCTGCTATGAGACTGGGCCTTCATACGGTCATTCTCTGCGCATGCCCATACAGAATTGTTCATCTTACTTAGAATGAAACCTCCGAGAGGCACAGCTGCCAACTACCTATAGGTTCAGTACAGCGCCAAGTTCACCCACCATGCTCACTAAATAATACATCGTTATACACTCATGCACACGCACTCTATGCATTGGTGACCGACATTTTTATATTTAATCAGCACAACAGAGAATAAAACACATGAATTAAACACTTCATATATAATTAGAGCTTCAATGCAGCAAGAAAACTTGATAAAGTTGCATCCGAAGAAGTGGGCTGTAGCCCACGAAAGCTTATGCTCTAATAAATTTGTTAGTCTCTAAGGTGCCACAAGTACTCCTGTTCTTTTTGCGGATACAGACTAACACGGCTGCTACTCTGAAACTTGATAAAGTATGGAAGCCAAGATTACACATGCACACCCCATGCACACACACACTGAGCCCTTGGTATTTCTCTGTAAAATAGGAAAAGCAGAACATCTTGAAATGTAGATTCAGATTTTAACTTTTTCCACAGAAGTGGAAGAAAACGAGAAACACCACTGCCGTTAACCAGAGCGGCGTGCAAACTCACTCAAGCCAGCCTTGCAAAATCTTACTTGCCCAGGCACCCAGGGCAAGCAAAATGTCATTGGTGCACTTTTAATGACAATTTTGCAAGGCTAAGCTTAAATATTTGCAGGAGGTGAAGGTTCAAATAATGACCCCCGGTTCTGATACCACAGTGATGGGCGAAGAAACTACCCAGAAGAGAGGAGAGCAAATCTAACTCCGAGGTTTATGCTATCACACATAATGCGGGCTCCACTGTCCCTAAACACTTCTCTTACCTACTTTTGAGCTGGAGACAAAAGGATTTTCTTCTTTTTTCCAAACTGACCGGACTCCTGTAGCTTTTTGGGTCAGCTCCACAAAGGACGCCTTGCTGCCAACAGTATTTTCTCTTTGTGCTCTTTTTACCCCAGGGAGTAAAGGGCAAAACACTGGATTCAGGCGGGATGGTGGTTGCAGTACACGACGCAACAGGCTGGCTTGCAGAGATGTTGCACTTCAGCGAGCTTTCACTGCAAATCCTTCCTTCATTCTCAGTGTCGATCAAACAGGCGGGAGGAGGGTAGACTTTTTTAAATTGCAAAAATAATAGTTTGCTTTGGGGGGGGATTCTGTGGGCAAATTTATGGCTCGACTTTTTTTAATACAAGCGATCAAGATCGATGTATAAAAAAATCCAACTGCAGTCGGATCAGACGTGCCTGGTTTTCCTGGAAGAAAGAATGTGGCTTATATAAAAATGGCAAACAGGAGAAGAGAACTTTAAAAGTTTCCTCCGTCCCAGTGCAAATTTGCTAAGTACAAATTCTGCTTGTCAATCCCAGAACTGCACAGGAAACTCCAGTCCCCCTCTGCCCAGGGAGGGAAAAGCGGCCATCCAACCACTGCATTCCGGCCTCGGAGGAAAGTTACTGATCTCAATGGATTGCTCTCACACACGAAGGATTTCTTTTTTAAAAAATTGCCTTGTGCAAAATCAGGTTCCTGAGCTCCCCAGACCTCAGGGGCTGATCTCCCATTAATGCAGGAGACTATCCTGCAAAAAGAGATCAAGCCCAAGCAAAGCAGCTTCTCTCTTCCCTTTTCCTTCTTCCGACTCTCTCTCTGTCTCTCCCCCCAGCTCGGATTCCCGCTGGGATTGTGAGTATGTTATGAGAAGAATGCAGGAAGCACACCTCCTCCACCTCCCCCTAGCAGGAGCTTTCCCAGGCCACACTGCAGCCCTGCTGCTGGAGCCTCATCATCAAGACACCCAAAAGGAAAGTCCCTCCGAAAGTTTAGCTGAACAGAGTCCAGACTGGAAAGAGCAGTTTCAGTATGTTGTAGAACTGCAGGAGGAGCCAGGAGAAAAGGAAAGCCGTCCCAGCCACTCTTTTTATGTCTATTGGACAGCTCCATCTTCGGTGCAGTTTTCTGTTGGCTGACTGGCTTGTCAGTCATGCCACACAGGTTTTAAAAAAACCAGAAACCCAAGACAAGCTTCTATTGTATTCTTGCTGGAGCAGCAGGGAGACTTAACTCTGAACCTCTAGTCTCAGGAGAGGTGTAACCAGGACTCAGTGCCCCTGCAGGAAATACTGTAAGGAAAATGACATCTGTGGAAGAACTTCAGCCCCCTGAAGAAGCTAAAAGCCTGTTTTAATCTTGGGGGGGGGGGGAGGGGAAATAGAACCAAGCATCTCTCCTGAATTCCTTAAAATACCTTTCAACAAATTGGAAGCAGTAGCACCAGAGATCGGATATCTTGTTTTACCTTGGTCACCCGAATCACCTGGCTTGCAATTCTACTGAAGAAAATCAAGTTAAATGTGTGCACAAACTTTGTAGTGTAATAGTTGGCCCTTTATCTGTAGTGGCTACTTGGTTCATATTGGTGAAGAGCTTTGAAGGTGAAAAGCACTGTGAGCTATCGTGGTGCACCGCTCATGCACACTCTGGCGCTACGATTTCTATATAAATATGAGTCTATATACACAATCCTATTTAGATACTAAGATATATATTTTAAGTTGTAAAATATATTGACAACTTGATACTTGTAAAAGCACTCAGATCATTGGATAAAAAGTGTGATGACTATATGTTTTATTTATTTTATCATATATTATAAAATATATACTTCAAGCTGTAAAATATTTTTACAACTTGATATTTGTAAAAGCACTTTGAGACCACTGGATGAAAAACACAATTATTATAAAGCATTTTTCATCCAATGATCTCAAAATGCTTTTACAAATATCAAGCTGTAAAAATATGTTACAGCTTGAAGCATATATTTGAATATATAAATATGATGTATATATAAATATGACTATATTCATAACCTATATTTTATTATATATACTTGTTTACATACTTATACAAAAAACATTGTATGTAAAATTATATAATAATAAATAAAAAAAATAGTAATTGCACTTTTCATCTAATGATCTCAAAGTGCTTTTATAAATATTACTTTAAGCTTCACAACATCCATGCAAGGTAGGGAAGTAATTGTGATGTTATAAAAACAAGGGATGTTCTTGCATATGTGCATTTGTGCAGTTCTTACTCACGGATATTTAATAAATATATATATAGGCCTAATCTAGCCTTACTTCAATGCAGAAAGAAAATCAGCATGAATTCAGTGGGACAAGTCACTGGGATGAAGTCAGTCATATGCGTAAGTGTTTGCAGGATTAGGCCCCACATTTTTAAAACGCCAAGCCAATTCTGCATAACTAAATGGGATAACTCCAATTTACACCACATGCAGAAAATAATTGAAAGCGTGGAAAAAATAGACGATGAAAATCAGGTAAATGCATTTAAGCAGGACATTTTAAAGGATAAGTCCCCTGTACTAAATGTTTTACTCAAAAATAAAACTATAAAATATTCTTCCAGAGCCCAAACCTGCAAGTTCTGCGTGTCTAAAACCCCCATTGCCCTCCCAGAATTGCACCTGAATGATAGATTTGAGAAGAGGGTATGCTCCATGCCTTCTCTAGACTTGAATATTTATCCCAAATACAACCACGATATTGTCAACTCTCACAATTTTACAAGGTCTCATGATTTGTTTTTTCTTAAAATCTCAGCTCCTAGAATCATGTGATTAACTTAAAAAAAAAAAAAAAAGGAAAGGAAAGATGAAATTCTAAGGAAGCTTCTTTCTAGCCCTCCTGGTTGCAGAGTTAAGCTTAAAAACACAACCCTCACCGTGCCTTTCAAAAACAGAAGACAAAGAAAAAGAATCCAAATGTAATATTTCCAAATCTCATGATTTTTAATCCAATCTCATTATTTTGGGGGCCCTGCCTCATGGTTTTTCAACACTTGGGATTGGCAATACCACAACCATTGCTGTAGTTGTATGCAAACCTCTAGCATAGTCAAGCAAAGCTGCTATCTGCACCAGTGCTGGAGCTTGAAACGGGTAAGCTCCACTGGTGCAAATAGCAGCTTCATCTGTCTATGCTAGGGGTACACTGCACCCCTTCCCTGTAATCAGGCCAAATCCCCAATCCAAACAGGGTCTGAGATAACAATATGGCCCCTCCTCTCAAAGGGACCTTTTGGGTAGCAGAATATTTATATACAAACTATTTCCTTGCCTTTCTCACAATTCACCTCCTCCTTTGTTTACATACAATAAACTCTAATCCTTTGTTTGCCACATCGCTTCTCTGTGAGGTCATTTCATTGTCTGCAAAAGCAGGATGGAGATTACTGGGGTGACTGTTTATTTGTTTTGTGACTATCTCTTTCAGTAACTTGCAACTTCAAGAAAGAATAAGATGAAAAAGAAAAGCGGGAAGAGGTCTATCCCCCATGGCAATTCATCTCCCTGATTTTATATGTTTATATTTGCACCACTGAATAGCTTCATTTACTTTGCAGGATCAGGCCCTAAAGTAACACCAATTTCCAGAACTGCTCAGCAAGCAGCAATTTCTATTGGCCACTGGTCAAACCGTGCTGCTTGCATTATAAAATTTGTCCAGTAAAAGATATTGCTGCATTAGGGTTGCCAGGCGTCCGGCTTTCAACCGGGACCCTAGCAGCTCCGGTCAGCACAGTTGACAGGGCCGTTAAAGCTCCAGGGTAGGCAGGGAGCCTGCCTTAGCCTCGCTGCACCACCAACCAGGAGCTGCCTTAGGTAAGCGCCACCCGGCATGAGCCTGAACCCCAAATCCCCTGCCCCAGGTCAGAACCCCCCCCCCGTACCTTAACTCCCTCCCAGACCCTGCACTCCCACCCACACCCCAACCCCAACCCCCTGCCCCAGCCCTGAGCCCCCTCCTGGAGCCCGCACCCCCTCCTGGACCCCAACCTCCTATCCCCCTCCCTCACCCAAACTCCCTCCCGGAGCCTGCACCCCAACTCCTTCTCCAGTCCTGATCCCTCTCCCACACTCCTTGGCCCCAGCCCGGAGCTCCCTCCTGCACCCCAAGCTCCTCATCCCCAGCCCCACCCCAGAGCCTGCACCCCCAGCCCTCACTCCCTCTCATACCTCAACCCCCTGCCCCAGCCTAGAGCCCCCTCCCACACCCTGAACCCCTCATTTCAGGCCCCACCCCAGAGTCCACACCCCCTCCTGCACCCCAACCGCCTGCCCCAGCCCAGTGAAAATGAGTGATGGTGCGGGAGAGCGAGCGACGGATGGAGGGGGGCTGGAGTGAGTGGGGGGGTGCCTCAGAGAAGGGGCAAGGTCTTGGGGAAGGGACAGGGCAGGGGTGTTCCGTTTTGTTCAATTAGAAAGTGGGCAGCCCTATACCTCATCCACCTTGTCTTGTCCTATTCAGGTCAGTTCAGTGGAACTATTATTCTGAGGAAGGACAGCCTGATGTGGCCCTTCACCTTTTAATTGCTTTATCCACAAGACTGTTATTTACATATGTTCACAAATCTACCATAAAAATAATCTGGAAACAATTTCAGGAAAATAAAACAACCCTCCCCCAGAAATTCCAAAAGCCTGCACATATAAATACACAATCTTTTTTCTGTAACTGATGCTCATTCGCTGGAAAATTTTAGCAAAAACAAATGAACAAACACATGTAAACAATTCATTAACATTCCCACAACATTACAGCTAGAACAGGTAAACAGAGGACAATATATGCCAGAAGTTATGGTGAGGAGTGTGATGAAATATATAGCTATAGCTGGATTAAAGATTTATAAATAACCCTGAAATATATGATCCCACCACATAACTGCCTCCCTTCCGCATCCCAAAAGAAAACTTGTGGTGTGGCAAATGGAGGTTCATCAACAAAGCAAAATATTTTTAATTCACACTGTGAAAAATGGCTTGCCTTGCCCAAGGCATATTAACCTCAAGCCATCTTCCTCTGTTTATTCAAAAGAATATTAGTGCAGCGCTTTTTTAAAGCAATCAGAGATAACAGCTTTATCTGAACAGGAAAAGAACAAAGAGAGATGCATGAAATCCAAATTCTCCTCAGAAAATGTTCTTCCTTTGCATCCTCACTCCCCCACCCCTGCAGCTAGCGCAGTACTCATGAGCTATGGCACACACTGACTGAAGTGCTGCCAGACGAAGGAAGCTAGCAGTTTTCCACACAGAGATCACACTATAATGTGGGAATTCAGGAAACAGCACAAGAAAGAGGTTCCTAATAACTGCGCCAGCTTTCTCAGGCCAAGTTATGCAATCATGCAAAGGTTACATTAGGTGTATTCAAGGCAGAGAAGATAAATATCACTGTGGAAACAATTTGGAAGTAGAAAAATAAATCTTGAGCCCATCCTACACCTAGAATAGTACTTGATAACCTGGGATCCCCGAACCTATGATTTTGAGGGGCTGCTGCTCTTTGCATTCTTTAAAATTACGCCATTTAAAATTTCTCCCTGCAGCTTTGTTCTCTTTTCTCCTCAGCAACTGGAGTTGAGGAAGCTGCTCATATCACCCTCGCTAAATGGGACAGATTCCCAGCGGAGCCTAATGTCCACTAAATACAGCTGAGGGGATGTAAATGCTGCAACACCAGCGCCACCCCCATCCCTGGCATAGAAAGTGTATTGCTGGTCATGGCCCCTGGGGCCATTATGTCAGCTGAGACTACACAGATCACAGCAGCACTGTGGCCATTCCCCCTTTTGCCCCAGCCCCCCTCCTACACTGAAAGCTCCAGGGGCAGTGGTTATACTGGCTCCCCAATGCCTGTGAGTTCCCCACTGTGTGAGTGGCACAAAGTTGCCAGAGAAAAGAAGAGAATATGGCCCTACACACTCATTTCACTCAGAGATTTGTGGAATTTCATGAAAAAGGCTAAAGCTGCAGACTGAGTTAAATAATGGCTTAATATGAAAAGATCACGCAATCAATAGAAAAATTCAGGATGGAACCAGAAAAAGAGATGTGGATAGGAAGTTTACTAAAGGTAGAGGAGCCAGAGAACAGGTAGTTATGAGAGAGGATATTTCCTTGTCTTGCTCTCCCCATATAAATAAGATCATTAACATCAAAGGCTGTATTCTGGGTGCAGTGCAGTGGTTAAAAAGGAATAATAATAATATTCTGTTTTTATTTTTGTCTGCAGATCCCAATGCTACGAAGTTGGCTAAGAATCATTATTGCTGCTTAATAGAGAAGGGACTTGAGGTGCAGAGGGGATAAGTGATTTGCCCAACGTCAGTGAGAGGCAGGAATAGAATTCAAGAAACTCATGATGCTTTTCCCATATTGTATCCAGTGGATAACATTACCTACAAGAAAAGCCTCCTTAAAGCTTCCTCTCGGGCAAGAATGGGGTAAACTGCACTTTGTGAAAAGAGAAAGGTCAATCCACTTGTCCCAGCAGAAGTGAGGGTGAGGCATAAATTCAATGTGAAACAGGCCATCGTACACCCGAGATGGTAATGATGGGTATTTGCATACCAATGATTTTAAAAATTACTACTGTAAAACCTAGCACGTTTGGGGTTATTAGGAAAATTCTGCCTTCCAGAATACAGACATTTGAACAGTTATGGGCCATATCTAATGGAGAGCTCTAATGGAGAGCTCGAAAGCTCATCTCTCTCACCAGCGGAAGTTGATCCAATAAAAGATATTGCCTCACCCACCTTGTCTCTCTCATGGGCCATACGGTCTTGTTTCACCCTCTCAGTGCTCACGGTGTCTTTCTACAGCAGTTTATTAACCTGCTAATTCTACACAATAAAATTTTAATGACCGTGTAATTTAGCAAACTGCTGTGGGGAAAGTAATTACTGTAGAAAACTTTTACATAGGCCTGGTCTACATTACAAAGTTAGGTTGACCTAAGCCACCTTGCATCTACCTAGCTGTGCATATGTCTACATTTAAATTGGTCTCTTACCCATGTAAGTACCCCATTACAGCAACACAGTAACTGAGCAGCACTGAGCCATGGTCTATGTACTGAGGTTGACGCAGCGCAAGTGTAGCCACTGCATTACTTATGTCAACCCTAACAGTCCTCCAGCAGCTGTCCCACAATGCCAAACACTGCCCGCTCTGATCACTGCCCAGGGGTCACAGAGACTAGAAGGTCTCCCTCCTCTTTAAAGCCCTGGGAATTTTTCAAATGCCTTTTCCTGACTGTCCAGCTTGGCAAGCATACCTAGCTGCTCTCCACTGTCCATGCCAGCTACACGTCCAGATGTGCTCCAGTTCGGAGTAGAAGGAGATATTCGATCTCCTGGGCCTGTGAGGAGACGAGAGTATGCAAGCACAGCTATGGACCGGCTGTAGAAACACAGACATCTACAAGCAGATTGCCAGGGGGATGCAGGAGAAGGGGTATGACAGAGATCAGCAGCAGTGCCGTGTGAAAGCAAAGGAACTGTGTGAGCCATATCAGAAGGCCAAGGAGGCCAATAGTTGATCTGGTGCCGAGCCACAGACCTGCCGGTTTTACAAAGAGCTGCATGCCATACTTGTTAGACACACTGCACACCACCATGGATTCCTTCAAGGAGCCCGAGACACGAGCCCCTAGTCAGTACCGGATTTACCATGGCGCCAGGCCCACGATCCAAAGGGGCCCTGGCCCAGCCCGCTCTTCTCCGCCCACCGCTCTCTCCTGCGGGGGCAGCGGGCAGAAGCTTGGTCCTGCCGGCTCCTGCTGCAGGGCAGGTCCGCCAGCAGCCAAGCTCGCCACTCCCCCGCCTCTTCCCCAGAGGGTGCTGTGTTCCTCCCCCCCACACACACACATTTCCCCCGGTCACCGAACAGCTGTTCGCTGGCGTGAGGGAGCGGGAGGAGCGGAGCCGCAGTGTGCTCGCCGCTCAGGGGGAGGAGGCGGAGAAGAGGTGGGGCCTTGGAGAAGGGGGTAGAATCAGGGCACACCTCCTCCAGCCCCCTGCCGTGAGCCACTCAGGGCAGGGAGCTGGGAGCACCCCCATGACCCCAGCCCACACCCCCAGCCCTCTGCCCTGACTCCTGCACCCTCCCCCACAACCCCAGCCCTGACTTCTGCACCCCCTCACACACACCCAGCCCCCAGACCTGACTCCTGCCCCCCCACATCCCCACCCCCACCCTGAGCACCAAACGGGAGCTCCTGCACACACACACTCCCCCACACACACATTCCCACCTGCACCCCTCGCACCAAATGAGAGCTGCCCCAAGTAAACGCTCCACACCCCAACCCTGAACGCCCTCCCTTACCCTAGCTCCTGGCCAGACCCTGCACCCCAACCCCCAGCCTGCTCCTGCATCCTAACTCCCTCCCAGACCCTGCACCCCCAGCCCTGTGCTCAGTGCACCTCCACCCTCAGCTCAGTGCAGAGAGAGACAAAGAGAATGGGCTAGAACCAGGGAGAAGGTAGGTACCTGCTCTATGTGGGCAGGAGTGGGGAGGATCCTGTTTACCCCCAGCCCTGCTGTGCTTGCAGTTTACCCCCAGCCCCTCCCTTGCTCCAGGGACCAACCCTAGCTCCCGCCCCCGGCCCCTGCCTTGCTCCAGTCAGCAGGGACTAATCCTCCTCCCATACCCCACTGTGCTCTTACCCCTGGCCCCTGCCTTGCTCCACTTGCAATCCTTCCCCCCGTCCCCACATGCCCTGCTGTCAGGGTGGATAAAAATCAATGACATTTTAAAAAAAATCAAAACATGAGATTTTTTTTATTTAAATCGGATTTTTGAGGAAAAAAACCTATCTAAAGATAGTTTTAATTCAGATACATTATATCTCATCATGGAATAGGGATTATAAATTCTAATTCTATAGTATGAGACAATATATTCACGTAATGTTTAAAAAAAGTTTTGTAAATGAGTTCTAGTAGTTCATGGATTAGGGACCCAATCCTATGGGGTTCCACAGGCTTCTATATAGATTATTTAGGTTAATCTTTCTATCTACCCAATGGGACTCAGTGCTCGAAGATACCATCAGAGATGCTTAGTTTTGCAGTTCTCAAACTGTGGATTTGTGTCTCCAGAGATAACGTGCTTAACAGCAAAAATGTTTTAAATAAATAAATAATATATAGAGGTGAGAAATAACAGACCTCAACTCTATTGTCCCTCTGCAAATTTGTGTACACAGAGTCAATCCCTTACCTCTCTTTAAAAGTGAAAAGTTTAAAAAAGTTCAACGAATAGAAGATTGTTGGGGGCGGAATAGATCTGGACAAGGAGAAGAAGTTTGGAGATAAATGTGAGAAGCAAGGAACATATGCCTTTTTGTTAAAATATGATGTTTGCTGTTGAAGAAAAAAATCCAGAATACTTAATGTTGTTATTTTAGTTAAAAAAACAATTTAAATGTCTGTCTGGTGATATTCTCCTCCTAATACAGCCTGGCAAGAAAATCCTCTAAATATTAATGATTAACCTGTTGAACAGGAGATAGTTCCCCTCCCAGTGACTTCATAAATATCTGCTTCAATTATCTTTAGTAAATGAAATAACCAAGCAATCATTCATTTTCTGACACAGCTGTAAAACTCATCCGAAATGTTTTCAAAATAAATCACTGTTTAAAAATGTATATAGTCACCTTCTAAAAATGAAACCTACATCTATCTCTGAGTTATGAAGAATATGTATTAAGGTTATAACAACCAACAAGAATGCACTTTTATGTAGAAAACCATGATTAAATCGAGGCTTCCTGACTAATGATTCAAATCATGATTTAAATCAAATCCACCCTGCCCACTGTGCTCTTGCCCCTGGCCCCTTCATTCCCCAGGGGGGCCCACAAAAAATTAATCCAGCCCTGCCCCTAGTGTAAATAGCGAGGACGAGGACGAGGAGGAGGAAAGAAAGAGGATGGGGAATATGTGACCGGGTGGTCCAGCTATGCCATGAGCCAGGACCGGTTTGAGATTCCACCGCAGACCAATCAGTCCCGACAGTCGAGCATGGGTGAGCCCGATGCAGGGTTAGGAACCTTGGGTAAGTGTATAAATGTCTTTCCCATTACAGAGAAGTTCTGATGGTGCCCCCAACTTAACAGGTCACAGCCACTAACTTTTCATTAATTTACTCTCACTAGAAGAGGTAGCGGTACAACAAAGAGGGGTAGCGTTGTTATCTGCTTTTCATTCTCCTGTAGAGTTGGGGGGGGCGCTAAGGAGCAGTTTGTTTATGTATATAATGATGACTCTTGAATCCTCCTGAGATGTACTCTGCAATCCTCTGTCAAAGGTTTCTATGGATGGCAGCCATATTTATTCCTCCGCGGTAGGACACTTTTCCATGCCAGTCAGCAATAACTTCGGCAGGCACCATTGCAGCACACAAACTAGCAGCATTCGGGCCCAGGCGGCTTTTGGGACGCCAGCAGCAGCTGTGCTCTCTGTGCCTTTGTTACCCTCAGGAGAGAGATATCAGCTAAAATCACCACCGGCTATGGAAAACGTTGCCAGTATTTAGAGCCAACACTGATGTCGGTGAAGTGTCCCCGATGATTCACCAACACCATAGAAAAGTAGCCCTTTCTGTTGATGTACTCGGAGGCAAGTTGGTCTGGTGCCAAAATAGGGACATGTGTGCTGTCTATTGCGCCACCACAGTTCGGGAACCCCATTGCTGCGAATCCATCCCTTACATCCTGCACATTGCCAAAAGTCACAGTCCTGCACAGCAGGAGACAATTAATGGCCCTGCACACTTACATGACAACAGCCCCCACAGTGGATTTTCCACTGACCCGGCAGCAACCCAGTGCTGCAAGTTTCCACAGTGAGAGCGCCACTCACTTCTCCACTTTCAGTGCAGCACTCATTTTGGTGTCCTCCTGCTGGAGGCCTGGGCTGAGCTTGGCACACAGATCCCAGAATGTAGCCTTGTGCATCTGAAAGTTCTGCAGTCACTGCTCATCATCCCAAACCTGCATTACAGTGCAATCCCACCAGTAAGTGCCTGTTTCTGAGGCCTCAAAGCAGCGTTCTAGCATCTACAGCTGCTCCGTGAATGCCACCAACAACCTTGAATTGGTTCTCACTATGTTCCACAGAAATCTGCCCTCCAAGAAATCATCATGTTACCCGCTGATGTGGTTCTTCTTACAGCTCTGCAAATACCATCGAATGCTTGCAACGCTCATGACAGTAAGTCAGAGCTGTGTCATGCCATATGCTTCTGTCGGAGATGGTTGACAGGGAGGGGGGCTGCGTAGGTTCGTGAGATTTTTAAAAAGGCACAAAAATCATGGGATGGAGAGAGTTGCATGTTGGGATGTTGACCCCTTACTCACAGCGACCCCTCGTTTCTGTCCCACCACAGACTGCCAAAACTTCCCCAAAGATAGTGTGCTGAACAATGGTGAGTTGCACACTGGGATACCTACCACACTGTTCATTGACACAAGCACTCCTGGTGAGTATGTGCAGCGCTGATGGAAGGCGCCAAGTCCACATGCTGCCCACAAGCATTATACTAACTGTGGCGGCTTTATGCCAACGTAACTAGCATTGACCAAAATTTGTAGTGTAGACATGGCCATGTAGCCTCAGACCCTGTCTATCCCAGGCTGTACACTGAATTGAGGAACATGGTTCCAGCGAATACTAGGATTGGCAGTTTAAACAGAGTTCCTTAACCCAGTTCCCAGCCCAGCCCAGAGAAGCTGGAACTTTAGTGTGAGCAATGGAACAAAAGCGGCAGCCTCACCCACTGAAAATGGAAAATAAAATGAGCAACAATGTTTCTACCATTAATCCCTTTCGGTTACAGCCTGTAAGGGAAGTGCTATAATTAGCCAGCATGGGCCCCCTTTTACAGAGCAATTCGGAAGAAATAGTTAGAATGCTGCTAAGCAATCACCGACTACAGAAAATTAAATTAAACGTATTGGCTTCACTCTGGCTATATCCATGCCCAGCATCAATGGACTTACATGGGAGTTCTGCCTGAGTAAGGGCTTCAAGATCAGATTCTTGAGTAAATCAAATCCCTCCTTATCTCTAAACCAAGTGTATTAATAAGGACCTATCTCACAGAGGACCTGTGAGCACGCTGAGATCTTTGGGTGTAAAAGGCTATTACTGAAGTGTTTTAGGATTTAAAAGTTTACTGCTTGTCTCCACATAGGCTATGATCTAAAGCCCACTGGAGTCAATGGAAAGACTTACATTGATTCCAGTGGGCTTTGGATCAGTTCCACAGTGGACTGTGTGTTATAAGGCAATGTATATAAAGGCACTGCAGTGCCGGGGCAGCTTTCCATGCACTTCAACCCAATGATCATTTGATCAAATTAGTCCGTATTCATCAATGAATATTTAAATATGGGAATGTCAATTACAAACACCATTACCAGTGTGACAGACCCAGACCAGTGGGGTACAGGAGTCTGGTCGAGGGCAAATATACTGGTCACTGGATGAGTAGTTTTCTGTTCCCTGAGTGACCAGAGCAGGGGCTGCACTAGAGTAATCAGGAACCTGCTAGAACCAGTTAAGGCAGGCAGGCTAATTAGGACACCTGGAGCCAATTAAGAAGAAGCTGCTAGAATCAATTAAGGCAGGCTAATCAGGGCACCTGGGTTTTAAAAAGGAGCTCACTTCAGTTTGTGGTGTGAGTGTGAGGAGCTGGGAGCAAGAGGTGCAAGGAGCTGAGAGTGAGAGGGTGTGCTGCTGGAGGACTGAGGAGCACAAGTGTTATCAGACACCAGGAGGAAGGTCCTGTGGTGAGAATAAGGAAGGAATTTGGAGGAGGCCATGGGGAAGTAGCCCAGGGAGTTGTAGCTGTCATGCAGCTGGTACAGGAGGCACTATAGACAGCTGCAGTCCACAGGGCCCTGGGCTGGAACCCGGAGTAGAGGGTGGGCCCGGGTTCCCCCCAAACCTCCCAATTGACCTGGACTGTGGGTTCTTCCAGAGGGGAAGGTCTCTGGGCTGTTCCCCAACCCACATGGTGCATCTCTGAGGCAAGAAAATCCACCAATAAGCGCAGGACCCACCAAGATAGAGGAGGAACTTTGTCACACCAGTGATATCAGTAATTATTTGTATTATTATTAATATTACTCTACTGATCTCCTTTTTCCCCCTAATGTTGACACATTATTAAGGAAAGGTGCCACAATAAAAACTGATAGAGGACATGAAATGCCAGTATAATCAATACTTTGCCACAATGAAAATTATACATAGGCTTCTTTATTCTTCCCAAGCAAAATTAATGCCTCTGTTCTAGACTGCAGTTTACTTGTCTTAAAGGTCACTTACAAAGAAAAATATTAGACTCATGCATCTCTTTTTTTCCTCTTTGTGTTGTATAAAGAAAGCCATATCACACATATATATAAAAACTTCTTTTTTTTTTTGCATTTGAAATTAGAATTTGCCCTGTACGACTCTATGATGAAGAACTAACAATATGATGACACCACAAAAGAATGAAAGTTTAGCAAGTGAGAGGGAAAAGGCTGTTTAGTCAGATAGTGTATTGTTTGTGTTAATAGCTATTTAACTGCAGTGATTATTGAACATTTTGAAGAAAGGAAGTCTTTGCTAAAATTTCAATACTAAGTTCTGAGACCTCATAATAGAACATGTTCTGAGACATTCAGCAAGTCCTCCAGAAAAAGCAGACTTCGTATTCTTGATATTTCTAAGGCTAAAAAAAGCAAATTTTCTTCTCTGAAAAAATCTTTCAGGCCCTCTTTATACATCATAAAGAAGCAAAGCAACAACAATAACAAAAAAAGAAAAAGAAAAAAAGAACACGAGCCAATTTGTATTTAAGTCCTTTGCAGCTCACTTTTAATGTTAGGGTCACAGAACTGAGAGCTGAAAGAGACCTAATCAGATCTTTTTATCCATCCCGCTGCAAGAATAAGAGTATAGCCTCAATCCTACAATGAGCTCCACACATACACACAGACACCTCCTGCTCCCGCCATACCTGAGTGGAACTAATTACAGGATCAGCCTATATCCTCCCAATAAAAGCTGCATTAAATATTAAACGGATTCTAAATATTAATTCTGACCAAAAATATTAAAAAGAAGCAGTGAAATGAGAATACATTATCTAAAAAGGAGGATAATCTCTGCTGAGGACAAAACACATGAAACGCTATTCAAAGGGTTACAGAGAGAGCGAGCAAAAAAGACAACCAACATCTAGTTTTTTTAAGCAAATGGATAATTTTTAGAAAAAATACATTTCTCCTTTGATGGAACTAAATACAGCAAGACAGTGAGTTTCAGATAATTGATTCAAACTTTATTTTCCTAAAATAAAAAAAGTACAGATTTGATCACGGAACAAGGTCTGATCAGATTTTTCCAATCAATTTGAAAGGCTGGTTCTGAGTTCTGACAGAGCACCAGCACCCTCTGCTGGAGATACCAAGTTTAATAGCCCATTTAGAGGAAAAATGAGCAAAGAAAATCAATTTCTATTTTAAAAACACAATAGGCAATTTTTGTTTTAAATGGGCTACAAATTGGACCCAGTTCAACTTAACAAACAACGGCAACACTAAACAGCTTGCTAAACTTTGGCAGACAGAACAGTCACTTTTAAGAGACCAGATCATCCTAGCAGATCATTATGTTTGGTATCTTTGCCAGCTCAGAAACCATTGTTTATAATGTAGTCAATACTGGAATAAATTTAACTGTTGCAGGTAGTACACATCGTTTTTACTGCTGTTCACAGTAGAAAGCACCTGTTCTGCACTACTGAATAGTCCAGATGCAGTCTGGCAGAACAGGGCTTCCAAAATGCTGAATCTTCCAGCTATCCCCTCAGTGATGGCATTCCATCAATTTCATTGCTGCTGTGACAAATAACAGCAGCACATTAAAGGTGCATCTACACCACACTGTTTTTCCTTAAAACTTCCCACGGTGCCAGTGGTATCAACAGCGGAACGGCTAGTGTAGGCTAGCCACTGGCTTTTTAACTAAAGTGCAGTCCAGACCTGCTCTAAGCCCTATCTACACTAGAACTTCCATCATGAAGCTGCAACAGCGGTGTATCACAGGTCCCAATTTTCCTGGTGTACACATAAGCCTTGTCTACACACAAAAGTTATATAGTTAAAATATAGTATAGTTAAAGTGGTGCAGACTCAGTTATACTGGTATTTATACAGGTAGTATTGCATCCACACTAGGGGTTGTATTGGTATAACTATATCGGTGAAAAATAAAAATCCCACCCCACCCCAACATAGTTATACCAGAACAAAAACGGTATGTAGAGCAGACCTCAGTCAGAAGGGTTAAGACTGGCAAACTGAATCTGTGTGCAGCTCATGAGAGTGTGGGAAACAAAAGAGACAATGTGAGTTCAGGACAGAGTATTCATTAGCCTTAGGATTGAGTTTCCTGGTTTTTGCCAGTTTGTTTCTCATTGAACAGTTTTCAAAAGTAGCTTTTTGTTCTTCTGATTTCCTTCTTAATATATAGTAATGGAAAGCCATGATATTAAAATTATTTCTTGGAGACTCGTCTCTTCAATAAATACACATTAAGCTGCTTAAAATGGTTTGTTTTGTTTTTTAAATGTCTTGAAAACAGGAATGGGAATCTTTTGATGGACTGTAATGGGCTTCAGCTCAAACCCTTATATAATATACTTGACCCAAAGATCTCAAAAGGCCTCACAAATATCAGCCTAAGGTATTAAACACATACAGAAAGAAATTTATTTTTTTTAAATACATGGGGCTTTGGCATGCATCTCCATCAGTTCAACAGTACGAGCCGAACTACAGACCTGCTGCTGGAGTTTTTACCACTGTGTCATCTAACCCTTGTCTCTGCCTCAAGAGCTCTTTCTTATTGGCAACATTTAATGAGGAGGCACAGGCTGCAATTTATTCACCAGGCTGAGGACACCCAGCTTCACAGCTCTACCACAGCTGACCTGGCCACAGCAATGGAACAAATTACCCAGTACTTCTGGATGGAATTTTCAGGAGTTCAGCACCCAACACACTGAGGTCTTTTGAAAATTGGCCGGAAGCATCACAATGGGAGCTGCTGGATGCCAAGCCCTTCTGAAGATATGACCCTTAATTAGGTGCCTAAATAGGAGTGGAGCTCTTTTGAAAATCTAGCCCTCATTGTGGATGCTTGAGCACTCCAAAATCCGGCCTTGGGCTCTTTTATATATCACCCTAGATAACCATGGGACTGGGTGAGGGCTAACTGTTTGCTACTTAATCCAGATAAAACTGAAACAAGGGCAGTGGTTTGGAGAAAGCAGCCAGAACAGTTGGCAGATGTTGGGGAGGGGATGGACTGAGGGCTGCAGGGGCTTGGGTCTATTTTACCATTCTCATCTTAGCTGGTAGATATTTATTTGCATGTCAAGGTGTGGTAAGTAGTCCTTTTTAGTGTATTTTGTATTGTGTATTTTAATTTATGGGATGGCCATAAAGACAATAGGATGGACACCTACAGAGAGTTTTATAAACCTAAAACGAATAAAATTGTGAGGGCTACCAAGAATAAAGAAATAATAATAATGATAATGAATAGTACAACACAAATAGATAAGATTCAACATACAGCAAGGTCAATTTCAACAGCAATTGGTCCAATGCATTCTGGTTCTGGAGAGCTTCATCCTAATAATAACACTTTACACTTACATATAATCCCAAAGCACTTTTTAACCATACAATCACCAGTGAGATGCAGTTAACTCTGGGGTGGAGATGACAGCCAAATGACACACAGCACGTTGCACAAACCATGTGGGGAACAAAGGTTCCTGAGAAGGCAACCAAAGCGAACTCCTACTCTTACTCAAAGTGCCAGGTGGTTTCAAACCTGAGGCGCCACGCTTTTCAACACACTGATACTCAGGTCCATGGCAGGTATACATGAGGAGATCACTGCAAGATTGGAAGGTGCTAAAAGCAGGAGTCCTAAGAATTTGAAAGGAATTGTGACACCAGTACCGGACACTTATACCACAAAAAGTTTGGACACTTCTCCCTTTTATTAGCTGTGTTGTACATGCTGGGCTGCTTGTACACCCCTCTCCCCATACTCACACTAACCCTCGCCTCAGTCAGAAATATGAATTCAGTAGTCAGCTCTGGCCCTCGATCATGAATGCAGACTCCTAGGCTTCGGACATCAATAAGCATTTCATACAAAGTGGAACAGCTCCACCAGGAGAAACTCCCACCCCAGATTACCCTAGCCCACGGGATGCTACGTTCACATGGGAAACCTGGGTTCAACTCCCTGTTCCACATCAGGTAAAGTAGGGATTTAAACCCAGGTCTCCCACATCCTCCACCACCTTTATGAGAGAAAGGGCTAACCTGGCGTAGGCATCTAACTTCAGGAAAGGAGTCATGGCTTGTATTCTGAGTAGAGGGAGGCACCTCCCTCTGGCCCAGAATTAGGAGCCCAACTCCTTTTGAGGGGCAAGACTTAGGCCCTACCTTTCTCTTCAGCATTTCCCACTGGCTAGCTTAGGCAGCTCCCAGCTCAGTTTGTGGGCTTGGTGGATCCCATTCTTAGGTGCCTAACTCTCCCAGGCATTGTACAGGAAACCTGGTCACCTAATTCAGAGCTGTGGATTCGATTAGGAGGCACGACACCTAAAAATTAGGTGCTGCTATGCTGAGTCTAAGTCTCCTTTGCAGATCTAGCCCTAATTCTGTAGTAGCACCAGGAATGGCACCTAGACCATCGTTCCTTTCTCTTTAGTTCCACCTAATATTTGAGGCTCCTTCTATACTGGTAATTTTCAAGAATTTTCCCACCCTTGTACTAGCACTGGTGCAATTCCACAGTGGTAGCAATGGTGGGAAAGCTAGACCAGGCACAGGCATTTTTACCTCCATTATCTACACCTGCTCAGAGAAGGGTTAGACACCAGGACTCTAGCCAAGGTCTTTAGATGTATTAACCAGCCTTATAACAGCTCATTAAATAAATGAAGTGACAGCACTGATGGTGCATTGTATTGTGAGGCAATGATCTCTTTGGTGAGAAGACAAACCAAGAGGTCACAATCAAATACTTTTCCTACACAGTGAGAGTGCTGCAATTAGGTCATCATTGAGCATTATCATCACAATCCAGGGCAGACACATTCCTAGAGAATAACTATGACATGACATCAAGCATTCAGACTGCAGAAGAGGATATTGTCTGTAGTGGTACTCAAAGTGAACAATGTAGGGAAACATCAATCCTGGGGTGTTCTATTTCCAATAGGCAGAGGAAGAGGACAAGATATGTAGATCTGGTTTAGCACTAGGATAGGATTCAGAGTTTGTGTTTGAGGCTGACACAGGAGAATTCAGATCCATTTATGACAAAGTGTCACATGCTGACCTTACAAAATTGTGGCCCAGCATTCTTCACAAAGTTTCCCTCATCTTAGAATAATAGAATATTAGGGTTGGAAGAGACCTCAGGAAGTCATCTAGTCCAATACCCTGCTCAAAGCAGGACCAACACCAACTAAATCATCCCAGCCAAGGCTTTGTCAAGCCGGGCCTTAACAACATCTAAGGATGGAGATTCCACCACCTCCCTAGGTAACCCATTCCAGTGCTTCACCACCCTCCTAGTGAAATCTTAGGAGTCATGTAAACTGAATTTAGACTCTGAGTTCCAGTTCTGGCCAATCTCTAATTTTGAATGATTCTTTCTCTTCTATGAATAAACTGAAGTAGATCCAGGGCCAACTCTGACAGGTTCAGACTCCAGCTTTGAATAAGCTCCCTAACTTTCAGATACTTATTCGAATGACAGAACTTGGATAAGGGACCAACTGACAGAATATTCTCCACAAGGCCCCTCAACCCTGGAATTCACTCCCCAGCTCCCTTTCCTTTGGTCTGTAATAACCTAAATACATTGATCTACAAGACACACCACAAAGCCCTTTGATTTGAGCAGGTGCTTGAGGAGAATTGAGATTTGAGAGCTAATAGGATATGGAGTTTTATTTGATATGGAAATTGTGGTTTTGTGGAATGGCTTCCCGTGTGTGGGAAAAGGTCATTGGTTTGTCACTGCTGCTTTCATTAATTGGATTGTATTCTTAATGATCTGTGGAGGGTGCCCAGAGCCTGCAACAGGCATCCTTATTGCAGATAATAATACTTACCTGTTTTGTAAAGCACTTTGAGATCTACTGACGAAAAGTGCTAAGTAAACACTAGGTATTATTATTATATATTGGAATCAAAATAAAATTCAAGCAGAAGCTCTCCTCCCTTCAACAAGTCGTATCTCCTGCTTCTATCACACCGCCTTGGGACTGAAACCAGGATCTTTGCCAGGATTAAGCCACTAATTTTCTGTGAAGTGACAGTTAGTGCCAGAACTTTGGTCCCTGTTGTGGTCCCTTTGAGACACGCTAACCAAGCAGCTGAGGATTCCTCCAGCATAGGAAGCAGCAGGAGGAAGAGGCATTACTGAAGAGCCTTGTGCTGCAGGCATCCTGGGCTAGCAGAACAACCCCTAGGAAGCCACTGCTGTGGGAACCTTGGGCTGCTCCAATTTATGTGGAGGGGTCTATCAGCTCTTGGCTGCCCCCAAGAGAACAAAGGAGGTTTAAACCCACCTTGGGTCCAATTTATATGCTATGCTTCATCAGTACCCAAAATCTAGCTTTTACTGCCCAATCTTGCAGCCCTTACACAGGTAAATACAGGACTGGCTCTAGGCACCAGCAGAGCAAGCACGTGCTTGGGGTGGCACAATTCCAGGAGCGGCATTCTAGCCTTTTTTTGTTTGTTTGTTTGTTTGTTTTTGGCTTGGCCAGTTGTGCTCTCTGAGGTTGGGGTGGCAAATTTTTTGCTTGGGGCGGCAAAAAAAAAAAAAAAATAGAGCTGGCCCTGGGTAAATAGCCCACTGAAATTAATAGGATTTATTCCCTGTGCTTGGATTGCAGGGTCAGGCTCATAGTGGATATTTAATAGGTTTAGCAAAGACAGAATCCCAACCTACATATTCTCCCAATTTGCCATCACCTCAGTGCCTGGCCTCAAAGATCATTAGGCCCAGATCCTGCCCAAGGCTGCGGTGATTAGCAGGATCATGACACTTATTCAAGAACAAAGAACTGAAATAAATTTATGGAGCTAAATGTGATTTGCAGGAAGTGGCACAAAACTATAACTACGGACTCTGCTGGGATTATTGCAAACTGAGTGAAAAACTTGTTCTCTTGACACATCCCAGCTGGTGGGTATGGATTCACTTACCCTCTTTCAAATGTAAAGAGGCCATAGGGGACGGATGGAAAAAGAGAGCAGAATCTTTATGTAGATGCTATAATAAAACTATAATAAAGAACAATATTGTCAGACATATAGATGAACATAATTTGTTGAGGAAGAGTCAACATGGTTTTAGTAAAGGGAAATCATGCCTCACCAATCTACTAGAATTCTTTGAGGGGGTCAACAAGCATGTGGACCAAGGGGATCCAGTGGATATAGCGTACTTAGATTTTCAGAAAGCCTTTGACAAGGTCCCTCACCAAGGCTCTTACGCAAAGTAAGCTGCCACGGGATAAGAGGGAAGGTGCTCTCATGGATTGGTAACTGGTTAAAAGATAGGAAACAAAGGGTAGGTATAAATGGTCAATTTTCAGAATGGAGAGAGATAAATAGTGGTGTCCCCCAGGGGTCTGTTCTGGGACCAGTCCTATTCAACATATTCATAAATTATCTGGAAAAAGGGGTAAACGGTGAGGTGGCAAAATTTGCAGATGATACAAAATTACTCAAGATAGTTAAGACCCAGGCAGACTGCGAAGAGCTACAAAAGGATCTCTCAAAACTAGGTGACTGGGCAACAAAATGATGGGGTCTAAATTAGCTGTTACCACTCAAGAAAGATTTTGGAGTCGTGGATAATTCTCTGAAAACATCCACTCAATGTGCAGTGGCAGTCAAAAAAGCAAACAGAATGCTGGGAATAATTAAGAAAGGGATAGATAATAGGACAGAAAATATCATGTTGCCTCTATATAAATCCATGGTACGCCCACATCTTGAATACTGTGTGCAGATGTGGTCACCCCATCTCAAAAAAATATATATTGGAATTGGAAAAGGTTCAGAAAAGGGCAACAAAAATGATTAGTGGTATGGAATGGCTTCCGAATGAGGAGAGATTAATAAGATTGGGACTTTTTAGCTTGGAAAAGAGACGGCTAAGGGGAGATATGATTGAGGTCTATAAAATCATGACTGGTGTAGAGAAAGTAGATAAGGAAATGTTGTTTACTACTTCTCATAACACAAGAACTAGGAGTCACCAAATGAAATTAATATGCAGCAGGTTTAAAACAAATAAAAGGAAGTATTTTTTCAACCAACGCACAGTCAACTTGTGGAACTCCTTGCCAGAGGATGTTGTGAAGGCAAAGACCATAACAGGGTGTGATGTTGTGCAGTCTATATGGTTTTATAAAAACATGATAATAAGTGAATATAATGTAACTGGGATAGTTTTAGAGAAAATATGG
Source organism: Terrapene triunguis (assembly GCF_002925995.2). Lineage (NCBI taxonomy): Eukaryota > Metazoa > Chordata > Testudines > Emydidae > Terrapene > Terrapene triunguis. The sequence continues at coordinate 18,957,537 of NW_020664482.1, forward strand.
TAATAAGTGAATATAACGTAACTGGGATATGCTTCATGCAAAAGGTCTCTTGTAAGGTATCATTACAAAGCTTATAATCTACTGAGTGTGATCATCCTATTTGTATAAATGTACCACTCTTGTATCTAAAGCTAGAAATATAAAATATAACTCTGAGGGCCTATTGTAATTATGTAAAGTGTGGGCCATTAATGATGGTTTGGAATCTTGATGACTCCCATTGTCTGCAGATGGTTGTGTTTACCTGTGAGTCTTCCTGTATATGTGTGTGCTGGCAAGTGAGTAATGAAGTCTTGCAGTGACATGTGATCATGTCACCTGAACTGGAATCCATCTTTAACCTGGTGCTTTTCCAGTGAGGGGGGGTGG
>NW_020664482.1:18958305-19027320 GCF_002925995.2 Terrapene triunguis
TGAGTTTGCCCTGCATAAGCTTTATGCAGGGTAAAACGGATTTATTTGGGTTTAGACCCCATTGGGAGTTGGGCATCTGAGTGCTAAAGACAAGCACACTACTGTGAGCTGTTTTCAGGTAAACTTGCAGCTTTGGGACAAGTGATTCAGACCCTGGGTCTGTGTCTGGAGCCAGACGGGAGTGTCTGGCTCAGCAAGACAGGGTGCTGGAGTCCTGAGCTGGCAGGGAAAACAGAAGCAGGGGTAGTCTTTGCACATCGGGTGGCAGCTCCCAAGGGGGTTTCTGTGATCCAACCCGTCACACAGGGTTCAAAAAAGTAGTAGATAAATTCATGGAGGATAGGTCCATCAATGGCTATTAGCCAGGATGGGCAGGAATGGTGTCCCTAGCCTCTCTTTGCCAGAAGTTGGGAATGGGCGACAGGGGATGGTTCGCTTGATGATCTCCTGTTATATTCATTCCCTCTGGGGCACCTGGCATTGGCCACTGTCGGAAGACAGGATACTGGGCTAGATGGACCTTTGGTCTGACCCAGTAGGGCTATTCTTATGTTCTTATGCTACAGGTTTGGGGCTGGGGGTGCAGGTGGGGCAGGGCAGTCCCACACTTTGGTGTTGGGGGAGGGGCATGTGCTCTCTCTGGGCTTTAAGGCAAGCTGGAGGGGGGAGGGAAACCCCTTCCTCTGTCTGATAAATATCCCCACCCTTCTTGTATCCAAGTACCTCACACTTATTAATGAATAGACTCCCTCTGCCCCCCAAAGTCACAAAAGGAAGCTGTGGTAGAGCCAGGAACTGAATGCAGGTCTCCAGGGTCCCAGCTCAGTGCCTTCGCCACAAAACCCGCCCCCCAGCTCCTGCCTCCGCCCGCTACAGTGGGGCAGGGGGAGAGAGACAAGAGAACCCCGGGCTCTGAATTCCGGGGAGCGCAAGCCAGCTCCGTTCGGGCGATACAGCGTGGGCAGGGAGCCAGTAAAGCCAGACTGCACCTGCAGGACTCAGGTGCAGAAAGGGGACAGAAGGGGAGGGCAGCCCCCTGCCATCTGCGGGGAGCCAGGGGTCTGGGCAGCCCCACCCCCGGGACTCTGGGGCGGGAGTGGAGCGGACTAGGGCAGGGCTTGGTTGGGGGAGCGGGGAAGAGATGGGCAGCGAGGGGAGGCCAGTCCCCCTCTCTCGCGGCTCCGGGGGGAGGGGAGGGATCCAGCCGGTTTTGTTTCTCGCCGCTGCCCTGTGGAGGGAGCTAGAGCCGCAAACGCCCTTAGAGCCCGTGACAGCGAGAAGGGGGAGGAGATCGGCGCATCCCCCCCCCTTTGTTGGCGGACACAAAGCAGTTCAAAGGGCAGCAGCGGAAAAGCGATGGCAGATCCTTCTTCCTCCCCGCTCCCGGGTGCACCCGAGCCTGCCGCACCGCCCGGGCACGGCCAGCGAGCCACGCGCCCAGCCCCCGGGGCGCAGCACGGGCAGCAGCTGGGTGTAGCCAGGCACGGAACCGCGCACGCTCGTGTGCCGGGTAGATCACCCCCCCGGCCCGCCCGCCCTGTGGGGCAGCGCCCCAGCTGCTTACCCCGCGGGCACCTGCCCCAGCAGCCGCCCACACTTCATCCATCTTGCGCCGCGTCCCCTGGAGGTGACAAAGCCGAAGCCGGCACGACAATGAGACACACCGAGGCGCTCTGGGAACTGCCTACCGCCGCTTCGGTGATTAACTTTCACCAGGCACCTCCAACTACGACTCCCAGCATGCCCCACGGTGGGAACCCGCTGCAACGTCTGCTGGGAAGTGTAGTTCTCTCACCCTTACACGCCCCCAAAAGGTCCCCAGGGGAAGACGTGAGTCCACAGCTGTGCTGCACTGGGGGTCTCAGCCCGGATCCCAGTGCCTTGTGAGCCATAGTGAAAATAACCACCGCTGTTATGTGTCTATATATACAAAAAGCAACCTTTCGCTTGAATTAGGCTAAGGCAGAGGATGTCCAATTGACTCGTGATGAGCTGGCTGTCCTAACTGTTGTTTTATGCATATATGTAGTATTATGTACAGTACACCTACAGCCATACAGAGAGAGAAGAGAGCATTCACCATAAAGACATGTTCCCTTCCCCAGATTTTATCCAATAAGCTACAACCCCAAAAACCTGAGATTTGTAATGAGTAGATTGCATATGAAGTCTAAATATTTATTACTTTTTACATTTGAGACTAACTGTGGAATCCAGTGTGGGACTGAGGGAGAAAAGAAACTAGAAATAGCTTTTTTTTAAAAAAAACAACACATTTTAATTAGCTTTCTCTGACCATGCATGAACACTTACGTAGATTTTTGCAGGTCTGGCTTCTAGCTGTTATTCATGTTTTGTAGGCAGCTGTACTCCACCATGTTTTATAACAGCCCTGTTTCATTCATCCAGCCCTGTTGACAACACAACTCATTGGTGTACCACTCTTGTTCTTTTATGCTACTGGATTGTGGGGGACCGATAAATTCTCCTTATGTAGCTGCTTTCTCAGTATTTCCAGTAAGAGGTCAGTATGTGCCCATTAAATACTAACAGCAATTTTTTCATCAGCAGTGCCATAAAAATTGCTCAGACTCAAATGTGATTAAGGGCAGCATCCATGCACAGTGATTTCTATTAACAGCATTTTTTGTTGCCTGATTCTGGAACTTGCTACTCACATTTAAAAGGTTTCAGTTTCAATATCACTTATCTGAATTCGTTTAGCTTTCAAACCTATGAAACTCACTGCCCCCAAATGATCCCAAGCCTTCACAATGGGATTTGAGAACTCTCTCTTTACATATGCCATCCCATGACAACAGGGCCAAAAAGATACAATAAGAGAAAAGGGGAACATTCCAAAATGAGCATACAAGATATCCACATACTATCTGTAGATATTTGTATTAGTAGGCAGTATAGTTCCCAGCCATTTAAAATTGTATGCAACCCTTAATTTTGTTTTAGCACCTAGATACCACTGTACAGAACCAATATGCTACATTACAGCACAAGCCATTTAAAAATTATCTACAGTATAAATATCTTGATAGACCACTTTAATGGCTATTTCTTGTGCATTGCTGGATTTGTATTTTTTAGATAAACCTTGCATAGTTTTAAATGATACTCTTGTAGATGTGATTTTATTATTCTGCTTTTATGTTTTAATTGTATTTGTTTAGAATTTGATTGGGAGGGAGTGAAATCAAAAACATTAAAGGTTATCTCCATACTATATTAGTTATAAATCATCCTACAATGGAAATGTGGTGCTAGAACACAGAAAAATCATGAGCTGATGATGGCAAATGTACAGAATAATATATTTAGCAAATGAAGAGTAACAAAAATATAGACGCAAGAAAGAACTTCAGCCCTTGCCGCTGGGAGTTAAACATTTTAAAATAAAAGGCTTGAAAAGACTTGTGTGAATTTAGTCCTGGTGCTAAGTGTCACATTCAAAGCAATTGAGTGAAGCCTTTCATTTATGCACAGAACCAATATGCTACATTACAGCACAAGCCATTTAAAAATTATCTACAGTATAATAAAAAAAATCATGAGCCACCTCAGTACTTCATCAGCCCTGTGAATAACATCAATCCTAACTTGGAAAGACCATCTTTAGAGGTGTGGGGGCCATACCTCATTCAGTCCTCTGTCAGCTGAATCTAACAAGGAGGCCTATTACACCACAACTGCCACACTTGACAGTAACAGTTGTTGATTGTCAACTGTTACAATTTTATTATCCCTTTTCCTGCATTTCTAAGGCATCTGCATGTATGCAAGAGCAGTAGCCATTTCCTGAGTCACAATAGATTCAGCATGTCAGAGAGAGACACTGTCCTTGGAGGCATTACTTTTGCTCTTCCTTGTTTTATTTCTCTTAATCTAGGGTTTCCTCAAACTTGTTCATAATCCAGGCCATATTTTAACACTCTCATGGATGGTGCCCTTTTTCTTTACAAGTGCATGATATTCTTGTGGCAACTACTGCAATTGCTTGCATGGAATAGTGATGTTACAGGAAAATTTTTAATGTAGTTGTCTTTTAAGTGGATCCAGTAGCTGAAAAAGAGCAGACTAGGGTGGAGGCAGAGGCGGAGGGTTGCATTTATAAATGCAAGTATTAGAGGTGTTCAAAAAACACAAGGCAATTTTTTCATAACCAGCTCTCCCAAAGCATGTGTGAAATTCAACTCAGCCCAGCTGTAAAAAAAATTTTCTTGTCTGTGTAGACAGATGTCAGAGGACAGTGTTTTAGGCCCAAGTACCTATATCTGCAAAAACTTGTTTTGTTTACACGGATGAGAGAAAGTCATGTTAGATCACCTTTACCTCACAGGAATGTTTCACAAGTTACTGCTGTAGCACCTACAGTCTGAACAATCCATGGAGAGTCCAGTAGGAGTCAGTCTAGTAAGAAGCTAATTAGATGTTTGCTTACAGCATTTACGTTTCAGTCCAAAAGGCACATAAGGTACCAAGCTCCCACATCTCCCTGATACAAGATATGTCCCAGAAGCCAGAGCATATGCCATCTCCCTTCCGCCCAGTATTTTTTTCTGTTGAAGACTGGATATTTTAGAACACTGTCGCTAAATGTCCTGTACTGGGAAGCTCTTAGGAGTCTCCTCAGCTGCTACATCCTGTTATGTAACACAGCAGTTCTCAAATTTTAGCAACCCAAAGACCCCCATTTTGATTTAAAATTTTCAGGGACCCCCAAGCCCTGCCACTCAGCCCTTGCCCTGCCCCCTTCCTTGATGCCATGCCCCTGCCCTATCCCTACCCCTTCTCTGAAGCACTGCCCCCGCTCACTTCATCCCCCCCTCCTTCCATCACTCGCTCTCCCCCACCCTCACTCCATCCCCCCTCCCTCCGTTGCTCTCCCCCACCCTCACTTGCTTTCATCACACTAGGGCAGGGGGTTGGGGTGCAGGAGGGGGTGTAGAGTGTGGGCTCTGAGAGGGAGTTTGGGTGCGGGGCGCAGGCTCTGGGCTGGGGCAAGGAGTTGGGGCATGGGCTCCAGCCAGGCAGTGCTTACCTCGGGTGGCTCCCGAAACCTCCAGCACATCCCTTTGGCAGTGGTTCCTAGGCGGGGGGCAGGGGTCTCCGCGCACGCAGTTAACTCCCATTGGTCGCAGTTCCCGGCCAATAGGAGCTAAGATGACCAGACAGCAAATGTGAAAAATCGGGACGGGGTGGTGGGGTGGTAATAGGAGCCTATATAAGAAAAAGGCCCCAAAAGTCAGGACTGTCCCTATAAAATCAGGACATCTGGTCACCCTAATGGGAGCTATGGAGTCAGCACTTGGGGTGGGGAGGCAGCACATGGAGGCCCCCTAACTCTGCCACTCAGGGACATGTTGGCCACTTCCAGGAGCGGCGCGGAGCTGGGGCAGGCAGGGAGCGTACCTTAGCCCTGCTGCGCCACCAGATTTTTAGCATGCAGGAGGCGCTGAGAGGGAGGGGGAGGAGTTCATCAGTGGGGCTCGCAGACCCCCAGGGGTACCCTCGGGGACCCCCAGGGGTCCACAGACCCCAGTTTGTGAAATGCTGATGTAACAGGTTTAGAACAAGCGGGGAGAGGGGGAGATGGAGGAGGGGTTCTTTTATTTTAAATTTATTCTCTTTAAAATGCAGTTTCTATGATTGCTACCCAATTATCCTCTAGCCCTGGTTATAGGATCTCGGCTAAGAGTTTCAGCTAAGCCACATTTAGTGCACACCTTAGTGCTTTTATAATTGCTTCCCATAAGAGTTTGAAAGGAGGTTAATTTTTTGAAGTTGATTCTCAGAGTGAGCCTTTGTTTCTTCCTTTGTTTCATTTGTGTTTGCATGCATGCAGGAGAGGGAAGAGAATGCTTATTCAAATTCTATTTACCTAACTTTCAGGGATTCCTCGATTTCTAGTATATCCAAACTGGATTTATCAATCATATCAGCTAAATGAGCTGATTTTTCAGATTTGCAAGTGCTTATCCATGTCTGAAATTTTCATCCTAATCTGTTATCTGAAATTAATTTTAGCTCTAATCTTATCAAATAATGCAGGAGATCTGGCATACCAGTATATATGCTGATTTTTTAGGGTAAGGTCCTGTTGTTGCCCTGATAACAATCTGGCATCTGCAAGTGCTTCAAAGCAATGAGCATCATGCCATGAAAATCAGTTTCAGGAGTATATATTAGGATGCTTATAATTCCAAACACTTGGACAGCCTGAAAATGCATTTTAGAAGACTACAATGCATTAGCACAAAAGGGAAAAAACCCAAACATATGAAGCATAGCTTTAGAGGAGTGTGTTCTTGTGCAGGTGACTAACTCTGTGAAGGAAGGAACACATACCAATTGGTTAGCACTGACATTTATTCAGCAGCTATTACAGTCAATCTCAAAAACAAATTATTTTTGAACTGTGTCAAGTGACAAAAAACAGCTGCTAAAAACACTGATAAAGCTTAACGCAGCAATCTATTTTGAGAAACAGACATTTAATAAGGGTTAATCTCTTTAAAAGGCAAAATATAAATATATACACTCTAAATTAACACCACCAATTTAACGCACTACATTAGTTCAAGTGGGATAACAGTGGACAAATCCACATCATGTAAACTGTACTCAAGCCATCTCGGTTGTCATCTTCTCATAATACCATCTAATTTCGGTTTACATTCTGTGATCTGCCTCTTGCAGAGCTGAGATACAGAAGCGCAGCAGTGTTGATGGTTAGGGACTGTGCACAGGAACATACTGGGGAAGTGTTCTGTCCATTACACATTGCTCAGAGCATTCACACCAGGAAGAACTTTACCTGTTAGAAAATTAAAAACCCAAAAAAAAAGTTAAGTTAAAAAAAAAAAAAAAAAAAAAAAAGCAACATTTTAACTATCCGTCACAATTGAGCTGCAAGAGGACACTAACCCCATATACCCCTGTTAATTTTTGTAGCCATTAGTATTATACTTAGCTGCTTTATATGAGCAAACACATATTAAAGCGCCAATGAACATTTGATACACAAAACTGTATTCATATGAAAACAGAAAATCCCTTTACATAAAAGTTTAAAAGTCAAGATTCTTCTGCACAATTAACATGGCTTGTACAATTCTATCCAAGTCCCTCTTATGGACTAATCCAAAGCTCATTGAATTCAATGGAAAGACTCCCATTTGACTGCAATGGGCTTTGGATATGGCTGTTAATGCTGTTCCATATTTTTGAATCATAGGTGACCTGTAGACCTGGAAATGGAAAGGATTTTGTGGGGAGTTAATATTACAAGCCTTAAAAAAAAAATTTACTTGTGTTAAATACCAAATTATTGAAGTACAGGATTTTTTTTTTTTTTTCAAAAAAATCTAATTTTTCATTGTTTATGCCATTTTACTCCTGCACCTCATTCGGTTTGGATGATGAAAATAGACTATTTGTTTTCACTTTTGTTGAGTCAGTCTTATTCTTATGCTGTAGTACAATGCTGCAATAGCTGATTTTTAAAGAGCTCACTAGTGTTCTCAACGCAAAAGTTACTTTAATTTTGGAAACGTATTTCTAATCTGTTAGGGGTTTATTAAGTTTAAAGAGACTGTACACACAAAACCTACATTTGGGCCAAAACTAAACAACTTTGTCCTTCCAAGTCAGCCAGCTGCATAGTGCCCCTTCCAGCAGTTTGCATTCTTTCCCTTCACCATTACTCCCCTAGGCAACAGAAACAAAAGCCCTGTCTAGCATACAACTGCTGAACTGCACTACTGTCTATTGTGGCTTCTCTTTTATACAGTATGTGACAGCACTAGAGAATTTACACATATTGGAAAACAGCTAATTATCAGAGGAAATGAAAACCCATTTACAGTACAATGCAGCCCCCAAATCTACTAGTGTAGAGTTATAAGTGACCACTAGAGGGCACCTTAAAACTAGTGGTTAGTTTAAAAGGATGTTCTAAAGCAGGGGTCTCAAACACGAGGCCTGCGGGCCGCCAAGCCCCCCGGCCCCCCCCCCCCGTTACTTCCTGTTGCCACCCAACTCCCCTCACCCCCACCCCCCGAGTTATTTTATGTGGCAGCTAAGCTCCCCGGGCGCTGCTCCCCAATGTTTGGGGCCGGGTCTCTCCCCCAGCCCTGCCTGCTGCCCCCATGAACCTCCCCCTGAGTGTCCCCCAGCCTCACTTGCTGCTCCCTCGCCACCAGAGCCTGCAGCTCATGCTGACTCCGCTCCACTCTGCCGGCTTCCAGCATCACCTGCTGCTGCAGGGTCCTAGTGCCCTCCTCCACTAGGGCCAGGGCAGGCTGCCCTTCCCCTGCCCTTCTGCCCTAGTCCTGAGCCTCTCCAATGCCCCAAACCCCTCATCCCCAGCCCCACAGCCTTCACCCCCTCCTATCCCCAAACTCCATCCCAGAGCCTGCACCCCCACCCCCTGCCCCAGCCCGGAGCCTGCACCCAGCACCCAAACTCTATCCCAGAGTCTGCACCCCAAACCCCCTCCCCCATCCAAACTCCCTCCCAGAGCCTTGGGCAGGTTCTGGGCACCACCAAAATTTCTACAAACCTGCCACCCCTGGAAGAAGCAGAGCAGGGGTGGAGTAGTGGTGCAGCCCAGTGCAGTGGGGGGGGCTTTACTGAGTGTATATATTTTATTAAAACCGGTTGTAGGAGGAGGTGGAGAAGAGACGAGGCATGGGTGGGGCCTCATGGAAGGGGTGGAGTGGGGGCGGGGCCAGGGGCAGCGATGGGGGGGGTGTCAGTGATGCAGCCCTCGGGCCAATGCACTAGTCCTCATGTGGCCCTCGTGGTCATTTGAGTTTGAGACCCGTGTTCTAAAGCTATTGTAAACTTTGGCTAGAAGTACAGACTACTCAGCCTTTTTACACAGGTTGCTTTATGAAACCCTTTAAAGAACTATTACAAGGAATAACTAACTATTCTTGGTGTTAGCATCTGAGACAAAACCTCTTAGTATGTTTAAATTTTCCTTTTTTTTTTTTTTTTTTTTTTAAAAATGGGGGTGTGCAGGGGAGAAAAGGCATGACAGGGAGTTTAAAAAAACAAGGCCAACACTTAAAATAGTCCGTTCTAGTTTCTACTGATCCATTTCTGCCCCTTCTGGAATGAGAAACTCTGTTTTTGGAATAGTATTGGAAGAAAAGAGGAAAGGAAAGGGAGTAGAGTAAGGAAGGAAAGAATTATTTAAAATACAAGTCACTAGGTATCTCAAAGGTAGTGACAAAGCACGTCCTATGGCTGGTGAAATACAAGGGACACATTACACTACTGTGCGACCACAAAGTAAGCCCCAGCCTAACTGAGAACAGGCAGCTCTAGTGCCCCTCCCCCCTCAGTTTCTGAACTAGATTAACAGAAGGAAAGAAGTTACCCTCTAGAAGTTCCAAGCTGGCACCACCTCCGGTGCTGACATGGCTGACTTTATCCTCTGTGTTCCATTTAGCACAGGCAGTAGCAGTGTCTCCACCACCTGTTTAACAAAGCAAATTAATTATAGATAGAAGGAAATTTAAGTTCATCCAACTAAGAGAAAGCTGGCAAGGAAGAGCACGCTCTTCCTTGCAAGGCTATGTGTCAGCCGAGTCCACCGCAGAAGTGGGCGCAGCATCCTTCAAGGCCATACTTGCTGCCAGAGCAGAACTGAACATTCCCTTAAGGAAGGGCATGAGATTTTACAATCTCTTAATAACTTGATGCCAGCAAGCAGCGGCTTTTCCATTTGAATTTAAGAGGGGAAAAATGTATCTCCACAAAAATCTTACCAATAATGCTGATGCAACCCTGGCCAGTAACTTCCACCACTTTATCCATCAGTGCTTTGGTTGCTTTGGCAAACTTGTCCCATTCAAATACACCAACTGGACCATTCCACACAATTTGCTTGGCCCTGCCCACAGCTTCCACAAACTTCTTAGTACTTTCAGGACCACAATCCAAGCCCTAACACAGGTAAGAGAACATGGATGCAATTACTGTATAGCTTCATCAGAAATCACCCACATATAGGTGGCTAAAAAATAAATAAATACAACACTCACTAAATCAGAGATTCCTGCACCACCTTTTAGTCACATCAACCTGACAGGTGCTAGCCACAGTCTGAAAGACACTGTCACCTCCTTGGGACAAGGACCAGTGGACTTGTTTATAATGCAGTAAGCTCACTGTTGGTGCAGGAACAGCAATAGATTGGATAAGAGGTGAGAGCTTTTTCCCCCTCCCCATGCAGTGAATATTGAGGAACTAGGCGGGAACTGCTTGCTGTTGTTGCTATATGGTGAAGCCTGCTGTGGTATCTCTCTTATTATGAACAGTCATTTTAAAAGAAAGTTAAAGCACTCAAGAGCCTTGGAGATGAACCTTTGCCATTCAGAATAAGTCTAAATACAGAAATTGCTCAACCCCTATTCTAGGCAGAACCCCTCTGATCTGAAATCTGAACGTTTTAAAGGGAATTTTATTTTTTTTAATCTTAGTATCAGAAAAGTTACTCAAGATTTATACTTAAAAATGCAAGACAAGCCACATTTTCACAACTTATTTGGTCAATATACACTAAAGAACCTGCACAAGCTTCCTGCACAGAATCTTAGACAAGATGCGCATCCTCTCCCCAGAGTACTTTCCCTAGTCTTTATTTCTTAGTGAGACTGGAAATAAAGTGTCCATTTTTAACAGGGAGGTTACTTAACCATTAAAAAAATGCTCCAGTTCAAAAGAATTATTTTGGGGAAGATTTATGGCTTGTGCTATAAAGGAGGTCAGCCTAGATGATTACAACGTCCCTTCTGGCCTTGGAATCTATGAATCTTATTACACCTACCATCCAGCCAGCAGGGATCCCGGAGGCCACAGTGGCTTCCCCACTTTGCGCATTCTCATCAAATTTATCTGCAGTAATAAAGTCAACGGGCAGAGTGATCTTCACACCATTCTTCTCAGCCTTGGCCATCAGGTCCTTGATGATCTTTGATCCCTCTTCATCAAACAGAGAATTGCCAATCTAGAGGAGGAAGAGCACAATGGGATATTTGAAAAGAATTTCTTTCAGCTTTCAATCGGTATGGAGGGGTTGCTATGGGTTTACCAATCTGAAGCAACATGGAAAGCTTGTTTTGAGGCTCCAAGGGGCTATCTACACTATGATAAAAAACTTGTGGCACCAAGTCTCAGAGCCCAGGCTCTGGGATCCTCCCCCTCGTGGAGGATCAGAGCCCAGGCTACAGACCAAGCTCAAGTGTCTGAACTGCAATTGTATAGCCCAACACCCCGAGTCCCACAAGCCCAAGTCGATTTGCTAGCCATAGCAGTGCCATGGGTCTTTTATTGCAGTGGAGATATACCCTAATATGCGCTTTGAGAGGGAAATTCACCCCTGGGCAGAGGGTCAGCACGAGTCCTATGCCCCACAGAATTCCTTTTCTGAAGGCCGACACTTGATGCCTAGCCCTTGTTGCTGGCTTTCTGTACAGGGCTGAGCTTCGCCCGAGGTCTAAAGTACTTAATTTCAAAACGTTATTCATTCCCTGACATCATCCAGACCTCAGCAATAGGCACTCATAATGCTGGCAGATTGAGACCACGCAGTATTTCATTTGTTCTCGAGTTAGATTATGAACTTTCAGTTCTGAATTCCAGGAGAAGGGAGAGAGAATGATCTAGTGCAAGCATCTTTACACCTGGCCTCCCTCCTGCTCCCCCTAAAACAGAACTGCTGGTTTCATACCTCCATGTTGTTGAGCACTTTGAGGAAAGTGAAAGCCATTCCACCACCAATGATCATCTCATTGACTTGATCCAACATGTTATTGATGAGCTGAATCTTATCCTGAACTTTAGCTCTGGTGGGAGGAGAGAGGAAGAGAAAGCAAGTAATATAGACAGACATCACATCACTATTTGAGCAGGATTTATTTGATTTAAGCAGTGCATTTTTGCTGGATCTTTGTACCTTTCAGGAGGTGACAACATGCAAGGCAGAGCCATTTTAGCCACCCAAGAATTGCAACACTCAGCCTGATATGCTCCAGGCTTTACATCTCAAGGTTGTCTTGCAGCAGCTGGTATAATAAAAGTCAGGAAGTAAAACAACAACAGCACTGGCAGCAACTCCTAGTCGATATTCAGCTCTTAATATTTTCATATCTCTGTATAAATATCACCTATTCAAGCCTCACCACACCCATGTAGCGGCTACAATTCCCATTTTACAAACTGGGGAGAAAAAGTGACACTTGCCAGGCTTCCCAGCAAGATAGCAACAGCTGAACTGGTGGGCAAGTTTTGTAGGGTACACAGGGCCAAAGAGCAACCCAGAAACCAGGTCATATAGAAGTCCCATGCCCTGTGCAGCCAGCAGCAGTCCCAGGCTGGAAGAAGATGCAAGTGATAAGAACATTCAAAATGATAGGGTCTAAATTAGCTGTTACCACTCAAGCAAGAGACCTTGGAGTCATCGTGCATAATTCTGACAACATTTGCTCAGAGTGCAGCAGCAGTCAAAAATGCTAACAGAATGTTAGGAACTATTAGGAAAGGGAAAGAGAAGAAGACAGTAAATAGCATGTCACTATATAAATCCATGGTACGCCCACACCTTGAATGCTGCATGCAGTTTTGGTCACCCCATCTCAAAAAATACACTAGAAACAGAAAAAGTATATAGAAGGGCAACAAAAATGATTAAGGGTATGGAACAGCTTCCACATGAGGAGAGATTAAAAAGACTGGAACTTTCTGGCTTGGAAAAGAGACTAAGGAGGGATAGGATATAGATCTATAAAATCATGAATCGTGTGGAGAACGTGAATATGGAAGTGTTATTTACCCCTTCACATATCACAAGAACTAGGGGTCACCCAATGAAGTTACAGACAGCAGGTTTAAAACTAACAAAAGGAAGTATTTCTTCACACAACACAGTCAATCTGTGGAACTGGTTGCCAGGGGAGGTTGTGAAAGTCAAAACTATAACTGGGTTCAAAAAAGAATTACATAAGTTCGTGGAGGAGAGGACCATCAATAGCTATTAGTAAGGCTACATTTTAGTCACGGGTATTTTTAGTAAAAGTCAAGGACGGTCATGGGCAGTAAACAAAAATTCACAGCCCTTGGCCTGTCCATGACTTTTACTAAAAATACCCGTGGGGGCGGGTGGCTTGGCTGCTTGAGGAGGTGGGGAGGGGGCGGGCGGTGGCGCACAGTCCAGGATCCCAGCTGGTGCTGGGGGGGTCAGGAGCATGGCCAGCGGCACGCCGCCCAGGACTCCCGCTTGGGGTTTGGGGGGGGGGGGGAGGGGGTTGGCGGGGCCGGCAGGCTCCCTACCTGGCTCCAGGCCTCCCCCCCCAGCAGCAGAGTTTGGGTGTGGGAAGGGACAGGGGGTTGGAGCACCAGAGTGCCGGCTTCGCAGCTCCCATTGGCCGGGAGCCCCCCAGGTAACCACCGCCCAGAGCCCGCTTCACACTGTCCCCTCCCACACCCAAAACTCTGCTGCTGGGGGGAGGCATTGGTGAGCTGGAGCCGGTTTGCACCGGTTTGTGGGAACCGGTTGTTAAATTTAGAAGCCGGTTTAGAACCGGTTGTAAAGGGGTGGGCAAACTATGTGGCCCGCGGGACCGTCCTGTCCGGCCCACCTGAGCTCCCGGCTGGGGAGGCTCCCCCGGCCCCTCCCCCACCTTCCCCCTTCTCGCAGAGCCTCAGTGGGGCTGCGAGCTCCAGCGGGCCGCGCAGCATCGATACACGCTGCCCTGAGCAGCATGGTAAGAGGGCCGGGCCAGGGCTGGGAGGAGGGGTTGGATAAGGGGCAGGAAGCGGTTGGAGGGGGGCAGAGGTTCTGGGGGGGCGGTCAGGGGACGAGGAACGGGGGGGGGGGGGGGGGGGGGGGGGGGGGGGGGGGGGGGACGTGGGTGGGAGGGGGGGGGGAAGAAGAGGCACATGGGGCTTGTACTCACCGGGCGGTTCCCTACCGGGTCTTCGGTGGCAGTTCGGCGGCAGGTCCTTCACTCACTCCAGCTCTGAAGGACCCGCCGCCCAAGTGCCGCCGAAAACCCAGAGCGAAGACACCCCCCCCGCCACCGAAGTGTCGCCGAGGACCCAGTAGGGAACCGGTTATTAGGATTTTGGGAGCTCATCACTGGGGGGAGGGGCGATGCTGTGGCCCGAGACTGCCCCAGCAGTGGCTGGTGCGTCTGGCACAGGAGCTGCATGAGCTGCCTCTGAGCCAGCTACCTCCGGCCAATGCAGAAGTCACAGAATCCGTGACCTCCGTGACAAACTCACAACCTTAGCTATTAGCCAAGACAGTCAGGGATGCAACCTCATGCAGTGGTGTCCCTAAGCCTCTGACTGCCAGACACTGGGATTGGATGACAGGAGATGGATCACTTGATGACTTCCCTGTTCTATTGGTTTCCTTGAAAGCATATGGCATCAACCACTGTCAGAAGACAGGACACTGGGCTACATGGACCATTAGTGTGACCCAGTACAGCCATTCTTATGGTCTTATTTGCAGTGTGATCTCTGATTTCACCAACAACCTTGATGTTTTGATAATCCAGCCATTCAACATGCTCCTCGAGCAGGAGCTTCCACTAGAGAAGCAAAGCGCTGCTCCCTTTAATCCTGAAAGACCCATTCAGGCCAAATGCTGCCATTGGTGTTGTGCATGCAGCTCCTGCCAGTCTAGGAGAGCGGTATGTGCATATAACAGAAGGCAAGATGGGACTAAGATTCTGAAGGGTGTCAATAAATGCAGCATTGTGGAGTGTTGCGAAGCCCAGGTCATGTTATGAAGAATGAACAATGGAAGTTTGAGCTTTTTATATTCTATAATAAAACAAACTGAGTATTTCTTAGGTAACAGGTTACATTTATGGGCAGAATGAGGCGAGGAGTAAGTCATATTCTCTTCTGAGATGACAGTGTTCATGTTACTTAATAATCATGTCTTACTGGACCACAAGAGGCAATGCAAAGTCCAAGGCTCATATCACTTAGCCAGGTGTCTACATTATGTTTTTATTCATTCCTCAGGGTCAAAAAGGACTCTGGCAGAGCCACCATGCCAGTCTGAAAAGCGCACACACATACCACAAGAATGAGCAACACATGGGGAGATTACTCCTAGTTACTCAACAGATTTCCCCCCGGGGAAGTCTTCGTACATTAATCGCCTGTAAAGAGCTGATGTGAATCTAGCTACAGTAGGTCACAGTTGCATAATGACAGGTAGTGTCAACTTACATAGAGACACGCTGAGTTTGCATTAGGTTTGTACTCTGAACCCCAGTAGAAAGGTCGCTAACTGACAGCTCTTCTGGTTCATTTGCACAGCATAATGCCGCTGGCTAAGGCTGTGTCTACACTGCCACTTTCAGCGCTAAAACTTTAGTCATTCAGGGGTGTGAAAAAACACCCGAGTGACAAAAATTTTAGCGCTAAAAGTGCCAGTATAGACAGTGCTTTACCCCTTGTTCGGGGTGGTGGGTTTTTTTAAAAATCGCCGGGGGAAAAAGCATGTCTACACTGCCCATGTCACAGCACGGCCACAGCCACACTGTAATGTGGGCAGTGCAGACATACCCTTACTCTGATTAGGGCAGCTAAAGAACTAGCATAGTAGTAAAACAGAGCCTGCCAGCAACACTGGAGTAGACAGGGCCATTCAGCTCCTCTGTAGGGTGTGAATTACATGGGACTCAAGATGAGCATACCATTTTTTGGTTAGGAAGAAAACAATTCTTGTTCACAACGCAAACTCGTAGAACTGTTAATTCACTCTAACACTGAAGTGGGTGTACGTTAAAAGGAAACAGTGCACGTAAGATACACTCTTGGCTCTTACCCTCCAAGGATTGCCAAGAAGGGCCTCTCTGGACTCTCCAGAGCCTTTGCAAAGTAATCCAGTTCTTTCTTCATCAGGAAGCCAGCAGCTTTCTGAGGCAGATTAACGCCTACCATGGAGCTGTGGAATCAAAAGGGGGGGGGGAAAGAGTTCTGTAATCTGTATCAGAGCCATCCAACAGCAAAATCCTAACATTCCTAGTGCCAGGGGACTTTTAATGGTCACAGCAGCGTACGTTAACCCTTTACTCAGATGCAATAATAATAGCAACAGCAGCAAGAGCTCTATATGAAAACAATGACCACACATGTGTCTAATCTTACTATGTTTAGTGTTCTGCAGATACAGGGAATTTTTGCATGGACCGTTTGACATGCAAGGGCCAACATCTGAAATTCTGGGGTGGGAATAACAAAAATAAAAGCAGATTCATCTTCACATAGCCCTGGATTATGAAATAAAGCCGGGCAAGCAGGCCCTCCCTGGAGTTTGTGCACGTATATATGCACACCCCACACATGTGGATGTCTGCTGAACTAAGTTTAAACCTTTAGGGCAAAGGATAACAATTACAGAGTTGTTTGCCTGATAGTCTAGAGAAGTCCTAGCCAAGTGATTTTAACTCTATGGCCTGGTCCACACTAACCCCCCACTTCGAACTAAGGTACGCAAATTCAGCTATGTTAATAACGTAGCTGAATTCGAAGTACCTTAGTTCGAACTTACCGCGGGTCCAGACGCGGCAGGCAGGCTCCCCCGTCGATGCCGCGTACTCCTCTCGCCGAGCTGGAGTACCGGCGTCGACGGCGAGCACTTCCGGGATCAATCCCAGAAGATCGATTGCTTACGGCCGGACCAGGAAGTAAGTGTAGACCTGCCCTATGTCTGATCTTTCACTACTTGTCTTCAAGGGAAACTTAAATAAATCTGCTAGATACCAAAACACCATGGACTTAACAGGGCCACTGATTTTTGGCTCATTACAAAAATTTGTCACACACACACACACACACACACTGCCTGTTACCCTTAAATTGCCCACTTCAAACTCTTTATGCATAACAATCTAACCCCCAATTGCCCACTCAGTTTCAAGTGACCATTTCCAACATACATTATCCCTTTTGCTTAACAATCTGTCTGAACTTTTATTTGGCCAGACCCTCCACTTCCTTCTCCAGACCTAAAGAAGAGCTCTCAAAAGCTTGTACCTTCCACCAACAGAAGTTGGTCCAATAAAAGGCCTCACCCATTTTGTGTCTCAAGTGATTTAAAGTTTCAATAGCCTAAAAGTCAGTTCAAAGTTCATATGCTTGCCAATTCTTATAAGAGGTAAACTCTAAACTACAAAATGAACAGGACTCGACTATACTTTAGCTAGGTTAAATTCAGCCATTTGCTCAGAAAGGGTGCATGGTTATGAGTAAAAGCTCCAGAGACTATGTCATTCAAGACTAAACTTAGATGACAATGGAACTGGGGATTTCTCAGCATACATCCAAAAATAATGTCACAAGGCTATTGAAGGTAAAGCTGTATGTACATTTCCCACGTGGTGGGAAGCTCAAGTTAGCAGGTCTTTGGTACCTGGAAAGATATGGGAGCAAATTATTGAACAATGAATTTGTAAGCACCTAGAGGATAATAGGGTTACAAGGAATAGCCAGCATGTATTTGTCAAGAACAAATCACGCCAACCTAATTTCCTTCTTTGAGAGGATTACTGGCCTAGTGGATAAGGAGAAAGGAGTAGATGTATCTTGATTTTAGTAAGGCTTTTGACACGTCCCATATAACATTCTCATAAGCAAAACAAAAACATGCAGTCCAGATGAAATTACTATAAGGTGGGTGCACAACTGGGTGAAAGACCATGCTCAATGGTTCACTGTCAAACGGGGAGAACATATCAAGTGGGGTTCTACCGGGGTCAGTCCTGGGTCAAGTGCAGTCAATATTTAAACTTAGATAATGGAAAGGAGAGTACACTTCTAAGATATGTGGATAACACCGAGCTGGGAGAGATTGCAAGCACTCTGGAGGATAGGGCTAGAATTCAAAACAAACTTGACAAACTGGAGAACTGGTCTGAAATCAACAAGACGAAATTCAATGAAGACGAGCACAAAGTACTTCACTTTGGAAGGGAAAAAAAAAAATCAAATGCACAAACACAAAATGGGGAATAACTGGTTATGCAGTAATATTACTGAACAAGATCTGGGGGTTATACTGGATCACAAATTGAATATGAATCAGTGTGATGCAGATATAAAAAAGGCTAATATCATTCTGGAGTGCACTAACAGAAGTGTTGCGTGTAAGACACAGGAGGTAATTGTTCTGCTCTACTCGGTACTGGTGAGGCCTCAGCTGGAGTACTGTGTCCAATTCTGGGTGCCACACTTTAAGATGTCAAATTGGGCAGAGTTCATAGGAGTGCAACAAAAATGAGAAAAGCTTTAGAAAATCTGACCTCTGGGGAAAGGTTAAAAAACTGGGCAGGTTTAGTCCTGAGAACAGAAGATTGAGGGGCAACCTGAGAACAGTCATCTTCAGGTATGTTAAGGGCTGCTATAAAGAGAACTGCTCTCCATGTCCACTGAAAATGGGGCAAGTAATACTGGGCTGACTCTGCAACAAGG
Organism: Terrapene triunguis; assembly: GCF_002925995.2. Taxonomy (NCBI): domain Eukaryota; kingdom Metazoa; phylum Chordata; order Testudines; family Emydidae; genus Terrapene; species Terrapene triunguis. The sequence continues at coordinate 18,976,825 of NW_020664482.1, forward strand.
GAGATTTAGGTTAGATATTAGGAAAAACTTTCTAGCTATTAGGGTAGTTAAGCACTGGAATAAGCTTCCAAAGGAGGTTGTGGAATCCCCATCATTGGAGGTTTTTAATAACAGATTAGACAAACACTTGTCAAGGAAGGTCTAGATTTACTGGGTCCTGCCTCAGCACAGGAGGCTCAGTCTTACATTTCTATGATTCTATATTTGGATCCCCCTAATCACATCCCAACAGGCTTCATTTCCCTGAAGATTTATATGCATTTTTGAACGACTAGGGGGTACTCAACATGCAAATGTCAAACTGGTTGATTTCAGCAAGAACTGCATCAGAGTTGAGTTGCAGTTGCTAATCTGAAAAGCCTTTGCAGTGCTGTTCAGGATACCTTGCTACAATAAGAAAAGGAGTACTTGTGGCACCTTAGAGACTAACAAATTTATTAGAGCATAAGCTTCCGTGGGCTACAGCCCACTTCTTCGGATGCACGAAAGCTTATGCTCTAATAAATTTGTTAGTCTCTAAGGTGCCACAAGTACTCCTGTTCTTTTTGCGGATACAGACTAACACGGCTGCTACTCTGAAACTTGCTACAATAGAAGACCAGGACTAAGCTAACTCGCATATCCAGAGTGAATCCAAAGGACAGACATCATTCTGTAACACTGCCTGTAAAAGGTGGTTAACATACCTGTGAGCTCGGTGGGCAGTTCCAAAAGCATCATTGACATAAACATCTCCCAGTTTAGAAAGAGATGCTCTGAAAGCATCCACCTTTGCAGGTTCAGCCTTGATCTGAGGGGATAAAGAGACAAGTTTGTGTTACTTAGTTACAATATGAACCAGGAGTTCTGCAACGAATAATTGCAAAGCAGACTCAATTGTTCATTTTGGGTCTACAAATCCAACTACTGAAAAGAGGGATCATCTGAGAAGCTTGTTAGTACCCATGACCTAGAAGACAGCTTTTTGATACTGGTCAGGACTTCTCAGCCTCTTTTCCAGCCCAACCACTGGCAACAAGAGATTTAAACCGAATTTAGTATTCATGACAGACACACACCATTTTGCTCTTGTGGGCTGAGAAGGGAAGCCAAAAAAGATTTTCAGAATTTAGACTAATGCTATCAGTAGCCCCCTAGTCTCCCGAGTTGAGCAATTTAAGTGCTTCTCTTAGAGCCAATAATAGCTAGAAGCAGAACAGGAGATGGATCTAGATGTAGGTATCACTGCAGAATGATGGGCTTAATAAGCTTCAGAGATTTCCCATCATGTTCAGTGTGCACCAGAAATTATCATTAGCTCCACAGGGCCACAGATTAGCAATATCACTGTTACTGCAGCATCTATTTTCATTCTGTTGGGACAAAAACCAAGCCAGCCACATCCTCCTTTACTGTCACTCTCCATTGTCTGTGCCCCTGTTGATATGCTACAGCATGTAGTCAGCCAGTTAGAGACCTGAGAGTAAGTCGGAACAAGTACAGACAATTATTTCTTTAGGAAGGAAATGAGTCTGTCCCTCTCAGTATAAGACATATTATCTTCCAAGAGTTAGGTTGTGGCAAGAAATATCAGCCGTTCATGGTTTCTTAGTACCCATAACGGGAGCACCCTCTCTTCAGAGGCTCACTTGCACTCCAGGCTATTTTTTCTAAGCTACAGAGTCTTGTGTGTCAGGCTATAAAGGGCACCGTACTGTACATCAGCATTCCACTCCATGTACTGTATCTGAAGGGAGCCAAAGCCTGCCTGGCTAATGGGGTCACCAACGCTAAGAAAAGAAACCATCTGAGAGCAAGTGTTCTTCCTGACCTTCAAGAAAATGTCAGAGGTACAAGGCAGCACAGACCCTGTATGGCTGCTGATGGGAAAGCAGCCTTATTCAAGGTATTTCAGAGTGCTGGTACAATACAGTGGTTAAACATCCCATTAGTACACCCTAGAAATAAGACTGAGATAGACACATGGTTCTCACACTTACAAAGAGGCAATAAATTCTCTCCTTCCATACTATATTTTCTCCCGTTCACATCCCAAAATAAAAACTCTTCAGCTGCAGCCAGTGGCCTCCCCATAACCCTTTGCTCCGCTCCTCCCTTTATAACAGTGCCAGCTACTGCACCTTCATCCCAAGCTCCTGGCATCAACAGCATCATCTACTTTTACCTGTCAATATGGTCACTCAATATCATAATGTTTACATATGAGCAGTGTGTGTTCTAAGGAAGTTGTGTCATTTTTTGCTCTAGTCATCAGATGCTTTTAACCTGCCAGGAAGTTGTCAGATTAGCTAGTAATATTAAAGCAATACACTAACATGTCCAATCATTTCAGATGAATGGATTATTTTATTCCAAACTGTAAAAGGAAAAAAAAACCCTCCTGTCCATCAAGAAAGCTTCAGGACCAGAAGGCTAGTTTTTACGCCACACCTATCACCACAGTATGCAGTGGCAAATCCAGAACACAGCTACTAACCAAGCCTCTGGTCATTCCCCTATTAAATTCTTTTGCATTTCCACAGTGGCCTCAAGCAAGCAGAGCCACATAGTGTTTTATGTGGGATCGTATTAGTGCCTTTCCCACTGGCATTTGGAGAGTAAATGCTGCCAGCTATATCAGAGTCTTTCTAAACATATTCTATAAAATATCCCACACAGCCCCTTGTCACTCCTGCTTGCCCTATAATAGCGAATAAGGGAGAGACACAACTGAGTTAAAAATGAGATGTCTCACCTTGTTCCCTGAAGCATCTTTTCCTTTCCCTTCTTCTTCTACATGGAATCGGAGGTTTTCCAAGAGGATGATGGAGCCAGTTGGAGGATCAGCACAGGCCTTCTCCACCTCTGGACCCACACAGTCTTTCAGAAACAAGACCTTCCTGGAAGCACGAGTCAAGACACACAGATGCATCTAACATCAACAACATCTTTTCTTATAAGATCCATTTATAGTGAGAGTCTGCATAAACTGAACAGCTATCATACTTTACCTGCCAATCAATGCTTCAAGTTCTCCAACCACTGGTGCCAAGGAGAATTTGTCAGGCATCGGGACTCCATCAGGTCGACCCAGATGACTCATCAGAACCACAGATTTGGCACCATGATCCAAGCAGTGCTTGATGCTAGGGATAGCTGCCTTGATTCTGCAACCACAAAGAAAATGACAGAAGAGAAGTTGGTAAGGGGTTCAATTTGAACTCCCAGAGAACTGGGCTTGTTGGCCATTAAGCACAGGAAGCAGACTCTTCGGGGCGTATCTGCTAGGAATCACCTCTAACAGAAATAAGGGCAAGCTGAAGAGAGAAACAGCAGAAATAGGTTCTCATCTGAACAACTTGCAAGACATTATTAATAAGGGGGAAGTCCACCACAGTTTTCCCTCAGATATTTGTAAAATCCATCCTTATTCTCAAAACACAGCACAGCATTACCAACAATCCTATACCATATGGGATATCAAGCCCCTCCATAGGTCTGCAACAGGCACTGGTTATAATGATTAGTATGGTGTATGTTAACATCAAGGAGCCCATAAGATAGAGCTTTGCACGTGGAGATTATCCAGTAGCATGCACTCAACAGCAGCAATGGCACTGTGGGGAGCTTCAGGAGTGCACTGGTATAACTCTGACATGTTCATACTCAATTCATCTTGCAACCAAACAGCTTCAAAAACAGTAAGTACATCTGCACTACTAAATTTCCTACCCATTTTTCAGTAGCTGGACTGCTGCTATCTTCTACTGTAGACAGGGCACGGAAGTTTTATATACATCATCTAACCCTGGTAGTTGTTCACGGTTAGACCACCAGCAGACACTGCACCTTACAGAAACTAGCATCCACCCGATTGTTGCCCTAGAAGCTGAACCAATAGAGTCAGCGTTTAAGGCCAAAAAGGACCAACAGATCATTTAGTTTAGCCTGACCTCCGGTATGTCACTGGCCACCAACATCACCCTGCACCTGCACACTAAATCCAACAACCGAAATGTGACCAAAGTATTATAGCCCACAGGAAACTATGACAGAAAATAGAAGGGACCGAGGTACAGCAGAGCCCAAGGCCACCACAGTGGCAGAGAAATGATTAAGCAAGATATGCCTAGATAATCCTGGCAAGTGACCTGAACCCCCACACTATTGGGGGGGGGGGTTGCCTTCCTCAAGATCCCTGTCAATCTGACCTGGGGAAAATTCCTTCTGATCCCACACATACTGATCAATTAGACCCTGAGCATGTGAGCAAGAGCCAACAGCCAAGCACCTGAAAAAGAGGATACCCGGTCCCATCTCCAGCCATGGCTATCCTGATGCTTCAGAGGAAGGGATTCCCCCTTACCCCACAAATACATTGGGGGCTGGATCTCTTCCTAATCCCTGCAGGTGGCCAGTAGTAATGGTGGGAAATTTTAGCAAAAATATACTTGTGTTAACAAGGCTAGTATGTGTCTATAAGTGCTGGAACAGTTACAAGGACAAGCGAAACAACTAGCCATTTGATCTTAATGTCCCTAACAACTGTTTCCCTGATTAGAAAGAACTAAGATCCCATCTGCACCAACTGGGGTGGACCAAAATGACATATGGCAAGTTTTGCACATAGGTTGTCCCCTTCTAGATCTGCAAAATAATCATTTTCAAAACCCTGATGGGGTTGTATGAGAGGAGAGGTGCCTTTGGCACCCCATGTCAACTCTAGCAGATTCTCACATGAGGATACAGCCAGGGAAAAACACAATTTCTTGACAGTCATAACATTGCAACCATGCTTAGCATGGAAGCAAAGGCTTTGGTCTCTGCTAGGGAATTTTTTTATGAATGTCCCACCATTGCTGACACCAACAGTTGCTAATCTGATCTCTAGTATAGATGGTTTGCTGACAGCCACAGGCATTTTTAATAATGTTTCGGAGTTAGGCTTTCTCCAGGACAATTTAGATGACATGGTGGTAGCAGCTGGTGGCCTAACCACACTAACACGTTAGCAATGATGGACACCACTGGAGCTGAACCGTATAGAATATGTCCTTAGTATAGACAGGGCCATCAGGGCTTCTACTTGTATTTTAAGAGGAGTCTTACCTTTGGTTGTTTGTTATTTTGTTGTTCTTCATTGGAACATTGAAATCAACCCTAAAAGTAAAGAAAAAAAAGTTTTAAGCTCACTTGCAAAAACTGATTTCCTTTAAAAAGAGGTTGGGAACTTGCTGATCAAGGGGCTGATTAGGAAAACAATTCTGGAGCTCACTGAAGTTAGTGCAAGGTTTTCAGTTCTACCCTAATATACAGCAAGTCCCAACATGAAACTGGTATGTGATTGAAAACATCGGAATAGTGAGGTCACAGTAGCCAGGATGTAGAAGGCAAGAAAGGAAAAGAAAAAAGCTACATTAAATCTTTTCTTATGGAGTCAATGGATGCTGCCACTTGTGAGTAAACATTAGTATCCATGAAAATTACATTGTTATAAGAGAAAGAAAAAGAGCATGGAAGCTTAAGGTAAATTAAAGCATGTCATTTACAAAGGGAGGGAAGAGAAGCACAGTGTTCAGTTATAAAAAATCATGAACATTGTTAAAAGAACCATGCAATGTGACTACAGATAAAGGCATGACCACATCTGAGCCAGGAAAAAAAGGACAGCAAAATTATGCAATATTTAACTTTGCATTGACAGTCTTGCAGCATTAGAGCCGAACGGCAAGCTTCCATAAAGCTAACTCCCATAGGTCTGATGGTTTGATATCAACAAGAATACTATATGCACAATCAGGCCCCATGATATGAAATCCCAACGACACGGTTTATTTTCAATGGGTAGGAAAAAGCTTTATGAAAGATCAGCTAGTTTCTTGCTCTTTGGAAGTGGCTATGGAGACTCCTCCACTGAAGTGGAGGAAGGCACAAGTAAAGAGGGAGATGTTCAAAGACAAATGGCAAGTTAGGTGCCTAGCTTCCAATGACTTTCAATGGAAATTAGGCACCTTTGAAAATTGCTCTAAAAACTCCATTTCTCCAGCAGGATGCCAAGATTTACTTTCCACTTCTCTCAGAATCTTCCAGACCCACCAGTTAGTCATAAAGCATCTGTGACAGTGTACCCCATAAGGCTTTATGGGGAGGGGGTGCTTATAAATGTATGTATGACATAACTGGAATATGTTCTGTGCTGCCTGTGCCATGTAATATATCTCCATAAAGGTTATGGTCTACTATATCTATCCATCCTATTTGTACATATATATCATTTTCTACCGGAGGTTAAGAATATGGGCTGTATGCTTGCTTGGTTTCTAAGTAAGCTTTGGGAGGCATTTGGTCAGATTCTTTAGGAAGGAATTCGCCAGGTTAAGTACCTGATCAGGAAACACTTGGAGAACAATGCATCTTGGAATGCTTCAATCCACATAAGAAGTCTTCCTGGAGACATGCAAGATACCATGTGGACAATGGCTTCGGCCTGTAAAGACTGAGTATTGCAGGGACATGTGACTTGCCCAGGTGACTCCAGAACTCCATCTTGGAGCTGGACTTTGCATAGGAGGGGGGGTCTCCACCCACAAGAGAGAGTCTATTTAAACCCATGTGAGACCCCTCCATTGTGTCTTCAGCTGGCTAAGGAAGGAGCCTCTCCACCCCCCAGGATACTTGAAGGGAACTGGAACAAAGGACAGTAACTACAGGGGGTGTGAGTGATTGCTGGACCCAGGCTAAAAGGAGATTAGCCTGTAAAAGGGAGCATTCTGGAACTGGTGAGGAACTTATCTGTATTCAGTTTGATTAAGCATAGATTTGCGCATTTTATTTTATTTTGCTTGGTGACTTACTTTGTTCTGTCTGTTACTACTTGGAACCACTTAAATCCTACTGTTTGTATTTAATAAAATCACTTTTTATTTAGTAATTTACTCAGAGTATGTATTAATACCTGGGGGAGCAAACAACTGTGCATCTCTCTCTATCAGTGTTATAGAGGGCGAACAATTTATGAGTTTGCCCTGCATAAGCTTTATGTAGGGTAAAACGGATTTATCTGGGTTTAGACCCCATTGGGAGTTGGGCATCTGAGTGCTAAAGACAAGCATACTTCTGTGAGCTGTTTTCAGGTAAACTTGCAGCTTTGGGGCAAGTGATTCAGACCCTGGGTCTGTGTTGGAGCAGACGGGAGTGTCTGGCTCAGCAAGACAGGGTGCTGGAGTCCTGAGCTGGCGGGGAAAACAGGAGCAGGGGTAGTCTTTGCACATCGGGTGGCAGCTCCCAAGGGGGTTTCTGTGATCCAACCCGTCACAGCATCTTCTAAAAAAAAAATCATCTCTGCCTATCTCTGCAATCAGCCTGAAATAGCAGCTTTGAATGGTGTGTCCTTCCCTATTCATCTCAGTGTGTTAACTTTGAAGCCTATTGTTTACATTTATGTGGTAAATACTGCTTACAATTTTATTACTGATCAAATCACACAACAGCCATCCCCCCTTCTTATTAGGACCTGCGTTTTGTGAGTAGCATCACGTTCTGGTAAAGCAACTGGGCAGGGCTTGGAAGAGTACCATTACTTTCTCCTCCCAGCCCAATTTAGACTCTTACTCTGTCGCCCGCTGAAAAGGTAAGTTGATGCTCAGCTAGTGAGCTGCTGTGAAAGATGAACTGGCTCTGCAGACTGCAGTTCTCCAGCTAAGTCAGCAGCAAAAATAAAACATCCTTAGGAAACCACATCCCCAGAACAGTTAGGACCAGGGGCCTTAATACTGCAGGATAAAGAGAGGGAAGAAAATAAAACAATCCTGGTTACTCCATCAGGATGAGTGGTGGAAAACAGAAGGATTTCATGAAGTATCCCAGATATTGCCTGCAACTCTGATCTCTTCCATTTATTCTATATGCACTCATGTCTTTCAATCACAGGATTTTCAAAGCAGAGATCTGTGATTTTTGTTGGTCCTGTTGGTGAACTGTACTGTGCACTTAATTATCCCTAGTCTTTCTGTGGATTTGGAGGGTAATTTCCCAGTAGCACATTGGCCAGATGGCGAGAGGAAAGGGAGGCATTTCTGCCATTTCTGTCTAGCATACTAGTACCCATAAGCTAAGGCGTGACAGGAAGTTGTGTTGCATAATAACTGAAGGCAGAACTTATTCACAGGATGCCAGAATGACAGAGAATGTTAGAACTTAATGAGACCAAACCTCTCTTTGCTTTTACTTTGAGCAATTCTGATAGGAAAATGTTGCTGAAGCATGACAACTAATGAGAAAAGCCTTTTAATTTGGGGGAAAACAGTAACTTTTACTCTGACTGTATCCCAGCATCTGGATGAGTAAATGAGATATTACCTTGGAGTCTGTGTGTCATAAGAATATGAAAAGGTCCCAAAATCCAACAGGCTGCATGTATTTTTCTCTGCAGTATGCTTAGTAAAAAATGCATGAGGCCAGAGCTTTAAAAGCTGCCAGCAAAATAGGAGTAGCTGAGCAGAAAGAATTGAACTGGCAGCCCATGGTACAACAGACTAATTAAAAAACAAAACAAAAGAATATGCACCATAAAACACGGTCACTGTTTTACAATCATGAGGCAAATGAACAATTTGCTTAGCAAAGTCTCCAGTCCACCCTTGCCTCCCTCTGCAGCCTTACAGTTAATGGACAAAGAAACCCAATTGCTCCTTAAACCGAATAAATGGAAGACTAATGGAAGTCATTAAACCACCAGTTTTGCTTAGGTCCCCTGCTCTTTGGCATTAGCACTGAAAGATATGTGGACTCTCGAGAGAGAGAGAGAGAGAGACACACACGAAAATTACCTGAGTGAACAGGAGTAAAAAAATTGTTAAATTCAGTATCAATTAGAAGACAAGCTGATTCTTTTCAGGGAAATGGGCTTCAGACAAAAAACACAGAGATCAACCCTGACATCTTGGCTGCAATTTTGTATTTCCGTTTAGCAGCCTGCATTATGGTACAGATACATTTCAAAAATTAGCAGCAATACTGTGTTAGAAGGATGGTAATCAAGCAAAAACTAAAGTGAGTTTAGGAACTATTTGGGTGACTTGAAATATTTCACCTCAGATGATGAATGCATATCACTCAGCAGACTTTGGACGGTAGATTGACTGTATCGACCCCACAATTCAGAGGGGAGAGAAGTAGGAAAGACATTTAAAGCCTTTGGTACAGCGGACATAGATAGGAGAGACTAAGTACAGGTACCAAGCTAAATTGGTAAATATGCAAGCCTTTGATCAGATGAGTCAATTTTCTTCATAAGGTACCAACTGAACCACTTTTAAAGTAATGTTATTTCTTAAATCACAGCAGTTAATAATGGAGACCCTCTGATTTTACTAGATTCTATCACCCGGTCCATCTTCTGCCAATGCAGGGTTGTTCCCTAAAACACGTCACAAGAAAAACTGGTCAAATAGCAAGCAGTTAAAGAGATAAGACTGAAATTCTTGTTCTTCTGTATTTGGGAAATGAACTAGGATGCATTTTGGGTCATTTAAGGATTTTCTCTGGTTGAGTTTATTCTGTCCATCTGTCAATACCAGACTCCCGATAGCCAAAAACTTGCTGAATTACTTCACGGGGGGAAAAAAATCATTTTTACAAATTAGGAGCAGGCACAAAGGAAGTTAGTGGTATGGTCATTACATTACATCTGCCACTCATGCACCAAATTAAGTGGTATGCACTTAGTTATGCTGAGATGACCTTGGGAAAAGCCTTTGCCCTAGAAAAAACAAAATCTAAAGCTTACCTGCATGCAGATGTGCCCCAAAGCACTAGTGCACCAAAAGAGTTCACGGTGCATAGTGTACCAATTCCCAAGTCAGGTTTAAAATTGATTTCTATAAAGGCCAACTGAATTTCCTGTTTAAGAGTCTGATATTGGGAGGTGCAATGCACCAACAATTCAATGAGACTCTCTAGTTGCGCTAACAGGAATCACCTTATTCAGTTAATAGCAATTAATTTATTTTCAGTTGTTTATTGGAACAACTGGTCTAGTTTAAAGGGGGGAGGGGTATTAAGTAAATAGCAGTACGTTTATAGCCTGAAATTTCAGTCCCCTGGGTAAGTAGTGGAAGATCTATACATGTTCCTATGTCAGAATGGATATTCAGAGCCATCAGAGGACTATCCCATAAACTTTTGCCAGGTGAACTCACATCCGTGCCTGTCAATCATAAACTTTCCTAAAAGGAAACATCTATTTCATTCCATCTTATTCCGATTAGAATTCACATTATTCCATTGCCAGGTTGATAAAGTGCATTTAAAGAAAAGCCACAGAAAAGAGTTTGTTGAACTAATAAAAAAAAAAAAGTGTGCAGATGATTGCCTGCTGGTTAAACGGGATAGATACATTTTTAAGCAGACCGGTGCAATGCATGTCAAACCCCCATGAACAGTTTGAGTGAAAATTAGACCTAATTTTATTTTTCCAAAATGTCCTCATACAGTTTGAAATACCTCCTGGATACAATTCTAACATATGAAAAAAAAAAAAAAATACCCTATCCGCCTTTCCTAAAGCCGATCCCACTGGGTGTGTGTCACAATCACAGATACACACCGCACCGCATGCCCTGCAGAGGAGCCTGCTCACTGATGCATCACTCACACAAGCTGCGGCAGTTTCATGAAGCTGGGCCCAAGGAAAATATGAAGCAACACGTGGTTGCTAGATTGGGGGGCTGGGATTTTTTTTTTTAAAATGTCCTGTCTTTTTAGGAGCGTGGACTGAGATCATTAGAATAAATCCCTGAAATTCACTGGGTCGCTAATTGGAGCCATAACCTCATTCTCCATCACACACAGACCTTTTACTGATTTTTGGCACACTCATGAGGGGAACATTAAAAAAAAAGGAGGGGGACCATGAAGAACGACTCGCTGTTGCTAACTCTTGTGCTCCCTGATGCCTTATGTAAAGCTCCACCTGCTGGAGTCCTAAGAGTCTCACTTTCATTTAAAAAAAAGAGAGAGAGAATTTCTGGCCCTCGTGGCTGTGGAGAAAACGTGCCCCGAGCCCATGTGAAAAGCTGAAACACCGGAACCCAAAAGAAAAAAGAATCTGGACTCTGTTATTTCAGACGCTCATTAGTTTTGATCCAGTCTCCTGGGGGGAGGGCGCGGTTGACTCCTGATTTCTGAATGCCCGGCTGGGTCGGTGAGTGACATTAACAGGGCTTCTCCTGCCTGAAGGCAGCCAGCAGGAGGAGGCCGGCCGCAGCCCCCCTGCCCGGGAGCAGGCGAGCACAGCAGAGACCCGGTCTCACCCCTGGGCCGGCACGCGGCGCGTACGGTGGTTCTCCCTCGTCCAAGCGGGCCCCACTCCCTCCCTGCCCCCGGGGCCGGCTGCCTCCCCCACAGGGCCCTGCCGCCCGGGCCGCAGCCGGCTCCGATGCCCTGCCCGGGGCGGCGCCCAGCCCGGCTCCTCACCTCATGATCACCCGCTTGCCCTTCACATCCACCTTGTCCAAGGTGAGCTTGGTGGAGAGAGACATTGTGCCCGCAGCCGGCTCCGTCCTGCCCCACGCGCCCGAGATCCGCCGCCTGCCGCTCTCCCTGCGCAGCGCCCCGCTCTGCTCGGCGCCTAGGTCACCCCGGCGCGGCGGCAGGACGGCCCGGCCCCCGGCCGCAGCCCATTGGGCACCAGGCCGCGCCGAGTCAGGCGAATGGCCGGGCCGCCCGTCAATCGCGGAGAAGCGCCCGCCTCCCCGGGAGGCTGGGCCTGCCTGGGTTGGGTGGTCACGTCCCGCACGGAGCCCTGGCTCGCCGGGGGCGGGCTCATGGGTGTCTGAGGGGCGGGGCGCGGGGCCCGGCTCCTGGGGATGCGGGCTGTAGGGGCCTGAGGGGCTCGCGGGGCCTGTGTTTAAGCGCTGCAGGAATGGGCTGGGAGCGCAGCAGGTCTGGCCTAGGGCAGGGGCAGGAGCAGGAGCAGGAGCAGGCAGGGCTGTTACCAGGGCTGGATTCACCTTTTGTGGGCCCCCATGGAGGCAATGGAGGATGGGAGCCAGGGGCCAGCCAGAGGCAAGGGGCCATGGTATGGGACGGGGGGCCCCGCTCCACCCAGCCCATTTACAAACCGGCAGTTGCCAGACACACAGTGGCCCACCTGGCCCTGTGCTGCCAGCATGCCCCTTCCCCTTGGAGGCAAGCCCGTGCCACGCCACGCAGGCCGTCTCCCCCACCAACACCCCCCAACTCCCTATGGCCAGAGGCTCCCTGGACCCACCATACCCAGCCCCCAACCCACCCACAAATGCACAGCACCCTGCACAACACCACCCCTTCTCACAGCTCCACCAAGGCCTGCCCCGGCCAGGGTCCCTCAAGATGCACTTGCCTGGAGGGGCCCAGCCAAGCCCTCCACACTGTCCCCCCCACACACAGCAGGCTAAGACTAGCCAGGCTTCTGCACCAGTCCCAGACAGCTCAGCTCCAGGAAGACAGGTGGGGCCCCACTGGTGGTGAGAAGCAGAGATTGCCCTGAACCAGAGGTGCACTGGGGTCTGGCCAGGGGGCTGAGAGGAGCAGGGAGTGGGGCTAGGGAGTGGAGAGGAGCCCTCAGCCAGCCGGCAGGCAGGCTGAAAGGAGCAAGTGGTGGGCGGGGGGAGCCAGCAGGGTCTCGGGACACAGTGCAAGAGGAGCAGGCTGGGGACCCTTCTGATCATGGGCCCAGCTCCATGGAGCCATTGTAAACCTGGCACTGCCTGTTACAACCTGTTGGGCCCAGTCTGGGGAGAGACAATGTGAGTGAGGTAATAACCCGCATTGGACCAGCACCACAGAGCACTTGTCCAGCTCAGGGAAAGTGGAGTGGGCAGCTTGTGGCCATCACCAGAGACGCTGGTCCTATCAGAGATATTAGCTCACTCACTTTGTAAGAAGCTGCAAGCAGCAGCTTTGGGAAAATGGGGCTTGAAGTGCACCCCATGGCGGCCCAGTCTATGCACTGCTAGGCTTGGACTCTTTGTGACATCCCCACGCACGCACTGGTGGATACGCAGTTACATGCCGCCATGCGTTTCATCTCTGGCACCCTGCGTCCGATTCCACTCCCATGGCTTCCAGTTCTGAGCACTATTGCTCCTCCTCCTATCAGACGAGAGGTTGCCAGTGGCAGGTTACTGGAGAAAGTATGCGCCAACTCAAGCCTGTTGCTGCACAATGACCTTTTAAAACCACCAGCTGCACATTTGCCATCACGTTGCCCATTATGGTCTCATCCATCACCAGGATGTTAGGGCAGAAACACTCTGGCAAGAGGAATGGATATGTTTTATAATCCCCAACCAGTCCCTTGGGACCAACCCCACAATTTGTCCATCTGGTTTTGACCTGCCCCATCACCAATGGTCCCTGTTGAACAGGTTCCGGACCGGGCAAGGTCTCTGCAGCCAACTAGTATCGCTGGGGCCTTCATTACAGCCCTTTGTACAGCTATGGTGCTACACAGACGATGACGTACGTTGTCAATGAATGCCTGCTGTCTAGGTTCAGCGGTGGCTTAGAAGAACTGCATCACGCCACTGAAGATGCCATTGCTTGGCTGGATGCCTGTGCACATGCTAAATAAAAACAACACACTAAACACCGGTGACAGGTGGAGGAAGGGGTGTTCTGCTCAAGGTGATGAGTGTGTAAAGACCCTGTTCTTTCACCAGAGAGATCACAGGCACACAGACCCCAGTCTGAGGCCTGGTCTAACTAACCCCCCAAGTCGAAGTAAGGTACGCAACTTCAGCTACGTGAATAACGTAGCTGAAGTCGACATACCTTACTTCGAACTTACCGCGGTTCAGACGCGGTCCACACGCGGCAGGCAGGCTCCCCCGTCGACTCCGCGGTATTCCTCTCGTTGAGCTGGAGTACCGCAGTCGACGGCGAGCACTTCCTGGTTCGATTTATCGCGTCCAGACCAGACGCGATAAATCGAACCAGGAAGTTCGATTTCCAGCCGCCGAACTAGCGGCTAAGTATAGACCAGCCCTGAAACATTTAGTTCTAGCCTGTTTGATGTTCCATGCTGTGTGTGTGTGAGAACTTAATAGAACTAATTCTGCCACTTCTTTTTACCACTGTCACAGCCTGTGTAAAAGTATTAATGCATAATAAATGCCTTTAGATAGACCACCTTGACTCACCCTATCTTTTACTAGACTAACTTCTGTTAGTGAAAGAGGCAAGATTTCAAACTTCATGGAGCTCTTCTACAGGTCTTTAGTAGAGGTTGTTGTCAGATGCTATCGGTGTGGTGCTCTGGTTGCTCCTATGTTGATATTACTCGGCTGCGCGCGTATGTTCCCTCTGTGTGCTGTCCCAGCTCTGCAGATAGCTGACACAGCAGACCCAAAAAGAACCCCCAATAACCACAGAGTCTAGTAAGATGCAAAGTCACGTCGACCAGGTTTATTGCGATCTCGGACACAATTGCAGTTCCCCGTAGATTACTTAGTCTACCGGGCATACTACGAGAAAGTGCCTCTTGGCAAGGACCCGGCTCAGTGGCGGGACTTTCCACTGCCCCCGTGGCCGGACAAAGACACCACCCCAGGGATACATTCTTATACACGGGTACAAAAGTTACACATCACTCCTGACGTATTGAGGTGCAACCCCTTCACGTAGCAAGGTACAACCTCCCTACGTAGTAAGGTGCCGCCTCTCACCTTGTACATGTTGGTTCGATCAAAACAACTCTATCCATCATTTTACCCTTTTGCCCCCGTCATTGGGATGGGTCGGCCTGTTCCATGTTATCTGTGGAATGTTCCAGTATAGTGTGTCTTGGTACCATGTTTATACTTTAACTGTGCTAGGTGAATATACATTTATGCAACATCAGCCCTTTCCTTGCCAGCTTCTGTGAGCAGGGCCTGCCTCTTGCTCACAGCTTAACTTTGCTTTATGTTAGCAAAGTCTTGACCATTTCTTTAGTTCAGGCCTTAGGCCTCATACTGAGCCTTTATCAGGGCCTTCACTTACTACAGAGGTGTTCATGTGCAGAACAAGTCCTAGTGTATTACACATTAATATGTCCACAGCGCTGTAGGTAGAGTTGAAAACATATATACTCTGAGATAATCTTGCCTTCCATTCATGTCACATTTCTAAGTATTGTATTGTCTAAATATAGTACATGTTCAAAGCCCTGTCCAAATATGCACACAATGATCCACTGATTACGAGCTTTGTCCTATGTGTTAGACAGCAGTTTCTGGAGCACCTAGTGTTCATTTATTTTTAGGATTCTAAGCATTGTAAAAATCATGTTCTTTCAGTCCTCGGGTAGAAACTAAGATGAATCAGCAGAGAACACTGATGGTGGATGCTGACTCCTTTTACCACGTGGGGGCTGATGACGCACACAGCCACAGCCGGCCCTGTCTATGAAACATCACAAGGAAAAATATACAGTAACATTCAAGGATGTCAGTACCCAGTTGAAATGTGCACACACACATTTTCCAACCACACTCACCTTATACCTAGACCCTCCCAAGGAGAGATCTGACTCCTTACAATATGATCATAAGCCACAGTAAATTTCCTTAGTGAAGCATTTATATCCAGAGCTCAATTCTGTATGATAAAGGTATTTTATAAGTGTTTCAGTACCTTATGGAAAGGTTGCAAAGGCTCATCCATCTCTCTGACCACTACTCCATGGTAATCATCCACATCCAAATCATCCACTAATAATACTGCCAAGTATGATACTGAGCAGATCAGCAGTAAGTGCAGGGTTCTGGGAGCAAAAGTGAAGGAGTTGGGTGCACAGGTTTTTTTTCCCTATCCATCCTCCTGGTTGAGAATAAGGGCCCAGACAGGGGACACATGCAGCCTAAAGATGAATGCATGGCTGCGCAGTTGGTGTAGACAGGAGTGCTTTGGCTTCCTTGATAGTAGGATTCTGTTCTGAGAAAACTGACTGCTGGGAAGAGACAGGGTCCACCTGACCAAGAAAGGGATGAGCATCTTCAATCACCTACTCGCCAACTGAGTGAGGAGGACTTTAAACTAGGTTCAAAGGGGGAAGATGACAAAAGCCCACACACAGGTATTAAAAAAGGTGACCATAACACAGGGATAGATGTTGGGGGGTGGGGGTTGTCAGGGAAATGAAAAAATTCAGTAGGGTCATAGGAACAAGCAGGATAACAGTGCGGGAAATCTGCTCAACATCTTAGATGTCTATACACAAATGCAAGGAATATGGGGAATAAACAGGAACAGCTGGTAGTATTCATACATAAACTGAATTATGACAATTGGTATCACAGATTTGATGAGATAAATCTCATGTTTGGAATATCGGCAGGGCCACCCGGGGGGGGGGAGGGACGACAAGTGGGGCAATTTGCCCTGGGCCCTGCAGGGGCCCCCACAAGAATATAGTATTCTATAGTATTGCAACTTTTTTTTTTTAATGGAAGGGGCCCCCAAAATTGCCTTGTCCCAGGCCCCCTGAATCCTCTGGGCAGCCCTGAATATCGGTATAGAGAAGCATAGCTTGTTCAAGGAGAATAGGCAAGGAAAAAAGGGAAGAGTTAATGCATTATACATCAAGAATGTATATAACTTGTTTGGAGGCCAAGAAGGAGTGCACACTGCATACTAGCACTTTCGAAGGACAGGATTAGAATTCAAAATTACCTTAACAAACTGAAGAACTGGCCTGGTATCAACAAAATGAAATTCAATAAAGACATGTGCAAGGTACTAAGGAAGAAAAAAAAAATCAAATGCAAGAATACAAAACGGAATAACTAGCTATGGGGTTTATAGCAGATCTGTAGTGAAGCGAGACTCACTGATGCAGCGCCTCCTGCTGGTTATCCTGGGAATTAGCTCTCCAGCGTACAGAGCACCTCCTATTGTCGGGTGTCTCGCCTGCCTTAGGGCCCCCATGTCTCTCCCAGACCCTGGTGTTCCTTTTCCTCTGGGTTCTGCCCCCAGCAGTAACCCACAGTCTGGATCTCCCCTCCCAGGGGAACCCCCAACCCTCTATCCCCACCTTGCCTCAGTGGCTACTACCAGTTGTCATCTAGCCCCCACTCACTGGGGCAAACTACAGTCTGTAAACCACTTATCGTGGGGGGGGGAGGGTTTGGACCTGCTCCCTTTCCCTGCAGCCCAGTACCTCTCTTTAGGCTTTGAACAAGGCCTGCAGCCTGGGGAGTTGCCAAGCTGGAGCTCCCCAACTCGCCTTTCCCCAGCACTTCTATACCTCTGGTACCTTGCTCCCACCCAGGCAGCTAGGTCCTTCTCTCTGCATTGCTAGAGAGAGACTG
Source organism: Terrapene triunguis (assembly GCF_002925995.2). Taxonomy (NCBI): domain Eukaryota; kingdom Metazoa; phylum Chordata; order Testudines; family Emydidae; genus Terrapene; species Terrapene triunguis. Next base: position 18,994,137 of record NW_020664482.1, read on the forward strand.
ACTTAGCTCCTGGCTCACAGCCCTTTTATAGGGCCAGCTGTGGCTGCTTCCCCAATCAGCCTAGCCTTTTCTCTCAGGAGCGGGGTAACTGCCCCGCTACAGGATCACAGATTGAATAAAAGTCAACAATGTAATGCAGTTGTAAAAAAAGGTTAATATAATTCTGGGGTGTATTAACAGGAGTGTCATGTGTAAGACAAGGGAGATAACTGTCCCACTTTACTTGGCTCTGGTGAGACACTAGCTGCCGTAGTGTCCAAATTGTGGGTGCCACAATTCAAGAAAGATGTGAACAAATTGGAGAAAGTCCAGAGGAGTGCAACAAAAATGATAAAGGGTTTAGAAAACCTGATCTAGGAGGAAAGATTAAAAAAAAAACTGGGCATGTTTAGCCTTCAGAAAAAATGATAGCGGGGGTGGGGGGGCAGAGAACCTGAAGTCTTCAAATATGTTAAGGGCTGTTACGAAGAGGACTGTGATCAATTGTTCTCCATGTCCACTGAAGGTAGGACAAGAATGGGCTTAATCTGCAACAAGGGAGAATTAGAACATTTCTCCTATTATCTAACCTGACTAGAAGGCTATATACCAGTGACGGAGTCAAGGAAATTCATGTATGCGGATGATATTGCCCTAGCAGTTCAGTATACAAGCCTCCATACCATCAGCTGCAACCTAACCCAGAGACCTTAGCACTATGGCTGATTATTTCCAATGCTGGAAATTTAGGCCTAATCCAAAACAAAAAAACCCATGATAATTGCTTTCCATCTGAACTATAAAATGGCTAATACCAAACTTGATGTGCAGTTCTACGATGAGAGCATCAGCCAAGAAGCTAATCCAAAGTATCTTGGCATTATATTGGAGTTTGACCTTTCGACAACACCTCAAGACCACCCAAGATAAGGTCAGATCTCGTGTCGTGCTTATCAGAAAATTGGCCAGAACATCATGGGGCTCCAGTCCACAGACCTTACAAAAACAATTGCCTTGGTATATTCTGCAGCTGAATATTGTGCACCAGTGTGGTCTCATAGAAGTCACACTAAGCTCCTTGACACGCAACTCAATAATGCTATGCGCATAGTGTCAGGGACGCTCAAATCTACTCCAGTTGACTGGCTCCTGGTCCTATCACACATCCAGCCTCCACAGATTAGAAGAGCTGCTAAGACATCTCACTTTCTTATTCATATCAATGCAAATATGAGGATCCCACTGCACCATGATCTGAAGAACCTGTCAAAGAAGAGATTAAAATCCCACAACGCTCTATGGAACTGTATCAAGATCCTTACACCCAACTTCGATGCTGAGGCTCAATGGAGAGTCACATGGAGCACTTTGACCACTCAAAACAAACAAATTGTCATTGATCCTGTTGAGGAACCACTGGGTTTTAATTTATGCTGGAAAGACTGGTGCAGATTGAATCGCATCAGGACATCTCATGGGAGATGTGGACAAACCCTCTTTAAATGGAAAATGAGGCAAACACCTGTATGCAACTGTGGTCACCAGGCACAAACAATAGAGCACATCTTATCTGAATGTCCCCTTCGACCTTTTGCCGGGGGCCTGAAGGACATTCACCAGCTCACTGCTGCAGCAATGTGCTGGCTATCAAACTTAGATATAAATTTATAGCTGTTGCTACCTACCCAAGCCATACGAAAGAACTATAAGGCTTCCAAGGAAGGTTGTGGAATCCCCATCACTAGAGATTTTTAAGAACAAACACTGTCAGGGATGATGTACATTTACTTGGTCCTGCCTCAGTGCAGGGGCTGGACTAGATGACCTCTTGAGATCCCTTCCAACCCTACATTTCTAGAGTGTCTTTGCTTTTATGATAAAAAAGTGTGAAGAAACTAAATGAAACAGTTCTTGTCAGGTTGAACAAAATGGCTTGTTTGCAATTAAGTTTTTGACAACTTTTTTGATTTGGTGAATTTTTTTTTAGAATTTTTGGTTTATGGGAAGAACAGGATTTATTTTCTGATTTTTCACAAATGCAAGCAAATGTAAAGAGTCATTTGCCCAACTCTAGTTCTGAGGATGAAATCCATTATGGAGGGGGAGACACTCAGTCAAAACAGCCATAAAAGTAAAAAGACAGACTAGGCAGTTCTCTTCTGGTGGCCTTCAGGCAGCTCCCAGCATTCTTGTTAAAGGCAAAGAGTTCTCGCTTTTTCTCTTGCCCATCTTCTGTAAACAGCAATCCACAGTGGTTACAGTGAGGCTGGCCTCTTCTCTTTAGATCCTACTGCCATGTAATCTTATCTACTCTGTCTTTCAGTGTTTCAAATGAAGATGAAGAGATGAACACACCTCTTTGACCAAATTAATCTTCCTAGGTTACTCCAAACCACTAGGCCTCCAGAGGTTTACTCCTTAGTTCATGTTTGAAAGATTAGGATTTGTCCACACACACACATACACAAAATGAACTAGAAAGTGGTTTTAGTCCCTACCTTTAGATAATTTGGTGCAAATCGATGTGGACACTTCTTTTGGAATAAGAATGTTCTATGTTAATTTAAATTGGTAAAAAAAATAGACCTCAACAAAATAGGACAGTCAATCTGAAATAAGTGTGTCCACACACAGACTTGCACCAAAATAGCTAAAGGTGTGAATTAAAACCAATGTTGCTAGTTTGGTTTCAGTTTGTGTGTAGACAAGCCTCACCACCCCAATGGCTAGAAATGTAGGTCTCATCCCTGCACTAAAATTCACAGACTTATGTGCGTGGCACCCCATTAATTTCAATGGGGATCTGCACCTGCAGACCTGTTTGCAGGAGTCCTGTGCTAATGTTTTTTTAAAGGAAAGCTAATGACCCAACCCTGCAAAGACTTAGGCTATGTCTACACGACACACCTTACAGCCATGCCCCTGTAAGGTATGCAGTGTAGTCATTCTTTGGCAGCAGAAGAGAGCTTGGGGGAGTGATAGCTCAGTGGTTTGAGCATTGGCTTGCCCCGGGGTTGAGAGTTCAATCCTTGAGGGGGCCACTTAGGGATCTGGGGCAAAAATCTGCCTGGGTAGGGTTACCATTCGTCCGGATTCTCCCAGACATGTCTGGCTTTTTTGAGTTAAAAATAGCGTCGGGGGGAATTTGTAAATGTCCGGACTTCCCCCCCCATGCAGAGCACGCGCGGCTGACAGGGCAGCCGACCGGATCCTGCCACTCGCATGGGGCTCTGGCAGCCAGAGCCCCTCCTCTCCCCTGTAGCTTGAAATCACTCCCCTCCTCTCTCAACCTCCCTCCCCCTCCCTGCATTCGCAGATCGTCGGCCGGCCGTTCGCATCGGGCCTCCGGCAGTCTGGAGCTCCTCCCCCTGCTCCCCCGTCCCCTGCTGCCGAGCGCGCTGCTCTGCAGCACTCTGTTCTGAGCGGCACGGTAAGGGGGCCAGGAGGTCGGAGAAGGGGCAGGGAGGTTCTGGAGGGAGCAGTCAAGAGACAGGGAGCAGGGTTGGATGGGTCGGGAGTTTGCGGGGGGGTCTGTCTGGGGGTGGGGGTGGGGGGGGGGGGGGGGGGGGGGCAGGGCTCCCCCCCCCAGTGTCCTCTTTTTTTATTGTGGAAATATGGTAACTCTATGTCTGGGGATTGGTCCTGCTTTGAGCAGGGGGTTGGACTAGATGACCTCCTGAGGTCTCTTCCAACCCTGATATTCTATGAAAAATAAAGCCACCCTCAATGAGGGGCGGTAGCTCTCCCGTCGACAAAGCGCTGTCGACACTGGCACTTTTTGTGGGTAAAACAAAAGTTTTTCCGACAAAAGTGCAGAGTAGACATAGCCTTACACACACACACACACACACACACACTTAACTTTCCACACTGTAAGCAGTCCCAATAAAATCAATGGGACACCTTACCATGCAGAAGTTAAGCACCTATTTAGATCTTTGCAGGATCAGAGCCTGAGGGTGACAGAGAGGACTTATCAAGCAACTGACTTTTTCACAAAAGACAAATATTTCACAGCCAACAATGCCTTTACTTATACATTCATAGAGGCAGGGATAAAGTGTGCATGATGCTGGAAAAGCAATCACAGGAAGGGGAACAGAAAGAAGCCTCAGGTGGAGAGGTGTATTTTGCAGGTAGCAAAATGTTAGAGGCAGTTCTATTATTGTTTTTATTTTAAATGTTGTGTTTGGGAGATTATACTGTGGAAGTCAGCATGGGGCAGGGGTCGCTTGCTGGAGGATTCTCTGCGACTTGAAGTCTTTAAATCATGATTTGGGGACTTCAACAGCTGAGTCAAGGGAGAGAATTATTCCAGGAGTGGGTGGGTCAGCTTTTGTGGCCTGCATCATGCAGGAGGTCAGACTAGATGATCATAATGGTCCCTTCTGACCTTAAAGTCTATGAGTCTATGAGATTAGCCAGTGAACTCAATGGCAACCCTCCACCACATTGCCTGTCATTTTTGTGTCCTTGCATCTTTCATTCTGTGCCCCTTGAATTATTGCAGCAATCATTCTGGCCATGCACAGTACCTGCAGAGATCTAGGACTTAGACTTAAACCCTGGTCAGAACGAAGTGCCATGACCTCACACAGGGGCCCTCAGGTTAGATTTCTTCTCGGTTTAGGATGCTTCAAGTACAACTTTATGCTAGTTAGCAGTTTATTTTGGATATGGGGTGACTACGTAAATGAAAGGTTCCAGTCTGCAATAATACTATGAGATACCTTTTACCCGAGAATCTCAAAGTGTGCATAACCAACATTAATTGACCATGCCCACAGCATCCCAGCCCATTTTATAGCTGGACCAACTGAGGCAGAAAGTTGAAATTACTTGCCAAAGATCATATAGGGTAGCAGACCAATGGCAGAGCTGACAAAAATAAAAAAAATCCCGATTCACAGTAAATCACATTCCCAAATAAGAGGGTCACCTATGAAACTGGAAAGAGGAAGCAAGGTTGAAACAGCATGTGGTGCCAGACAGATGGTTCCATAATGCCGATCCACTACATGTGGAATATCTAAATATGCTACAAAGCAACCCTACTTAGGTGAATGAAGAATCCTTTCTAAAGGCCATATATTTTAAGCTTTATAGTAAAGCACAACAATGCAGGGATTAGCAAGCAGTCAAGTGCAGCTGGCAACGATATTTTTCCAATTTCACAATAGGAGTATTAGAAATGGAATTCTAGAAAGCACTTTAAAAACCAGGCATTGGACATTACATTTTGACAACATTATAATTATAAAGTTGAAGGCACAGTCTTGACAGAATTATAAATGTAATATTACATACATATAGGTGTAAATTTAAAGAGACATAACAGTACTAAAATTAGTATTTCACAGAATTGTTCACCATTCCTTTTCTGATACCAAACTTAATAAAAAAAGATTTCTCTAAAGTTAAAAATATTTGGTTGGAACTTCTGGTTTCTTGGCCAGAAAACAAAATATTCTTATCGGCTCATGTAATTAAACATTGCCCTGCTTCTGTTCTGACTTGGTTGGTCTTACAGCTCCTTTTGGTATGAAATTGATTACATGTAATAAGAGGCATGCCTGTATCATTTGTAAAAGTTTACTGGTAAATCCAGTGTAAAATTTCAGACTGATTATTTTCAGGGCTTTGTTTTGTTTTTTTAAGTAAACCATAGGTCTTACTATCTAATGACAGTACAGGAAATAATAATAATAAATAAACTAGTTTGATGCATAGTTTCATTTGTAACTGAATATCTTAAAATGGTTTTGATGACACAATCACATGATTTCAAGATGTCCATAGACAGGAGCAAAGTGTATTTACAGAAAAAATTAGCACATTTACATGTGTGCACATATTTTACCTTTTATGCTATTTCACCTCCACTGTACATTCAAACTGGAAAACATTTTGGTTTTTCAACTTCAAGCATAGCATGAAATATTTTATTCACAAGGCATCAACATAAACATTCTAAAATTTCAGCAAGTTCCCACACAGACGTTTACCGGGGAAAAAAACGGTTTTCAAAAAGGCTGACTCAGATTTTCTGGACCAGATGTACAATACTGAGTATGTCAATGCAATGTATATTCATTCAAGTGCAAGACAAATTTCCAGTCACCTGATTAAAATAAGGGGCTTCTTAGTATTGGATACCACTGTGCATGTGCAGTAATTGGATCAAATACTGGTTTTAATGATATAGAAAGCATTAAAGGGGGACTTTCATACAAGGAAAACTTGCAGATTTAACCACATCTATTAATCTTAAACATTGAGTAATAAATTGTTCTCATTACCATATGTTTGCTAACTACCAACCAAGAGTTTAAAACCAGGATTTGTCCTAAGTGACCATTCTTGATTCCTGAAGTAAAAGTCTTAATTTTGATATTTTTTTCCATGCAACAGATGTCATAAGCATAGGATTATGAACCTGTTCCTGCTCCCACATAAGTCAGTGGCAAAATTCCCATTTTTGAGTAGGACAGGGCCCAATCATATTCGTTGCAGGATCAAACAGAAGATGACCAATTACTAGCATAATTCAAAACCAAGTTCTCTTGTATAAAGAAAGAGGCTGCTGCCATGTGAAAGTTCTTCCTTGAGAAAACAAATCATGCAGAATACTCTCAATTGGACCTGCTGAGTCTTGCCAGAAAGAGCCTCTGAAAATGAGGGTAGGTGAAAAACAAAACTGGAATCATGGAAGCAACTTATGTGATCTTAAAGCAATAAATGCTGCATGGTAGTATTATATTGGTTTCTACATAACAATCATCCACTAATCAAAAATAGCTGTGTTGTTCAAGACTGAGAACAACACACAATAGAATGTCTTTACTATAGCATAAATTAAAGTTTCCTGACACTAGAAAGGACAAATATAGCTATAATCTAGATTGAAATATTTCTTAAAATCTTATCAGTTTGTGATCTCATGAAACCAAATTCTTGAATGGAAATTTGGTGTTTTCCTACTCCTAATTTTCTCTTTAATGTGGAAACAACAAAAAAGTTATATATTGCACTCAGCATTACGATATGTGTAAAATACTCTCTGATCACACCTTAGGGACAACATATTCTGCTGCACAAAACTTCCTGTTTTCAGATTTTGATATTTTCCCTTATGAAGCGAGAGACACTTCAGTAGTGAAAATTATACAATATATCAAACATTTGCTTTTGACATTTTACATACATTATGTGTGTATTATCTGTGATTCCAAACTTAAAAACTAGAACACTAACATTTACTGTTCTCTGTGTCTATTCTCTGATAAATGTGCTGACCTCTCTGAAAAACACAAATGAGAATTAAATGCTCACATCATGGATTAGACTTCATGGTATAGTTCCTCATAATTATTTACCTAGTAAACTGTTAAATAGCTCTCTCAGCAAAGGATTTAAAGAATAAAATTTGCAGATTAGTCAATATTCCAGGGAGGTAAATGGGTGATAAACACCTAGTTGCTTTCTCAGTGAGAAATTTCATTTTTAAGATTTATGATTAGCAATCAAAAATCTAATTTTGAAAATTCAGTATTGTAACAAGTGAAGGTGGGCCCAATTCACAAAATCTGGATCTGGATATTCCCAAATTGAGGTGGTTGGGAACCAGGGTTTTGTTTCAGGGCCATCTCTGGTACACTATTAACATCTTTACAAGCAATTGACATTATCTCAGTAGGTAGTAAATAGAGCAAACGCTGTGTGGTAACATTACAATTACGCCTTCCCATTTAGGTAAAGATTACAATGGTGGACCTTATAACATCAGTATGAATCACTGCAGTTCATTTAAAGGGAACTGGCAGGGCTGATAACTAATAACTACACTGAATGCTAACAGTCTTTTTAAAAAATCCAATAATTCAGGTAGTAGCATACCCTATTACTTCCTCAGATGAGCATGAGAGAAATCTCAGGTGGTATGTTTTCTGAGCTAGCAGAGGCTCAGAGAGGCAAGACATTAACCCATTGTGTGTGTACTTAATGTGCTTTCTAGCAGACAATCTCAGTAGCACGAGTGTACAGAGAAAGGAAAGAAGTTAAGCAGGGAGAAGATGGGGGGAAATAAACCCAAGCTCCCGCAATTCTCTCTCTACATATGACCAGGATCCAGATCAAGGGAGGAGAGATGGCAAGGGATTTGGTTTAAAAAAAAAAAAAAAAAATCTAAGATTTTGCAGGACAATTTCTTGTATGGAATAGGTTATAAATGAGAGTAATCCCAAACGTTATGCAATAAGGCACATCCATTTGCAAATGAAGAGCACTTTCAGTGTTTACAGCTGTGGTCATCAACATCTTTGATACAGCAAACATATTAACCATGCTACACATCAAGAAACTGTCCCCAATTGCCTGTTGGTCAGTCCTCTACTCCATTTCTGGTTCCCCTGTGTGTTTTCTTAATTGTATTTCAGCATTTTCTAGAAAAATAGTGTGACATTAATAGCTTCTTAGTGACATTATCCAGCTTCACTTGCAGGCTCCAGCTGCCACTGCCCTTTCTTTCTTTGCCGTGTCTGGTAAAAAATACTGGAAGGTCACTGCAAATAAATGGACCAGCTTCAGTGTTTAAAACATGAAAAAATATTTTCTTTCCTGTACAATTGGGCAATTAAAACCTAGAGAAGATAAGAGGAAAATCCTTAAAACAATTCAGACCTCCAGAACTTATCAGTGCATACAGAATTCTAGCCAACTGTATCTTTTTAAGAGCTTTTCATAATGCTGTGTCTTCCTCCTCTCTGAAATCTCCCACTAGAAGTGAGTGCTTATCTGGTTCACTGAGAACTATACTGTTGAGGGAGCGTTTATCTGAGAACAGGGAATTTAGTGAGGCTCTACTATAACTGATGATTTGATCCATTAGGCTGAGTTTGGGAGAAGCTGTCCCAGTATCATCAATTCCAACATGGACACAGATTTCCGAACGGCTCTTCTGTCTCATATAGCCACGGGCATGGAGCTCATATTTCTCATAATTTGGTTTCTTGTAGCTAAGGGGAAAAAAAAATCCAGTATAAATTAGTTGGCAGTAACTGTGAATAGAAACAACTCAATGTGGAAAGAAACTACTGCAGATGCTCATGTACAAATCAGTACAGTTAATACCCACTGCCATTCATAATTTGAATACATAGTGCAGTGTTAAAAACTTCTAATTTCTCATCTTTTGGTTGATTCTAATACCAAATGAGAACTTTATTTTAAAACAGTACACAGAAGGGGAAGGGAGAGCAAAGCAGATTCATACCACTTCTATTTAACTGCTTGACTGGTGTTGAAATTCCCAAGTACCTCCTGGTAGAATGCATCTACAGGTTTTGTTAACGGAAGAGGCATTATGGAAGTGTTCTACTATAATTAGGAAATCATCGCCTTTTCTACCCATGGCCCTTTGCATTATGTGCACCTGGCCGGGTTGCAGTTCAAACTCACATGTTTAACAAAACTGCCTGACATATTTTGGATCGACTGGCTACTCCAATGAAGCAAAATGGATAAAAAAGAAACCAAGAAGGCAGTGTGTTGAGAAGGTGATCGGCCTGAAGACAGCCACTACTAAAGACGGACTTGCCTGAATTCCAGAGCTAGGATTAGAGTTTAGGAGCCTCTAACTCTTCATCCTGTGCCCAGTTCACTAGACCCCTCTGCCTCTAAACTAAGAGATCTGTGACTGCAAATCAAAATAAATACAGAATTTTTCACTTACAGCTTTAGCAACAGAGAAGAACACACAACGGAAACAGAAGAGGCAGCCATTGCAGCAGAGCCCATCCATGGCTGCAAAACGATACCAACTGGCAGAAAAACACCTAGGAAAGAAACCAGCGCTGATTCCAGATAAACCACATAAGAACAGAATATTCCTTATACAGTACCTTTAATGCACTGTATACAACCAAGCAAGTGTCCCTATGGATGTCTATACATGAAGTTTTAGTTGCATTTTAACACATTAACAAACATGTCTGTAAGTTCTAGTGTATGCAAAACAGAAATACAGGTAGGAATAATAATTTTGTCATTTCTATACTAGAATTTACAGCTGTATTAGCTAAAATGGGTTATCTAGCATGGGTTAAAATACAACTGAAAGTTCAAGTGTAGACATAGCTTGTTTTCCCTGCAGTAAAGGATTCTCTTAATGGAGTCAAAACCATGGGTTTTCACACCTCATTCAACAAAATGTTTCTCTTAAATATATGTTGATGTACAGACCATATCATAATAGGGGATAGTTTCCTGCTACTCCACCACCATCTCTCTAAAGATAAAGAACTTGTATTGATAATCAGTCACAGGCAAGAACGATGGGTACCATTTTATGAAGAAAAAACACTGCAATCATCTATTAAAAAAGCACATCAGTACAACAACAGAACACTCACGTACCAGCAGCAACAGGAATTCCCACGAGATTATAAATTAGAGCAAAGACAAAGTTGAACCGGATTGTTCTGACGGTTTTCCTTGATAAATCTATACTTGCCACCACATCTAACAAATCGTTCTGCAAATTAAAGCGTTTATAGGAAAAGTCAAAAGAAAACTAATGTCACATATGAAATGTTATCATATTACTGTTTTCAAACCTAAATACTGTGCACTGAGCATTTCTAAAATATATGTAGATATATCTATCTCATAGAAGTGGAAGGGACCCCAAAAGGTCATCAAGTCCAGCCCCCTGCCTTCACTAGCAGGACTAAGTACTGAATTTTGCCCCAGATCCCTAAGTGGCCCCCTCAGGGATTGAACTCACAACCCTGCTAAAAAAGGTCAATGCTCAAACCACTGAGCTATCCCTCCCGCAAAAGATGCAAGTGTCTCTCTAGTAGGTGTTTTTAGCTTGTCAGTCCTTCCTCTATTTTATGTTTGTGCAGTGCCCAACACAATAAGCGTTAGGAGTCCCTGGGCACTGATGCAAAACAAATAAATAATATGTTTACAGCAACGTTAGTGTTGCTACAATCACTTGTCAGAGTTCCTATCAAGCTCTGTTTTTTAGGAATTTATAACCAGGCTGTGAAAATTCATTCTTAAGTGCAACTTAGCATGCAGGAAGACATGATCACCAGATTCTAGGTGTTATAGCATCCTTCCAAAAACCCTCATTCCCTCTCCTTTACCCATCCTCAAACTTGGCACTCTTGCCACAATACATCCAGCAAAAGAAAGCTGGCTGCAGCTTCCTTCAAGAGCCAATGAACATCACACCCTCAGGAGTCAGAGAAAGATAGTTTCCTCCCTGCTCCAATTCCATTGGTCTGTAGGGATGGAGCACATCACCTCTGCAGTTGTCCCAATCAGGCCAGTGTCAGAGTGAGGGACTGAGCACAGGTCCCAAACAACGGCTTTCACTTCACTGTCTCTGGCATGCCCCACCCATGTTTCTTTAACGAAACAAGCTTAGTTCCATTACTTACCCTAATTAAAACCACATCTGCTGCCTCAATGGCTACATCAGTGCCTGTGCCAATTGCAATTCCAACATTAGCCATGGCAAGAGCGGGGGAATCATTGATACCATCTCCCACCATTGCTACCCGCTTGCCCTCTTCTTGTAACTGTTTCACTTTGGCTACCTTGTGTGAGGGAAGAACCTCAGCAAACACTTTGGTGATGCCAACCTAAAGGAAGAGAAAGAACAAAACCATATTACAACTTTTCCATGTGCTGTCCAAGATTCTGTCTCTGAATGTATATGCTTTCTATTCTCTCTGGTGAAGAGCCGACAGTATCCCTTTGAGTGAACAGTGAACCAACTACAATCCAATTTCACTTTAAGTAACATACCACACTGCAGACTATTTTTTCCCACTGCCACACTATTTTATCATTTCCCCAATGCGGTCACTGGCATGAGGGAGAGCCTAGTCTATTTTAGGGATGTGACTTGATTTTAGCAAGAAAGGTAATAATTGTGATTACTGGATTAGCAAAGGGAGACCAATTCTGTTAAAAAAACTGAAATTTAAAAAGTAAATAGGAAGATACTGTATAAAGAAGGAAACAGTCCTAATTCATCCTTTTAGCAGAGAATGTACATACTGCTGAGAAGACACTAACTGCTATAACAACTCAAAGAAACCAAAGAGATCTAGATTTTTATATCTTCAAGAGTAATCTTTCTCCAATGATCAATGTATTTTTATACCAGCTATTTAAGTAGAGATACTTAAATAGATAATTGCTTGAGGATCATTAAAAAATAAACTGATTTAATTATGCACTATGAGGGTTAAAAAGGAACATCATCAGGCTAAAAGTCCTGGTCCAAATCTGATGTAAGAAGTGCAATACACTGAAGTCAGAATTATAGCTGCTTACAAAAAACCTACAAGTGTTTCTGAACTAGTTAGTAACAGCTTAGATTTTTTTCCCCCACTGTTGGCACTTTTCACCTTCAACCAATTTTGCTATGTATCAGCCAGTGGGGCACTTAAACATGAGAGGAGATATTCCCTCCCTCTGGAGTAGAGCATAACAGAGTTCATTGGGAGGGTGGGGAGAATACCATGAAGAAAATTGTAAGTCAATTAGATATTCAGCAACTTACCTCAGAGGCAATATATCTCGCTGTTTTACTGTTGTCTCCCGTCATTAGAACAACTTCTAAACCCATAGTCTTCAAAATGTGGACTGCCAATTCAGCTTCAGGTTTCACTGTATCAGCAATAGCTATCAAACCACACAGCACTCCTAATACAGACAGCATGAAAATGAATGTTTTCCTATTAAAGTTCTCTTCCCCATCTTTAGCAGGAAATGGGTCCTAGAAGACCCTCTCAGAGCCCAAAGGATCCCCTCTTCTTCTTCATTAGTCTCCTAACCCTTAAAAGTCCTTGTAGTATGCCCAAACATCTGTGCAGTAGAGGAGAGCTGGACGAGGCTCTACCTTTCAAAATGTTACAAAAACTTGAAAGCTAGAAACTCATTTGTGGTCACATGATTCTATACAAGCGCAAGGTATTATTACTTATTATTATTAATAATAATCATCATCATCCAGATTATAGTTTCAGGGTCAATTGTTTCCCTCATCGCTTTCTATTTAAATGCTCACAAGTCAAACCCAAGAACACAGAAAAGGGACAACAATCTTACCATCAACAGCTACAAGGACTGCAGTGCAACCTCTACGTTCGTGTTCAATCATGGCATTATCAATATCGCTTTTAAGAAGAAGGCCATTTCTATTCATCCATTCCCGGTTTCCAATGAGAACAGAATACTTTTGATGATTCAAGGTAGCTGTAGGAAGAAAATATAATCCTACCATCATGTGGATACATTCAAATTAATCCAGACAAGAGTTCATAGGGTGCTCAAACAGATTAGTGGCATCATTACCCAAAATCTAAATAATGTTTAGGAACAGTTTTCTTCTTACCCACCCCACAATCGTTTCTTTTCCCTGTTTTTTGATAAGGAAATAAATTAGCTGTTCTGCAATAAGAGGCTGATAGCATTTACTTGGACCTACAGTTCTAACATGGGACAACACTGCGTAAATTTCCTCTCTCTGAGCTCTACTACACATGAAAGTCATGAGTTGAGCCTCTTTTGAGCAAAGACTGGTCAACAGTGTAAGTTACATGAAGATTTTGGGTAGTAGCACAGTTTTAAAGAGAACACAGAAGGGCAGTGGGAGCGGACTCCTGTGTTCTATTTCCAGTTCTGACACGAATTACCTTTAGCACAGAACTTTAAAATCTCTGTGTCCCATTTTAATAGAGCTCCTTTTAGCCCATGTCCCTTAGAGATACGCAAGCATCAATTACCCCATTCCCAGGGCCAGTGCTTCCATTTAGGCGACCTAGGCGGTCGCCTAGGACACGAGGATTTGGGGGGAGGCGGCAATTTGCCGCCCTCAGCGGCAATTCAGCAGCGGGGGGTCCTTCCGCGCTCTGGATCTTCGGCGGCAATTCTGCGGCGGGTCCTTCACTCGCTCCAGGACCCGCCGCCGAAGTGCCCCGAAGACCGGGAGCGCGGAAGGACCCCCCCGCCGCAGAATTGCCGACAACGACCGGGAGCGCGGAAGGACTCCCGCCTAGGGCCCCCAAAATCCTGGCGCCGCTCCTGCCCATTCCACAGATGAATAAAATACACAGCTATTAAATTAAGTAAAAAGCAACTCCTTTGTGCCTCCAAGAGATTGCAGACCCAGTTTTCCAGAGAGGAAAGGTTAGTGACCCATGGCAGCCTCTTCCCCGAGCATCCTCAACAAAAGTCAGACAAAACCAGATCATCATTCTTGGCACACATTTTATTTTACACGCATGTGTCAGCTTACTTGGCAACTGGGCATCAATAATCAAGGCAGGTTGCATTGACTCCTCAAAGTTCTCATCAACTTTTATGAGTGTCATATTCTTAATATTATTTTCTTCAACCTTCTCGTTCCTCCTGTACAGCAATGCTTCAATATTGGTGACTTTACAGCTAATGCCACAGCCTGCTACTACCTGAAAATCTGTACAGGTTCCAAGGGTTTCTGAGTCCAGTTCCTAAGAGAAAAGGTCAAACATTTTCTGAAAAATACAGAACCAGTTGCATTTATAAGAGTGCTGACAGTAAATTACACCCAAACCCAAATCTAGAACATAAGCAGATAAACTTGTTTTGATGATTGCATTTTAAGTGTCAGGCTCTAGTGTAAACAGTACTAAATCACTCACATGCCTTCATAATTTTCAACTTTCAGAACTCTCCAAGTAAAAGGCCACTTCAATAAGCCAACCACTTTCTAGTCAGTGCAAGGTTATTCACAGATGCACACACAATATTGAGACAAAGCTCTACAGGAGAGGATCTCTATCACTGCAAAATATTCTGCCCATCTAAAAGAATCTCAGTACCATACCTTCTTGCAGTATTTTGTTATTGCTGTCCCCAGAGGGTGTTCACTGTTACTCTCAGCAGTCCCCACTATTGCCAAAATCTTATTACGTGGCATCTGGTTATCCTCCACTAGAATCTTCACCTGCATCACTACTGGAGTTCCATGGGTAATGGTTCCTGTTTTATCAAATACCACCACCTTTACCTGCAGCAAAACAGAAAACTGCATTGTTGCATGAAGGTCTTACTGCAGAATCATTCAGATGCAAAGTTACTGTCCAAAGTTACTACCTAGCCACCTACAGACAACATGTGGTGATAACTTCTGTGTTTGGAAACAAATGCAGAATATTGGCATGTAGAGTCCTACTATAAATTAAAGCCTTGGAAAAATAAATTACATTTTTTACCTTATGAGCCATCTCTAGTGGCTCTCCACCTTTGATCAATATGCCATTCTGAGCTCCTACCCCAGTACCCACCATCACAGCTGTTGGGGTTGCTAATCCCAATGAACAAGGACAGGCAATGCACAAAACTGTGATGGCGGCTTGGAAAGCAAAGCGGATTATTACTTCGGTTTTGGAAATGCTCTTATTGTAACCCTGTGGACACAGAAACACGTTTTAGTAACAAAGTAAGGAACATTGTAAACCATGTATTCAACTATATATTTTCTTAGTCACAAAGGCATATTTGTAATTACATACAATAACATTCTTCAAACATAGATTTTTAAGTTGAAAAGTAAAGCGCTCAAAAGTTAGGAAGTACCAGAATTCTGATTGCCCACACAACCTTATTCTGTCCTGTAGGGCATATACCTATCACATGCTATATTTTACTCATAAGACCCTCATTCTATTTATTTACTCAAACTAAAGAATAAAAGCCATGAGACTCCCTTAAACTGGACCATAATAAACAATACTCTAATCACTATATATGGTGATTAATGCCCGATAAATACTCTCCACTAGAATCTTCACTTGCATCCTCTGTCAGAAAAAATAATCAAGCAAGAAACTGCCATCATAACTGTCTGATGGTGCAAAGTCCTATAAATGATGGGCCCCAGTCCTATAAATGAGATCCACCAGTGTGTAAAGTCTATTGACTTCAAGCTGGATTCTCCATGGGGCTGTGCCAGGAGATCCTGATGCAGAATTGGGACCTAGATTGAAGAGATCATCTTTCCCAAAGGAAATGAAATTGGAAAGTTTCAAGGTTTTTGTAATGTCAAGTTACTGTTTTGTTTGTTTTAAACAGTTAATAGTTAGTTTAATAATTAAGTTAACCAATTAAAATATTTTTTAAAACAAGGTATTTTTGTTAATCATTGAACTCTTTCAGGTTTGTAAGTTCAATACTTTTTCAAAATAAAGTTCCCATTTCTGAGTCTTTTTAGTAGTGAAGTTGATACTTTCAGTCCTAATTTGTATCAGACAGAGCCATTGCTAAGTAGTACTAGTAAGACAGCAGCCTATACTCAAATAATATCCCTATGGCTGAATGGAGATGAACAGTGGCAAGGATGTCTAGTAACTGCTTTCTAAGTAGTTTTAAATATTTTGTAAAGACTTAGTTAACTATCACATGCTATATGACTTTGCAGTTTTCCTTTCATAAGCAGAAATATAGAAAAACATTGCAGTATGTGAACAATATACTAGACAAGTGACTGTGAGGATATTCTAGGATGGAACTGTTGCAGTCAAACAGACTTCTATTACACCTATTTTTTAACAACATTTAAGAGAGTCACTTACTTGAAAATATGTTTCCACAATTTCAAAATTGACAAATCCAATTACAATCCAAGCAAAAAGGGTAACCACAGAGATAGCCACAATAAAAGGAACAAAATAGCCACTAAGTTTGTCTGCAAATTGCTGGATTGGAGCCTACGGGGGAGAAAATACATAAACATCAATTCTGATCACATGATACACTCTTCCATGCTTTAAAGCACCAGTATAAACAGAGTATCTCAGCATATCCAACAAATACTTCTAATAAAACCTAGATAGTCTCTCAATAGTTTTGACATTTTGACATGACTTTAGAGAATTAAGAGACTCAGAACTTTGAAGGTTTTGAGTTCAAAGTTTCTCTGATTGATATGTCGAGATTGCTTGGTGTCTTGATTTTAAGACTTATGCTGAGGTTTAAAAGACTCTAAGCTTTATGCGATTTGCTGAATAGAGGCCTAAATGAAGAGGCAGAAACTAATAGTTTAAATCAATGCTACTATTCAGTGAAAGTACCTTTGAGGTTTGTGCCTCCTCCACAAGTTTGACAATCTGAGAGAGAGTTGTATCAGCTCCGACGTGAGTTGCAGAGATCAGCAGTGACCCATTCTGATTAATGGAACCTGCAATAACTGTACTGCCAGGTTTTTTAGCCACAGGCATTGCTTCACCTACATAAAGGCCAACAGCAGACATTAGGGTGGCAAATTCTGATTTTGACAGTGTTATTTTTCCAACTGCTACCTAGGCCTAACATACCATTAGAAAACATACAAGCAAATTAGTGAACTTTAATCTCCCTTGTTCATAAGTATTTGATACAAATAAATATTTTAAATTTTTTTTAAAAGCAAACAGCTTACCTGTGATGAGGGACTCATCTACCATAGACTGTCCTTCAATAACGCGGCCATCAACTGGGAATTTGCCTCCTGGAACTACTTTGACAACATCACCCCGTTGAACCAGTTCAACGTCAACCTGATCTTCACTGAGAAGGGAGTATAGTACATTTAATAAAACATGGCTAATGATGTTACCAAGTCAAAAGTTACTTTTCAGCATTATATACAGCAGAATCTCACCAATTCATACATTGCTAATTGACAAAGGGCATTTTGTGATGCTTTATCCTTGTTTTATTACTTGTTTGTTTTTGTATACTTGCCAATTCAGAAAATCCGTTCAATTTCAAAGCACAAATTAGCAAGGTTGCACTATGGCATATCAGAATGGTATCAATTTTATTACATTTTAATGTTACATCTGGCAAATTCTCTTAAGTTGAACAAGTTACTTGTTGTGCACATCTTCAGCAAGGTAAAAGTGTTAGTTCAAAAACAAAGAAAAGAAAGGAAGGACAAAGCGAAATACCTCAAAAGAACGTTGTCTGGTCCTAGGTTAACAAGAGTTGCTTCTGTAGCTTGTAGTGAAATTAGTCTTGAAAGGGCTTCCGATGTTTTACCCTAGAATATGAATTTACACATTTGTCTTTGATCATGCTATCGACAAAAAATAATCACAGGCTAAACAGCTACATGCAATACAATTTACCCTTTAAAACAAATACTTCTTGCAAACTGACTAGAAAAAATAAAATTGACATTTTAAATAGTTTTCAAAATTGCTGAAAATCGTTTTGCAACATGAACAAATGATAAGCAATCAGGATCAGACTTTCCCATGTGATTTCATTTTAAAACATGTGCACCCTATAACTACACCCATGTAGTTTCCTGCAATTTGTAGATGTGACACTTTACACCACATAACGATTTATAAAAATACAAAGTTTAGTCTTGCTTCTGTTTTCTTACAAGCTGTGATTTTGCTTGCTAAGTATTTCCTCTGTATCTCACTAAAAAGTTAATCTTTCATGCTTTCTAGTGCCACCTGTCTGGAACATTTTATAGTATTTTATTTCATGTCAAACATATGAGAAGGTACTTTTATTTTGCTTTACCTTTGCCATATGCTCTAACCATCGGCCCAATGCAATGAACACAAATAGCATAGGAGGTGTGTCAAAGAAGGTCACAGGATTCACTTTTGCTTTTTCAGCCATTGCAACTAGAAGAATAACGAAGGAGTAGACAAATGCAATGGTGGTTGCCAAAACAATCAGCACATCCATGTTAGCAGTTTTATGCTTCAGTGCTTTGTATGCTTGAATGTAGAAGTACCAGCCCCCAAATAACTGTAACAACAACAACCACAATGGTACTTTACTCAAAAATACAAATGCAAAAATTACTGCTCTAAAGCTACTTTATTGAAAGTGAGAGGTGCAGGATTCTTTTCTGTACGTCCTTTTTTAAAGTTCAGGTTTAAAAGTTTAAACATTAATATTTCAATAGATATGAAGAACAAACATTTAATTAGTCTACTGCAAATCAAGGGAGCTCAAATTAAAAAAAACAACAACTAATAATTACAATGCTAAAATACAGAAGATGATGGATCCAATCCTGCTCCCACTGAAGTCAAAACACCTACGGATTTCAACGAAAGCAGGCCCCATAACAGTTTCAATAAGCATTTTGAATCAATGTAATTCACAAAGTGATCTTTTGTGCTTAATATTTTTAACGTTCCATTATAAAAAGACAATTTCAATTTGTGAACTTCTAATGACAGCAAACTGAAAGTCACCATGTTTTTATTTACCTGAACAGGGACACACAATAAAAAAGACAGCAAGTTCATTACAGACAATCCTGGCAGGACCTGACGCTCCAAGAACATAGAAGAGTGATAGGCCTCCATTTCCTCCTTGCTCATGTTGCGATGCTGGTGAACATGTGCGAGATGACTATCCATAATCATCATGTAAATCATCAGCGCCATTACAGGAATGCAGAAAAAGAGACTCACAAGAAAAGATCTTTTCCATCTTAGATAAGGAAAAAAAATAATAATGAAAGTCTGACTTGTTTTGCAAGTAACAGATAATTAATCATCACACAGATAACATTTTAGCTACAATGTCTGCAGAGACCAACAAAGTAATTTGTGAAGACTTCACTTCTGGTTCAAAAACAGCCTCAAATTTTAAAAGAAGAATCAGATGAACATTTAAATAGAATTTAAAACAGGCTCAGTAATACTTACTGCCTTATTTCCTGTTTGTGGTCTAGATGGCTACCAGATCTGTCCTTCTTGATTAAAGAAGTATCAAAACCTAAATCCTAGATGAGAAATGTATCAAGGATTTGATTTTACCATACAGAGAATTAACACCACAAAAGATACACTTTCATCTTGATTTGCAGGAAGTCATCAATACTGAACGCAGAGAAAACACCTTTAGCTGTACTTCTTTGTCCAGGCAAGTAAATATCACCTGTGATATTCTATTTCTACAATTTATACCATGCTAACTGCTCTACAGAATACAAAAGCCATTCCCTGCCATCTAGAAAAAGGAATTTGCCCGCTGGCACAGACAATTGAAACATACAGATGTGGCCAATATAAAACTTATTTCTACTTTTTTTAAGACATCTTGTGCTGTATAGAGATATTTGTTGGTTATCTGGTGGAGCAGGCCATGCATTCAGCTTGCTTCATTAGCACATTTATAAGGTCATTCTTTCACTTTCCATGTCAAAAGGTACCTCAGAAATAGCTGTCAGATTTATGCTTCAACTTGTTCTAAAATGCTCTTTCAGCATTTCCTTGCAAGGCCTGGACAAAGTCACCAAGGAGTACTGTTCTGCTGGCATATGGAGTTTCCCTTACTGCCAGAACACCTGTTCTGTATGTTGACTTCTCTACACTGATGGTGAGAAGGGTTGATGGAAGAGAAAGGGGACAGGATTTTGGCCTTGATATACCTCTGTTCCATAACCATTACATACCAAAAGTTCTTGTATTCCAGGGTTTAGAACTCTGGGAAGCATATTGGATATTCTACAAGATTTTCAGTGGCCCAATGAAACAGTTTAATACCACCTAAGCACTTACCTCTACGGTTTGTATAATATCTCGAGGACCAACAATCTCAGGATCATATTTAATGTGTGCTTTGTTGGTTGCAAGAGCTACTGAGCTGTATAATACACCTTTAGTCTTCATAAGGGTGGATTCTATTTTATGTACACATGAGGCACATGTCATTCCTCTGACCTGTTAAACACAAATTCTTCCTGTTATCAAAACCAAAGACTGATTTTTTAAAATATTAGTGAATACTTTTTCATTTATTACAGAGAATCTAAGAAAAATTAGGAAACCATAAACTGCTTTTGTTATCTGAGTTATAGCATCCCTAGATGGTATAACAAAAACCAAAAAAACCTTTTGGAATATACAGCTATCTGACCAGCAGGTGGCACTGTGGCTTGATCTTTGCATAATGTTTAGGTTAGCAAATCCACATATAGTTTGTAATATTTATCTATCTTTAGGTTTTATTCTGCTGCCTATCACCATAGTATATGAGCAACTTCTTATCAAATCAATTGCAATAACAAAGTCTCTAGTGGAGGCATATAAATTGCACATCTTCAGAGAAGGTAGAAAAATTCTGAATGCTACCTTTTTCCATTTATAGTCAATATACAATTTTTAAAAAGACTGAAGAGGTGGTACAAAGGTCAGCATTCAGCTTTTTGGGTCCTTGCTAATATTCCAAACTTTCAATAAAAGGCATGAATCGAATACACTGGGAAAAGGTACATTTGCCATATATTTGGGAGGTTTGTTGCTATTTGACATGTATTATTGCATTTGTTTCTCACCCACCTGTGCATAGCTTTCCACTGACATTTAACCTTGTAGAAGCAGATATTCTATTTGAAAGTCACATTTTCATCTAAAAACCATCTACATATTATTGGTAAAAGCAATCTTTAAGATTACTGTAACAAAGATTAAAAGATTAGATGGGAAAAACAGCTTTTTCCCCCTTTTTACTCAGTTCCTAGTGTAGACCAAGGTGTTTGTGCATTGGACTGCACTGGGTGAAAAATTATCTTCAGCTGTTTTGTTGATGATCAGTCACATTTCCTGTCTCACACTTAGCATGAGGACATCATTCTCAAGTCTTGCTCTAGGGGTGCTCACATGCATGCTCTATCCCTAAGCTCTGCAAGAGCATGTTTACCAGTAACAGCAAAGCTGGAATTGACACTGAAGAGGACACATGCAGCAAGCAGGAGTATGCATGGAGAGGAAGGTGGGGAAGAGGCAACTGGAGAGGAAGGATGGTCCGTCGACTAAAACGCTAGCCTGGGATTAAAGAGACCTAGGTTCAGTTCCCTGGTGCTTCCTGTGTGACCCTGGGCAAGCTTTTTAAACAGGGATAACTTTATTTCTGTATATCACAGGAGTGTTGTTAGAATTGTGAGGCACTCAAGTACTATTGGTAATGGGTGCCATTAAGACAGAGAGACCTATGTAAAATCATGTTTTGTGTTGCTATTCTCAGATCTACCCATAAGTCCCCTATAAACATCAACAGAGGAACATAAGAACTCTTAAAATTTTTAAAGTATTTTTAAAATTCTGTACTATTTAAAGGTGCTTTATCAGAATCTTGAATTTATCTTTTAATCAATGTCCTTTTAACTACAGATCTGATCTAATGATAACAGCCAAATGCAGCCACACACTTACAAATATCTATTTTTCTTTAAATCGGACAATCCTATCTGTATGGAAAGCATTCTAGGAAGTAAAAACATTACGCATGCACTTTGAACAGCTATAAATGATTGATATAGTTTTATTAAAATGATCTGCTTACAACAAGTTCTAGAATTCCATCTCCATCATAGTTTTCCATAACAGTAGCTCCAAATCCCAATTCACGGATTAGATCTGCTACGACTGATGGCTGTATGATAGCAGGGTCATACCTCACTTCTGCCTTCCCTGCCATTAGAGCAACAAGCACAGAACATATTCCTAGAAATATACAACCAGAAAGTACAGTGTTAAACAAACATTATATTAGAACAATGTGCAAACATGTTTAGTGTAGTAAGCATATTGTACCTCAATCACCATATTACAGGAGGCTAGCAATTACCCACATTCACTAAAACTGTGAAATAGGTAGCCTGCACGTAGCATACTGCAGAGGCACTTTCAGAACAAACAACAAAAGGTAGGCTCTGAAAGAACATGTGTACTGGAAGAATCTAAGTCTAGAGGTAAAGGAAGATAAAGGAAACAGAGGGCAATGCCAGATTTACTACTTATTTAAATTGGTTAAAAAATCCAGTTTATGATACATTAAGGGGGCTCTAAAACATCCTCAATTTCCCCCCCCCAAAGTTCCCTTTAAGAAATTTAAGAAACACACTTTGTAAGTAAGGGTTTTAGGGCTCCCCAGTATTTGTACTTGTAAAGGACTTTTCTGTAAGAAATAAACTGATTGAGAAAGAGAAATGAACTAAACACACAGTCCTGTCAAAAACAGAATGAAAGAATTTTCTCTACCAATTTCTCACAGCACCAAAGGATTAAAGCATCAAATAGTCCAAGATTTGTCCAACTTTCACATTATTTTAAACTGATTAAGTATAGCTTCATTTGCCATTGTTATTTGACTCTGCAATAATTTGCTTTTGCAGAGCTCCTCATCCTGTCAGGAGAGGGAGCACAGAATTACGGTCATAATTATGAATTACATTTATGACCATGTAACAGTGTAAGAACTTGGCTCTTTATCCTTCCCTACTTGCTAGACCACAAATAGTTTTTATGAGTCTGCCAACGCCTATAGTTACCAGGTCTATATATGGTCCTTTAGGTCAAACAGTAACAGCTCATTGCTTTTAGTTCCAGGGGCCCTGGGGTCCATCCCCACTGATGACCCAAGGCGGGGAGGAGGAAAGGGGAGAAAGTGGTTACAACAAGGAAGTAAAGCAGGAAAAGTATGGTTAAGTTGGTCTACATAATGGGGGGAGAGTTAGCTAACACGAAGTTGAAAATCTGGAAAGAGTTTTAAGTGTGCTGAACAAACAAAATGCAATTGTCTAGCTTCTAAGAGGGCAATAATAGAGAGAATACCAAAAAAAAAAAAAAAAAAATTGAATGGAGAAATGAGTGCCATTTTAAAAGAAATTACTTGCCCTGCTAAAAAGTTGAAACAATTCATTTTGTACTGATCAGAGTTTTTAAGGATTAAAGAACCACTGTGTACATCAGTAACTGGTTTATGCTCAAAGTGCAGGAGACTCTCTGTATTGTACATTGTCAATGTGTTGCACGTGCTGAATGCTAATTAATACCATGCTATGGGTGGGACAGGCAAACAGTGGGTATGTATCTAGGAGTGAGTAGGGGATCAGAGTTTTATAAGCTGCAGCCCCAATGCACAGGGGAGTGATGTACTGATGAAATGAGAAGCTTCAACTTTATGTTACCCTCTACGCTCTCCCTTGTGCTTTGGGGCTGCAGCTTATAAAACTTTGTTTTAATCTCCCTAGAAATCTGAAAGTTGATTTTACAATGTGTTTAATCCTTTGAGTGCTATAATTTCACTCCTGCCAAGGCAATTTAGAGTAGAATCTATCAAGTGTGGCAATGGAGCTATATAGTCAGTGTGCAGGGCCACATGCTTTACTGGATATAAAGTAAGAGTGTGTAAGATGTACACTGTAAAACAATCAAAATTCAACGGTGGTTGTTTTTCCCTCTAACCCCATGTTAAAATTCCACTACAACAGCTGCAAAGACATCTCTAAAACACGGCTAGAGATTTAACAGGTTTTACTGAAGTATATCTCACCATCTTCTCTCCTCAAATTTCTCTCAATATTTGCTACGCAGGAAGCACAGGTCATGCCAGTGACCTGGATGTAACACTTCGATGGAGTCTTTGCCTCCTGTTTATCATCATGGACTGGTGACACTTTGGAGTGCGGTGCTGTTTTGTAAAGCATATTATCCTGAGAATCTAACGGCACTTCCAGTGAAGGCTGAGTTATTAATACCAATGGTTCTGTCTTTGCTGGGGGGTGGAAAAAACATCACAAATCATGAATTTATTAACAACCTCTGAAACGAGTTATGACCCGGACACAACATAACATGAGTGCACATTACTGTAGTATTCCTGACTGAGAAGCAGAATTATACTCACCTTATCAGAAAGATGCATGTATTTGCTCTGTGGGTGCTAAGTCAAATAAGCCTACCTCTGCTCCCTAGAAACCACTCCCTTAGATACTGGTTAGGCAACTGATAAACTGTGACTTCTGTTTTTCTGCTCAACTGTGTCCATTTCATTACCTTTTTTACTCACCCTCCCCCATCATCTTTATCTATTTTGTCCTTTTGTTGTATCCTGTCTGTTATGTAGATGGTAAGCTGGGGCAAGGAATGAATCCTTGTTATATGTCTGAACAGTACTCAGGCCAGGTCTATATTAGGAAATTAGGTCAGTATAACTACATCGCTCAAGGATGTGAAAAATGTACCTTCTTGAGCAATACAGTTAAAATGACCTGAGCCCTGGTACAGACAGTGCTAGGTTGACAGGGGCGCTTCTCCCGTCGACATAGCTACCACCTCTCGCAGAGTGGGAGTACCTACATGGACGGGAGAAGCCCTCCCATCAGTGTAGGTAGCGTTTTCACTGAAGCGGCGCCATTGCACTGTTTTAAATGTAGACCTGCCCTAGTTGTGACACCAAGCACCGCTGTATTTACACCTTACCCACTATGGTAATAATCTTCATACAAAATATACCTTAAGAGGTATTATTTGAAAACTGGTAACTCACTGATCATTAATAATCTTGTATCATGTATGTACATGGTGGGTATTAAGACTTATGGACATAAGCTGAAATTATAACTAGAATTTGTTCAAACCAGGTATATGAGGGGGAGTTGCTAACCAGGTCTATCCTAAACAAAGGAATGTGTGTTTACTGCTTATATATAAATTGAGGTAAACAGACCCATGAAGCTAACAAGGGTAGAAGCAAAACTTACATTAACAAGTGGGGGAGAAGACAGCATGGCATCTACACCCAGCAGGATAGAGACGCTTGGTGTGGGTTTTACTTTTCAGTAGAATCCGTTTCAAAAGTTTACTGGTCTACAAATGCAGGGGGTCTGAGCCTCAAGTGATCAGCAACTGAATTAACTGAGTATATACAATATTACTGTACTATAAAAGTGTATAGAGTGAGGTCTTTTCTGAAAGCTAATGACAACACACTGGTGATTAATATCGTTGTGATATATATGTTGTAACATTGTGACGCTGGCAAGCTTGATGCCAACTCTTGCCCAGGCTGCAGACATTAGCTAAGAACTGACAACCTTGTAGCTGGACATCAGACCAGTTCACCTGTACATTAGTTTTGCTCAAAATAAGTATTAGTCTTATGAGAATGTGTTTAGACTCTATGAAATGCTTGTAAGTTGCTGCACACATTAATTTCGCTTGTAACGTCTGTATTCCATGCTATAAGAAAATATGTAAATTTTGCTTTATAACTTTGAACATGTTTGCTCTGAACCCAGGCACAGGAATTGTCCCCACTGCCCATCTAGAAGGGCTATCAAAATCATATGGCCATCAAGGAACATCACAATACAAAGGATTGGTTAGTGGCTCTATCGCACCTTGGAAATGTTATGTCAAGAAAGCTCGTCCTGTGGACTTGGAAGCTGAATGAAGAAAATAAAACAAAGTCGTAGGAAAATTTTCCATCTCTGCTCTGTTTGAACTCTGACTGGGCTAGAGACACCAAACTAAAGTCACAGATCTCCAGGGGCTGCCTCCTGGGTCCGCCATGAAAGACACTTTGAATTGACAGATTACTACAACTCTGTCACTCTTTGGATTTAAATGGTAACTCATTTGTATGCATATCTTTGCTTTCTTTAACCTGTAAATAACTCTAGTTTCTTTTTCTAGTCAATAAACCTGTACATAATTTATTACAGGATTGGCTACTGGCATTGTCTTTGGTGTAAGATCTAAGGTACCAATTGATCTGGGTTAAGTGACTGGACTCTTGGGTCTGGAAGCAACTTGAATATTGTGTGACTTTTGGCGTAAGTGACCGTTTATCACTAAGTCCAGTTTATCTGAGCAGCAAGATAGACTGGAGAGTCTAACGGGACTGTTTGTTACTCCATGGTAAAACTGTTGCAGTGATCCAAGAGTTAACATTTGTTACTGGCCTGGTGAAATCTAATTATAGAACACACCATCAGTTGGGGTATCTGCCTTGTTTTTGACAGTCTGCCCTGAAGTAGGCACTCACAGTCATGAGCCACTTCCAGCAGGCGAGACAAACATTATAGAAGGAATTATGAATGCTCATTGATATTATGTTTTAAAGTGTGTGGCCGAACAAGGGAAGGAACAGTTCTCACCCAGACAGGAGTCGTGGCAGTTATTTACCTGTCTCCTATGTAAATTAAGTATGATAGAATCAAAACAATGGAAACCCCATTTACATATGGGGGATAGGAATCCCACAGGAAGGGAAGAACAGCATGAGGTCAGCTTCTTGATGAACATAGCAAGCTGAATATACAAGGGCTTCCTACCTCATGAAGCCAGGTCATTGAACTCTCAAGAACAGAAGCCATCTTTGGCGTCCATCAGTAGACAGACAAAAGGGAAGAGAGCTCTAGCAAGCTGAGAAAGATGGGTCCTTCAACCAAGAGGGGGTTGAAGTCTCTGGAACTGAATATAGGTGAGAAACCTTCTTAGGCAAAGATCTTTCACCTATGAAGATAAGGGAACTTGTACTTTTGTGAAAGGTCCTGCCTGAGGGAAAGTCAGCCATGGCTGGGAAGAAAAATAACTGGTGAGAGAAACTGTCTTGAACAAAGCCTGTATTTTGTTAGATTAAGTTTTAGACTTTTAGATGAGTGTTTTCACTTTTATTTGCTTGTAATCATTTCTAACTTTATTCCTTTTACTTAGCATCACTTAGCCTATGTACTATTGTTAATCAATTTGTTTTATTATTATTAGAAGCCACCTCTGTGCTGCATTTAAAGGGAAAGCTGTATTTACCCCCACTTAAGTTAATAAGCTGTGATTTGATTTTGTGTCTTTAGAGGAACAAACCAACCATATTATTTCTCTGAACTGTCCAGGAGAGGGCTGGACATTGCAGAGTACAGGGTTTTGGGAAAATCTGGGACAGAGAATGTGTTGGGGTTAACCTGCAAGTAGTAACCAAGACTGGTGGGACCCAGAGTGGGGCTGTAGACAGATTGCTGGGGTTAGAGCTGCTAAACCAGGGCTGTCTAGCACACAGACCCTCAGGTTGTGACCTGCATGCTTATAGACTGTTTGTAAGAGGCCCAGGTTGGGAGCTACAGCAGCAAAGCATTGTTAAGCACCCAAGATTACAGGGCAGCGGGTGACAACCCCTCACAGGTCTGGATTGCACCCCAGAATGTGGCACTGGTACTTGGGACCTGAAGACTGATTGCTGTTTCTAGGCATCACCATAATACGAATAATAATAAATCTTCAACAGACATTACAAAAATTAATAGCCACTTCTAATTTTACAGAGGTACATGACATGACCTCCATGAACTAAAACAGTAGTATTATGCATTACTCCAGATCAGAGATGCTACAGACTTAACATATTGCAATCTGATCAGGTAAATGTGTTATTGACACAGTCATACACTGACGGTTGATATGTAACAGAACCACACTCCTTGCCAATTTAGCATAACATTTATAGCAACTCTCTCTCATTTTATCTTTAAAAGACAAAACTGGCATTTGATATAGCTGGAATTGCCTAGATATGGTAGGATAATATTTAGCACTTTATTTGTTCCATGTGCTGTATAACATTAATGAAGATGGAGTTAGTATTATTAACCCCATTTTTACAAATGGTGAAAGAGATGAAGTTAAGAGGAGTGGCCAAAGTCACACAGCAAATAAGTGGCAGGGATGGAATTAGCATTCAGGATTTCCTTCCTCCCAAGAATCAATGGATAATTTAATTCCTGCACACTGTATAGAAATGATGGATTACGTCGTAGGGGTTGGGGAGCAGTCCTGTACAGAAAAGATTCCCTAGAATATCAAAAGATTTTTTAGGCAGAGAGCACAAGTCAGAAATATGGATGGCTACAGTGAGTACAACTACTCCAAATATAAACAGGACAAACATTTAAAGCCACAGTCTTGCAAAAACTTATGCATGAGTTTAACTTTACATACTGTGAAGAAAGAACAGGAGTACTTGTGGCACCTTAGAGACTAACAAATTTATTAGAGCATAAGCTTTCGTGGGCTACAACCCACTTCTTCGGATGCAGAGTTCCACTGACCTCACACAATGTGTAAAGTTAAGCATGCGTGAAAGTCTTTGCAATGTAAATAGGCTCTCTCAATACCATGAGCAATTGCTTCTTGTAGCAGTTCCTTCTGGAGAATATTCTTGACTTACTCTTGAGTAACACACAGGAGCTGGTTGAAAGAATCACTGGAACTGGAGATGGCCATCTAGTCTCATCTCCCTACCTCTGAAGAATAATTGTTACCTATGGTATGTTTGTCAGTGTTTTATCTAGCCCTAGTGATTCAGGCTATGGGACTTCCACCCCCTTCCCTTGAGCAGCATCTCTTTTTACTGATAGTCAGCCTAAATTCTCTCCCATAATTTTATCTCATTACTCCTAGTTAAACATCTCTTCCCATTTCACATATAAAGGGGTGCCAATCACCATAGAAACGAGACGCTATTTAATGAATTCCTTTTTCTCCTGGATGTTTACACCATTCCGATAATAGTAGACAGTTATGCCTATGTCTCACTAGCCATTGTTTTGCCAAGTGATTCATACAGAGCTCTTCTAACCCTTCCCCTTCAGCCACAGAGTCATTTTTGTTTTCTCTGAATTTCTCTACAATTTGTCAACATTTTTGTTAGTGAAGTGCGAAGGACTCTCCCCATCCCCCATATTCATCCCATTAAAGATAGACAGCAACAAAATACTTAACATGAAATGAGGGGAAAATTTTCTTAGGCATCTTGAGTTAATCATTTTCAATTAATCCAGAGGACTAAGGAAATGAGTCTCAACACTATAGGGGTGGGTCTCCACATGTACAATCCCATTAGCATGAAAAGTAATTATATAGATAATACCTCATTCAGCAAGTTGAGTCTGTACCCCATACTTCTGTACATTTAATTCTAGGCAGTATGATATGCTAAAGGGAAGTGAATTAGTCATACAAACTCAGTACAAAAAAATGTAGTTTGGCATTACCTGATAAGGAAGCATCAAATCCCATGTCCTCTATTGCAGCTCTTAAGTCTTCTGGACAAGTTAGGAGAGGGTCATATTTTATAGTCCCATTATGATTCACAAGAGACACACATATTGATTTTACACCTGGCTTTTGGGAAATGACTCCCTCAATAGATTGCACACAAGAATTACAAGTCATTCCCTCAATATTTATCACAGTAACTTGAGTAAGGGACTGGTTGGTGTTGTTTAAAGCACCTGAGAAGGTCTGAGAAAATTTCACTGGAGAGATCTGTGCATTGAAAAGCTCTACATTTTCATATTCATCAGG
Source organism: Terrapene triunguis (assembly GCF_002925995.2). Lineage (NCBI taxonomy): Eukaryota > Metazoa > Chordata > Testudines > Emydidae > Terrapene > Terrapene triunguis. The sequence continues at coordinate 19,024,283 of NW_020664482.1, forward strand.
AAGACTGACTTTAAACGTCTCTGGTGATACTGCCTCTATGGCTCTTCTCAGTGTATCTATGCTGATGAAGTCTGGGTCGTACTTTACAGTAGCTGTTTTCTTCTCTAAAGAAACTACTATGCTTGCTACAGATGGGAGTGCTGATATGCTGCTCTGAATATTTAAGACACATGAATTGCAGTGCATGCCATCGACTCTGAAAACAATGGCCTTTAAGTCATTAATATGCTTTGGACTTTTTTGAAGCGTTCCCTCTGAACATTTGGTTTGGGTGTTCTTTAAACGCTCCACATCAATAACACCCAGCTTGATGGGTTTGGGCTGTTTTTTGATAAATGCTGTGAAACCTGCAGCTTCAATTTGGTTTTTGATTTCCTCTGCGGTAATTAGATGAGGCTGATACACAATAACAGCTTCCTGATTGTCCAGGGAGACTAAAAATTAAACAGAAAAATGTATTAGTGTCTTTGCTCCCCATCCCCTCCTCATAACATTCCATTTAAATATCACTGACTATAGAGAGTCCTATGAGCAGCGCATCTTGTCAATGGGGTAAAATTTTCAAAAAAGTGATTTAATCACTAAGTCTCGCTGAAAGTCAATGCGATGGATTTAGGCTCTTAAGTGCTTAAATCGCTGAAAAAGGGACTTGGGTACTTTTGAAAACTGTACCCAAAGTGATCTAGTTTTTCTACCTTTGGTGCCTAATACTGCAACAGGTCTTAATCTCCTGTTGCCTAATTTTTTGACCTTTTCCTAGAAAGTTCATGCCTTGCCCAGCAATATGTTTGTTTAGCATTAATGTAAGAAATAACTAACTCTTCTATCATAGACCCCCAAGTCATTTTCTTTATGTTATAGACAATTAATTAGGTATTTCTGCCATCTCCATTTACGACACTACCTTACATACACCATTATTAGTTATTTAAGGTTAGATGGAAAAGAAAAGTTAAATATAATTAGAGCTCTGAAAGAAAGAGGAACACTATTACTCCTGTCCCAATCAAAACGTAAGGCATTCGTGTGAGACCAACAGCCTGGTCAGACACTGGGTTATTTTCTTTATGACACTGTCAGCGAACTTCAATACTAATTTGCATCCTGTTGTCTTTAGGCCTGGCAGTCTCCTGAGCATAGATGATGCACTGTACCAAACTGTAAACCGGTTTTGTAAAGTAGGCAAGTGTTCGGTCACTGGGGAAGTGAAAGAGACTAGAATGCTGCTGTTAGAAACTAGAAACGGTTAGAAAATCATTTTCACTTGTGCTCTAAAAGAGTGGTTCTCAAAGCCGGTCTGCCGCTTGTTCAGGGAAAGCCCCTAGCAGGCCGGGCCAGTTTGTTTACCTGCTGTGTCCGCAGGTTCAGCCGATCGCAGCTCCCACTGGCCGCGGATTGCCACACCAGGCCAATGGGGACTGCGGGAAGCAGTGCGGGCCGAGGGATGTGCTGGCTGCCCTTCCTGCAGCCCCCATTGGCCTGGAGCAGCAAACCGCGACCAGTGGGAGCCGCGATCGGCCGAACCTGCGGACGCGGCTGGTAAACAAACCGGCCCGGCCCGCCAGGGGCTTTCCCTGAACAAGCAGCGGACCCGCTTTGAGAACCACTGCTCTAAAACATGGAACTGGGTGTCCACTGATACACAGGTGAATCATCCTACTGAACCACCTAGCTTCATCTGTTGATTGCATCAACAGATATGAAAAAAGGACAGCGTAATCAATTAATCTACATGTAAAATTAAAACAAGGCATTACCTTTAATCCGCTGTACCCCTTGCAGTTTGCCAATCTTTCCTTCTATGGTGCTGGTGCAAGAATGGCAGGTCATCCCCTCTACCTTCATCCTTAGCACAACATCAGATGCTTGGGACCAAATGGAATCTTCACCAGTCCCTGATGTCTTCTCTGGTGCTCCAGTATTTAAATCTATGCCTGGCACCATTTGAATAATCTGGTTGCCATTTATAATGGAAGAAATGAATGTCACAACTGCAGTTTTTTGGTCAGAGGAAATTTTAACATCCAAGATACCTTTGTTCTTTAGTAGGGCGTTACGGATCTGTTCACATGTTACATGTGACTGAGTAGGAATGGTTAGAAAAGTAGTGTCAAGTAAAACAGGTTTTGGGTCTGAATCAGCCAGGGTAGCATCAAATCCCATGTCAACTATAACTTCCTGAAGGGAGTCTGGAGTCTGGAGTCTGGGATCATAGATAATGGTTGCATTCTTTCCTTCTAGAGATACCTTGAAGAGGAAAAAAAAAATGACTTAGAGCTAATACCACCCACTAGTTGACTGTCAAATAGCTTATACCTACTGTAGGATAAGCATGAAATTAAAGTATTATAGTTATCTTAAGTTTAGTTAAGGAAATATATACATGTTGTAAAGAAAGGCCCTGATTAACAAGTAGAAGGAAGGCCTTGAAAATAATAAGGCCATAAGGAATAAAATAGGGAGGATGTCCGATTCAAAGGATAACTAATGAGATAAGGGAAAGTTGCTAAAAAGAATGCCGCTAACCAATAGGGGTGACTGCAGATGGTTTTAAATAAGACAAAAAGTATCTGTCTTAAAATGAGACAACATGGCCTTCCCAACCACATACCAGTGTTAAAGCTTATGTGAACCCAGGTGCAATGGAAACACTGTTGATCCACAAGGAGGAGGGGAGGAGGAGATAGGGAGGAATGGCCTTGGTAAGGGGGAATGGCCTTGTAAAGCTTATCTGGGTTAAGACTGGAAATAAGGGTGAACTGTCTCAGATTGTTTTTTAGCTGAAGTCAGTAATTGGCAATGACATCACTTTTCTGCTGAAGAGTATAAACAAGTAAATTCTTAAAGGGTTCATTGCTAATACCTGCCTAACCACGCTGGAGCTGACCAATATAGGTTTAAGCACCAGAGATGACCCACGCCTGCCAATAGTGAGGTGGCAGAGTGAGGGCAGCCACTTCAGCAGTGTTACTGTGCATGCTCGGTCCATGCGAGCATGTTCAGTACAAGCCAAGCAACAAATGGGGAGGGGCACATGC
>NW_020664482.1:19027420-19049893 GCF_002925995.2 Terrapene triunguis
CCGGGGCTCGCCGCCCTCCTCCCAGGGCTCCGGCCGCCCTCCCCCCCGGCGCCCTCCCCCCGGTCGCCGGGGGGAGAGCGGAGCCCCCGCCGGGGCTCGCTGCCCTCCCCCCAGGGCTCCGGCTGCCCCCGCGGTGGGGGGCGGGGGGGCGGCCGGAGGCTTTTTCGCCTGGGGCGGCGAAAAAGCCAGAGCCGGCCCTGCCTGCATGGCTCTTCCCCACCCCCCCCATGCTTCAGCTCTGCTAAGTGCCCCTAGGTGTAGCCCTTTTGTAAGTATCGTGATCAAATGCTTATAAATGTTTTGTTACTGTTTGTATGTAGTAAATTGCTTATTATTTAGAGCAATTGTATAAGTATCATTTGGCCTTTGGATTGAATAGAAAAATGTATTGTTAAATTAGTGTTTGTTAGTTTCCCATACTAATAATTTCAAATATTAATAATTCCAACACCTACCATAGTGACACTTCTCCATTATCATTTGCCCTTTAGTGCTCACCTTGAAGAAGTAGTTTGAGACTGTACTTATGAAAACCATAAATTAACTTACGTTCACCTGTGTGACAACAACATGATTGGATATGGGAGGCTCTACCACAGAAGCAGTCTGCCAATTTCAGAATCTTATGCTCTGTTATACTGTATACACTGCTCTCACACAGCAACTGTCATACATTGTCTCAATGCTTTTTATAGTACATATTAAAACCCTAAAGTGAAGCTCTGTTGAACTGGATTAGTCATTGCAGACAAACGTATTAGATCTAATCTTAAAAAGCAGAAACTGCGCAAAGGCATAACTCTAATCTGTCATACAATGGTGCAGTGATGGATTATGGGAGCGTGGGAAGAAAAAGGAAGGAAACAGAACGGGGGTTGAGTGTGTGGAGGTTCACTCTAACATTCCCAGGCATCTGTTGAATCTGTGAATATAGCTCTCTGTTCAAACGGAGCCTTACATATAATCTAAGTTGTGTGTTCTACAACAGTCTGTTTTAGAAGTCTGAATGGATTATTTAGAGAAAACAGGAGGGGGCGGGGGAAGCACTAGGTGATGGGCAGGTGGCTGAAAAAGTAAGTCTGCAAAAGCAAGGCTTTTTAAATATTATTTAAAATGTATGCTGCAGTAGTGCCTAGAAACCAGCCTGGTCAGCTCCTCAATATTAAAGCTAAGATTTTGTCACCGATATTTTTAGTAAAAGTCAGTGACAGGTCACAGGCAATAAAGAAAAATTAACTGAAGCCCGTGACCTATTCCTAACTTCTACTAAAAATATCCGTGACAAAATGGGGACCCCCTAGGACTCCCACCACCCGTGGGAGCTCGGAGCTGCGGGGTCCCCCTGCCCATGGCGGCTGGGAGCTGTGAGGTCCCCCTACCCACAGCGGCTGGGAACTGTGGGGTCCCCCTGCCCGCAATGCACAGCGAATGCCTACTCAAGCCTCTGGCGGGCAGCTAGTGCACTTATTCCTGTTGCCTTAAGTTCCTGTCTCTAATCACTTGTCGTGTTCTGAGCAATAACACTGGTGGCCGGGAGCCGCAGGTGGCAGGAGAAACCCCAGAGTAATTGTCAATATTTTTGTGATGCCAACACCTGTCCACTATGCACTGGATGGTGACCACTAATTCATTTCACACCATCATCAGATAGTAAATTTTCTGTCACTTCCAACCCAGGCCAGTTTTGTTTAGTATGTAAACCACTGCTGAAGGTATAACACCTCATTTATTATTTAAGATAAGCAAAAGAGCTGTAAATTTCTAGTATGAATTCACCAAATCACTTTAGTAGAACTTTGCTAAGCCTTATTTTACTAACACACACACTTTATAATCTGGATACTCAAAAAAAAATATGACCCTCCCTTCTTTGCAACAGAGGTTTAAAACCAGCGTCTTGGAGTAAGGCAGCGGTCCCCAACGCGGTGCCCGTGGGCGCCATGGCATCCGCGTACTGGCCGGTGGACGAGCATCCGCCGAAATGCCGCCAACAAGCAGTGTCATCCAGAGGCGTCGCCGCCGAAAATCGACGGCATTTCCGCAGCAACGCCTCTGGATGACGCTGCTTGTCGGTAGCATTTCGGTGGCAACGCCTATTGACGTTGCCGCTTCTCGGCAGCATTTCGGTGGATGCTCGTCCGCCGGGCGGTGGCTCGTCGTCTGGCGCCCGCCAGACGAAAAAGGTTGGGGACCACTGGAGTAAGGTTTCTTGTTACTTTATATTTAGAACTTTCAGTTACTGAGAACATTTCATAATGTGCTAAAATACAAATGTCAAAACAAATAAAGATTTGTGATGTATTATCCCTTTTTATTATATTTGCTTACTCTATTTGCAAAATTCTATCATTTGCAATGACCCTCCCATTTTCAGTATGGTTCTGCTGTAACAGATAAATCAAATTAAGAGGTGGTTGGTTGGTGCTGGCCCAGTGATCTTGTAGAGATGCAACACAGTTCCACTCGGGGAATTATTTTGCATACATAGGCTGCCAGCATATGAGAAGTTCAAGAGAAAATATCTAAACTACAAACAAGTATTCACATTATAACAAGCAGAAATACATAGGGCCTGCTTGCTACTCTCTAAAAATTATACATAAAAGGTGTATTATTTCTTACAGCTAGGCTTTATTCTAATTTTTCCCCATATCAGCAGTTAATTCCTGATGCTGACCCATAAATTATTGAAAACATGCTTATTCTACTAGATTTTCTAGAGATTCTACAGTAATTTCATATTGGTGAGAGTTACAACATTTCACATTTGTTTGTGCTGCAAATGTAATTCTCTCTGCATGTCCCTTTCCCCACCATCAGCACTTAAGGGATGTTCCTCTTTTCATGCCTGTTATTTATGTACGTATTTAGCAGTAAATCCTGCCATAATTACACATTTCTGGAGAAAATTAGCAGCTGCCCTGAGTGGTGCTGGACAAATTATTTACAGGGTGTTTTCTTTTTTAATTTTATTTGATAGATTTTGTGATGTCGTGTTTAACTATCAATCTTTAGGTCATAATTTAAATCCAATTTAACATGAAATAAGGAAGTTTTCATAAACCGTTTATTGAGGAAACGGATATCCTGTATAGGAAACCTTCTTTCCAGTTCTTCATATGGTTCCTTAATGCCTCTATGGAATGGTCCACCTTTTTGTTCTGTGTTTGTACAGCACCTAGTACTATGGGCTCCTGGTCCATAATTGGGGCTCCTCGGTGCTACAGCAATACAAATAAATAATATAATGGCATAAAATACCCCCACAGATGATCTTGAGTGGGGACATACAGACTGAAAACTGAAACCAAAGTACAAAAAAAAATCTGTTGACTTCCTACCGAGATGCATGTCAACTGTTAGAACAACAGACAACAAACATAGAAACACAACTTTGTCACATCCTACTTATATTCCAAACATGTCAGTTACGGTCCCAGCTGCCGCCGGGCGCACTCAGGGTCCATCTAGGGTGCCGGCCCCACGCACCTGGGGTCCCTCCAGGCTGCCGGCCCCATGGCCAGGACTCTGCTGCCGCCCGCCAACTCGGCATCCCTGCGCGCCCAGCATCCCGGCTGCTGCCCCGTGCCGGGACTCTGCTGCTGCCCAGCCTCCCGACATGGCTGGAATCCAGTCCCAACTACCAGGACCCCAGGCACACCGACACCAGGGTAGCAGCAGGTACCCCCACATAAAACATGGGGGTGCCGCAGCACCCCCTGCACCTCTAGTTCCCCAGGTAAACGTTTAACCGTGTAACCGACAGAATTGTAATCAGTTACACGGTTACTGTTTTTACACATTATTTACATCCCTAATGTCAGTGCACTCTGAATAGAACTGGTTACAAGGACACAATCTAATGGAAAAGATATACATATGAAAAACCTTTTCTATAAGGGTATTTCATATTTATATAGCACTACTGTCATACATGGTGCACTATGACAGCTAAATTCTGCCAAATAAACAGGGTCTCTATCCAAAGACCTTGTGTGATGCATGGCTAGAAAGGGTTAAACATCCCGCAAAATAAATAACCCTCAAAAGACATGTAGGGAGATAATGTTTGTGTTTTCGTGTATTTACATATGTATGAGTAGGGTCTATAATGTAATCAAACAGTCCCTGTCTATACTGTATTCTGATAATTCAGAGGTCAAAAAAAGATCCTATCATTTAAATGAATTGTAAACACAGGATATCTCAGTATTCATGTCTCTTTGAAATGTACTGTGAATGCTGGAGGACCACGCAAATGGCCTTATGTTAATTCATACAGCTAAGTACCCGTGATGGACCTCCTTCAAAGTCATCCTAATTACCTTTTGTTCCCCAAGGAAATCCCAACTTGTCAAAGAGAACATGAAATTGTATAAAAGACCCCTGGGTCCTGATTCTGTCATCTCAGATCTGCGTAGACTTCATCAGGGGAAGTTTGAGTCACAAGTCTGAGGTCCCAGTTATGCTGGTACGCCCTGAATATGAGATTTGGACATTGGACTTGCCCCATAACCTCAGCCGTGCTGAACACAACACATCAACAGCCTCAGGAACAACTCTGACATCATAATCAAAAAGGCTGACAAAGGAGGTGCTGTCGTCATCATGAATAAATTGGAAGATGAACAAGAGGCTGCAAGGCAGCTCTCTAACTCCACATTCTACAGTCCATTATCCTCTGATCCCACTGAGGATTACCAAAAGAAACTACACCATCTGCTCAAGAAACTCCCTGAAAAAGCACAGGAACAGATCTTTACAGACACATGCCTAGAACCCCAACCAGGGGTATTCTATTTGCTACCCAAGATCCATAAACCCGGAAATCCTGGACACCCCATCATCTCAAGCATTGGCACCCTAACAGCAGGACTGTCTGGCTATGTGGACTCTCTCCTCAGGCCCTACGCTACCAGCACTCCCAGCTATCTTCGAGACACCACTGACTTCCTGAGGAAACTACAATCCATCGGTGATCTTCCAGAAAACACCATCCTGGCCACTATGGATGTAGAAGCCCTCTACACCAACATTCCACACAAAGATGGACCACAAGCCATCAGGAACAGTATCCCCGATAATATCACGGCTAACCTGGTGACTGAACTTTGTGACTTTGTCCTCACCCACAACTATTTCACATTTGGGGACAATATATACCTTCAAATCAGCGGCACTGCTATGGGTACCCGCATGGCCCCACAGTATGCCAACTTTTTTATGGCTGACTTAGAACAACGCTTCCTTAGCTCTCGTCCCCTAATGCCCCTACTCTACTTGCGCTACATTGATGACATCTTCATCGCCTGGACCCATGGAAAAGAAGCCCTTGAGGAATTCCACCATGATTTTAACAATTTCCATCCCACCATCAACCTCAGCCTAGACCAATCCACACAAGCGGTCCATTTCCTAGACACTACTGTGCTAGTAAGTGATGGTCACATAAACACCACCCTATACCGGAAACCTACTGACCGCTATACTTACCTACATGCCTCCAGCTTCCATCCAGGACACACCACATGATCCATTGTCTACAGCCAAGCTCTAAGATACAACCGCATTTGCTCCAATCCCTCAGACAGAGACAAACATCTACAAGATCTCTATCAAGCATTCTTAAAACTACAATACCCCATCTGCTGAAGTGAAAAAACAGATTGACAGAGCTAGAAGAGTACCCAGAAGTCACCTACTACAGAACAGGCCCAACAAAGAAAACAACAGAACGCCACTAGGCGTCACCTTCAGCCCCCAACTAAAACCTCTCCAGTGCATCATCAAAGATCTACAACCTATCCTGAAAGACGATCCCTCACTCTCACAGATCTTGGGAGACAGACCAGTCCTCACTTACAGACAGCCCCCCAACCTGAAGCAAATACTCACTAGCAACTGCACACCATACAACATAAACACTAACCCAGGAACCTATCCTTGCAACAAAGCCTGATGCCAACTCTGTCCACATATCTATTCAAGTGACACCATCATAGGACCTAATCACATCAGCCACACCATCAGGGACTCGTTCACCTGCACATCTACCAACGTGATATAGGCCATCATGTGCCAGCAATGCCCCTCTGCCACATACATTGGCCAAACCGGACAGTTTCTATGCAAAAGAATAAATGGACACAAATCTGACATCAGGAATCATAACATTCAAAAACCAGTTGGAGAACACTTCAACCTCTCTAACCACTCAGTGACAGACTTGAAGGTGGCAATTTGGCAACAAAAAAAACTTTAAAAACAGACTCCAAAGCGACTGCTGAACTTGAATTAATATGCAAATTAGATACAATTAACTTAGGTTTGAACAGAGACTGGGAATGGTTGGGTCATTACACTAATTGAATCTATTTCCCCATGTTAAAATATCCTCACACCTTCTATGGGTCATCTTGATTATCATTTCAAAGGTTTTTTTCCTCTCTCCTGCTGATGATAGCTCATCTCAATTGATTGGCCTCTTACAGTTGGTATGGCTACTCTCACCTTTTCATGTTCTCTGTATGTATAAATATATTCTCTGTGTGTTCCATTCTATGCATCCGATGAAGTGGACTGTATCCCACGAAAGCTTATGCTCAAATAAATTTGTTAGTCTCTAAGGTGCCACAAGTACTCCTGTTCTTTTTGCGGACATTGGACTATGACCCATGAACTGAATTCTAAAAAAACTCTTTGCAACTATGAAGCTCGCCATCTCTGCTATGAATCTGCACCTCAGTGAATTGAACTCATGTCTGTATGTATATTGATATTTTAACCATACTCTTTCTCTTTTTTTTTTTTTTTTTAATAAATTTTAGTTTAGTTAATAAGAATTGGCTGTAGTGTGTATTTGGGTAAGATCTGAAACATTCATTAACCTGGGAGGTAATGTGTCCGATCCTTTGGGATTGGTAGAACCTTTTCTTTTATATGATGAAATAAGATTTACAGAAATTTTCATCATATTTGATGTGGGTACCTGGATGGAGGCCTGAGGCTGGATCACTTTAAGAGAACTGTGTTGTTTGGACTCCTGAGTAACCAGTGAGGTAATAAAGAAGCTGTTTTATGCCGGTTTGGTAAATCTAAGTATTGGAATATCCACCAGCTTTATGGGGATTATCTGCCACATTCTTTGCAGTTCACCCTAATTGAGTGACCACTAGAACCCCGGTCACAGCTTGCAATCCAAAGGCATAAATTAATGCAATACAGAATAGTATATCTTTATAGCTGAAATGCTTTGCAGAACAGGTGGGTTTTAGAAGCATTGTGAATGAGAGGACATAGATAAAGGGGAATGGTTAGGAGATAAGTTTAGGTGGAGCACAGGGATGCAGAAGGCCATAAAGTAGGAATGGTGGATGTGGCAGACAGAGTTTTAAAAGTCAGGAAAAGTTTCAATTTTATGAGGAAAAGGAGGAAAGATCAATGCAAATAGCCAAGAGCTGTGTTGTGTATTAAAGAAATGGACAGAGCAGAACGTGTTGTTAGTAGCAACATTTGAGATATAAGGGAGAAGGAGACAAACTGGAGAGAAGACTTCAGTACTTGGAGGTGCGATACCACCAGAGCATGGACTAGCATCTAAGGGTATGTCTACACTATGAAATTAGGTCGATTTTATAGAACTCGGTTTTTAGAAATCTATTTTATACAGTCGATTGCGTATGACCGCATTAAGTCGGCGGAGTGCGTCCTCACAACTGTGGCTAGCATCGACTTACGGAGCGGTGCACTGTGGGTAGCTATCCCACAGTTCCCGCAGTCTCCGTCGCCCATTGGAATTCTGTGTGAAGCTCCCAATGCCTGATGGGGGAAAACACTGTCGTGGGTGGTTTTGGGAACATGTCGTCAGTCGCCCCTCCCTCCGTGAAAGCAATGGCAGACAATCGTTTTGCACCTTTTTTCCTGGATTACCCGTGCAGACGCCATACCACGGCAAGCATGGAGCCCGCTCAGCTCACCGTCACCACTGCTGTTGCATCAGAGAGGCTTTGAAAACCAGTTTCATGACTAGCCAGGCTTCGGTGTGACAGTTGTGTGTGTTTCTCCTTGATGCAAACCCGCCCGCTTTGTTGATTTTAATTCCCTGTAAGCCAACCACCCTCCCCCCTTCGAAATAAAGTAACTATTGTTTTGAAACCATGCATTCTTTCTTTATTAATAATAAAAAAAAAGAGAGATAACGGACAAGGTAGCCTGGGTGGAGTGGGGGAGGAGGGAAGGACAAGGTCACGTTGCTTATTGTAGCCACACTAAAAATCAAACTGTTTGAATGACAGCCTTCTGTTGCTTGGGCCATCCTCTGGAGTGGAGTGGCTGGGTGCCCGGAGCCTCCTCCCCCGTGTTCTTGGGCGTCTGGGTGAGGAGGCTATGGAACATGGGGAGGAGGGTAGGCGGTTATACAGTGGATGCAGCAGGGGTCTGTGCTCTTGTTGGCTTTCCTGCAGCTCCAACAGACACTTCATCATGTCCATTTGGTTCCCCATTAGCCTCAGCATTGCGTCCTGCCTCTGCTCTTCGTGCTCACTTAATTCTTTCCTGGCCTCTGTCACTGAATTAAGCTGTGCCCTATCAGTGTGGGAGGACTGCATGAGTTCGGAAAAAATTTCAACGTGAGTGCGTTTTTTTCACCTTCTAATCTGCGATAACCTCAGGGACGGAGATGATAGGGTGACTGCATGGTCACCTGTGCTGTTGAGTTCACCACGCTGACCAAACAGGAAATGAAATTCAAAAGTTCCAGGGGCTTTTCCTGTGTACCTGGCTAGTGCATCAGAGTTCAAAGTGCTGTCCAGAGTGGTCACAATGGAGCACTCTGGGATAGCTCCCGGAGGCCAATACCGTCGATTTGTGTCTGCACTACCCCAAATTCGACCCAGCAAAGTCAATTTTAGTGCTACTCCCCTCGCCGGGGAGGAGTACAGAAGTTGATTTTAAAAGCCCTTTAGGTCAACGGAACGGGGTTGGTTGTGTGGACGCATTCATTTTTAAATCGACCTAACGCGGCTAAATTCGACCTAACCCTGTAGTGTAGACCAGGCCTTAGAAGTAGGGATAGAAAGGATCAAAATCTAGTGAATGAGACACAGCTTTAGAATTCAACATGAGAACCATTAAAGAAAAAGGTATCCTTTTTCTTTAAGTTTTAGAGGTTCACAGACTTCCTAATCTTTCACGTCACACAGTACAAATATCCCCAATTTAATTTGCTTCCAAGTGGCATGGAATCAAACATTATTATTTCAATTTCCAAAAGGGCAAACCAATACCAGTCACAGGCCCAACACATTATCTTCCAATTTTATCTTTTCCTTGGGCAGAAAACAACTAGGAGACCATTGCTGTGATCAAATTACATCAGTTTAATCATTTTAATGACCACCTTTCTCCTTTTCTGTCATCAATTATGCAATTTGGCAGAATCAATAACAAGGATACAGTAGTTTATTGGTTTTCTTGCAATTACAAAACAACATAACCCAAATTAAAGCTCTGTGTGGCTGCATTAGACATCCAACATATGCTTCCTTTGCTGGCCTATCTGATAATCCTTAAACACAACAGTGCCTTATTACTGACAGAGATTACACATGGGCCAAAGGAAGAATAAATCTGTCCACCTAACTCAAAGTTTTGTTTCTGTAATGTGGACTAAGTATTAACTACGACCTCTTGATTTTCATTATAAGCCTCTTCCACTTAAACTTTTAGTCTCTACAATATATTTTTTGCCAAATATGACTTGGCAAGAGGTGTATTAGAATAATATTTCTATCCCACTGTTTCAAAACAAAGTGGTTAATGCCTTTCTTTTAAACACCCATTTCACAGTGTACTTGCTACTATTGGGGCTATACAGAGTATGTTATCTTCAGGAAGGTCATGAATCATTCCCAGCACAGGCTTCTGTGTAAAATTTTCAGGAGGAGGGTGGAACAATTTAAACTATAAAATGTTGACATTCTAGAATGTCAAGCATTTCAGGTAATTTTCCAAATGCACCAAGGGAAAGATACTAAAATAATTTTATTTTGCAGATAGTATTTTTCATTCATTTCGATTCTTCATTTTACTTAGCTTTAGTGGAGGTTTATTTATTGGTCTGATCGCAACATGTGCTCAATGTTACTATTAAAGTATATCTCCCTTGCTAAAAACAATGAACTATTGATTTTGCCAGCAGATCTGTTCTTTGTTACCAGAATCAATCAAGTTCAAATTCTGTTAAGTCACCAATGCAGATCAAAAGTAGGATCTAGTGTAAATATCACTGTTGTTCACAGATCTCTGTAGCCAGCACCAACTCCTAGTTTAGGCAGAAGTAACTTGTACTAGCTGGCTCCACCATATTCTCTGGTAAGCAGCTGCACATCACAGCTAGTTACAGTGACCACATGCCAAAAAACAGGCTCCACTGTTTTAGCAAGCCCAATGTTTGTCTAGACCACATCTATTAAGATGGAAATACCTCCCTGCAGAAAGCAGGGGTACATTGTTTTATGCAGGATTATTTAACTGCCACAGAATGTTAAAGCCTCAATTTGCAGGGGAAAACTTCACCTATGCACCAAGCAGTTAGGATTAACAGCACACTGCTGCTGTAATTGGTAGGATTAAATATGCCTTCTGGCACCAAACAACAGGTCACAAGACTAGAATGGATCAATAAAGTGTTAAATTGCTTTATTTGTAAACATATTGTAAAATGGATGTATTGGTTAGAACAGAACAGCTTACATGTTAAAAATATTCCCCAGTGAGTTTTGTTTCAAGATAGACAGATTCTTGCTTTTTTTTCCCAGAATAGCCCAGGTTACAAAAGCTGGATTTCTTGTTTGAGCCAGAAACTCTGAAGATATTAAGTTTTGATTAAAAGTAGATCAAATATTTCTGCTAAAAGCTCAACCTCTTTTAAAAACACTTTTGTATAGCAATAGTTAAATTAATAAAGAAGAAGAAGGAGAACTACTTTTTCCCCTTAAAAGATCACGATGCAACTAATACCACCTCCCATTCCCATATAAACACAGTAAAAAGGAAAGGGAATTCTGAATGCCTGGCAGGGACACCAAGAATCTCACCTTTCCCTTGCATTACTCTCCATCCCCACTCTCAAATTCCACATCATAGTGACATTCCTTTGCCTGGTGAAAGGCACCATAGTTAATTAGTTTGGGATTTACTGAGCAACTCAAGGCACACCCTCCTTTCACAGGCTATCCAAGCTGCCTCACTACATAGCCAGTCTGGAAGAAAAGACCTGAAGAGGTTTAGGGTAAAACAGACACAGGAAGGCAACGGAACAGAACACTGGACTGTGATTTAGGAGACCTAGGGCAAGTGACTTCACGTCTGTGCCTCAGTTTCCCCCCCTCTGTAAAATAAGAATAATGATGCTTACCTCCTTTGTAAAGGTGCTATGAGATATCTAATGGAAAGCCCTACGTAGGAGCTAAGTGTTATTACTACTATTATACTGGGATTAAAAGTGGACCACCACCACTTTTCCTGTCGTTTGACCTCTATCTGCTCTCTTCTTTTGGACTCTACATAATTTTCTCTCCTCTGCTTTCTATACATTACATTGCTGAACTTGGTTAAGTATGAGAGAAAAGGTGCTTTAGAAAAAACATGAAATGAATTGTTATCAATTGCAGGAAAAGTATTTCTCTGGCACTGGAAATATGCCAAAGCCACTCTAAACAGCAGATCCACAGGTAATAAAATGACTATGTACTTTTTAAGTCCTTTCCTCTTCTGCTGCATATTTCAGATCAATCGTTATTATGGCTTCTCCCATTAGAACCATATCATGTAGGAGACTTTGGTAGAGTTACTTACTCTGATATTGTGAATTCCATTCATTTTCCCAATGTGTTCTTCAATGGTCTGAACACAAGAATTGCATGTCATCCCCTCCACGAAGGCTACCATGGATCTTGCCACCACTGACGGATCCATTTTGCTTGAGTCTTCACATTCCTATCAGTCAAAAGGAAATATTGAGACATGAATAAAAAGAAAAAGCAATCCAACCTCATATTTGCATTGAAGGTCTAAAACAAGGTGACCTGCATAAGATTAAATAGATATTGTAACTGGGAACATATAATTTAAGTACAAGTAACAACTTGGTGGGGGCAAGGAACTGCAGAGAAATAGATGTCTAAAGGAATCCTTTAACCATTTACATAAATCCTTTACCTTTGAAGTATATACTTATTAAGAAAAGAGTTCATACATTTAAAACTTGCTCTGTGCTATAGCCAAGACAATTTAATTGCATGTATCAGCTCTGAATCACTTGTGTTCTACCTCCAAGCAAGGAGTTAACAAAAAACAATAACGTGGCTTTTTGTAATGTCAATTACCATGTCACCGAGTGAAATCTGAAGGAGAGAAGAATGCGCGAGGAGAAGAGAATTAATCTTCCACAGGTCTGTTTATTTTACACACTATTGTGTGACTAATAAGAACAGCAGCCATATTGAATGTAGTCCTAAGAAATGAACTGTAAAAGATAGGGGGCCTTTTTGACATGTCCTTGAGGCAGCTCTACTTACTACTACTTAGCAAGATGTTGCATTCATTTCTGTTTGTGTAAATGCTAAAATGTACTGAACCAAATAATTAAATGGAAGGTCATTAAAACTATATTTTCAAGTTTGAAAATTTAACTAGGAGAAGTAAACAAACAAAAGTAGAGTTTGATGCAAAATATTTAGATTATGCAAGCCATTGGCAAAAAAATTTAAGTAATAGAAAACAAGAATAAGCTTCGAAACAAGGAGAAAAAGGGGAAGGAATTTATGTCTTTTATAAATAAAAGTTACAACAGACATTTGACCAGGAAAGAGTATGAGCAATTGCCGAAGAAAAAAATAATTAACTGCCTAATGTTTGATATCAATGAAGACAGCAGAGTGTGTAGATGATTTCAATGGGACTACTCATGCATTTAAAGCAAACCACAAGCTTAAGTGCTTCGCTGGTATGGGAATTTATTGCAGGAAAACTAAACTACAGTATAACATTCAAAATGTTTCATAAAACTGGTTTTGCAGAGAGTCTTTGCCTCCTGTAATTCATTCAGAATTAATATGCTGTTCCTCCCCATGACACAAGGGCATGAAAATATCTTGGTTTTGCTTTGAAATCTACTAGAACAGCACAAAGATTGTCAAGTAACCACTTTAATATCAGGATTATCTCTTATCTTGAACTCACATACATGACTATTACAAGAAAAAACACAGAAGTTGAAACTCTTCTGAAGCCTAAATGCTTAATAATGAGATGAAACGTGAGTGACACTTTGGTCTAATTAGCTTCCATTTCAACAAACTAAGAATATATGTTTTTCCTCAGAAGATTTCAAAGTGAAGAGGAAATGTAACAATGAACATATCTGAAAAAGAGCTCGGTGTAAACTCGAAAGCTTGTCTCTCTCACCAACTGAAGCTGGTCCAGTAAAAGATATTATCTCGCCCACCTTGTCTCTCTAAGGCAGTGGTTTTCAAACTTTTTTTTTCTGGGGACCCAGTTGAAGAAAATTGTTGATGCCCTCTGTGATGTTCCCCTCTGGCGTTGTCTGGACTAGTGATCTGCTAGGCCACTCCAATCCTTGACTCTGGGAGCCAGACTTACCCTGCTCTGCTGTGAGAAACCCCACTCCTGGGCTGTTCACCCACAGCCTCTGGCATGTAAGCTCCTCCCAGCTACTTGCAAGCGAATGACACTAGCCAATACCTCTGGTCCTAGGAACCTCCATCTTGTAGTGTCCAGTTATGCCCACTGGACGTTGCAAGCTTATACAAGTTCGTCAATTTAACAAAGAAATTGATATGTACCAGGCGGTGCTTGGGGTGGGGGCAGCGCGCGGAGCCCCGTGGCCCTCCACCTAGAAGACGGACCCGCTGCTGGCCGCTTCCGGGGCACAGCGTGGTGTTGGAAAAGGTAGGCACTAGCCTACCTTAGCTGGGCAGCACCGCCGACGGGACTTTTAACGTCCCAGTTGGAGGTGCTGACCAGAGCAAGGCAACCCAGCGCCTTGCATGCCGCGACCCACGGTTTGAAAAACACTGCTCTAAGGAACTTGTCTGTCAGGCAGCCACTATTGGGTGTGAGAAGAATAAATGGGATCAAAAATCAATTTTTAAGAAGCATGAATGGCTGTATTCATCCAGCTCTCTGGACACAAACATGACAAATATGTGTCTTAGCTTCCTTGTTTTGCTACACAAATTGGTGGGTTTTGGCTCCATAAACACAGCACAAAACAAATTAACTTTAAGGAATATGGGAATTTCTTAATTTGATTATTTTATTTTATAAAACTAAGTTTTAACAACTATCTCCCTCTTTACTGTTGCCTCAGCATGCTCTTTCAAGGTCAACCACAGGAATGTTTCTGCCATTTTATAGCCCTGTTGACACCCCAAGGGAATATTCAGAAAGACATCCTACTTTCCACATAATGCTGCTGCTATACAGTGAAACCTGTTTTAAGTGACTACCCAAGTGACTGATGGTAATTGGCTTCTTCGTGGAGGTAGTCTTTTAATGAAAGGGGGCAGAACTGTACTCAACGTGCTCCCAGTTCAAAAATACATCCCTATTCATATTCAGGAGAATGCTTAAGTACACTCTTGAGCACTCTCCTGAATAAAAATAGACTTAAACATGTTCATAACTGCTTTCTTGAATTAGGGTCAGTGTTTGTGGATACTCTGCAACAGTCGGGAGAAAGAAGGTGGCCTAATTAGTGGGGGAGCATCTCTAGTACAAATTTCACGTTTTTTTTCTCCCCTCCTCTTTATATTACTAGAAAATTTTCATAGGGAAAACAGGATCTTTAAAAGTTCATCTGCACCTGCTGTTTATTTGTTACCCAAATTCAGAACCCGGTTTATTACACAACAAATAATTTCAGTAAAGATTATTTCTTTCCACAACAAACCGAGAAAAAGGATTTCAGGTGAGGAATAAGCAGCAGCTACACATGAACTCAAACAAAAGGCCTTTTTCATCCAAACATCCTCCGTAATAAAAAAAAAAAAAAAGTTTATCAGCAGAATTTTTCTCCACTTTTCCCCTAGACATCAGTGACTAACATAGCGTGTGTATATGCTGGGATTTCCAGTAATGTAAATATTAATTCTGTAATACATTAATATAGCGTGACATATTTATTGTTCACATTACAATTAGCTTACAATGGATCTTGCCTATCTCTCTGCCCTTATCTTCTCCAATACACTCCCTCTAAGGTTTACTTCTACATTCCCTTTATATCTCACTCATTTAGTCATTCGTGACTTTGGGTGTGCCCCCAGAATGGCCTTCCCACTAAGGTATGCCAACCTTCCTCCTCTAAAAATCTCGTTAAACCCCTCTATCCTGTGATGTGCTCCAATCACAATAATCCCCACTACTCAGTCCTCATTATTTTATTGTTCTATACTGTACTAGTTTGCATCACTGGACAGGGCAAAGTGCCTGTTATTTGCTTGGCATAGACCCCTTCACCCCCCAAGCATATAGTGTGTTGTATAGTTATTTATATAACTAATAAATGCCACACACAAAATTAATGGCATGAAAAACTCTACATGTAAAGGAATTAATCTGGTGCCTTTTTAAAATGTAAAACAGAGTAATGATGAAATGCCAGCACACAAGCATTAACATTTTTCACTTATTGAAAGGTTTTTAAGTGCAAAGCTGGTAATGATAAAGTTTCTGGCAACTAACTAAATTTTTTCAGATGGCATAACTTTGCTAGAAAAGAGTTCATCTGATGATGATGCATAACTTAGCGAATATAGAGCCTCACACACTAATTTAACAGAATCACTTTTTAGGGTACAGCCCTACTTAAAGCACTTACTTATCTCATTACATTTACGTCAAACATTTCCAAAGTTTTTAACTTAAAATATTTAATTAGAAATGATTCTCCGATTTGTTCGGTTCATACCCTTACAAAATTTGAACAACCTAGTTTAAAATCACCATACTTCAATGCATTTAGTAATTCTTTGGAAGGCTTCTGCTACTGCAGGTAAGGGATTGGTCTTGCAATGAGCTGAGAACACACAACAGCTGAGTGCCCTCAACCGCAACTGAAATAAGTGAGAAATGAAACCAACACATTGCAGGTTTGGGCACAAAATGACTAGAACCTGGCAAGGGGCTCAATCCAACTCCTCTTGAAGACAATGGGATGTTTCTGGCACTCTGCTATAATTACAGTTAAGAAAACCTCTCTGTTTAAAGACTGACTTTCTTACGTGCTCTAAAATCTGCACATCTACTCAGATTGTCTTGTAATTTGTTGTTAATGCAGAGCTCAGGTTGCCGGGTAGTATCTTATGGCCATCCAGAATGTCAAATTCAGCAAAATTCAAACCTCTGAAAACCAGGAAATACAGAGTTAAGGTATACTCCAAAACAACCTTAACTCTGACCTCTTTGAGCAATGTTCCGGCACATCCTTAACACATACTTGCAGTCTGCCTTTGCAGATATTGCAGAACACTCAGGGAAAAGGGTACGTGACCACTATAGGACAAAGTCTAATGCCTGTGGCATTACGCCCCATATTCTTCATAGTAATATTATTATGATATGAGTATGGCATAATGATGATATATTTTGTGCAAGATAAGGCACCTGAGATATCACTGGAAAGGTTATGATTTACTGAATATGATTATCATATTTATATGCATGTGTCATTTTTATATCTGAAGTTAGAAATGTTATCGATGCACCTATTACAAATATGTTTACACCTGGGAAATGGTCACTAGACAGAATGAAATCAGTCTAGATTGATGGCTGGAAATGGCCACTAGGAAAAACAATAGGTCATAGAAGATGCTAATCTCTCACCGGGAAAGGCTTCCTGGGAACGCTGCAAACAGCCTCTGAGTTATGGCTGCAGGGTCATGTGATCAAGTCACCTGATACTGGACTCCATGATAATACTAGTATTTTTCCACTGACCAGAGGTGGGAATCACACTGGAAGACAAAGGATTCCCGCCATATGTAAAACCTATTTAAGGTAGGGGAGTGACATAATCAGGGTTGGTTCTTCACCCAGCCCAAAATGGCTGCTGTAAACATCTAAGAAACAGACTGAACGAGGGGAGAAGGACTGAGCCCAGGCTGGAAGGTTGTCTAGCCTGTGAATGAAATATCTGAAAGTTTAAGCTGCAGGCAAGTGCAGCTGGCCTTCAAGAATCTCTGCAATCTGCCTAAAACAATATTTGGGGTGAGAAATTACTACTTGTAACCAGTTTCTTTAGTATCTTAAGCTTAGATTGTGTTTTTGTTTTATTTGCTGGATAATCTGCTTTGATCTGTTTGCGCTCCCTTATAATCACTTAAAATCTATCTTTTGTAGTTAATAAACTTGTTCTTGTTTTGTTTGAAACCCAGTGTGTGGAATTCATAACTGGGGGGCAAAAAGCTGTTGCATATCTCTCTCCACATTGAGGGAGGAGCAAATTTCATGAGCATAGGCTGTATAGTGCTCTGTGCAGTGCAAGATAGTACAATTTTGGGTCTACCCTCGGGGTGGGATGGGGGGGCATGCACTTGAGTACTGGGCAATTCCTTAGCTGAGTTTTTCCATGCAGAGCTGATCTCAGCATGTGTCTCTCCCGACCTGTATGTGTGCTGGTAAAGTGCAGTCTGAAGCCTGAGGGAGGACTTGGCTGACTTGCCTCAGCAATACAGTGTGAAGGGAGCCCAGGCTGGTGGGTCAGGTGGACTCAGTGGTACCCCAGTCCCAGGTAGCACCCTGGGGGGGAGGGGAACCTGTCACAATGCCTTCTCTTTGGTAAAGACAAAACTCAGGTTTTGGAGATCTGTACTGAACAGGAGCTACCTACACCTGCCCTACACTCAAGCATTTAGCCCACAGAAACAACAACACAGCTGCTAAATATTAAAAAACCTTCACTCCCTTTTATAATCCCTTCACCCTTATGCACGAGATGCTATTTAACACTATATTTATCATTAAACCCACAGAGCAGTCTCATTTGAGGCCTCACTGCTCATAATCCCCAGGATAAGTGCATTGCTACTGACACAAGCTACAGAACTTTCTGACCCTACAGAGCAGTGGTCCCCAACCTTTTCAGTGTGGCGGGCGCCTGACGACTAGCCGCCGAAGAGCACGGCCGCCGGACAAGCAGCCGCCGAGAAGTGGCGACGCAAAGAAGCATCACCGCCGAAATGCCGCCGAAAAGCAGCGGCAGTTCTGCGGCGACGCTTCTTGACGTTGCCACTTCTCAGCGGCATTTCAGCGGCTGCTTGTTCGGCCGCCGCACTCCTCGGTGGCGGGGCACTCCCTTGTCAGTAAGCTGGCGCACATAGATGTCATGGCGCCCGCGGGCACCGTGTTGGGGACCACTGCTACAGAGCATCTCTGAAATGAGGCATGCTAATTTCTCAAGAAATACATGCATCTTCTGACTTTGATCACACAAACGGGGAGCGGGGGGGGGGAGAGAGAGAGTGGCCGATCCCTTTCCCCACAAAGGGGAAGAGACCCCCAGATCTCCTCCTACCACAATCACAACTATGCCAAGCTGCTCCCTCCACCATTCAATACAGCTATACAACACAGTGAATACAGTGGGAGTAAATGTAGATAATTCCCAGTGCTATTGCCAGGTCCAGAGTCAGAGTTAAAGACTCATTGACATGTACCTTAACTTTGTATTTCCTGTTTTTCAGAGGTTTGGTGTTGCTGAACAAGACATTCTGGAAGGATACCAAAAGGCAATCTTAACTCCATGTTAACAAAGTTTCTTTTTTGTCAGAGAACTGATTTCAAAGGGGGGGGAGGTGGATTAGGCCCAGTCTGAATACCATCAGCAACATTTTTCGGTATTTATTTTCAGCTACAATTTCCTTTAAAAAATCTATAGCAGTGGTTTTCAGTCTGTGATCTGCAGACCTCTAGATGTCCACAAACTATGTCTAAGATTTCCAAAAGGGTTCGTACCTCCATTCGAAATTTTTTAGAGGTCCATAAATAAAAAAAAGTTAAAACCCACAGATCTATAGATTCAAATTATTCTTAAAATTCTTCAAGCTAGAATTTTGCCAAAGTTTTATTTCAGTTTCAACAAAACAGAATGGTAAATCAGATCTGAGTTTGTCCATAACTTACAAACTGCTCAGTATTTCTGCAAAGAAGATTATGATCAATGTGATCTTATGCAATAGAACCTTGGCACTACAGAGGTTTGTAACTAAATGCTGTCCAGTTTATGTATGTTACTTGCTTCCGTGTAGTTGCAAGATTACTATTTAAAAGATACAACCTGAAATGAAAAAGTAAAGAGCAAACCTAGCCACAAACCTAAAAAAAAAAAAAAAAGTAAAATATTGAATTGTTAATTATGCATCCATTTTTAAAAGCTTTCACTTATAACTTATTATCCTCATGCTATTGATTTCTAGTAGAGAGCTTGTCACTGAATGCCAGACTGCTGACCAAATGCCCTTGAACAGATTTCTGAACTAGGTACAGCACAATTCCCCTGAATTTAGTACTCTGCATTTAGTGTCTGATGGGTTAATTCCCAGTCTCAGGTCAGGATTGGCAGAGAGTGAGGTTAGATGAACTGAATGCAACATAACTCAAGACAAACCTCTTTGCTCACAACATACATCACCTGTAACATTAACTTCTAGTTCTATTAGGATTTTAGTATTTTTGGAATGTGTGAAAGATCCAAAGAAATTAATCTTTACAGTACCCCATATTTAACTTTCACAACAAGCATAAAAACTAGTTTGAAGAGTTGAGACTTTCTGGATTTGCTTTCCTTACATTTCCTCTGAAATCCTCAATTAAGACTAGCTAATCTCTCTAAACTTTAACACCAACTTTCCATGATAGGTATCTGACAGCACAGTTTTTCCATCAAGGGTGACCAGACAGCAAATGTGAAAAATCGGGACGGGGTGGGGGGTAATAGGAGCCTATATAAGAAAAAGACCCAAAAATCACGACTGTCCCTATAAAATCAGGACATCTGGTCATCCAAGTCCAGGGTTTCTCAAACAGGGGTTGCCGCTTGTGTAGGGAAAGCCCCTGGCGGGCCGGGTCGGTTTGTTTACCTGCCCCGTCCGCAGGTCCGGCCGATCGCGGCTCCCACTGGCCGCAGATTGCTGCTCCGGGCCAATGGGGGCTGCTGGGAGCAGCGATCTGCAGCCAGTGGGAGCTGCGATCGGCCGGACCTGCAGACGGGGCAGGTAAACAAACCGACCCGGCCCGCCAGGAGCTTTCCCTACACAAGCGGTGACCCCTGTTAGAGAAACCCTGTCCTAGCCAAATTCAGAGCTGCATGCAGCAAATGTTAGCCAAGAGGCAGGGAAAATCTTAAAGTCACAAGACCCTTAAAAACCTGGCTCTATGATTTAACATTTCTGCCACAGACATCAACAGTGAGTACGAGCAGTGCTCCTACTTTTAGTTATTCAGACTTTCACCAGAACTGCAAAGTGTTTATACCACATGCTTCTTGCAAAAAACATTTAAAATAGATTATTCTGGTTTCATCCTCTCATCCCAACCAAGACTGGTTTGCAAGGGCAACAGGCTGAGCAGTTTGGAGTCCTGCTTCTAAGGTGGAGGGTCAGAAATGACTAAAGTTACCTCTGCCTTTGGTCCTGCTGCTGGGGATTGGTTTGGGAAGAGAAGATGTCAGGCAGGAAGCTATTTTCTCTCTCTCCTGGTCTCATTGATAGAGAAGACAGGGTCAGTCTGCTGACTGTGGAGTCTGCAGGGAATGTGGGGCCCCAAGCAGCCACTGGCTTTGTTTGTACTTACGGCTAGTGCAGAAGTCGGTATTAACACTTGCATGAACTAGACTAATCATGAGCTACTACCTCAGAGGGCCAAACAACAAAAATGAATAAATAGGTGGAACAAACAAAAGACATTTTATTCTTCTACAACTACTACAAAAACAAGAATTCTGAGATCAGTACTGTGAAAGGGGCTAAGAACAATAATGCACACAAATGATAGTCTGGACACTAAAATGCAGATCTATTGCTTGACATGCAGTATAATCACAACTGGCACAATAATTATTGACTGCACTCCATGTGATGGGTCCTCATCTTTCATCTAGTATTCTCATTTTTAATTAGTAATTTTTAGCTATGAGGAGTCTGCTCGTGTTTTTTTTTTTTTTTTTAAACACAAGTCCAAATGCCTTAGGATGCTTAATAAGCTTCTTTCATGGTAGCCTCTCCACAACTGTTTTTTGTTATGCACGGAAATGTTAATCCATTTGTAAAGATTCTGTGCATTAGGAATGATATAAAGGCAAACAGAACAGTGTGTTAAGATACGGTAACATACAGAATCGTGCCAAGACGTATGAAGGAGTTACAATCCATTGACATGAGTTCCTGATAAGCAACAGCCTTATTTCTGAATGTTTCAATCCAAGTTATTTAGCATAGCATTCCATAGCTCTCTCTCTTGGGGGGAGGAGAATTCCAGCATTTCAAAGCCTAAAACAGCTGCCCGGTTTAGAAAAGGTTAAGCTCAATCACAACTCTTCAACACAGATGTCAGCCAATCAGCCAGCCAAATCCCTCATCTCTTGAACCTTTTTTTTAAAAGCCCATATATAAAAAATGCCAGTAACATAGGACTGATACGCAGAAGGAAGTTGCATTATGTAAACAACACTATGGACTTCTAGATTGTAATTAGTTTGCAAAATTTGCACATATGCCACAGGCATGATTTATTCCCTGGAATTATGGGATCAGGCAGGGGAAATATTAACTGTTAAAGTTAAATTTTAGGCTGTTCAGTATAATCTGTAAAGTTGCATTATATGTAGATATAAGCAAACTAGAAGTACTACTTTAATGCTTTATAAAACGTGTTATTTAGCAAAGCCACTATATAATACAACCAATTCAGTTCGCACCCTTATTGATAATAGAGGTGGGTAAAATTCACCAAACAAAAAATCTAATTTGAGATCAACCAAAATTATTTGTGAATTTAGGTCAAATTCTGCAAATAGTGTCAGACAAAAAAAGAAGAAAAAAAAAAAAAAAAACCTAAAAGCAAAAAAAAAAATTTAAAAACTCAGTTAAAAATTTACCTTGGTTTATTGAAAAAAATTAAAGAATCAAAAAAAAAAAAGATGTTTGTTTCTAGTTGAACTTAATATTTTCTTTAACCTAAAAACAATTGTTTGAGAGATTTTTTGGTGCTATTATAGTTGCTTTTCAAGTGTGACTTGAAGAGACAGCTTCCTCTTAGCTAAAAGGGGAGTTTAGCCATTTGTCAGAAGCAATGGCTAAACTCCTCTTTTAGCTAAGAGGAAGCTGTCTCTTCAAGTCACACCTGAAAAGCAACTATAATAGCACTATCTAAAAATACTCGTTATTTTAA
>NW_020664482.1:19049993-19086348 GCF_002925995.2 Terrapene triunguis
TGAAAAGCAACTATAATAGCACTATCTAAAAATACTCGTTATTTTAAAAATTGACTACATTGCTTTAAGCAACTGAAAAATAAATTTAATAATTGTTAAATAATTTATAAAAAATTCTTAAGAGCTTAAAAGCTGCGTAACAATATAAAAAATGCTGAAAATAAAGCACTATCAGTTTTTGAAAAGCAAGAGTTTACACTATAGAATTGTTACACAAACATTCATAGTAACAGCTGTGATGGTAGATTAATACTAAACAGTATCTGATTATTATATCTTGTAGTCAATATTATCTCAAATAAGGATAGAAGTAACATATCAAGAGAAAGCAAGTTCTAACCGTTAAAACACATGATGAAATCAGTAGATCTGGGTTCTATTCTGGGTTTTGCCATAGATTTCCTGTGTGGCAAGTCAACCTGCATATTTCCCTATTTGTAAAACAGGGACAAGGGGTGAAAAAGAAAGAGTGCAGCTTTCCCACCTTATAGGGGTGCTGCAAAGCCTAATATAGGCATGTTAGTAAAGTGCTTTGAGACATTCAGATGTGGAAAGATCTAATTTGATTACAGTCAGGCACCCAATCATGACCACCTAGCAGGGTTGCCAACTTTCTAATCACACAAAACTGAACACCCTTGCCCCGCCCCTTCTCCAAGGCTCCATCCATGCCCCGCCGCTTCTGCAAGGCCCTGCCCCTGCTCCAGCCCCCCACTTGGTCACTCACTCTTCCCCACCCTCACTCACTTTCACCAGGCTGGGCCCAGGGATTGGGGTGCAGGAGGGGGTATAGGCTCTGGGGTGGGACTAGGGATGAGGGGTTTGGGGTGCAGGAGAGGGCTCTGGACTGGGCTAGGGGGTTGGGGTGCAGGTGGGTGAGGGCTCCAGCTGGGAGTGGGGCCGGGGATGAGGGGTTTGGGGTGTGTGTGGGGGTTCGGGCTCCAGCTGGGGCCAGGGATGAGGAGTTTGGGGTGTAGGAGGGGGCTCCAGGCTGGAGCAGGGGGTTGGGATGCAGGGTCCTGGAAGTGCTTACTGCAGCTTCGAGGAAGCGGCTACCAGATCCCTGCAGTCTCCAGCCACATGGGCAGCCAGGCAGCTCTGCACAGTGCGTGCTGCCTTCACGCCCACAGGCACCGCCCCTCGCTGCTCCCACTGGTCACAGTTCCTGGCCAATGGGAGCTGCAGAGCTGGTACTCGGGGCAGGGACAGCGCATGGAGCATCCCAGTCCCTGACCGCCCCAGTGCGTAGGGGCCACAGGGACCTGGCGGCCACTTTTCCAGGAGCAGCGCAGAGCCAGGGTAGGTAGGGAACCTGCCTTAGCCCTGGGCCCCCAGTGTGCCGCCGACCGGACTTTTAACAGCCCAGTCAGCACTGCTGACTGGAGCCAAGGCCCCTTTTCAACTGGGCATTCCGGTTGAAAACCGGACACCTGGCAACCCTACCACCTATACAGCTAGTTTGCATACTGTCCTGTCCAGCATAATCTCTAAATAAACTAATATCAAGATTATATCTCTCCAGTTTGATGGGTTTGAAGGTGTATGTTTCATGTACAGAAAAAGACTTTTCCTCCAAAAAAGGATCCTCACCAGGAGAAGAATATATCTCCAATCATTTGTTAGGACTTTCACAAATTTCTGTCAAGAAGGGCAGGCTTTGTTGTTGTTGTTGTTATAACTTTGAGGCCTTCTTTGTATACCATAATTGATTAGTAAAAAGCACAAGATTTTTGCTCTGCAGTTCATGTGAAAAAAAGTTTCCCGAACATAAGGATACTGAAGAATGTTTAAGAACTCTAGTCATTCCTGATATGGATGGCTATGTTGAGGACACTAAAACAAGAGAAACCTCTATTTCAATATAGTCTCTGGAACTAGAAATTCCTCAAGCCACTGGTCTTTTTTTAATATATAAATATCAACTATGAATTACAGCGCTTCCTATGCAGTATTTTATATATATTTAGAAGGCATCCATATTCCCACACTGCTCTTTTGAAAAAAAACAAAAAACAAAAACAATTTATTTATTTTTTAAACTTAGATTTTCTAACTCTTCTCCTCTAAAATGCGTACTCCAGTTCCCCAACATATTGCTAGAAAGGCTGGATGCTTTTCCAAATCCATTTATCTTCTTGGGTGCATGTTGCTTGACTTAGCTTTTTATGCTGTTAACTCATCACACTAACTTGGCTGAAGTTTTGTCAGAAATTGCTATATTAGCTATTTTTTGTACAAAGGTAATGCCTATAGCCCCAAATCAAGATCAGGGCCCCATTGTGCTAAGCACTCTTCAGACACTTACTTCCAATCCAAACAGACAACAAGTGGGAGTAGAAACAGAGGGGAAGTGACTCGCGGAAGGTTACATATCAGCTGAGCAGCAGCATTGCAATTAGAACCCAGGTCTCCTTACTTGTGCCAATGCCCTGTCTGTTGGACTACATGGCCTCTCGTTTAGGTTCTCCAATTTCTTTCATATATGGACCCAAGGGCAGAATTTCACCCTTAGATTAGACAATGTTATTAGATCTTTAGGATTTACTTATTGTTGTACATTCCCTTGTTAAGAGATATTTATGATAAGAACAGTATTTACCAAAAGCCTACAACCAAAACCAGGGTTAATGTGACTTGTTGCAAATGTTCATTTGATTATTTTTATTATTTGATATAACTGCACTCAAATCTAAAGGTGACAGGCAAAGAAGCATTTTCAAATAAAACTGATTTTTAAAGTTATGTCCATTGAATACTGATTGAATGTGATAATCTAGTCTGACATCCCATACTTCCGGCATTCAAGAAGAACATAAGAATGGCCATACTGGGTCAGACCAATGGTCCATCTAGCCAAGCCTGATGCTTGAAGGGAATGAACAGAACAGGCAATCATCTAGTCCAGGTGTAGGCAACCTGCAGCAAGCGAGCTGATTTTCAGTGGCACTCACACTGCCTGAGTCCTGGCCACCGGTCCGGGGGGCTCTGCATTTTAATTTAATTTTAAATGAAGCTTCTTAAACATTTTGAAAACCTTATTTACTTTACATACAACAATAGTTTAGTTATATATTATAGACTTATAGAAAGAGACCTTCTAAAAACGTTAAAATGTATTACTGGCACACGAAACCTTAAATTAGAGTGAATAAATGAAGACTCGGCACACCACTTCTGAACGGTTGCTGACCCCTGATATAGTCCCAGCATCTGTCAGTCAGAGGCTTCGGGACACTCAGACTGTGGGGTTGCATCCCTGATCATCTTGGCTAATAGCCATTGATGGACCTATCCTCCAGGAATTTATCTAATTCTTTTTAGAATCCAGTTATAGTTTTGGCCTTCACACCATCCCCTGGCAAAGAGTTCCACAGGTTGACTGTGTGTTGTGTGAAGAAGTACTTTCTTTTGTTTGTTTGAAATCTGCTGCCAATTGGTTTCATTGTCTGACCCCTGGTTCTTGTGTTATGTGAGAAGAGTTTCCCAGGGCTCTGCAGGGCAGGGTCTACCCTAATCTGGGAGCCACAGTTTTTACTGGCACGTCTTCACTACCCGCCGGATCGGCGGGTAGCAATCGGTCTATCGGGGATCGACTTATCGCGTCTAGTGAAGACGCGATAAAATCGATCCCTGATGACTCTGCCGTCGACTCCGGAAATCCACCACGGCAAGAGGCGGTAGCGGAGTCGACGGCGGCGCGGCAGCGGTCGACTTGCCGCCGTCCTCACAGCCAGGTAAGTCGACCTAAAATACGCCACTTCAGCTACGCTATTCACGTAGCTGAAGTTGCTTATCTTAGGTCGACCCCCCGCTGTAGTGTAGACCTAGCCTAAGTCAGGGTTTAAAGCTATATTCTCTGCTCCAGTTTTCATGTAGTTATTTTGTCAGAGCTGCTACACCCACTGGGGTGGAGTCCCAGCTGTTGTAACTCTGCAGGGCAGGTGAGGTGGCAAACCAGCAGCCCCTGACTTCTTAGCCAAATGCTCTAACCACTACACCACCTCCAATTACAGCTGTTCATGCATGTTGTGCCACCACTCATACTCCAGTGCTGGATGGAACACTCCACATTGAGACCTGGAATCTGCATAGTCTGCACCTCCTTATTGATTAGCAGCAAGTCATGTGGAAATTAGTGGACCATGCTGTACCATGACACAATATGGCCATCCTTGTCTATAACAGTTCAAATTTCCATTCTTCATAAATCCTGATCATTCTCTTGGCATTAGGTTTACACACCCACTATTGAGGCAGAGTGACAAAAGATAATACAGCTAGTGACAAAATACTGTATTTTGCACTTGGATAATTTTTATAGCCTAAATTTTCAAGTGCGCCTGGTGATTTGGGGTAACTACTTTTTTGGATACCCCGTTGAGACATTTTAAAGGAATCTGATCTTCAGAGAACAAGTGTTAGTACTTAAAATTAGGCCCCTTCAAAGAGTTATTAACTAGACACCCAAAAATTAAAGGTACCCAAAAAGTCCCTGATCCATTTTGAAAATGTAGGCCTACATTTTAAAAACATTAACTCAGTCACAAAACCCCACTGTCAGGTAGGGAAGTATCCCCATTTTACAAATGGGAAAACTGAAACACAACATTAAGTGAGATGCTGGATATCATGCAGCAATATATAGCATATCAGTAACCAGAACCTGGTAGCTCCTAACTCAGTATAATATTCTAACTACTAACTGACCTACCTACCAAAATAAAAGTTATCAGAAGCTTGATAAAATTATTTTTAATTAAGAGCATTAAATTGTTTGAAAGTGATATGTGCACACAAACCAGGATCTGCTGGTTCCTGGAAAATACAGCACCTAACTGGTCACTTTTGACCTTTATTTTTGACAAAACAATATATGGAAAGAAATAATTATTTTAGGGTAAGTATCCAAGAGAAGTAGAAGGCATCTTTTTGCAACATCAAACTTTTTGCAAGAGATGTGCAGAAAAAGAAATGAGAAGAGTCATCTTTGAAAACAGTTCATTTTATTTTTCCTCTCATCTATGCCTGGTAGCTAAGACCAGGAAAAGGCAATTACTTTCTGACTTGTGAAGATATCTTTCAGTTATGTTGTATCTTGCTAAACTGTGATTCCTTTATCAGGAGAAAACATGCTTTTCAGGAAAACGAGTCTGTTTCTTGGTATAAAATCCAAATTAAGGCAGACAGAAGATGCTGCCAGTTCAGATAGCAAGTGTTCTGAAAGGGTGGGGTCATGCTTAAGGACAGCAAGATAAGCAAGAGCTTGGGGCACTATGCAGTTTCCACTCACAGCTCACTCTCTCCTTCCAGCAGAGTGACCAGAGAGGAAGACAACTCACTCATCCATCCCTTTATGTAGGAACTTCCGATGTCATGAAATTGAAACTGTTCTTGTGGTAAGTACCCTTTTATTAGAATAAGGATGTCATAAAAATCCTAGGAGAGGGTATGATACCATCTTCCTCTCCTTCACATATGGCCAAAACAACAGTTTGAACTTAAATTAACAAAAAACAAACAAATTTACATCTGAATTAGGGCTTGTCTACACTGGCACTTTACAGCGCTGCAACTTTCTCGCTCAGGGGTTGTGAAAACACACACCCCTGAGTGCTGCAAGTTTCAGCGCTGTAAAGTGGCAGTGTAGATATGCTGCCAGTGGCCTTAAGTCACAAGGTTCTACACTCAGTACTATTTCTAAGGGCAGAAAGGTCTGGTTGAAGCTGAAGAGGAACTTTGTGATCACAATTTCTTCCTAGTGATAATATTAAATTAAGACAAACTCTCCATTAAATAGCCTGTGACATGCTAATTATGTTATATAATTTGGCTAGCACAAATATTAATAATTAATCCTTATACTCCTGTGTTGAAGATACATCTTACCCCCATTTTACATGTGGAGACAGATACCAAAGTTAAATGACATGTCCAAAGCCACACAATGAGTTGAGAGTGATAGAGACAGGATTTGAACTTTTGAGTTCCTGATTCCCAATCATGTCAATCACTATACCATTGTTTATTGAACTGTTCCACCCATATCATCTTCAAATCCATATGGTACGAAATATTCTACCAAGCTATAAGAAGCAACATTACTGAAAATTAATTTTTAAAAACCATCCTGGGGCATTTTAAAACTCCCATAGGCAGGGACCATTCTAATGAATTAGAAGGCCCACACAGATGACTTTCACAACTTCTCTAGCTTATGTTAAGGGTTGGGGTTTTTTGCGTGCATTAATAGGATTTGCTAATCTCTAGATGCATTCAAACAACCATAAGCGTTAAACAACTGCTACCCCATGGTTACTTAAAACAACTAAGGCCCGGTCTACACAAAAAAATTAGTTCAGTTTACTATGTCGATCAGGGTATGAAAAATCCACACCCCTGAGCAGAGTAGTTAAGCTAACCTAAGTCCCCATGTAGATAGTGCTAGGTCTACAGAAGAATTCTTCTATCGACCCAGCTATCACCTCTCGGAGAGGTGGATTACCTATGGTGATGAGAGAATCCTTCCTGTTAGCATAGGCACTGTCTACACTGAAGTGCAGTAGCGGGCGCAGCTGTGCTGCCGTATCGTTTTAAGTGTAGACAAGCCCTAAAATATGTTACCTCTCTGACCAAAGAGACACCAGTTCCCCTAAGCAACTCCATCAGTAAATGCCTTTGTAAACAGATGAGCCTTGCAGTACGCCATGAATGTCGAACTTGGCTTCTGTGGGACCAATGCTGTACATTACTTTACTTCTTTTGAATAGCAACTCAGAAAATAGATAGCATTTATAGAGCAACAGACTGTCGCCATCTTCAGTTCCAAATCATGGTCATTTGTGAGATGGAATAAATCTGAAAAGTAGCTTCCACTTTATGGAATGTAGGCTGAAGGATTATCTCCTGTATCAAGACTACAGTGGATCAAACTACAATATGGTTTTATCAATACATTTAGAAGGACACAGGCTACCTATAAACTCAAGGGCATTTTTTATCTGCAGTAGCTCAGAGAAGCAGCTCATTCTACAAGGAATGATTGAAGTCTGATGATGGTAGAGGCAAGATCTGGCTGAAGCTTCATCTATAAATCAAAATCCTATTTAGTGTCTGAAAAATATGTCAAGTAGCATATATTATTATATACTAAATTTTAAGATCGTAACCATTACACCAGCAGGCAAGCAGTGTCTAGTGAGTAACTTGTAATACAATATTGTCAAGTACACATTTATAAAACTGTATTAACTAGAGGTTCCAATCACACTTTGTTTTAGAGATAAAAAATGGTTGAACTCAAAGCCAAGGTATTGCTCCAACTGTAGACCTTCTACAAAGAAAATTTAGGATTTGCCATCACAAACAAGTGGCATGTCAGTCTAAGGCAGGCAGTTTCTACCATTAATTTAAACAGAAACACAACTAGGATGCAAGAAACCGAAAGGTTCTCAATCCATCACTGCTATGCTGGAAGAAAGTCAAAAGCATCATCATCTCATATACAAGCTTGGGCTCAAATGGGATTTGTAAGGCACCCGATAGCTTTTTATTGTACTTTTTATTATATTCTTTACTATGTAATATCCTTAGAAACGCCTTTCTCGGCCAGTTTTTATCCTTTCCCATTATTCTTCTCCCTGTGTTTTACAAAACACAAAACAATATTACTTCCTTGTTTGTATATTGACACCATCAATGAAGTCAGCACAAAACTAGGAATAGGCTAGCTCTGTAATAGCAGAATACCAAATAGTGAAGATGCTCTCAGCAGCTGAGTAGCAGGTTTATAAAAAATATTTAGACTCCACAGGACCTTTGCCACTAGACTGAGGTACTGTAGGCTTCATTATTTGGTCTGATTGTCTCTCTAAGTTTGATTCCAAGTACCACATTTTCTCCAAGGGACTCACCAAAAGGTGTTTGCAATAAGTAGTTGAGGAGACACAAAGGGAAAGAACCTATATTTCTCAAAGGCAATTTTCCCTGTAGAAGAGGAAAAGAAGCTGTAATCAGGCATAAACTAACACAGAGATACAGCACCACAACCAGTTAAGCCACCCTTTCTAATGTGCAAACAGTGAATTTTTAAAGTAGAATAATCACAAATGGAATCAACTGAAGCTTGAGGGGTCCAAAATATAATCACTCACAACTGCATGTTACCATGTGGACATTTAAAAAAAAAAAAAAAAAGAATATCAGTCATGTAAAATGAAGGCTGCAAGACTGCTAAAATCCCAGACTTTCAACTGGGTGTCCCACCTAAAATAAACTAAAGGCTTGTATTATCTGTTTTATCCTTATGACCAGTAAGGATACATAGCACGTATGCAAAACTGACCATTTTTCTAAGTTTTGTACAAATATTCATCCTCAGAATACCTTTGGGAGGGTCAACACCTCAATTTACAGCTGGCAAAAATTAAGAAGAGAGGTCAGTGGACTTATCTGAAATCATACAGCAGGTTGGAACAGAATCCCAAAGGTATTATACTAATATTCTGTTAACTGCTAGAGACAAATTTAGGTTTATAAACCAATGATTCCTCATTTATACATATTCATATTTATTATTTGTATTATGGTAGCATGAAAGATGTGTTAGGAATTGTATGAAAAAGAAATATGTGGCCCCTACCTCAAAGACATTACAATCTGCAAAGATACAAAACAGGCAAAGGTTCGGTTAAGGGATATAGCACACAAGGTATATGATCAGGCTGATAACAGGCACATGTCTTGTAGGACCAGGTTGCCAGATATGTTGTAATTTATTGTTTCTAATTGTTAAAGCATTTGTTTGTAAAACTAAAGAAGTGCAGTTTTTTGAGTGGTCTGGAGGGAACGTTACACCAGAGCTTGCCAGTGAAGCTAACCTAGTTGAACTTTTTGGTCTTTACTGGCAAATGATTACATCAGGGGTCGGCAACGTTCGGCACGCGGCTCGCCAGGGTAAGCACCCTGGCGGGCCGGGCCAGTTTTATTTACCTGCTGACGCAGCAGGTTTGGCCGATCGCGGCCCCCACTGGCCGCGGTTCGCTGTCCCGGGCCAATGGGGGTGGCACGGGCGAGGAATGTGCTGGCCGCGGCTTCTCACCGCCCCCATTGGCCCGGGACGGTGAACCGCGGCCAGTGGGGGCCGCGATCGGCCGAACCTGCCACGTCAGCAGGTAAATAAAACTGGCCCGGCCCGCCAGGGTGCTTACCCTGGCGAGCCGCGTGCCGAACGTTGCCAACCCCTGGATTACATGCACTGCTCTTACCTATGCAGTAATGTAACTAGATATTCCAGGGATAACAGCACATCCTAAACACACATCTAAGCTTTGTGAGAATCTCAACTGATTATGTTTCACTCTGCTTGAATTAAAAACTGAAAAAATCCAGATATTAACGAGTCCTGCCTGGGGTATATGGATTATGAAAAATCCTTTCAGGGCTTCTAGCTCTTTATAAGATGCACATCAGAAAGTATAAATGGCAAACATTTTTACTACAGTTCAAACAAGAGCTTAATAAAACTTGAGATCAATTAATAGCAAATCCTGTTTCTTGCTTCTGTCCTTCCAGCAAACACTACAGACAATGGCAAATGGAGAGTTTTGGAGAATATGAATATAGCCCAAATAGGACCATGTAAACATTAAGGGATAGAATGCATCTTAAACACCTCAATTATGTGGGTACATAATAAGACTAACAGAGGCTACTTATTTTTTAGATTAGTCTAAAAATGCTAAACAAGAACAATGCATAATGAATTATCCAAGCGTAAATAAAAATATGAGAACAGTAAGAACAGTAAACGACATGTTCACTACCTGAAGAAGAGGCAAAAGGTCTATTCTTCCGTTACGTGCATTTAATCGAAATAACTTGAGTAGAGAATGATAATTATAGTTTGTGTGTATATCCAGACAATAGATTCACAGGTGGTATTATACACACTTGACTATACCTTTGCACTATCAAGTATAAACAATTATTTCTTGGCCAATTTATTATTACACCATCAAATTGAAGATTATTTTTGTATAAATACTGTCTCTTCCAGCAATATTACCAATGAAGAAATCCAAAAAACTGACATAGTTCCCATTAGGTATGCTGCAATATTTCAGCCAAATGAAGAAAGCGAAGGATTTAGTTCATTGGGAGTTTCCCTTTGAGAGGAAGAATACCTCTCACTGATAGAGGAAAGGAAGGAGGGAAGAAAGTAGAAAAAAGTACACGACAGATGTGTTAGTCTTCTTGCTTAATGTGATATTACAGTGATGAACACTGTATAAAAAATAGACTAGGAAGAAGCCAAGGAATTTTCCTCAGCCTTCCCAAAGGTCCTTCCATATTTCTTTACAACAGCCTGATGGCATCCCCTTCCCTGCCATTCATTATGTTAGTTTATTCTTCCTACCATAAGGGACTCTCATTAGAATGTGAAGTGAGTTTGGTAGTCTCATGGCTGAGAACTTAAAAACTGGATGGTAACAGACTGACTCCCAGTTAAACCTGGTGATATTCTAAACATAAAGCGCTCTCAACCAGGCTTGTAGCTGTTTCCATTGCTTCACACTGACTCAACAGACATTCTAGGCTTCAAAGTCATCTAAAGTGTTACCAATAGACTCACGTTTAATTATGGCATGTAATTATGGCAGAGTGACAATCCTGGAATCTTATTATATAGATATGCAGTTATATTTAAATGAACAGCTTTTTGCTTGGACTAGACAAAAGTTATGCTGCAGGCCGGCAGCTACATTCCAAATGGGGATAATGATACTGATTTCTCTTGTAACACATTGAGATCTGATGGAGAAAAGTGATGTAGAAGAGCTAGTTATTATTATCATCTCCTAGTTAGACATCACTTAACCCCTTGGCATCAGCCGTGTCTGCAATAATGGAATTTATACTGATACTATTCCAATTAAGCAACAGCACCTGTTACAGACACTATCACTAGAGTAAACAAATTGGTAGAGAAGCAAAGCAATTAACTAGGGAACACCCTATTGGGTTCAGTATACACCCATTGGTCTATAGAGTGCACAAAGTAGGTGAGGAAGGAGTCACTCTCACCACCAAAAATTGGTCACCCACCTTCTCTCTCTAATATCCTGAGACCAGTCCGGTGACAACTACACTACATATAAAGTGCACAGTCACTCTGGTAGCTAACTGCTAAATACAAATGTAAAAGGAACATTCAACTGAAATTTGGCTCTAAACTTACACTTTATAACAAACAAAAATTGCCTTTACAAAACTTAAGACCAGCACTAAGTGCCTCTACATTTTTTGGGGGGGAGGGGGGAAAGAAGGGGAATTCCAACTCAAACAGACTTCCCCTCACCTCCTAGAAAAGCCAAGCTGTTGAAAGAAACTGACTTGAAGAGGGAAACTGAATCTGTTGACTTTCACTATACAAGCTGGGAGAAATAAAACAAAACACACCATCCCAAACTGTATTAAAAGAGATGTAAGGATTTTATGAACTCTTTAATCATCTAAAGTGTTACCAATAGACTCACGTTTAATTATGGCATGTTATTAAGCCAGCAGTAGCCTTTTAATCACCACCTTATGTTTCCCAAAAATGAGCTGGGTCATCCTGAAAGACCAGGTGGGACAGGTAATATATTTTATTGGACCAACTTCTGTTAAGAGAGACAAGCTTTTGAGCTTATACTGAGCTCTTCAGCTCTGAGTGAAATAGAGCTTTGTGTGCACTAGAAAGTTTGCCTCTTTCACCAAGGGAAGTAAAAGATATTACTTGACCCACCTTGTCTCTCTCATACCCTGGGACCAACAGCTACAACAACCCTGCATGGATCATCCTGGGCATATCTAATCTTTAGGGGATACGAGGGAGAGATATGGGGGAGGCTTCTCCTGCTGGCATAGCCCCTCACACCAGCTGCAGGTCTGATGCATTCTCCCTCCCGACCTCCCCCAACACACAAATAACTCAAACATTTTGCGGGATGGGAAAACTGTTTCCCCCATGTTCCTGGGGCGCCCAACACGGCGATCTGTGCGAGGCTCTGGTCCGCGTGGTCAGCGGCTCAGCGACCCAGAGAGCGGGGAGGCGGGAGGGGATGTCACCAGAGCCCGGGGCTGTTGGGCCTGAGGAGCGCGCTGCCGGCTGTCACAGCTTCCCCTACCCCACGTCCGAGCCCGGGGAGCGGGGCTAAAGCCCACCACAGCGCGGGGGCAGCAGTGACCACGGCAGACGGGGGAAGAAGATACGCGCGCGTCAAGGGACGGGGCCGGCTGCCCCGCACGCCTACCGCGGGCCCGTCAGCGCCAGGCGAGGGAACGCGCGCACGGACTCACCCAGCAACGCTCCGCCAGCTGAGCTCCTTCTCCGCAACAGCAGCGCTAGCAACTCCCGCCCCCAGCGCAGCAGCGGCGACTCCGCCCCCGATAGCCCCGTGCCACGTTGGCCCCGCCCACGACCGTTGCCAGCCCCTCTGCGCCATCCCAGTGCAGAAAGCCACGTGACAGAGCTCGGGCTAGTCCCCCAATCATGTGACAAGGGGGAGACTCAAGAGAAACGGGCCTCGTGAGGCGGAGTGGCACGTACGAGTTTCAGGTCCCACCAATGGAGAAAGGGAACGCGGTGGGGACGTTTTCAGTCAAGCGTTTTTGCTGCAGTAAGGCATGGGCACGTCGCAGGCACAGGGCCCTAGAGGAAGTTTGATATTTTCCCCCTTAGGGAAATACCATTTCTGGGCAAGTGGCTGCCCTTTAGTTTCGAAAAGCAGACTGAAACATCGCAGGTTAATTTAATGTTCTCATTTACAAACATCAAAGCTTCCCCAAGCAATGGGAGATAAGGTCATTTTGTTCAATTTTTTTCAAGAAAGCGAGTGGAGCTTTGTGACAAGGAAGGTGAACCTAGCACCAACCCTGGAAGAAGAGGAGGTGACCACCAAGGCTGATTACTGCCCTGGTTTATTTTTCTAAGAGTGATTAAAGTTTGGAAACCTACTGTAACATCAGCATATGAGGGTGGGTACCATACAGTACTTCCATTAGAGAGGGTTATCTTCTATTCTTCCCTGTTTTCACTTTAGCACCTCTCTGCAGAAGTGTATACAGACTTTATTTTTAAGTACTGTGTTTGTTTTGACCATCATACACAGACCTATGTAGTTCCTTTACCAGATACCTTAACAAGCAAGAAGCAACTATATTAATGTATTTTACCACCACAATGGAGGGCAGGGGAAAGATGGTGGGCACTTGCCCTGCACACTTCTAACTGAAGTGATCTTAGCACAGTGAATTGCACCAGTAAACAAATATTAAAAAGATTTGTTTGTAAAAATACTCCTTTTGGGGGCATAACTTAAGGGATCAGGCATCAAAACAAGCCTTAAACCACTACTGTCATATACTGGCAAAATGAAAAAGGGCCCTATAATCATCAGAAGTAATATTCCCACCTCCACTTAGGCCAGAAAGTCAGTCTTCAGCCTCATATGGCAGGATACATTTGAGTTTCAAATCACAGAACTGGAAGGGACCTCAAGAGGTCATCTAGTCCAGTCCCCTGCATTCATGACAGGACTAAGTATTAATTTTTAACAAACTGAGGAAGTGAGATGGTCAGAACATTCCAGAGTTATCAGGAGCCCTTGCACAAGTGCTGCAACTAGTTCCTCAGACTGGTTTACACTGCAAAAAGGTACAGTAGTGTCCTAATACCCCATTGTGTTAGGCACTGCTCAAATTTACAAAGAATCAGCAAAATCCCAGCCTAATTGAAATTAGTGACAAAATTTCCATAGACAATTGGAATGAGGATTTCACCCACTGCCTCTGCCTTTCAGTCTAAAAACAGGTTCAACCTACAGATTTCTGCTTGTATAGGTATGTTGATCAGGTGTGTGAAGAGTGATCCCTGACAGACAGTTATGCTGGCAGAAGCCTCTAATGTAGATGCAGTTATACCATCAAATCCCATCCTCACTGACACCGAAGCACTTTTACTAGTATAGGCTGTTTCACTATACCAATGGAAAGCACAACCAACATAGCTGCAGCCAAACTAGGAGTGCTTTGCTGGTATAGCATCCAGCATTCCAATGTTGGTAAAATGCTTCTGGTATATCCAGAGCCTCAGTCAGACCTTTAAGAGCATTCTCGACTCCAAAAAGCACCACAGATGGCGAGAAGGCAGGTACTACCAGCTTCCCACTGACCTTCTGAGTTCAAGAACCATTTCAGCAGAAGTCTGATGTCAAGCAGAAGCCATGTTTGGCCCTCTTATACAGGCAGTCTATTTTTGAACATTTTGGCCTCCCCTCTATATTAATCACTAGCTACTTACTTTTGCAAACTGTAAGCATACACTTCTTGCTGCTATCTCCACACTACAATTATTCTGGCTAATGGGTACTTTTAAAATTTACTCAGGTAAGTTCACTTTCTAAGTGAGAAGTAGAGGATGCTAGGTTCCTGAAAGGGAGACTTGATAAACCAGTGCCCCTTGCAGCCCTTAAGAAGATTACTATGTGGCAGAAAAAAAAAAAAAAAAAAAAGGGAGTACAATGCTTCTTTGTTAAAAGAATTGTGATTTAAGAATGAAAGATGTGTCCCTGCAATAAGTCTCCATGCAGAGTCCAGCTGAAGTGAATAAAGTCTACCCAAGTAGACGTGTCTGCCCACATGGATCTTTTTGCAATAACCAGACATTTAAGAGCATTTGCCTTCAGTTACTTCATCATCTGCATCTAACCTAAACTCATCTCAGTGGTTCTTAAGGAATATCATATATATAACAGTCAAAATTTTATAACCAAGCAATATTCCTAAAATTGCTCACTATACTTTTATAGCAAGCCATGAAACATGGGACAGGAATAAGACCTAGATGAACAAAAGAATTTTTAAATATATTTATTACACCAGTAATGCCACATCACAGATGGCAATAATCAGTGAACAGATGCCATTACATGTATGGCATAAATGAAAATTCAGACCAGTTCAGGATTACTGCACATTTCAGTCCAGAATAAACAAAGGCTATTTCTCTCTCCATTCTTTTGGGGTAACTTTGCCAACAGGTGATAAATTCCACTCAATTCCAGTTTGTGTTGCCACCTGTAATAGATTAAAAAGTTATATAAGAACAAGTTTGTCAAATTCTAAGGCCAGAAGACCACTGTGATCATCTCTAGGCTGATCTCCTGTATAACATCAT
Organism: Terrapene triunguis; assembly: GCF_002925995.2. NCBI lineage: Eukaryota > Metazoa > Chordata > Testudines > Emydidae > Terrapene > Terrapene triunguis. The sequence continues at coordinate 19,065,211 of NW_020664482.1, forward strand.
AGAACTTCCCCAAAATAATTCTGATAGTATATCTTTTAGAAAAACATCCAATCTTGATTTAAAAAGTGGTCAGTGATGGAGAATCCACCACGACCCTTGGTAAGTTGTTCCAGTGGCCGATTACTCTCCCGTTAAATAATTATGCCTTATTTCCAGTCTGAGTTTGTCTAACTTCAACTCTCAGCTATTGCATCATGCTCTGCTAGACTGAAAAGACTATTATTAGGTACCTACCACATTCACGGTTCATTTTTGTAAATTTTTGTAAATTTCACAGTTATCACATTTTAAAAATCTTGAATTTCATGGTTTCAGATATTTAAATCTTAAATTTCAGTGTTGTAATAAACATGAGTATGTATTTAAAAATGGTAAAATATAAAAACACATAAAGCCCTTAAGACTCAGCATTTCTCAAACTGGGGGTCCTGACCCAAAAGGGGGTCACAGGGCTATTGTAGGAGGGTCACAATATTGCCACTATTATTTCTGCACTGCCTTCAGAGCGGAGTGGCCAAAGAGCAGCATCCGCTGGCTGAGTGCCCAGATCTGAAAGCAACACTGCCACCAGCAGCAACACAGAAGGGTAGCAATACTGTGCCTCCCCCTACAATAGCCTTACTACCGCCTTTTGGGTGAAGGGTGACCAGATGTCCCAATTTTATAGGGACAGTCCTGATTTTTGGGTCTTTTTCTTATATAGGCTCCTATTACCCCGCACCCGCTGTCCCGATTTTTCACACTTGCTGTCTGGTCACCCTATTTGGGTGGGGACCCCCAGTTTGAGAAAAGTGTGTACTTATGTATACTTTTACCCTGTAGCATAGGGTACTTACTATAAAAAATACCCTATTATATGGTAAAAGTACACAAAAGATTTCATGGTCCGTGATGCATTTTTCACAGCCATGAATTTGATAGGACCCTAACCATTATTACCGGTAATAGTTAGTAGCCCTCAAATCCAATAAAGCTATACAGAGTAACAGTTATGCATATTAGAGTCTCCTTTTACAGTGACAGTTTTATAGTATCTTTAACCTATGCAACTGTTCAAGAACAAGAAATTAAAAAAAGAATACAGTTGAGGGGCATCATTCTCTATCAGTATTGTTTTTAGACTCAGATTTGACATCTTATTCAGCCCTTTACACTGATTCCATTGATATTACATTTATACTATTTTACAATAGTAATTTGTATTACAGAAATATTAAGAACTCCTCAACAACACCTGTCTTTTAATAAACTCTACATAAAAGGAGACTTCTGTCACATACTGTATTAGAAAGCTATATTTAAAATATTTTAAAACTGATACTGTGAAATTCAGGGGATAACAGCATCAGTCTAATATTTAGCTCTTATAGTACAGCCACACAATATTTTCACCAACATAAAAGGAAAACTTGAGGTGAATAGCTCACTCATCCAACTGCCCATTTTGGAAATGAATTATTAGACAAAAGGAAGTGTGCTTAGCTTATATTTAATCAAGCTGTTTAACAGTTCTGAAGACTTGCAGTAAATTGACTTTCAAAATAAGTGCCTATTGAAGATCTAGGTTTAAAGTTGGACTAATGAATCACTTCCCTTTGGGGTATTAATGCATACAAAATTACTCTTTCAGGAAACCCCAAAGCCCTAATACTTCAAGTTGCTTCATATAGGCAAATCCTTATAAAGGTGCGTAACAACTTGCAAATTCAGGACTATAGTTATAGCAGACACTAGTGATAGTACCAATCATACAGTACTTACATATCCCCAAATGGAGACACAAAATAGGGCTCCACCAAGTAGTATAATGTTGCCATATTTATCATGGAAGTCAGGCACATGTTTGTGGTGACTCTGTCTTGCTGCAATCCACTGAGTGCCCCGAGCTAAGAGAAATGGTCAAAAATATGTATCAGTCCATTGATACATCTTACATCTATTCAAGTCTCTGGCAGTCCTCCCGTCCAGCCCCTAGAAAAGATGGACTTCAGAACACTAAGAATAAGGATGCTCTTCATTACAACAGAAAGATAGACACAAGACTTCGTAACATTCTGGCAGCATTACAAAGCCACACAATTGCTGGAACAGAGAAAATTATCCATTTTAGACAAATCCATCAAAGAGACTTAACATTTTATTCTATTTGGTTGGCAAGCTACTTTAAAATTTTCATTAACTATAAAATACACCCACAGAAATTAAGAGTTTTTGTTAACTCAATTTAGAATCTCTAGTGCCACTCTAGGTACGATCACTTCCTCAAATGCTAAAATATATGGTTAGTTTATGAACTGATCAATACACACGTTATTTTTAACAAAGAATGTCTGTAATTAATCCAAGTGTTTCCAGAAGAAGCAAAGAAGCCAGAAAACTTAAGATGATCTCACAGGAAAAAAGAAAAAAGACTCCTGCACTGTGTAGACAATGCTAATTGAAATATAAATCCCAATATCTGAACAATTTTGTATGAACTTACTCTTGTGAAATTAAATGTATTAGGTAAGATCAAGGCCAAGACAACCAACTTCAAGAAGGCTGTATCTGAAGTTATTTCCAGAGCATTTTATGTAGGCAAAACACTGAAATTGTGTTTTAGTTTGTGACTGTCTCCCTAACATTAAAACATTTTTCTCTTCCACTTTAAAAACCACTTAGCTTAAATTAAACGTTTCCCCAAACGTTTACATATGTGCTAAAACACAAGACATCACCCGTAAATCGATAGGCTTCCAGGATATATCACGCCCACTCTGCTTTGGAAGGTAACAATCCAAGGTCTCGTTCCTACAACAGCATCCATACGAGACCCCTGGGCCCAAGTCATTCCCCACGCCTAGGCGGAGGCTACCCGGACGGGGAACGGGCTCCCGGAGGCAACTGACTGCAGAGGGGACTCGGTTCCAGTGCGGACCAGTCGCTGCGGAGCGGAACCCGAGAGAGGGGCGCTAAAAGGGTCACGGGCTCTCGGTTCGGAGGGGACTGGGACTCTGGGGGGTACCCGCCCGGCTGTGCCCCGGAGGACTCCTCCACAGCTCACCGCTGAGGCGCACCGCGGTCTTGGCCAGAGACAACATGCTGGCGTCTTAGACGGATAATTTCTGCCTTTCTCCCTCTTCGCCTTATACCCTTGCGAGCAGTGAAAAACAAAATGGTGGCCAGCCAGGAAGTCCACTCGCAGCGCATGCGCCCCGTGGGAAATGTAGTTCACTCTCTTCCTGAGCGCGGCCCCACGGCATTATAGGAAATGTAGTTCCCGCGGTTGCGTGGAGGGGCTCTCACAGGCATACGGGAAGAAGCCCCTGTACCCGGGAACCTGGGGGCCCGGTACTCCCACGGGCTCCCCCACACGTCCTACGCTAGTGATGGCTTTTGCCACGGGAACTAGAGAGTCAGGGGAACAGTCCTAGTGGCGCTGACTCTGCAGTGAACAATAAGGATCTCCCAGCTGCTCATGTCAAAAGCAGTGTCAGGATGGCCGAGTGGTCTAAGGCGCCAGACTCAAGGCTTAAAGTGCCTTCCTCTCTCGAGGGCTGGGTGTTCTGGTCTCCGTATGGAGGCGTGGGTTCGAATCCCACTTCTGACACATTTTTTTTTGTGTGTCGGTGTTTGTGTGTGTAAAACACCGAGTTTAACTGTAATAAGCACCGGAGGAAGCGTTTTACTACACGGCAGGGTAGGGATCACCTCAGCTCACGCAGACAGAAATTTACACCATATAAATATAGATTGTGGCGCCTATTAAATAGGGACTTACATTATAAAAATTACTAAATAAAGACACGGATTTACATTATATATTCAGAGATATCCTTAACTGATTCATGGGAATGATCTAACTTGATCACTGATGTGTCGATCTTAATAATGTAAAATCCCCGTGGCTCTGATTTTCCAAATATATGTGCATATGAGTAAAATTAAACATGTAGTTATATGACTGAAAGATCACAGTTTATATCTATACAAACGGGTGCATATAATAAGTATAAAGAACATAGTTAAATACTTACATCACGTAAACTCTTGCATATGTAATGGCTACCGATTTAAAATCTCTCAGTAAGAATATTTCGAGAAAGATAGAATTTAAATCCATACCTATATCATACACAGAAAGATATAGGTGTGGAAGTCCATTCCATCTTTCTTGATATTGCTAGCTTGCTATAGATATAGATATGATAGTGCCTGTCTTGACAGAAAGAACATACATTCCTGTATGTATAACGTACATCTCTATTTGTGTATAACTATGTATGTTATCGATATTGATCTATTATAGCTATACTGATATATTCCAGACAGTTTTCATGATCCATCAAGATCACAGATCGAGAAGCTGCTTTGTTTTAGGTCAACGAGGCTCCACTTGCGTGCAAGGGTCTTCTTAGGAAGACCCAGTTACAGCACGAGGGCCCAAATCTGCACAAAGTATTACAGCATAAAAGAAATAAAACTTGACCGATCAAGATGATACTTTAAAATAAATACCACAGAATAGGAATATAGGATTGTGTAGCTGCATGAGAGGGGTATGCTTGGGTATTTGAGGATCTACTAATAAGATTATTTTCCTAATTATAATATTCCCGGCATGCTCTATTTCTTCAGCGGCATCCAGCCATCCTGTTGGTTGCTCCCGCTATCCTGTGTCTAACCGAATATAAATGTATAAAGTGTCTTCTGTGTATTAACAGACCCATCCTCCTTCAGAGGGTCGGTGCCTTCCGATCTCATGGACTTTTCATAGACGTTGAAGCACATGGTTAGCAGTTAATAGAGTAACAATTTCAGGGGCAAACAGTTGAAAGTTGGAAATGGAGAACCAGTGACGTAATGGATCGTGCTCAGAAAAATGGAAGCCAAGGAAAGCAATCTGGAAAACGGACTTTTAACTGAAGAGAAGTCCATGTTAGTCCTCAGTAATGCTGAAAATGCAATCCTGGGGTGCTTCACGAGGATAGCAAATTAAGATTCACATTTGCAATGTGATAGGACAGGAAAAGACTATCAGTGCAATGCGAGCTGCAGGTGAGACTCCCAGAGAAATAATTGCTTAGATAGCACCTAGAATAATGTGCAAGCAAGACTGGACACCTCGGTACCATGAGGCACCCCCTCTGCGCTGCTGATGCTGCCCTGTGCCCTGTCTGTAATGCTGTCCTTACTCCAACTATTGAACTGCCATGGTGCTGCTGCCCCAACTCATCCCACTCCAAAACCCGGCCCAGCCTAGCTCCCCTCTGTACCCTGCGGTCCCTATTACACCGTATCCGACTGCTAGTTCCGCTCCCTTGCCCTCCGAACCCACTCCTCCCCATTCATCAAACAGCCAATGGAACTACAACAGCTTGCCTCGTTATGATTGGCTGACGGATGAGGACGTTAGACCAATAGAAAACGAGCCTGAGCCAAGGATGTGAATGGGAAGTAGCCTGTCAGTCTTGCTCGTGAGCAAGTGCTTGAGTAGCGGCTGGGCCAATAGGCGGCGGGTGCCGGTGGAAGGAGCGGACATGGCGGCGTTGCGAGTGCTGATGTTGGGAGTCTTGGTGGTGCTCATGGCCTGCGAGGGACCCTGGGCTGCAGGGCAGAAGAGGAAGGAGGTGAGGGCCCTCCGCCGCCAGCTGGGCTGAGGGAGAAACCAGCCCGGGATCCCCGGAGCTGTAGGGGCCATAGTCTGCCCGGCTACCTTCCGCCCGGCCATGTCCTTGGGCTGCCCAGCCTTGGGGAGCCGGGCCCCCGCCTGTGGAGCGCCCTCCGCCCGGGGGGGGGAGGTAGTGAGGGGAGCCGGGCCCTGCCTGAGGAGGGGTCATCTGTGGTCATCGGTAGGGAAGAATTGTGGCCCTTGCTTAGTTGCTGTCACTAAGATGTGTCCAAGCTTACATGCAGATAAGTATTTTTATACGTGAAAACGATTGCACTACTTGTGTATGGGTTTGTCTGGATTAGCTAAAGAGAATGGAGCCTATTGACAGTATCGGGAATAGAGAAATCATTGCAACTGAGCAGTTATTTTTTGATCAAGGTAATGTTCTTCAGTTACAAGAAGTGATCCAAAACTAATCTATAATTTAATCAATAGGCTTGCTTAGCATTACTGGACAACATTAGGATCTGTTTTCTTGGTACATTAATGCTTGATCATTGGCTTTTGACTTGATTTTTTGGAAGTACTGAACGCTCAGAACTCCCATTGAACATTATTGTAATAAAGATCTGTGGACTCTCTCAACCTGACCACATAATGTGTGTCTTGCTTTCTTTTGGATTTCAGTCATCTTGTTGAAATGTCATCATGAGACTGTTAACGGTTCAGAGTATCAAAAGACAAGACTCTCTTTAATGTTCAGTCCAGTTTTTAAAATAAACATTTTTTACTTTATTTTTTAGATGGTTTTATCTGAAAAAGTTAGCCAGCTGATGGAGTGGGCCAGCAAAAGAGCCGTTATCCGAATGAACGGAGACAAGTTTCGTCGCCTTGTAAAGGCACCACCAAGAAATTACTCAGTGGTTGTGATGTTCACTGCTCTTCAGCCTCACAGACAATGTGCCGTGTGCAAGTATGGACTTAATTAAATTCTAAAGAACTTAAATTTAATGACAAAGAGTCCTGTGGCACCTTATAAACTAACAGACGTATTGGAGCATAAGCTTTCATGGGTAAATACCCACCTCGTCAGACTACGTCTGTTATCTATAAGGTGCCACAGGACTCTTTGTCGCTTTTTACAGATCCAGACTAACATGGCTACCCCTCTGATACTTAAATTTAATGATTACTGTAAAAAGTGCCATATGTTCTGAGTGAGTAAAAGTTTTACCCTCCTACTTTGCAGTACTTTTTTCTTGAATTTGAGCAGTTTCATTCAGAGTGGGAGAGATTAAGATACAATAAACTGTAGTAGTATTTTTCTAATGCAATCTCTTGTATATGCAGATCCACAGATCATCTAAAGTCACATTAACTGTATTGATCTCTGTGCTGCAATAATTGCAGCTGTGCACTATGAAAAAGGGAAGCTTTTGGACAAATGAAAGGGTTAACGTTAATCTTTTTGGGTGAATGGCTAAACACTTTTTTTTAGAGTTTGCTGTTGAGCCTTGTAGTTTGAGATTTTGCTCATATCTAGAGTATTTATTTACATTTATACTGTATCAGTTCCTGGGTTCTGCTTCTGTCACTTTGCATTGCTCCAGAGATATAAAGGGACTCTGAAGAAGGCTTTAATGGCTAGTCTGGGGAATCTCTGGGTCACCTCCATGTACAGCATGCTGGGGGAAGAGGGCACACCTTGAATTCTGCTGCATTTTGATGATCCTCAGCTGTCACAACAGCACCTTGGAGCACAGGCAGCTGTGCACAATGAAGAACAGCCTTAAGCATCAGCTTTGCATGTACCCTGCCTCCCGATTGTGGGCCCAGTGCAGCTTGACCAGTCCAGAAGATCTGCCCCCCATCTTAAAAACAAAAAACTCCATGTGCCCAGTGCTGAAAACCGTATGAATGAGCAGTGAAGCATGACATGTCTTGTTAGTTTTAAAATGTTAACTTAAAAAGAGTTTTGGTGGGGATGGGAGATGTGTTACTTCCAGTGAGATGTTAGAGCTGGAAGTATGTTCATAGGTCCCTCTGTTTTTGACATACTCTTATGAATATCGCATCTGGTTTTATATGTTTTTTCAGGCAAGCTGATGAAGAATACCAGATTCTGGCAAACTCCTGGCGATACTCCAGTGCATTTACCAATAAGGTTTTTTTTGCCATGGTGGATTTTGATGAAGGCTCAGATGTATTTCAGATGGTAATCTATTTTTCATTTTTTAAAGTGATTTTTAGTTGGGGGGAGTGATAAAGAAATCTACAATTCAGAAGATATGGTACAGTAGTACTATAATGAGGGATGCTGGCCAATCTGTAACGAAACAGCTGTAAAATAAAAATTGCAGAGATTTTTTTACCGCAACAACCCTCTAGTCTATGAGAAATATGCAAGATTTGTTTGCTAATGTGACAGTAGCACTAATAGGCCAAACTACTACTAATATGCAGGGAACAGTGCTGAATTGGCATGAGTGATAGATTGGATGACCTGATTAGGTCTTTTATGTCTAACTCCTGTAATGCCATTCAATGTAATAATGGAATTACAATGACTTATAAAATACTGGAACTAATTTAAATGTTTGTCAGTTTGCAAGACTTCTAACTCTAAAAGCAGTGGGGGACGGAAGAACCTTTAATTTCTTATAAAGGTATTTTTAAGAAACTCGGTGTCCCATTTAAAGGAGGAGTGTCAGAAAACTGATTTTCATGTCTATCTGATTTTCAGAAATGTGACAAGTTACTAGGAATGCACAGTAAATTACTCTTTAAAATGTCCACTTACTTCATTTTTTCCTAAAAATAAAAGTCCATGTTAGTTATAGGCAAACAATCTGTGGTCTGTCTCTTAAGACACACAATCTGTTTTTGAAAGAAGTGCAAAATCATCAGAAGAAACTAGAAACGCCACCCTCCTTGCATTCTTTCAAGTTATTTGGAACCTGTGCAGCTCAATCATACAAGTTATTATTCAGGATAGTACTTGATCCAGAATGTACATTATGTTTGTGTTAATTTGTTTTCAGAGAATTATCAAATCTTGATCTTGGAGATTTACAGTTGGATCTTTACAAACCTGTGATTTCAGTTTCATGTTGAAGCAACTCAAAAGGAAAATCAGATTTTGTAGCTGATTTGCCAAGCTTTGAGTGCCATGATTGTTTCAGTCTAAAAGCGTAATTCAGTCCAGAGCCACTGAAATGTTTACACACCCTTTCTAAGGTTTGGGCTCATGATGAAATCTTGGTGAAGCCTTGCTGTTGGAAACTTTATGCAGGTCTTTTATGACAGAAATAGCTGCTTCACTATAGGAATATGCTAGAACACAATAAAAGAAGGCTCATCAATATTCATTAAGATATATGTGATTATCTTTTGATGCCAATACATGTTTCCTCTAGATACTACTATATAGATTTCTTTATAGATATACTTGTATACAAAGACTCAAAAAACCTTCCTTTATGAGCAAGGGCAAGAATAGTACTTGACCATATAGACAACTCTCAGGAGCTTTCTCAATTATCAGCAGATTTCAGGTACATGTATTAACTGTCCAGCCTTCTTTGAGTTCTTTGCCAACCACAGACATGAGTACTGAAGACATGAGAATATTGATTATAGCAGAAATTAAACAGTGCTGTGTTAAACCTAATGGGAGAATAACCAATCTCAAACTGCTTTCTGAGATGTGTATTACTGCTAGCATTGGGTATCAAATAACTGTGGGTGTCTCAAGACATTCTGGATACTGAAGAGAGAAGAAAGTATGGAGCATCCAAGAAGAATGTGCCTGACTAATGTACTGTATACATAATTTTGTGTCATGGATTTTTGCATATCCTAGACCATTTTTTGAGAAAAAAGCATTCAAGCTACTATACCATTTTTTGTTGGAATACCCATTAGATCTATTTTATGAATAGCCCTTTTGTTTAATTATGTGCATAAGCACCAGGACAAAATATGAATGATAATCTTGCAATAAAATAAGAAAAGTTTAAATGGCTAAATTACTTAATTCTTGATGCTTCACTTCTACTTTTATTTATTAATCTTTTTAATGCAGCTAAACATGAATTCAGCTCCAACCTTCATTAACTTCCCAGCTAAAGGGAAACCTAAAAGGGGTGACACATATGAGCTGCAGGTGCGAGGTTTTGCGGCCGAGCAGCTTGCTCGCTGGATAGCTGATAGGACTGATGTCAATGTGAGTACAGATAGACTTTCATTTCCTTCCTGTGATGTAAATCTAGCTGTGGAGAGTCTGTTTGCCAGCTATACAATATGGTTAAGGAAAAATATTCTAATTGACTACTCAGTGACACTATTCAAAGTAGGTCCTAAGCCCCGTTGTGTCTAGCTGAGCTTTATAGATTAAGTATATTTTAAAAACAGGTAACTTTTTTTTTACATGCCACATTATAATATATTACATTTATTTAATGCTCTCCATCTAGAATATTTCCAAATCACTTTACAAATTTATGTGGATTCACCCACCAGTAGAAGCATCCACCTCTATGAAAATAAAGCTGTTTTATTATTATCACAGGCAGAATATTAAATATGGCCTAACAGATTTTGCTCCATAGTATGTATTATTGAAACAAAAGAGAAAAAGTATTAATTTCTGAACTACAGTTAAAATTATTAAAGAAATATTAAGTTGGCGTATTTTGTATGTTGGTATGGTTTTATTTCTCCATATTCATCATCTTTTTTTTAAAAAAAGAATTTTTTTAACATAACCTTTTGTGCTTCCATAGATTCGAGTGATAAGACCCCCAAATTATGCTGGTCCCTTGATGTTGGGTCTGCTGCTGGCAGTCATTGGTGGCCTTGTGTACTTACGAAGAAGCAACCTGGATTTTCTCTATAACAAAACTGGCTGGGCTTTTGCTGCTTTGGTAAGCAAAATTACCTTTTTTTAACCTGTTTCAACTTGATCCAGATTGAATTTAAAGGGAAGGAAATATTGCATTTGCTTTGTTACCTCTCCTGCGTGGAAAACTATTTAGTGGTGAAACAAATAACCTTTTTCCTTCAACTGGTCTTATTATAAACCAGATTCTCCCACTGACCTCAGTGTAAGCTGAACATGAGCAATTTAGGAGAGCATTTGTAACCAAACAGATGAGGCCAGACCACATGCCACATCCCTCCACACTCATTATTAGTGTGAATTTTATTTAAAATGAGTTTTTTACCCAGTTTATACTGATCTGATTATCCCTAGTCTATTTCAGTAAAACTCATTTTTCAGGATATTAAAATACAGGCTTTAGACTCAAATATTTGCTATTTGGCCTCTGGAATTACAGCTCAAAGTCCTAAGTATTGGTACGGGTGCTGGATTTATAAAAGGGGCTGAATAATTTTATGACCAACAGTGTTGGAAGTTATTCAAGATACAGTCAGTCAAACGTTATATATCAGGACATATGTTGATAGCATTCAGAAGATCGGAAAGAATCTCTTTCCTTCTATATGGCTTTGGTGTGGTTTTATTAGCTATTAGTTGATACCAGATTTGATGGGACAGTGGTCTGATCTAGTTTGGCAAATCCAATGTTCCTTGAAATGTGAGCTTATTGTTCTTCTAAGAAGAGAGGACATCTTGGCTAGAACGTAGTCACTGTAAAGAGTCTTTTGATCATAATGGCAAAATCCAGAAGTACTGGGACCAAGAGTTCAGTGTAATGCAGATTATATTACTACAGTATTAATATTTTACATAAAGGGTTATTTGTGCCACAGACTTTCAGGTTTAAGTACAGATGATTTTTGAAAGACATGACTTCTGGAAGGAAAAGTCCATACTTTTGGTTAAAGTGAAGATGAGGTTCATGTATCTTTCCTTCTCGGTTGTCTGGTAGTACTACTTGATTGCAAGCTTTTCAGTTCAAACCATGAGAAAACATTATCAATAAATAATAGATGCTGTGCTATGCATAGTACAAGGCAACATCAACATCTGTACATTCCGGGGTGAAGTGAATTGAATAGAGACACATATGAGGTCCATACTAATTTGTCTTATGTTGTTCCTTTCTTCCTTTCTAGTGTTTTGTGCTAGCAATGACATCAGGCCAAATGTGGAACCATATCAGAGGGCCACCATATGCTCATAAGAATCCCCATACAGGACAAGTGGTAAGTCCTTTATCTTTGTAGGATTACAGTGAAAAGATCCATGTTAAAAAACACAAAATCCAGGATGCAAGTTTTGTTTCTGATTTCTCGCTTCCTGAGTCAGCAAGAGTAGGAATACTATAGAAGGAGCTCTAGATCAGTCAGTGGGCAAATTTGAGGAGTTGTATTAACTGGCTTAGAAGGAATACCTATCTATCCTTTGCCAGAAGTCTAGGAATCATGAAAGAAGGGCCTTGAGAGTAAGATGTGTGAACAGAAAGCTCCGCAGGGCTCCAGCATGGATTTAGAGGGACCCACATCTGGTCCTATCACTCTTTTGACTAAGAAGGAGGAGGAAACATTATCTTTTCTTAGCCAAAAGAATGATAGGACCAGATGTGGGTCCCTCTAAATCCGTGGATTGTAATTAATATTTTGGATGTTATCACAAAGCAATGAAGTCAGAATTTGCCAATCAAGTTTACTACACAGTTGTTAGTACTTACAGAACATAGAGTAAATGTGACAGTATATACTAATTGGTTTGAATTTCATTACAACCAGACTGCTATTTGCTGTAGTGCCTTATAAGTTAGCATCCATGCCACAAGAATGGTGGTATTAACCCTGTGACCCAAGAACAAAGGCTGCTTAATGTCTGGTTTAAGTGTTTTGTCTTTTGTAGCTGTTTCTCTTGTGTGCAATAAAATACATAAAAATAAAACTAGAAATGTAGTCACTAATCAGACTAAGAATGATCATCTTGACCAGCCAGATCACATGCCATGCTCAACTCGTTATGATAATTCACTCTAATTCATGACTAGATTGCATGTAATAGCTAATACTAAAAAGGGAATGGTCTAGACAGAACCCTGTATTAGGAGCAGGGAAAGCCAATTCATAAGAGGGCACTACATTGTCTACAGTTCCATTTTTATTTTATTTTTTAAATGCTGAGGGACTTCTTAGTTTCAGGTATGCTGCATTTTAAGAGGAGGCTTCCGTTTGTCACTGTAGACATATCAAAAGCTAAGTGAAGATACAAAAAAGAATTACCGTATATACTCGTTCATAAGCCGAATTTTTTTAGTAAAAAAGGGAAGCACCAGAGAAGGGGGTCGGCTTATGAACGGGTATAGAGAGGGAGAGGTGGGACACAGCCCCTTCCCCCAACAGAGGGAGCAAGGAGAGGCAGCACAGCCAGCGGAGCCAGAAGGGAAGAGGCGGGGCCAGAGTCTCTCCGCTTCTGGCCACGCTGCTGTCCCCCCAGCCTCCGAAGCAGCTGCAGCTCCGGGGCTGGCAGGCTGCAGCCGTGCTGCTCGGCCCCACCCCCAGAGCAGGCTGTGGCTACGCCGCCCAGCCCAGCCCGCCGGAGCATGCTGTGGCCGTACCGCCCAGCCCAGCCCACTGGAACATGCTGCGGCCGCGCCACCCGTTCTGGCCTGCCGGAGCAGGCTGCAGCTGCACTGCCCAGCCTGCCGGAGCAGCTCCAGCCAGGCCAGAGACATCCTCCCCGGCCCTCCCCAGATAAGAAGGGAAGGGATGGGATGAGGAGAGTGTGGGGGTCCTGGGCTAGGGCTAGGGTCATGTGGGGGGTGGTCACAGGGGTTACTCCCCTGACCCCCAGCTTCCCCCCCCTCACCACCAAAAAAATTCCCCACCAGTTGCTGTCCCGGCCCGTCAGGGTAAGCAGCTGGCGCGCTGGGACACTTTGTTTACTTAGGTTTACCTCCGTGCCTGCAGATGCTCGAGGTAAACAAACCATCTCGGCCGGCAGCGGCTTATCCTGATGGCCCAGGAGCCAAAGTTTGCTGACCCCTGAATTATAGGGTTGGCTTATGAACGGGTCATAAAAAATTTCCATTTTTACTTATCCATCTTGGGAGGGTCGGCTTATAACAAACCGACTTATTATCGAGTATATATGTATTTAGGGTAGATAAGTCCCAATTATCGTGTTACATGTTTGGTGAGTCAGAAATGATACCTGTTTTATTTTCTACTTCCAAACTTGAAATTACATTTTATAGATATTGTGCTAACTGCTTTCTTCCAGAATATATTCTTGTTATTTTAGAGGAAGCGCAACAGTTGCACTCTGCTTAGACTGTGGGGGTACATTATTTTAACCGAATTGGTTTTTTTAATCTACTTTTTATCTCAATCCCTTCTTTTTTTGTCTCGACTCCATACATTTTAATTCCATCTCTCATATGCCCTCCGCTGCTCTACTCTGTCACTTCCATACACACATCTTAAAAAATGAAACTAAGACATCTCCGGGCAGTGGGAGAAGTGACAGCAGTTGGACTTTTAAGCAGCTTTCTTCTGCTGCTTTCAGGTTCTCTGTGTTAAACAGTTATATTGCCTCCCAGAACCTGGCCTTCCTTTTTTTTTTTTTTTAACATGTACAACTGCTCTTCTCTCCTCACCTCCCCCACATACCCAGTAGCTAGTATGTAAAACCATTATTTCTATTTATATGTATTCAGACATGCTTTTGTTCTCTTTGGTGATGTTTTACTGAATTTTATAAGAATTTAATCCTATGACTCATTAAAAAGTTATATTAGCCTGTCTTGTCCTCTTCAGTTCTGCCTTGCATATCAGATAGGCAAGATGCACCTCAAGTGCTTCTCAGTTGTACTGGGCGTATGACATCTCTTGAGATGCCTGTGCCCCAGATATTGACACTGAAATGAATGCTGCTTCACAGATCTTTCAACTAACCTGTGAGTAAAACGTGAAAATATTTCTGCAGCATATCTTGATCTTTACCTAGACAGACACATACGCTTTCAAACCATGTTCCTTTTTAATTCTCTGAGTGTTATAAAGTATTGCTGAGCTGCTGTCAAAAATGTTTTTGTGCTGGGATCTAACATAACCCCACATACGCAAAGCTTTCCAACAGTAACTGACTAGCAGTAAAATTTTATTCTCCATATAGTCTAAACTGTTTTGTTAACCTATTCAGTTTGCAACCTTTTAAAAACAAACCGTGCTTAATATTTTATTGTCTAAGCCACATTGAGCGAAAATACTTTTCATTTTTAATATTTTTCTTATCAGCATTTCCTGTATTTTGCTATTGCTTTCTGTTTATCTTGTTCTCAAGGGCACATGTGGCAGATATTTTTTTCAACATAATTAAAAAAATATTTTTGTTTAGACTTTAGCTTTATTCTTCATTCTGTTCTTAACTTTTCCCATTGGTAACTTTCTTTTGGTTTCTTTATTTCCCTTTTTTATCCTGGAAAGACCTTAAGTGCTTGATTCTGGGGCCCAACATGTAGGGCCCATAAGGTGCTGGAGGAGAATTCTCATCACATAGGGGTGTGGTGTATGTGAGTTTATGCTACTCCTCTTCACAGTACTCAGCAAACAGGGAGAGGAAGAGAACTCATCGTGGGGGTGGAGGGTGGCGGGGGGCAAGGGCAGGAGAAGGCATGCTTGTAGTATTCCACACTGCACTAAAGGGAATCTGGGCAGCAGGGCAGGCCAGGTAACACTTCTGTAAGTTAAGAGCCCTGGGGCTATGCTCTACCATACACTTGAAGGATGGTTTTGGCCTTGCAGCAACCCAATACACCTCTACCCCGATATAACGCGACCCGACATAACACGAATTTGGATATAACATGGTAAAGCAGTGCTCTGGGGGCGGGGGGGGAGCTGCGCACTCCGGCGGATCAAAGCAAGTTCGATATAACGCAGTTTCACCTATAACGCGGTAAGATTTTTTTGGCTCCCGAGGACAGCGTTATATCGGGGTAGAGGTGTATCTGGATGGTGCAAAGGTTGCATAAAACCACTTTTGTCCCCACTGCTCCTGGGATACCTTTTCTGTGCTCTGTTCCAGAGAGAGAGAACACAGAATCTAGCCCCGGGTTTTATATCCATTACTAATTACTGTAAACTCTGCTCCGAAGTTTCTTTCTTAATTGAATTTTGTCTTTTACAGAACTATATCCATGGAAGCAGCCAAGCCCAATTTGTGGCTGAAACACACATTGTTCTACTGTTTAGTATCCTTTATAATGAAATATACACATCTGATGGCAATTTAATTTTCTGCCAAACCTATACCTTCTCCCTTCACTACAGGAGTAGTGCCTTTATAATATGCCAACAGCCAACATTTCCTTATGCCCACAATCTGTCAGTTCAACGGGATTAGGTTACTATCGTTCTCTTCTCTTTCTCCTGGGACTCAGTATGTCCTTAAATGAAGCTGTGGACCACTGCATTCTTTGAGACAGTCTGTGTTGGTGTCTGGCAATAGGTAGGTGGAAGCAGAACTCATCATTCTTTCTCTCTCTGGTGGTGGATTCTTTCCTCTGTACTAAGACTTCCTCTCCAATGGAATCCCATAGATGCTTAGTTCATGGGCCACTGCACACTTCTAAGTTCTCCTATTATTCTCTTAACCTTAGCTATTATGCTAATGTTTCACACCTTTTGTTTTCTGTCTTGACAGAGTAAACTTACAGCTTTGTCACCACGGCCTTCAACCTATGTTTTTAAAGTTTTTCTTCCAATTCAATATCTTCCAATTCAACTCCTCTCTCCTATTTTTCCTCAGCTCAGATGTGCAATTTTTTTCCTTCCACTGTCGGTAACCTTAGTTGTCCTTGTTTCTGAACTTTCCTCCACAAGGATCTTTTGTGTTTCTGTAAATCCACCAATTCCTACCTCCACATCACTTCTGTATGCCACTACCTTATCTCCTTACTGAAATCTTCGTCCAGGTGTTTTGTCTCCTCACCTTTTCTATAGCAACAACCTTCTCTACAGCCTCAAAGTCCCCGCTCTTCAGATACCCCTGTCTGCATTTTCAAAGTACAAAGAGCAGAAAATGTACTATAATAACATCAAGCTAGTGCACTGGCTCCACATCTACTGGATCATTTCAAGATCTAGTACAACATTCACTTCCCTTTCCCGTAGTAAGGTCACTGGTGCGTGAGCCTTTCTGTTTTAGCTGTTGCCATTTGGAGCAGACTTTCTAGGGTGTCTCCACCTCAAGCTCTCTTCTCATCTGAAAATGCAGTCTACCTTTTTTCTACCCCCCCCCCAATTCCTTTCCGTTTTTTTGTTTAATTCTGCTAAGCATTTTGGTGGTACACATTATATAAATAATGCGATTTTAAGTTTTGTATCAACTTTCTCATTGTTTCACATTCTTAGTTTTTAAAACCAAAACAAAAAACTACAGTTGACCTTGTAATTCTCAGCTGGTATCCGGTTTCATCAGGCTCCAAAATGGGTCTTGTGTGAATTATTTTTCTTCCCCGCCCCCCCACCCCCGCGTCTCTCTTTATTTCAGTAAATGACAGGCTTAGTCTTTTGTCTCTTTACAATATTACAGTGTAGCCACAATATAACTTGTCAATTCAGGTGAATGAAGAAATTAATGTTAAGTTTCATACAAAGCACCAGGAAGGTTTGTTTTCTTTCACTGCACTTTTGATTTATTCTGATTGTTTTAAGTTGGTGATAGATTTTGTGACTCTGTGTTTTGAAAGGGTTTCCAAATTTCAGTGCATTTGTTGAACAGCGTGGGAGATGCTTTTTTAGGCAAAAGTGTTGCCATAAAGACCAGTTTTGGGGCAGAGGGAATTTCTTTCCTTTTTTAGCTATTATTACTCTCTTCTGTTGGTTCTGAATCTAGTCAAATTTCACCTATCGAGGTGTCTGGCAGATTGCAATGACAAGATGTTAAAACAAATTGGGGGCTTTAAAGTGCTCTCATTTTGTGTGTCTGTGTGTCTCCACTACCCCCATGTACCTACCAAATTTTCCAATAATTACAGCTCTTCAAAAAAGGCACAATTTGGTAGAATCGTTTAATAAGTCATTTTTTTTCATGTAGCTTCACTAACTGAAGAGTCATTTCAACTGGAATTGAAGGGTCTACATTGCTCCCATTGAAGTCAATGATAAAAACCCTTTCTTTTTCAGTGGGAGCAGGATTAGGCCTGAAATGTACATATTACAATGCAATTAAATTATGTAGGGCTTGCATTCTGTTTTGTTGTGTATAGAGTTTCACTATGTCAGATCTCCTTATGGTCAAATACAGCATAACCAGCTTATAAATTCTGACTTAATTTTAGCAATATCTTTACTGGTGAATAATAGTTCAAACTGAAAACAGAAAAGTCCAGACTTTGCTGTTTGTGCCTGGTATCTGTCAAATTAAACAACAACTGAGAAATATATTAACTATCATCTTGTTAGACCAACAGAAGTTAAAATAACATGGACAAGCTTTTGAGAATCACTTCTCATCAGGAATGGGAAGGTGAACAAGGTAGAGCAATATGAATTAGAGGCAAGGTCTTAATTCATACCTCCCTCTTTTTGAGGAAAAGTGCTATTTTTTGCAAGCTCGCTTAGTCTAATTATGATTTGTAGCTAGTGCATTTAAACAGATCCCTGACATGTTCCTGGTTTTTGCTCTTCTGTGTTTCCTGGAATAATATTACCATTACTGCATGTTAGTTGTAATTTTTCTACAGTGTCTATGTTGGCTGGGGAGTCTTTAATCTTTCGAATAAGTTTTGTATGTGCCATGTATGTGATTATGATTGAATGGATTTATTAAATTTAAAAATAAATACATGGTGTCTGTCAGTTTAGCCTTAAACAGCTTTTGCAGATGGTGGTGTTACTTTAGGAATGGTACTCCTGCATGAAGCTGCTACTTCTGATATGGATGTGGGGAAAAGAAAAAGTAAGTACTACTTTTAATCCAAGCAGTGCGTTTTGTTGCTTAATTGAATCTTCATCAAGGGAAGATGCATTCAGGAAACGTTTCCAGGGTGATGGTTTACTGCAATGCTGGCACTCTTATTAGCTCGTTTTTTGTTGTTGTTTTTTTTCCCCAAGGTGTTTAGGTTCTCTGCATTTAATTCTTCCTTCAGTGTTGAAATCTAGCAAAACAATAAAATTCAAAGTTATTTCACATTCCATCTTTTATTCATACAATTGTTGGAGTGGACTTGGAGCACAGAGGAGAGAAGCAAGATAGTGTTGAACTATTGTCTCGTTTCTCTGAGAGAGACTACTAAAAAATAAAAGCTCAACTACTAAACTCATAATGGAGGGATGAGCACTAAGGTCGCTCCAGGTTATCAAATATATATTTGATCTTATAAGATGGCCTTTAACTGAAAATCCAGATAAGTCATCATCCAAGAAATGGACATAAAGCTCCAGACTTCAGTCCTTTTAAAGCCCTTTCCTCAGGGTTTATTTGTTTGTTTGTTATGCACAAAATTATCATGAAACAGAGAGCAAATCAGCTGGAAAACTCTGGGCAATATTTCCTCAGAGGCTTTCCTTGCTTTAACCAACCAGGAAGGGAGAAGATACAGCTTTCTTCTCTGACTCACCTTCCCCTTCCGTTTATACTTCATCCTGAATAGCAATGTAACAGGCAGCGACCTGCTAATCCTTTACACACTGCTGTGCCTTTACCTTGTCACATTCCACAGATCTATTTTAGTACCTGATGATGCATGTACACCTCAAGTAACATTATATACATTTGGTTTGTGTAACTCAGCCGACTAATGTTCTTTCAGTCTATTGTCAGTTCACAGATTATTGACCCAATAGATTGTGGCAGTTATGGTTTATCACAGAGGTTCTCAAACACTCATTTGTGGGCTGCTTCTTAAAGGGACACTGTCAATTTCAGTTTTTTTAAAATGCTTGTACATGGTCTGTGTTGTCTGTTTTATAGAAATGTTTTGCACATTTCCTTCTCTACGGTTCATGACGGTTGGTTCAGCAGAAAAGTATACATTGACCCAACCACAACCTTCTATATTCTAATGTGCAAGAACTCTTATTTGGCCGTGCACTAGCTCCTCTCATTTATCTGCAACAGTTAATTCTGCTCAAACTCCCCCTGCACACTTGGCCCTGTGGATGGGAGCAGGGAGATATTGACACCAGCCTTTGTCTCCTTTGCCCTGCTACTTCCCAACCTAGGGATGGAATTACCTTCCCCTATTCTGCTCCTCCACAACGTGTGAGAGAGAGAGATGCTTTCCTCTACGCAGTTGTACTATTGTGCATAGTATATCCTGAAAGAGGTGAACTTTGTTTCTACAGAAGCATTTGGAGGCGCTTAGTGAGGTGCAAGAGAGGAAAAAAAGGCACTCTGGGTTATATGGACTTTTATAAGTGCTATGTAGTATTTGCTAATTAAAAGAGATGGAGGGGCTTGCTTTTCTATACTGGATCTGTATTATCAATATAGGGTGCGTCACACTGTCTGGAGTGGCTCGCTACCATGAGTGTCAACCTCAGGGCAGATTGTCAAGAAGCAGGGCAAAGACCCCAAACCGGTTGTATGTTCTATAATTAGATTTCACAAACCCAGTAACAAGTGTGAACTCCTAAAGCACTATAAGTCTTACCAGGGAGTCACAGTCACATTGGGCATTCCAGTCTATCTTGCCACCAGGCGAGCTGGACTTAGTGATAGGTGGTTGCTATACACCAAAGATCAAAAAATATTCAGGTTACTGCTAGAGCCAAAGGACCTTTCACCTACCCAAGTCAATTTGTACCTTTATATCTCACACCAAAGACCATGCTTGTAGCCAATCCTATAGTAAACGATCTAAGGATTTATTCACTAAGCAGAGAAATGAGAGCGTTATTACAAGGTTAAAGCAGGCAAACACACATAAACAAATGAGTTGCAGTGTATGCTTTCAAAAGGTGACAGAGTTGTTGTAATCTGTCAGCTCTGAATGTCTTTTAGGACTAACCCAAGTTGACCCTGCAGATCTCTGCTTCTATTTCGTAGCTCTGGCCCTGGGAGAGTCCAAACCGCAAAAGAGATGAAAAATTTTCTTGTCAGCTATTTGTATTTGCTTCTTCCCAAATTCAAGCTGATGGGACGAGCCCTTTTGCATATAGCCCCTTCAAGGATGGAAGGAGCAATTAATAAAGGCTATGTCCACATTGCACTTTTGTCACTCAGGTGTGGGAAAAAACACCCCCCCCCCCCCCGAACGACAAATTTTAGCAACAAAAAGCGCTGCTGTGGACAGAGTTTCGTTGTCGGGAGCCGCACTCCTGTCGACAGAGCTGCCGCCCCTCATTGGGGGTGGTTTTATTTTGTCGCTGGGAGATAAAGAGCGGCCACAGCGCACCTTACAACAGCACGGCTGCAGCAGCACAGCCACGCCGTTGTACGGTGTGCTGTATAGACATAGCCAAAGTCTTTGTATTGTGATGTCCCAAAATGGCCCATTTAGTTTTGACAGGCCTTCTTAAAGGACAGGAGACGATCCCTCCTGACTGGGCTCAGAGTTTCAGAGCAAACTCTTTTTTTTTTTTTTTTTTTTTTTTTTTTTTTTTTTTTT